>NC_133684.1:8830000-9445000 GCF_048934315.1 Petromyzon marinus
ACAAAACTAGCATCGCAACGTATTTACTTCTGCACTTAATGTGGCTAAATTCCAGCTCCTTTGAGATTTTAAAATATCCGTGTGACTGTCGTACGATAAACGTTATCAGGGCGGGGTTTGGAAAGTGCTGCCACATCGCGTAGAACAGTGGTGACCTGAAACGAACTCGGGGGTGGTTTTGTGATATCTGCTTCTGTGGGCCGTTTTCTAACATGGAGAGTTTTCAGTACCTCTGCGAGAGTTTCGAATAGATTCTCTGTCTCTCGACCTGATTGGTGACCGGGCCTTTATGAGCTGACCACCAGGGTTTGAAGTCCGGGTTTCGGCCGCCTATGAATTAATCGGCTTTTCTCCAGTGTCCGCACCTCCGATTAGCACGGTTGGTTACGTACAGTGCTAAAAAAAATCAGCATACATACGTAGCGAGTGGATGGTCAAACCCCGGCCACCAAATACCCATCGCATTACATTTGGTTCTGCACTTAATCTGGTCCAAAATTCCTGCTCTTTCGAATAACATAAATTTAAGTTTGACTCTCAACGCGATCAACATTACCGTGTAGCAGGATAGTTTGGAAATCGCTGCCTCCTTACTGTGTGCATTTAGGGTCAACTTGAAGGGATCTGGGGAGTAGTTCTGTGATATCTGCTTCTGTGGACCCCGCTCTCGAACACAAATGGTTGCTAGAGTTCCAAATGGATTCTTCGTCTTGTGAGTGGTGCTGGTAGCACAATCGGGATACAGTGAGATATCAAATATTGACATGCACACACATTAGACAATTCAGTTACAAGTAAATAGAATTGTGGCTATTTGTCCATTGTTGTACATTTTTTACAGCTGCCACCTTCATCCCTGGGGGTACATGTTTCACTTGAGACAACTACGTTACTTTACAAACAGGACCATCATGTTCCAGTTACGCTCGTGTACACAGCAGACTTACATTACAGCATTGTGGCACATGCTAGGCGGTGTGTGTGTGTGTTTTCCAATTAATTATTTGAATATTTTACCTGGCTAAATCCCGGGAGAAGCAGGAAGGGTGCCGTGCCAACTGACCATCGGGGGTTTTGAGCGCACCGGTTCAGTGCCACTCATCCCAGGGTTGTTTGGGAATAGAGTGGGGTAGCCACGAGCCTTTAGAAGTCACGTGGCGGAGCTGGTCAGAGTGTTTGTGATTTGGAATGGAGAGCTGGAGTTGTTTTGAGAGCAGAGTGCCGAGCTGGGCGCGATTAGAAATTAGGCGGGGGAAGCTGGGGATTGTTTAGCAGGGAGCTGGAGTTGCTTGAGTGGTGTAGTAAGTATCTAGGAGCGTTTGTGTGGACAGAGTGTGGAGCCGTGAGTGTGTTCAGAAGCCGGGCGCTGATGGTGCGCATCTGTGATTGGTGGATCACTGCACAAGTGTTGTGAAACACCCTTCCCGTGGGGCGTTGGGGAGCCATACCCTGGCTTGCCAGGAGAAGGCAGTATAGCAATAATGTGGACTCCACCTGTTCTGTCATTGTGGGATAGAGTGTTTCCCCCTCGCACGTGTGGATTTACTCCAGTTGCTCCGGATTCCAAATGTAAACGCTCGTCTGTGGTTCCTCCTCGCGCCTCCAGGTCGTTCTATCCCTTCGGGAGCGAGGAACGAATGGTGTGCGGCGGTGGCAGCACAGCGTTACAAGTTGAAGTTGAGAAGTGATGCGGATAACTGGGATTGACGGGAGCAGAGTGGTGGTGGTGGCGGGGTAGTAGGTCGTGATTGTTTGTGGGTGACGGAGGAAAGCGGCAAATGTTTTGTGGCGTCGGTTCCAGCCGTCGATGCGCAAGCCGGTCGACGTCGTGCCGTCTTGCCGTGCAGATCCGCCCGCAGGAGATGGGGGAGAGCTGCTTCTGGACGCGCGTGAAGGAGGACAAGTTCGAGAGCCCTGACCTCTTCGCGAAGCTGGCGCTCAGCTTCTCCTCCCAGACGAGGCGTAAGCCGCTTCACTCACATGAGCGCCCACACTTGTGTGCACACACACACACCCACACCTGTGTACGCACAAACACACAGATAGGCCTCACGTGGTGACAGCGTTGTGAGATTAAGCCGCCATGAGCCGCATTCGGCCCACAAGGCCGGAGGTTCCCTGCCCCTGCTGCGCGGCAGAGGTAGCATCTCCCGAGGGTGATAACGATCGCGTTACGCAGGAATTACACGCCAGTTGCAATGGATTTGTCGTCGAATGCATAGTAAGCTGGCGCGCGCAGAAAGAACGTTGTATCCGGCGAGACTCCGGAGAAACCCACGTACGCCTGTCGTGTTCATCACTGTGATCTCTGCGGTGATGCGGCCCATCGGCAGGGCGCTCGCCGCTTTTGCAGAGGTTCACGGTTCGAGTCCGGTGGCCCACCCTGGTGTTTTACTGTGGGTGGGTGTAATAACCATAACAACACTAAGCATCGTCTGCTTCGCGATGGACGTGAATGATCCCCCGACGTCATTAGCAAGAGTCCGCCACTGTGTGCCAGCTTCAGGGTTCACATCAAAGTTTTAATCGGCACTGCAAAATACTCAATAGGGATTACGCACAGCCGCAATTATCGCCCCCTACTGGTGGACTAAATTCCCAGGTCGCTCTTGCAAATGAGACTCGTGCCGGTCGTTTGAGTTCTCACCTGGTTTAAACAGAGTCAAACTTGAAACTTGCCCTTCTCAGCAGCACAGCTCATTAAAAACTCGCACGTGAGAGTTTTTTTTTTTGCCTTTGCCGTGAGTGTACCTTGACGCAAGCTGGGAAACCTATAGCATTAGCGGAAAAGACCCCACGCATTGTGTCACTGATGTTACCCGTGTGTGTGTGTTTTTCGTCCGTTAACTCGTAAGACATGGGTCTCTCCTGTAACCTCCCGCCAGCGAGCCTCGACGTGCACCTAGCATTGGCACGAGCGCCCCTCTGACTTCCACCACCGCCGAGTGGTGAACGGCGGCTGCTGAGCCCAGCAGGCTGCGGGCCGCGGCGTTTGCCGTTTCTCTGAATGTCGAGGCAGGAAGGAAGCCTGCTTGTGTGCGTTACGGGCGGGGACGGGAAGCAGGACGGTCCTTCTCCTGGCTTGCTTCGCCTCCTCATTGTTTTAAACGGAGAAAAAAATAAGAACTTTGACCGAAAGGATTTTTTGTTGTTGTTTCCGTATACATATCAGTTTCCCTAAATTGCGCTCAGATCTATAACTCACAGCCCCAGCGATTTATAATCGCGGCCCTTGATCGAGAACGTAGATGGCTGTACTTGCACAAACAATTCATCGTTATCGTAGATATTAATTAAAGCAATTATGTCGCATCTGTTAAAACATTCCTGAGAGCCCCCCTCTGTTTATTTAAAATATGCCGATTGTGCGTTAAACACATGCTTGAGCGTTACGTGGTGACGGAACTAATGAGTGCCTGTGTTGTTGTGTAATTAACCATTCCACCTGACCCCCCGTGTCTCCTGCACCATGTGTTCGTGTGCACGTGCCCCATGCCTGCATTGGGCCCTTACACCCCCCCGTCCCCTACCCCCCTTCCACCCCCGCCGACCCCCGACCCACAACCCCCACGTCCCTTCCGCTACTACCCTCTGCAGTGACGGGGAAAGGTCAGTGCTGCTTGTGTCGTTTGCACAGTGTGGGGGATCTGCTGTGCTGGAGGCTCATGGCTTCTAGTTTAACACTTTGGTAGTTAAACACATGGGCTCAATTACAATTGTAATTTCTATTGCAGTTAATCATAATAATTAATGATAATGCTTTTATATTGCGTCATTCCTGCACATTGAATCTCGCAGAGCTGTGTACTTTGTAATGCGAGCGGACTTCGCACGAACACGCGGGAAATTACAAAGTGCGGGGCAGGCGGCCACAACCGGTGCCAACAATTACTCAAGCTCTGTGGTCCTATCTTTTTTGGGATGTTTGACCAACTCCGTCGGTGAATTTCACTCGTAGTCTCATTGTAATGAGCTGACTGGCGCTGCTGTAATGGTAATTATAGTTTTGTATAACAACACTTGAGTAGTTCTAATCGTTTCAGATAACAACATTTGAGTAGTTATTATAATTGACCCCAGCTGTGTGTGTTGTGTAGACACTTGCTAAAACTGTGCTACACACTATATCCTTTACGGTTGGAAATTAAATCGCTTTGTAATTTTAGTTTCAAGTTAGTGACTTGTATTGGACTATTGGGGGACTGTACCCCATGTACAAGTTACAAAAATGCGCATTTGCGGCTTCGTTGAGTCTTTGGGAGTGATGTTTAATCGAGCGAACAACAGTGGCTTTATTAAGCCACCAAAAGCACGCCGCTGGAAAGCAATTGGCTCAGACGGCCGGTTGGTCGATGGACGTGAACGTGAAGTTGTTTTTTGTCCTTGCGAAAGCGACCCACGTCTCTTCATTGTTGATTAACCCTTACATTCTGGAGCGGTGGCACCGCCGCGGTTTAGCGCGCTCGCGCTGGGAACGTGGCAGCCCCGAGTTCGATTCCCGACCACGGCTGACATCAGTGGCTGGTGACATCCGAGAACCGATTTAGCCCCTCCACCCACTTTAGCAACCCGCATTGAGCAGCTTGGGTGACTTATCGTCGATTAAACCCCATGACCAACGTGCCTTGGGGGAGGAGGCCTTCATCCAGCAGTGGATTGACAAAGGATGATAATCGCTTTGACCGAAATGGTACTGTTCAACACGAAAGTAGCGCAGTTTTAGCTTGCTGTTCCATCCTCTTGATCCTCTCTGTGTTTTGACATTCTCACCGTTGGCTAAATGCCCTAACACTGCTATGTCCACTGGCTCTTGCTTAACTACCGTGTGCCTTCCTCACTGATGCACCGCCCCCCTCCCCGTCCCGTCCCCACCCCACTCATCAGAGTAATTACACCCACAGTAATTTCCTCTTCTCTTCTTGTAATTACACTGCCCCGATTTTAGTTCTGTCAGCTATGACTTAAGGGTCCCCGCGCTGCTGGTTTCACGATCGTCGCTCGATAGCAGTTTTCACACGGGCCAACAGAGAAGAGCTTCCCTCGCCCGAGTCTCAAGGCTCCTCTTTCAGGAGGGGGGGTCCCTGCAACGTTGGAATTTTGTCGGCCACGAATTAAATTCACGAGCATTTTTTGCTGCATGCGGGAGCAAAGCGGTGAACCCAGGGGAGAAAAAATATACGCTCTGCAAGACTAGGGGCTAACACTCGAAAGATCCACACAGCTAGATTCAAGAATCCATTTCTGTACTGCCGTCGAACGGGCCTACCTCGCAGCCCAAAGCCACAACATCTGGCCACCCACCCAGTCGCTCATCAGGAGCGACCCTGCTTAGCTTCCAAGGTGTAAATAAAGTCGGATACTTTCAGGGTGGTTTGGTTCGCATCATCACCACCGTCAACAGCTATGGTCAATCCACTGCTGGATGATGGCTTCGCAAAGCCATCCCCACCTAGGGGTGCCATGGTGGCGAGATGTTAACTCCCTCGCCTGGTATGTAGGAGGTCGTGGGTTCAATCCCGATCCTAATGCCTGTTGTATATTGGGATTTTTGCACGTTTTAGCCCATGATCGCGTGGATTTTTCTCTCCGTGTCCTCCGGGTTTTCCCTCTACAGTTAGAAACATGCGTTTAGAGTATTTGGCTGTGATAAATGACCACGAGATAAACCACTTCGTTGGGCTATCATTTGTGGCCAGGTAGCTACTGAAAAAGAGCTCGATAGCTCAGTGGGCCTTACCTGGTAAAATAGTAATTTTTTTGTTGTAGTTTTAAAAAACATTTTTTGTAATTGTTTGTAAAAAAATCTCTCAACCCTACGACGTAACAATCCACCTTACAATGTAGACATTTTGTTATTTACGGCTTGTGCACATATGGAAAGTTGGGACGGATAACACGGCGAGTGTTGGGTGGGGGTGGCGGCGGGTATTCCGCCGCTGCTCCTCCAGCTCGACGGATTCACGGAGTCTGCCGCTGGGCCAAAGGTCAACGAGACACAAATGGGATCGCGCCATTCCCCCGGGGGCCTCCTGTCCACTGCTGGATGCATCTCGGCCGCACGCGGCGCCCTCCTGGGACGACGCGGGATCGGCCTGGGAAGTTACGCATAGCGTGTAAAACCTTGGCGGGTTTATTTTCTCGTAATTTTCCAGTGTGTTAAGTCGTGTGTATGGCGGGTAGAGAGAAGCGTTTATTTGCGTTTCGGGGAGGGGTTTTTGCGCTTGTCTTTCGAGCACCACGTGGCTTTACAGTCCCTCTTCCTAGAGAATTGGCAGAGATCCTGCGCACCGCACTTGTGATCCAAAGGTCGCGGGTTCAACTCGTTCTCCTGGCACGGCGGTTGAAACAACGGTGCAAGTTTCTTAAATCCAACCCCCCCGCCCTCACTTCTGTCCACCCAGCGCTATAAATGGGTCCACTACAGTAAAGTCGATCGGCAGATCGCGTGTGGCGAGCAAAGCGTGGGTACTCCCGCCTCGATCAAGATGTCAGTCCGGCCTGAAAAAGAGTTGGAGATCTTCAGAGCTCCCTCAAGTGAAGGAGACCCTTCCGCCAGCCAGGAGTGGCGTTGATGCAAGCAGTTTCAGGGCTGCCCCATTGCCTCATTTTTTTGTCAAAGCACCCCACTTGGCTTGGCACTCTGTAGATTCCCGGACAATAGAGAGATGTAACACCCCCGTGTCGCTTCTAGGGGCCACGGGGCGTCTCGCTCACGCGCGCCGGCCGCTTTTCCGACCCCGCCGGGGGCGCTGCGCCTAGGTGTACTGACGCGAGACGAATGTTTGCTTGTGTCCCTCTGCTCTCACGAAGCCTCGGATGCTAGCTCGCTGGAGGAAGAGCCCAGTGAGTGGTGGAACACCGTGTGGTTTTTACATTTTTTCCCGCAACGTGATCTCCAGAGCCTCCTTTTCCTCCTCCACCCCCCCGCCCCTCCCCCGATGCCTCCAGGCATTTCCCATGACACCGATTTCACAGAATTAGGTAGTTCCGTCCTTTGACTTTGACTCTCCGAGTTGTGCTTTTTTTTGCGGTTTTACTTGGAGCGATTTTTATTGCTTCTCATAAAGCACGTGGTTGTCTCAAAACCACCACATCGTGTGTCTACTCTAGCGTCGATGTTCAGAAAGCACGGCGACTACCGATAGCTTTTGTCAAGCAGTGGATGTTTTTTGCGAGCGCTGCGTTGCGTGCGGCCGTTCACTTTGCGCTCGTCCGCAGCTAAGAAGGAAGAGGACGAGGTGGACGAGAAGAAGTCGCTGGCGCACAAGAAGAAGGTCAAGGAGCTGAAGGTGCTCGACCCCAAGACGGCGCAAAACCTGTGTGAGTGGCTTCGCCGTGTCGGGACCACCTCCGGGCAGGGCCCTCGGCCCGGAGCCTTCCCCCACGTCCTTGGCCGGTCACCAGTGGCGGTGCTTGGCATAAGAAGGTCTCGTTGGCGAGATGTCAACTACCTCGCCTGGTATACATCCCGACTCTGACGCCTGCTGTATATTGGAGTTTGCGGTGTCTCTCTCCCCGTGGTCGTGTGGATTTTTCTCCAGGTCCTCCGGTTCTTCTCTGCACATTTAGAAATGTGCATTTAGAGTATTTGGTTGCTATAAATTTCCACGTTATAAGCCACTTCGTTGAGCTATCATTGGTGGCCAGGTCGCTTCCGAAAGAGAGCTATATAGTTCAGTAGGCCTTACCTAGTAAAGTAAAAAGTAGTTTAGTTTAGATAAGCAAGATGAGCAAAAGTTTAGAGCCCCAAGCAATCCAAGGGATCCCGGATGTATAAACTAAATTGTGGTGAACAATATCCTTATAATCAACAAGCTGAGCAACTTACAACACCAGCTCTTCATCTCTCTCATCTATGTTTTTTTTCTGGGCCTCTCTTCTCACAGAGGCTAGAGAGGGAGACGATGGCATCTCTTTGTACTGTGAAGAAGAAGGGCCATTGCCCAAACCATCGCCCAAACCATCGCCCATTATAAACTTTTTGAGGCAGTGTTAATCGACGAATGTATTGAGGTATTTTTTTGTGATCTGTGCTTGTGCACCATTGCTGATGCAGCGTCACCACCACATACTATGTGGCACAACGCTGCCAACCCGCCACCTCCGTGCCCATTTTGTTTCACAAGACCGTTGCTCTGCATGCAATGGTTTTGTAACAAAACAAAAATTGCCGATTCAGGTTCGCGATCCGACTCTGGAATCAGTTCTTCTGTTAACGATGTGGCGGATGGGCGCCTCCAGTGGCTGTAATGGTCGCATGAACCTATTACGTAAAATCGATACGGTATAATCATTGTCATCGGCCGTGAGCAGTCCGCTGCTGGATGAAGGCTTCCCCAAACGATCGCTAGAAGTGGGGTAGCCCTCATCCCACAGTGGATTGACAAAGGTGCTGCACAAAAAATACACAGAGTTGTCTTCCTTTGTCAACGGATGTATAGGTATTGATATTAATCGATTCATGGCCAAATGTGTAGTAAATAGCACTTCGGCAAGGTGGTGGCGCAGTGTTAACGCTTGGGTTCTATTCCCGACTCGGCTGTTTTTTTTGCGTGGAATTTACATCTTCTCTATCTGTACATTAAGAAAACATACCGTGTCGCTGGTGTTGGCCAAACATCTCAATGCTGAAAACTTACAAATTGCTCAATTGGGATCACACGGTAGCAGCATTTCTCCCCTCTTGTTAGAAAGCTTGGCAGGACCCTTCTGAAAAAGTCTTGAGACTCAGTGAGGCCTTCCTGGGTAAACAAGCAGACTTATAATAATACTAATAAGACACGGCCGTAACTCTGTGTGTCTAAGTGACCATTGTAGGGCTCGACGTGATGGCCTGCACGTGCGCGTGTGTGTGTGTGCGTGTGCGCATGCGTGTGCCTGTATGCGTGTGTGCCTGTATGCGTGTGCATGTGTGCGTGCCTGTGTGTGTGTGTGCGTGTGCCTGTGTGTGTGTGTGTGCGTGTGCGTGCGTGTGTGTGTGCGTGCGTGTGTGTGTGTGCGTGTGTGTGCGTGCGTGCGTGCGTGTGTGTGCGTGCATGTGCGTGTGTGCGTGTGCATGGCAGCGATCTTCCTGGGCTCTTTCCGAATGGACTACCAAGAGATCAAGAGCATCATCCTGTCCGTGGACGAGGAGCGAATAACAGAGTCCATGATCCAGGTCAGCGCCCCACCCCTCTCCTCCATTCTCCTCACACTACTGGACATCTGTGTCGGAGATCTTTATAGCTCATCAGATTCCTCCAGTATAACCAAATATTCTGATTCACTTGCACAGTGGACTAGTAACTCATCATCATCAGCCATGTCCGTCGCCATCTCTCACAAACCTGCGACGTAACAATCCACTTGGCGCCTGCACTTGAGCCGATTCCTTAGCTCCATCTCCCCCCACCGGTCGACCTCAATCTCGGATTGCGTTCAATTCCTTGGATGGCGCTCCGTTATTGTTCACGAACCCGTCGTGACGCGGCCTGACCCCCAAGCCCCGCTCGCTGCTCTTGCAACCAGTTTGAATGATGTCATTATCCCGCGTACGTTCTCTGATCCACGTGTTTCCCTTTCCGTCTATCATTGTAATTCCAAGCGCACGCACACACACACACATATATATTGCTTCCTTGTGCGCTTTTCACATGTTGTTTCGTTTTTTTCTCGTGAACGACCGTAACAAAAAAATTCGACGAAAAATAATAGTGGCGTTGGTGAGACTCGCCACCCGTCGCTTGCTTTGTTTTGTTCTCGGGTCTGTGTAACACAACAAACACGGAGCTGTGAAATAACATCGCCCCCAGGCGCTGTAATCAAATAAACAATAATTACACAAACACTTCCGCAGTGTATTCACAAGTCTGGACAATGCGCCCCCCCCCTCCTCCGTAGCCGTGTTTACATTTTGCTACAACAGCCGAGTGTGGCGAAGCGGCCGTGACCGCGAAAGCGGCGACCCGAGCGAGCTGAAGTCAGTCCCCGGGGCGCCAGGGCTAGCGTCGGTGGCGAGTGATATCCCAACCAGTCCTGGGCTTCCCCTT
This sequence comes from Petromyzon marinus, assembly GCF_048934315.1. Taxonomy (NCBI): domain Eukaryota; kingdom Metazoa; phylum Chordata; class Hyperoartia; order Petromyzontiformes; family Petromyzontidae; genus Petromyzon; species Petromyzon marinus. The sequence continues at coordinate 8,840,029 of NC_133684.1, forward strand.
TCACCAAACCTGCACTGACCAGCGTGGTGAAGTATGGTCAAACAATCCCGATGACCGACGCGGGGGTTTTGGGGAGGCCTCCGGGTAGTTTCTGTACAGCATCTTGAGGCACGGGCGTCTTTTGGACGCCGCCTATATCCCATTGTATTGTATGGGATTGGCATGGTCATCATAATCAGCCATGATCAATCCACTGCTGGATGAAGGATGTAAATGACTTATTTTACTCTAAGGAGTGGTTGAGTTTTAATTGAAGGTCTTTTCAAAGTTGGGTCAGTTCCACGCTGCCTCTGGTGACCCTCAAAATCGGGGATGCCTTTGAGAGGGGCGATTGAACAGAGGGCTTGTTGGGGGCTTCCGCTAATTGCGTGTCTTCTAATCACTGCAGAGTCTGATTAATCAGCTGCCCGAACCGGAACAGCTCAGTGCCCTGGCCAGCCTGAAGAACGAGTATGAGGACTTGTGCGAACCGGAGCAGTTTGGCGTTGTCGTAAGTACCCCACGTGTCAAGGTTGCTCAATCACTAAGCCACTGGATCTCTCTTTCGGCTGCCACCCAAGCATTGGTCTGAACCCCCCGGCAAAGAATTCCTTCCAGCGACGCGCCGTGCCCAAGCCCACTTCCTTGCCGTGGCGGCAGGCGACACGATCACGTATCGAGCGCGTGTGTGTCGGCCGTGCGTTTGGGACGTCTGTTATTTTCCGCGCGGGCTTTGACTCGCACAGTACGCGCTTGTGCAGCGTCAGTGTAGACACGCGTTAGGAATGCGTTGGGGCGGATAAACAACATACGCTTAAAGGTTGTGCTGGACATTGTTATTTGACATTGTTATCCAGCCAGAGATAGCGCTATTTACGTTGCGTGTCTCTGCTGTGGACCTGCAGGCCGGCCGGTGGTGCCAGGGTCTTTCTACTTGCAAAGAACGTTTCATTTGTCAAGTGTTTGTTTAGGTTATTCAGGACAAAAAAAAGTCTTGTTTTTTTTGTTCCCAATCCATCCCAAATTTGCTATCGATATCGCGTCACTTCACGAGACGAAGCATCCATACGGAAACCTCGCAGAGCAGTGCAATCCGTGGAAGTGGGTATCACAGAGCCACTTCTGAAATCCCTTTAAGTGGCCTCTGATCTACACAGCAGCGGGCAGTACTTTTCCACCCGCCACGCTACAGAGAGTAATGACGATTTCATGACTGTCAAACTGATATTATTAATTATCGAGGCTGAAATTATAGTCAAATTGAGTGCGGGCGTGCAGAACCAAATGTAATGCGATTGCTTTTTTTCGTGCAGTCATTCGGTGACCGGTTTGTGACCATCCACTTGCTACACTTCAAAATGCGGTGTAAACACAGGCGGCCGAAACCTGGATTCACACCCAGGTGGTCAGCTCGCCCTACCACCGAGGGTAGCGTTCGCCACGTGACGGTCACACCAACGTACTTTCCTTTCTCATTTCTGGATATTAGCCAAGTTAAGTGCAGACCCAAACAAAATTCATCGTCGCCATCATCAGCCCTTGGTCAATCCACGGCTGGATGAAGGCTTCCCCAAGCCACCACCGTCCTGCAATGCAACAATCCACCTGCCACCGAGCCGATTTATTCGCTCCATCTCCTTGGTGTCCGCCGGACGTGTTCCTTTCCTTGGCTGCCCCACTCCGTCATTATCCCCTGACCGTACAAACAAATTTCACTGCGCAAAAAAAAATAACAACCGACAGTAAAAGAAAACAAATATTTTGTTTTAACCTCTGTCGCCGCCCCCCCCACCCCACCCATTCCTTTTTGCAGATCAGCTCGGTGAAGAGGCTACGGCCACGGCTCAACGCAATCCTCTTCCGGCTGCAGTTCGACGAGCAGGTTGCCAACCTGAAGCCGGACATCGTGGCAGTGAGCGCCGCCTGCGAGGAGATCCGCCGCAGCGACAGCTTCTCCAAGCTGCTGGAGCTCGTGCTGCTCATGGGGAACTACATGAACGCCGGCTCGCGCAATGCGCAGACCTTCGGCTTCCAGATGGGATTCCTGTGCAAGGTTGGTCCGCCCGCCCGCCCGCGTTCGGCTAACCTCGCGAGCACCGACTTGCCGTGCCTGAGCATTACCGACAACGATGACGACGGTTTAGTTTGTTGCGTGTGTTGTTGTTGTTGTTGTTGTGATTTGGTTCCAGTCGTGCAGTCGCGCTCTTCGTGATGGGAACTCTCGCTGAGCAGTGGATCACTCTGTGCGTTAGACAAATTGGTCTTTGGCGATGCTGCTTCTGCTGCTGCTGCATTGGCAGTGGTGCACAAGCACAACGAACAAAAAACAACCCAACGCACTCGTCAACAAAACTGTGGTCTTAAAACAAAATAAATCTAATCGGCGACGTTTTGAATGATGTCTCATCGACAGAGAGTGGCCCAATAACAAAACGATGCTGGGTTGCCAGGCGTTGTAGGCAAGAGCCTTGCACGGACACGGTGGTTGCTGGTTTGGAAGCGTTCGGCAAACTCATATGAAATCGTCCTGGCGGTTGCCCCCTGCTTTGCCGTCGCAGCTGAAGGACACCAAGTCCAACGACCAGAAGTTGACTCTGCTGCACTTCCTGGCGCAAATGTGTGAGGAGAAGCATCCGGACGTCCTGCGCTTCACCGAGGAGCTCACGCACGTTGAGAAGGCCTCCAAAGGTGGGTGGGTGGGTGGGTGTGTGCACGGGTGGGTGGGTGTGTGCGTCTATGGGTGCATGCGTGGGTGGGTGCATGCGTTCGTGCGTCGGTGCGTGCATGGGTGCGTGCGTTCTCTGGCAAACCAGGGCCACTGTGACACCATGCACGTTCACTCTCCTCCTTAGCAGTACATCACTGTTATGGTAGCCCCCTACACTACAGCTGGACTGCCACACCCCCCCCACTCCCCCCATCTACGAGGAGCTTTTGCCGGTCCTGGGTCAATCGCTTCTCCCTCCCCACACATGACATTGCGTGCTCATTGGCCAAGAGGAAGCGCAGGGCGTGGCGAGAAAGAGGAGACGTGAAAGTGACAACTCGGACGGCTTGAGAACGTGCCGCGTTGTGGGGGTGTCAGCGCTTTTACTAACGTGGCCGCACGATAACTCGAGGAAACAATAACCCCATGTGAATGCAACTTTTTTGTAAAGCTTAGTTGCTGTTGGGAACGTGTACCCTGTTGCAAACCGGACAAGTCGGACTGTTTGCAAATATTCAGACGCGTTTTGCCCTGACAGCTACCCATCTGCGACCGCATTGCTAATAAATAGAAGGGCGTGTTGGTAAAGCTCGACAGAGTTGGTGCGTGTGCACGATTCTTCTTCCTTGTTTTTAAAACGACTTGCCGCTTTGTGGATGGAGTGTTTTCGCTCCACGAAACGCACGCTTTCATTGACGCGCACGCACGTAGTTCCCATGCGCGTGTGGTGTTTGCAACACAAACACTTGTGTAGAAAGGAAGGGGTGGTGAGAGGGTGGCTTTTGTCCTCTTTTACCGCCTGTTTTACCGGCCTGGCAGAGGGCAGAAGATCGTCCTTTTCGTTGTCAAATGCGCAAGCGGCCTGTGCGGCGTAGTGCAGCAGTCCCCCCCCCCCCCCGCTCGTGATTTCCTCCCATTGAGAGCCACGGTGGCGAGCGGCGAGCGAGTCACTTCCTGCGTCCGTGCTAAGTGGAGTGCCAAGGCCCGCGCTGAGCGACTGAGTTCACGCCGCACAGCTCGCGCTGAGATTCTGGATCTTCGTGTATTTATTCTCATGATAATTCTGAGCTTTTGGGCAGCAGCAGGACGGTGGCACCGTGGTTAACGCTTGAACCTCGCCGCAAAAAGGGGACTGAGTTTGAGTCCTTTCTGTGTGGCGTTTGTACGCTCTCCCCTTGTTCTGAATGGGTTTCCATAGGTTCTCCGGTATAAATACATATTTTTATTCTGTTAGTTAAAATGCAACAGGTATTGGCCAAAAAACATTCCACTGTAGAAAATGTACCTGTAATATACTCAAATTGAGATTACACGTAAAATCATTGCCCCATACTGGAACAAAAACTCGGCAGGACCCTCCTGATAAAATATTTTGACTTGGTGAGGCTTTCTTGGGTAAATACACATACACATTGTAAAAAAAAAATGTTTTAAAAATTCACATTTCTTCCGTCACCTCTTTCAGCATTTCTGTTCGTAGTGGTAGATGACGCAGAGCGATCGTGTGATGTAGCAGCTCCGTGTGTCCTGGGTTCATCCTCATTTCTATGATGAGACACATCTGTACGATCAATGAGTGCGTGCCACCTGCTGTGACAGAGTTCAGAGGCTCGGTCATTCACGAGAAGAAAAAAATACATCTTTACTGAAAAGAGTGCAAAGAAGCGTGGAGCGATGCACGCTTGGAATTAACGCTCCGAGACAGAAATAGGAAGACATGGATAAGAAAACATGAGCAGGTTCGATTTTGATTTAAAACTGTCGTGACTGCAGGAATTCATGTTCTCTGGTTCTTTCGGTAAAGTCACGTCGACAGAAAACAACAAAATTAAGTCAAATGTAAATAAAAAAATTTAAATAAAATAATACCAAATGAACCAAATAATATAAGCAGGTTCTTTTTTATTTCATAATAAAGGTTTTTGGGGTTAGATCGCGTTATTTATAAATGTGTTGTAACCCTCCACCACCCGACACGGCCAATCAGCAAAAAAAATAAAGTGTCACGTTGACAAAAGACAATTAGTTCACTACTTTAGCCCACCGGTGTGTTGAAGAGTGAATCCTCGCCATTTACAGTTTGAATACGACGTTTCGCTGGTAATTACATCCAGCATCATCGGGCAATTCGCCAGAATGGTAAAGCCCTCACTTGCTCCCGGTCTTAAATAGAGCAGCAGGGTGATATCATTTAACTCATTTCAGGTGCAGTAATTATATCATCGATTGGTAATCAGTCAATGGTTATGATTAGTAATGAGTTGTAGATTAGTAATTAGTTGTAATGTGTGTTATTGTGATTATATGCTACATTTGTAATCCGTTAATTAGTATGTGTTTCCCCTATAAGGAATTGTAATATGTATTATTTAATAATACGCTTCCAAGCCGCACTAAGCCTATAGCTATCAGAACGATTAAAGTTATTTCTGTTTCTCTCAATTTCAATGGATTCTCTAATTAGTCTTTGCCAGTAATAATTAGTTTTACACAACACTTCAACGTTATCAAAATCAATTGAGTGTCCTTGTTGACAAGCATGTTCTGCCACTGTGGACAGTTGTGTTTGAGATAATTTAATATTTCTTTGGTGTTCTTTTAGTCTTATGCTGATGTTACATCCCGTCTGTCCAATATAGCATTTACCTAAATTTACCTAAATTATCTGTTGATAATTTAGGTAATTCGTCTTTAGTGCAAGATACTTGTTTTTTAAATTTTGTGTACTGTACCAAATCTTACTGTAATGTTTTGCTTTTGCAAAACACGGGCTAATTTGTCAGTTACTCCTGAGATATATGGAATTTTAATTGTTTTAAGAATCTGATCACTTTCAGCAGTGTTGCTTTGCGATCGTGATTTGGCATTCAGTGCTCTGTTAATTTGAGTATTATTGTAGCCATTCTGTCGTAATGCTTCTTTAACGTGTTTGATCTCTCTCACTAGACTTTCACCATCTGACACTGTTTTAGCTCGATGTATGAGCGTCTTGATAAGAGAGGATTTCTGAGCTGGATGATGATGCGAATCTGCATTCAGATAGGCATCAGTGTGCGTTTGCTTTCTGTAAACGCTGTGTGTTATTTTACCGTTTAGGCCATGTCCAAATCTAGGAACGGGAGTGTGTTATTCACCTCCATTTCCATGGTGAACTGGATGGCCGGGTTTTGTGTATTGAGATGATTTAGAAAATCATTAAGTGTATCTTTACCATGTGGCCAGACAACCAAAGTGTCATCCACATATCTAAACCAAAAATATGGTTTTAGTGTGCTCGAGGCAAGTGCTCTTATTTCAAAGTTTTCCATGTACAGATTTGCTATAGCAGGAGATCAAGGAGAGCCCATTGCTGCTCCTTCCTTTTGTTTAAAGAAATCCCCTCTCCATAAGAAGTAAGTGTTATTTAAACAATGGTCAGCAAGTTTCGGAATATCTTTTGGTAAACCTGTATTCTTTACTAGTGTATCAAGTAATTTAAGCGATTCGTTCACTGGAACCTTAGTGAATAGAGAAATCACATCAAAACTTACCAGAATATCATTAGGATTAAGTTTAATATCTTTAATCACATTCACAAGATGTTCTGAATTTCTTATGAATGAAGATGTCCTACCGATGTAGGGCTGTATTTGTTTAGTTATATATTTTGCTAATTTATAAGTGGCAGAGCCAATTGTACTGACTATGGGTTGTAATGGGATGCTTATTTTATGAATCTTTGGTAGCCCATACAGTCTAGGTGGTTTTGAGGCCCTTGGCTTAATTTGGTGTTGCTCATTCTTAGGGATTTATTAATTTGCAATTATTGCAGTAGTCTTACGTTCTAAAGTATTAGTTAGATCTCGTTTAATTTTAATGTAGGTACTTTCCTCTCGTAAATTTCTAATTTTATTATCATAATCGGCTCGTGACATCACTACAGTAGTGCGGCCTTTATCAGCTGCCAGGATTTGGATATCTTTATTTACACGGAGCTCTCTTAAGGCTTTTGCTTCGTTGGAGCTAATATTTACTTTTGGAACTTTGCTATTCTCAATTATTTTGGCAACCTCGTGTCTAGTCATCTCTGCCTCATTATGTGGAAGGAGTCTTACTGCTGATTCTACCTCAGCAATTATCTCATCCACTGGAATTGTGCTTGGGGTAATGGCAAAGTTAAGGCCTTTAGAAACAAGGTAAGGCCCACTGAGCTATGTAGCTATTTTTCAGAAGCCACCTTGTTATCACAAATGATAGCTCAACAAAGTGGCTCATCTTGTGGAAATGTATATTAGCCAAATACTATAAACGCACGTTGATTCTAAATGTGGAGAGAAAAAACAGAGGACCCGGAGGAAAATCCATGCGACCACGGGGAGAGAGATAATGGCCAATGGTCCAGACAAATGTGGGAGTGGCAGCCAGAGAAGGGAATGCACCTCATGCAGAGATGGAGTGATGACATCAGCTTGTTCGCAGGAGCGTGGTAGATTTCTACAATCCAGGGCCATAAGAGATGTTGATGGCTTGGGGTGAGATCTTCAATCAGCATAGATTGAGAATGGCTGATGATGCTGATATTGAACTTACCTTGGTTTCGTTGACACACGTGTTATTTTCTGGGCCCACAGATGGCCACACAACCAACCTAACTATTCACTTCGTCCCCAGATACTATCAGCAAACCCCAACTTTTACGAACAAAAGAACTTTTTGTGGGTTATTGAATTATTCCAGTACAACCCTACCCCCGCTTGTTATACAGCCTCGCTACACGTCCACACGTTTGAAAAATTGGATGGAATTTATTCGGGAAGTCGACGGAAATTCTATCAACAAACAATCGTAGGCGAACTGCCGCATTTATCTATTTTTATCAATTTATCTATTGTTTGATGCATTACTCTTTTTTTGTGATCACAAGGGCGTTACACCCAGTTGCTTATTCATAGCAAAGCCATTGTCTGCGCTGACTTTAAACGCCTCCACCCATCTTCCCCCCCCCCCATCACCTCGGCCACAGTGGAGGGGCTCCCCGGTCCTCTTTTCATTGTGCCGGATCAGCCGGTTCTGTTCAGGATTTCCGGAGTCGTTGTCCCAGACTTCCCCTTGCACGTCAGCAGAACATCGCCACGTTCCGTCCCCGGCCACGGTCGTTGGCCACTTAACAGTGAGGGCCCCCCACGGTGCAGCACGGCCGCGGCGTCGACGATCGGTCGGGGCCCCCTGCCTGGCTCTCTCCTCCGCGTGCCGTTGTCGTTGCCAGATGCATCGTCCCGTCGCGGGGGTCGTGAGAGATGGCGGTAGCTTGGGGGAATCCGTGCAGCAATGGATTGATCAAGGCTGATGACGCAGGTGCCCTTTATTGTTTGGGTCGCAAAGGCAGTCTTGACAAATCGGCCGTTGTCCACGTTGGGCCCAGCGTCGTCGTTTCTGGTATCGCATCGCGGATGTATTTGTTTGAATCAAACTGCAACGAAGTCGGGTGGTAGTAGTGGCTGCGCTGCATGTTGCCAGCAATGCAGTGCTATGGAGGCAGCAGTGAGAATTGGTGGGATCATCCACAGATGTTGTGAAACTCCCTTCCCGTGGGAGTCGAGGAGGTGTGCCGTACCTTGGCTCGCCAGGGAAAGGCAATACAGCAAAGTGCGGTTTAATCTCCATCTGTTTCCATCTGTACGGCGGGGATAGTGCTTTTCCCGTTGCGTGCGAGGATTTTCTCTGAGTGCCCCGGTTGTTTCCTCCCACATGTATAATAAACACTTATTACTTAGCATAAAAATCTTAAAATAAACAAAAAATGCAGGACCCACCTGAAAAAGAGTCATTGGACTCAGTGTGGCTCTTCTGGATATACAAGCAAAAAATTGTTATTATAATAAGAGCACCAAATGTGTTGTACCATCATCATCATCGTCATCAGCCATTATCAATCCGCTGCCGGATGAATTCCTCCCCAAGCCATCGCCATCTCTAACAGTCTTCAGGTGTAACAATCTGTGCATCTCCCTTCAAGTGACCTTGTTTAATCCACACACGAGGAGGCTCGCTTTCCTACGTGCCCTCAATCCACCGCCTCCTCACTCTGTGTGGGTCATGGGCATGGTCTGGCCCGTGCTTCACCGCGCTGGCTAAACCGTTTAAACGTTACGGAAATTTGACGTCTTGCATTTTGTAGGAATCGCACGCGGCGAGTTTCTCGCGCACCGCGGATCGTTCTCGGTTTTGGTGACGCTCGTTGGGTTCGCCCCGTGCTGAAGCGGCCCTCCCTCTGTCCACCTTGTGCTGCAGTGGCGGCCGAGAACCTGCAGAAGAGCCTCAAGCAGATGGAGAAGCAGGTGCAGCAACTGGAGGGAGACCTCAGGGCCTTCTCCACCACCGACGACGACACCGACAAGTTTGTCGAGAAGATGACCATATCCTTGGTGGCGGAGAAAGCGTGGTGGGAAAAACGGCGGTCGATGATATCGACTGGGTTTGTTCGGGTCGGTCACGCAGAAAATATTACCGTAGCAGCTCCAGGGCTTTGGGCGACTACTCGTCACGTGCTGCCAACCGCAGTTTACCGGCGACCCGTAAAACATTTTCACCGATAAATTAAGCCCCAATGAGACTCGTGCGTTCAAATCCCCGGCACGCCACATCCAGTCCACCGCTCGCTGTGGCCTTGGATGTTGGTCAAGTGCCACAGACTCCAGCCTCCGGCAACCGGTAAAAAAAATTCCGTGAGAAATTAAGCCCTTGGTTACGAGAAAAGACGACATTACTTTTTGTTAACAGATTTTTAAAATACCTGGCAGCATCTTAAGGAGAGCGAGAGAAATAAAATAGACTTCCCAACGACCGACCTCGCTTCCCACAATGCACACCGCGGCTCCCATTCGAACACAAGGTGACGCCACCAAGGAGGCCAAGGACGCGACCGCGCTCACCTTGGCCGGAGAACAAACCCGGGGGGGGGGGGGGGGGGGGCCGCTGGGAGTGGAGGCACTGGGGAATGACACAATCCTCAGTCCTGATTCCCACCCCCTCCGACCTGCACACCCCCTGCCCCCGGCCATCCCCGTGGCCCCAGCGAGAGAGGCACAGCAGCCAGAAGCTGTGGCGTCAGGATAGGCTTCCTGGCGTCTTCCTTCCTTTGGTCCAGGAAGTCAGGCGCACAAACGTGCGCCCCCCCCCGCCCCCGCCCGCCCGCCTTGGGAGCGGCGGCGTTGATTCATTCAGCTCGAGTCACCGTCGCGTGTCGCATTCCGACGCGGTGCCCCATGCGCTATTATTATCATCGCGATCAGCAGCACGACGAGTAGCAGCAGCACGAGTAACAGCAGCAGCTATGGACTAGCCGCTGCCAGATAAAGGCCTTTCCCCCCCCCCCCAATGCTGTCGCTATTCCTCCGCCGTGCTGTGGTGGTTGTAATCTGGGACTTGTTTCCCCCCCTTTGACTGTCATTCACCAGTCTCAACCACCGGTCATCTATCTTAGACGTCTCTTGCCCAATCCCACGCACTTCTTAGAGTCAATATTATTTATCTACATATTGCGCTGTTCGCCTGTGAATCCACACGTTCCGATATGTGACCTTCAGTGTAACGCACACGCGCACATCATTCCGCGCTTATTTTCACACTGCTTCCACTCTCATCGTCAATTTCCATTTCTCTGAAATGTAATAGGAGTTGTACTCGAATTGTAACGCGCACCGCACACGGCACACAGTATTCACTCGCGCTCGGAGAGAGAGCTCTCGGAGAGAGAGCGAGCGACCGAGAAGCACGAGGAGTAAACTCAGACGAGCGGGAACGGCAGCAGCCACGCGGCGAGCCGATGCCACAACGGTTGCCCGAAGCTCTGCGGTCCTCTATATATGAAGGCTTTTTTCAGCCAATTAATGAGTGTTTACATGCGGAAGGAAACCGGAGGACGGAACAAAATCCACACGTGCGAGGGGTGGGGGGGGGGCAACGCTCGATTCCAAGCAGATGAAAGCAGGTGGAGATGGGTCCACATTTTGCTCTACCGCATTCTCTTGGCAAAGCAGGTCATGGCACCTCCTCAACACCCATCGGAAGGGGATTTCACCACATTTGCGTGATCCACAGGCGACTGCGTAGTTAATTACGGGTTCCACTTTTAACTGTACTCGTGCTATTTGCGCTTTTAAAAATAAACACTCGGGGGAGTGGGGGTGGGGGGGAAGAAGAAAAAACTCTACGGAAATATTTTAGCAAATATAACAAGCGGTGGACAAGAGCATTAAATAGTCGTTACGTATCTGTGTGTTGCGTGGTTCATCACTGGGGACGTTGGGCATCGCTTATCGGGCACGGGCAGGAATTTGCTGTTAGCGTTCCTCCTCCCAGCTAATCGCTGCATCGGTCCCGGCCACGCGATCGCGGACCGCCGCTCCCACAGAAGTGGGGTCAAGATGCCCCCGATCCCCCACCCCCACCGCGTGCCCTCCCAACAGGATGGCCCCAGCACCCACGCCGGCCTCAGCTGGCTCGCCCTTGTTTTTGGAATAATCTCAACGAAGCAACGCGAGGCATTTTTTTACAAGGGCAATCATTTGCATCACAACAACAACAGCAACAGCTAGCCGCCATTCGCCACTAAGTGTCGGTGATGTCACCGCAGCGCTTGTGCCTTGCGAGGTCCATTCTGGGGCCACAAAGATAAAGATGAGTGACCTGTTTCAGAGCTTCGCAGATTTTCCTTTAGTTTTTTTCTGGCATATGTTTGATGTGATCCATGGCCATGAGAGATAGCGGTTTGTCTTGAGTCAGCGACCCGTAACATTTACCTGCCCAGGAACACCGCATCGGAAATCCCTCTGTCTGTGGCCGTGGCTACTTGCCACGTACAACCTACTGCAGTCCAGCAGCAAGCGGGGAAATATTCGTCGGTCTCATCGGGCGAGCGTTTGCGTTCCTTGACCGGCGCTCGCGATGCACGGCTTTGCGCGCGCCTCGCGCGAGACGTACGACATGCTGGCGCTCATGCATGAGAGCATGCAAAAGCAGTTCCTCGGCCTGGGGGAGTACTTCGTCTTTGACCCCAAGAAGGTGGCGGCCGAGGAATTCTTCGGGGACGTTAGCAGCTTCCGCACCATGTTCCTGGTGAGTGCCATCACCACCCCCCTCACCACCCCCACCGGATGTGGGCAGGGCACGTCACAGCTAGGAGGGACGCTGGCATGATGCACATTTTGACGGAACGGCCATAACTCATCTCACTTGGTCCGTCTTAACGCGCAGCTGGTTTTTGCGAGTCGTACGCAGCTGTCCAGGATATTCAGTGCCAGTCGGTTTTGTCCGGATCAGCAACCCGTCAAATATTTCTGAACCCAGCACACCCACAATGCAGTTGTACGCCTCTCACTATGGGCCGCGGCCACTGCTCATCACGTGCCGCATACTCCCGTCTACCAGCGACCGGGGGGGGGGGAGAAAAACTCCGTGAGAAATGAAGCTCCCACCGCTGCCGATGACCTCGTCGTTTATTTGTTTCCCCCCCTCTCTTCCCTTCGTCGTCGTCCCTCCTCCCTCCTCGTGCCGTCCGCCTTGCGTGCTCATCAGCAAGCCGTGAAGGAGAACGTGAAGCGCCGGGAGACGGAGGAGAAAATGCGGCGAGCCAAGCTGGCCAAGGAGCGCGCCGAGCGCGACAAGCAGGAGAAGCAGCAGCGCAGGAAGCACCTGGCCGACATCAACCGCGCAGGTTAGGCCGACATCAACCGCGCAGGTTAGCCCGACCCGGCTGCGCCGCGCCAACGTCAGCCGGAGCGGGGAGGAGGGTGCCTAGCGTGGCCGGCTGCGGCAAAGCGCGGCGGTATCGCACGCGGGGCAACTGGCTCTCACGACCCGACCGCGTGTGGTCGTCACGACGTGGCGGTACTACGACGTGGCGGTACTACGATGCGTCGTGCGACATCGGGTCCACGAGGTAGCCGCATCGTTGCGATTGGCAAAATGCCGTGACTGCCGTGGTTCCCGTTCAGATGTATTTATTCATTCTGCCAACACGTTTATAAATAACAATCGCTCAAGACCATCCTTTTTTTAAACTCTGCCTTCTTCTGTTGGTGTCTTTGTCTCTAAATTAAAGATGCACACCAGACTTACATGAAGACTAACAGACTGGCACAGAGGCGTAAATACTTGCACAGAGATGCACATACTCACCGAAAGACCAATACTCACGCAGTGACCCTTAGACTCGGGTCTCTCTCGATCTATTAAATAAATATGCACACGGTTTCTGAACCGCTGCGCCTGCCTGGTCGCTTTGAGCCGCTTTGCGTGCCGCTCAGATGCCCGGGGCACTGTGAGGGCAGGTGTGACCAGTAGCACATGCAGATCTAATGAGTTGATAAGCTCACAAACAAAACCTGCGAGTTTGTAAACCAACAACTAAAATAGAACCCAGTGTTGTCGTCTTGTTTCAAATTTCCCGCCCAGAGGTTGTAGTCGTTGTTGTTGAGACGACTCCACTCGCCCCGTGAAACTTCATATCTGCCACCTGTCAACTGCCAGAGCAGCTGTATGCTAATCGATGCAGGCCGTCCCGCTTTGATGGCACGCCCCGAGCACAATGGAGCGTCGTCGCCACCGTTGTGGGTTGGACGACTCTTCTCCTCGTTTAATCACGGCTCAGGGTAATTGTCTGTGCTCGTGTTTGTTTTGATCGGTAAGCCGAACCCCCGCCCAGCTGCGAGCGACAACTCCAATTCACGATTCCAATAATCGTTCTGTGTCTCGGGGCAAGGGGGGTGGTGGGTGCAGATTCAATGAACCGGAACGTGCAGTGTGTGCGACAGTACTGCTCTCCGAACGCACGCTATGAACGTATAAGTGTCCATATCTCTCTATCTCTTTCTCTCCCCTCGCCTCTCTATTGGCGTAGCTGCCTAATGTGATGTTTGCGGTTCAAGTTCCCTCCAACCCCGCTCCAGCCTTGTGGTGTCGTCTTCTTTGCAGCGTACAGACACCCACGTCCTTCAAAGTGTCGAGCAGCAGCTTCATCCTTCTAACTCTCTTCCCTTCTTCCCCATCATTGACCCGAAGAGCTTCCCTCACCAAAGCCTCCCGCCCTGACAGATTGCCCAATCCACATCTCCTGCACTCTCTGAAATGTTCCAAGTCAGACTTACCTCCTCCTCCCTTAAATCTTCCAACAGCACTGGACAATGTCTTGAGTTGCATTTTACGTATAGTTCCTTGTCTGTTTACATCTCGGTGCAATACTCGCCCTATATCTGTTTAATGTTTCTGTAACTTAATTATGTAAGTACGCTCTAATCAGTATAATTGTCATCTGCACGAGCCAACTTGCGCAACAGGGAAATTATGATTTCGCGTCAATTAATGTTGATGCATTATTTTCTGTTACACGCGTAGCACTGTTGTCTTTGCTCTGATTTCTACCTGCATTATCGCTTCACTTTTCTTTGCATCTGTCATTTTGTGACGCAGATAACGTGCAAATGAGACTCTTCATAAAAACATATGGTGAATGATGATAAAAACCCATCATAACAGAATAACAGTGCAGACCTAAGTTTAGCTCTGCACTGTTAAGGCCCTAAGTTTAAGACAATCCCCAAAATTGTATTTTCAAAAACCACACAGCCTCTGTGCATTCTACAAAAAACCATCACTAGTTCCCGAAGAAGTACATTGTGATCCTCTTGCCTTTAACCTTTCCCGTGAGCTGCTTGCAAGCCGGTCTCTTGAGGGCTTGCCTCGATGGACAAAAAAACTCAACTCTTGATTTAAAGCTTTCGTGACTGCAGGGATTCATATTCTTGGTTCTTTCGGTAAAGTCACGTAGAAGGGAAACAATAAAATAATAAAAATAGAAAATAAAATTCCCACGATGTGAGAATATTTTTTTTATTATTTTATTGTTTCCCTTTCTACGTGACTTTACCGAAAGAACCAAGAATATAAACTCAACTTGCTGCAATCGGAGCTCTCTCCGCCCGACCCTGCACCGACAGCTCCTCTCGTTGCCTCTCTCTTTCAGTCCCAGTTCACATTCTCTCCACTCGCGCCCACGGATGCTGCGCCCGCGTGCGCCAGAGTTTCAAGCCTTGTCATAGAACAACAAACACAATCAACCTGCAGCAGTTTCACTCGAGCACAAATAACAAACTCAATAGCTAAATTGTACCGGGTCTTCTTTAGTCGTGTCGGTGACTGCTGCTTACAGACAGCACTGACAAATAACGCTCTGGGATTTAGCTGCAGGTTTGTTTTCACGTTGCGGTTTGTTTTTGTCCGAGTAATAGCCTCGCGCGTTTGCTTTCGCAGGCGGTGGAACGCGAGCTTACAAACGAGGAAACGGCTGTGTTGAGCTGCGTGTGTGTGCGTGCACATGCGGTGCGTGCATGTATGTTCGTGTGTGTGGGGATCTGGTGGCTGCGGTCACGTGTGTGGGCCCGGCAGAAGGGGATGAGACGGGCGTCATGGACTCGCTGCTCGAAGCCCTGCAGTCGGGCGCGGCCTTCAGGGAGCGCAGGAAACGAACGCCCAGAGCCACAGGTAAACGCACGCGCGCGCGCACTGACGCACACGCTCACCTGACTCCTGTATGTGTGCACGCTCGCTTGTACGCACACATGCTCACCTGCTCACCTGCTCACACACACACTCACCTGTGTGCATAACACAAGACACACATATTGCAGTGTGCACATGCACACACTGAGCTGTGTGCACAGTCACTTATACACACACTCCTGCCCAATCACTTGTGTGCACGCACATTGCAGGCACAGGCATTTGCACGTCTACACGCCTGGTGTTTGCGGTGCTTGTTCACATACGCTGTGAGACTCGAGGCGATGTCTTCACTCGGCCCACCGCAGGGTGTCCGGTTACGAGTCGGGGATATAACGACGTGACGCTTGCACGAACCCAAAAACGTACAATTCTCCTCCTTGTCCGGGGCATCCGAAATGCATCTGCTAAAAAATCCGGGCTTGTGACCACGTCCTCATCTCAAGCGGGATAGATTGTTGTGTATGCGGTATAATAAAAACATTTTGGTGGTAGAGGAGGGGGAGGGGGTTCAGTGGTGTGAACCTGGCAAACCCGAGTTCAGTTCCTGGCCATGGCTAACATCAGTGGTGAGTGATGTCCTTTCACCAACCTGTCCTCACCTGCGTGGTGGGACGACCCCCTCCCGCCCGCGATCAGCGTAGCGTCGGCGACCTTCACCTTGTCGGACATTGATCCGGCATGGGATTGGTTGACAAAGCCACGTAAATACATTTTCTGCTCTCCCAATACATTTCCCAAAGGTGCTTGTCTTGCATAAACAGCGCCTATTGATGGTGTGACCGTCAACCGCATCAGAACATCAGCAGGCTGACGTGCACATCTCTTTCACGAATGTAGAATTGAAGATAAGCCGCAGTGGTGCGACTGTGGCCAGGCAACCCACACTAAAGACGGACACAGTGAACCACCGTAGTTTGTGCTCCTTCAATGGAGCAACAGCAAAACTAGACGAACTCCCGCTTGAAGCCCTCTCGTCGTGGCCAGCAGACCTCGATCTTGGCACCGAGCTCCTGAACCCTTTGCCGCCATGCGGAAGAATAGAATTCAGTTTTAAAACACACCACTCATTGGAAACCAAAAGATATCCAGTGGACTCTCGATTATTCGCGCTAATGATGGGGAGGACGGCCGCGGATAAATGCAAATCGCGGATAATCCATAAATATCCATTTTCCGCGGAGATTTATGCCGAAAACCACGCGTATCGGTATAATTTATTTCTAGATTTGAAGCTTTCGTGACTGCAAGGATCCATACTCTTTGGTTCTATTTGGTAAAGTCACGTAGGTAAAAAATTGAGTTTGTTAATGAATAAAACCAAAATTTTGAGTTGTTTCATAAATTAAAACTCACAAAATAAATGATCGGATAAATCACTCGAAATGAAGCACAACTGGCGATTTCGATTGCTACTCTTTCGATTTAATGATCGACCGACCAATCGATGCGTGTGCTCAGTGATAACACTTTCCTCCTCCCACGCAGGAGACTCGGTGGCCCACTGCTGTAGAGGCAATTAACGTGGATTTCCGATTAACACACGCATATTTGTTCGGATTAAGCACATGACATTTCGAAGATAAAAAAAATTATTATTATTTTGGGCTTAAGCGAAATCCTTGAGTTATTAATTCGTGTCAAAATCTCGGGAGCACGGTTAATCCGCAAATCGTACAAACCGCACGCGGATAATCGAGAGTCTCCTGTATATGAAATAGGTGAAATTTTAGGCAACGGTCCTTCCTCATAGCACAACAAGGAGAGAAGAGCCATTGCTCAAAATGTCACCTGTTACTTGATCTTTTAAAGCCACAGAATTATTGATGAATGTGAGTTTTTGTTGTTGTTGTTAATTGCACTTGTGCGCAACTGCCAATGCAGCGGCAGCACCAATTGACTCGTTAATTGCGAACCAGTGTTTTGTGTAAACATCTATTTTGTTTTCACAGGAGGGGGGGGGGAGGGGGGGAGACATTGTAAAGTTTTCAGCGACGAATGTCCACGTGCGTGTCCGTGATTTTCCTATGCTTGTGTTTTTATTGTGTTTTAACAGAGGAGTGTGTGAACCTGCCTGGCCAGGCCCGGCGATCCATCGATAGGTTTGGAACACTCGGTAAAAACAAAAAAACAATGCAATGGGAGTCCCCTCCGCCATGTGTCTGTGCTCGAGGAGATGGCTCGCTCTTGGGAGGTCCGGCTTGCCCGCAGCTTTTCCGCCGTCTCCCTTTGCGCTCGTCCTGCGACTCGAGCCGCATGATTTTTTTTTAAACTTACCAACTACGCTTTATTTCCCTCCCCCCCCCCCCCCCCCCCCCCAATATTTATCTCTTTTCCACTGAACAACTGAGCCACGCCGGAACCGTGCCAAGCCAGCACTGCAGGACCCGAGCCGTGCCGCTGTAATTACGCACGGTTTGACGGGTTGCGACGCATTCCGCACCTCGGATTAACTCGGTTGGCTACGTGCGGTGAAAAGGAAGTTGAACATACTGATAGACGACGCGGTGAAGCTGTGTACGTCGTCGCACGCAACGAACGCGTCAAAGAGGCCCGACCCAGGCCCTGCCTGCCACCGAGCCAGATTCACAGATTCAGGTGTCTTCCGAGGCCAGCGAATACCGCGGTTTGGTTCTGGCTCGGCACGGAAAATAGCCAGTGGAAATCCACCCTGACCGTGCCCCCCCCCCCCCCTCCGTGTTGGCTCGGCTCAGATGCTCCAGTGGAAAAGGGGTATTATAAGAAACTCTGGAAACGCTAATCTGGGCATTGAATCCTGCTTCTTTGTGACAGGGCTTCTGGATTTCGATGCTGCTGCTGCTGCTCGCACTAACCCTAACCACTTGAGCCCACGCTACCGATTCAAGCGGTCGTCTGCAGATCAGTTTTTGAACTCTTCTACGGCATAACCCATTTTCAGAGGAACAAACGAAGCATCCACCTTTGGTGTCTGCCAAACATCTTATGAGACCACGTGATGATCTTTGAAAATTGACATGATCCAGTTAAAAAAGGTTTAAAATGTCCTGCAGACTTACCGCTTAAAGCGATAGCATTGTTGGAAATCTGATGGTCGCTGTTTGGAAATGGAAATCTGTGAGTTTGATTTTAACATTCCCCCCCCCCAAGCCCCCTCCCCCCACGTCACTGCGTGACCGGAACAACGTGACCCGGAAATGGCTTTTGGTTTTCTGCGCCGCCGTGGGCTCTTTTAATGAATCGACGCTCGGCGGTTTATTTTATTATTCCTGACAAATCATTTGTGTGCGTTGTGTGCTCGGTCTGATGGGTCCATGTCACTCGTCCCAGGTGCCCATTCCTGCCACTCGCTGCCTATCGACGTCTGGTAAATCCACCCCTACCCGGCGCTTGGTTTGGTTGACCATTTTGAACGTTCGCTTGGTTTCTGTCCGTTTGCTCTAGCCGAGTGCTTTTGCCGTGTCGCGCATGCCTTCGCGAGAATGATTCCGCGTCGGAAAACAAACGTGTAACATTGCTATTTGCGTTGCGCTTTCATGATTTGCCGTGTGCACGGCTCGTTTTGATCGCTCTTCGTTGCCGCCAGCTGCTGCCGCTGCTGCCTCTCCGTGTTGGATTCTCTGTGCGATTGCATTGTGCATTGTGGCCATGCGTTTGTGAGTCATTTTTTTTTTCCGTTTGGAGTGATCCGTTAGCACCAGAGGCGTTTTCGGTTGCAAGACACCCGCACGTCGCGAGCAACGCAGGTTATTCCACCGAGCGTCGTTCATGCCGCTGTCCATGGCGGAGCGGTCGATGTGTCGCTCGCTCCGATCTCCGTCCCACTCTCAGTGGCCGAGCGGTCGGTGTCTCCCTCGCTCCGATCTCCGTCCTGCTCTCAGTGGCCGAGCGGTCGATCTTCTGCATCTGCGCTCCTCAGCTTCACCAGGCCGCACTAAGCATTGTGATGACGTACAGTCGGTCACACAGCGCCCACGGTCTGCGTGCCGTGGGGCGGCCATCATCTAGCAGCAGCTTAACGGCAGGGCACCGCCGTACGTGTGGGCGCTGCAGCGTTGAGCTAGGATATCCGTTTATTTAAATTATCCCATCATTCGACTGATTGTCGGTGTGAATACTCCACTAATGTAATCGAATAATTCAAGATAGAACAAAAGTCTCACCTGTATTGCCCCGTGTGCCGCTGGATGGGAAATTGGTGGGCGGGGCTTGCTGACATTGATGGCATCATGGACTTGTAAGGGGGTTTCCCGGTTTACAAGTGGCCTGAGTGATGGGCCTAAAACAAGGATTCGATTGGAACGTTCGGTCGATCCGCCGACCTGACGGACGAATCGTCCCATCTTCCCTGTGACGCGGCAAACGAACTCGTGGGACCGTGCGTGTGTGTGTGTGCGCGTGCCTGTGTGTGTGTGTGTGCATTAATCCGTGCGCAGAGAGCAAGCGTGCCCCGCTGGAACGCTCGCGCTCGCGACACAACGTCACCATGGCCGCAGCAGCCTCCTCCTCACGACCCCACGCGGCCAAAGAGCTCAACTTCGACGAGCCGGGGAACAACGGCGTCACGGAGGAGCGGAGGAAGGCGCCGGGCGGGCGACCGAGGGGGCACGGCGGAGGCGGTGGCGCGGAGGACAGGGACGCGGATGCCCTCATGGCTCGGCTGAGAGCGTTGTGACCGCCGCGTGGCAGCACGCCGCCGTGTATTTATACCCATCTCCGACATCGTCATATATCGGCCACGGTCAATCCACTGCTGGATGAAGGACTCCGCAATCCTGCCGCCGTCTCTCGCGGTCCTGCGGCGCGACGGTCCGCCGAGCGGCCGCACACGAAACGACCTCGTGACGGTGCGGCCTACGCCGTGGATCTCCTCTCGGGCCTGTCCCCTCCCTTGACCGTAACCGCTCCCCCATTATTAAATTTGCTACCGCCGCCGCTCTCACCCTGCCACCCACCGCCACCGCCGTTGGTTTTCCAGGCCGAGCACGGCACCACGACGGGCCACGGCGTCGGCGCCCTCCTCCAGCCCGCCGCCACCGCCGCCGGCAAATCGGCCGTCAGCACTTCTGTTTACGCGCGTGCACCTGCCCAAGCGGAGTGTTTCCGATCGCTCGGCGTCGTCAGAGCAAGTGTTTTGCGCCGCTGTAAAAATCAAAACGACTGATTTTAAACGTCGTCACTTCTGCATCAGCAATAATCACTCGTGTCGCGTGCGAGTCTTACTAAACAATCAACTTGAACGAGCAGCGAGCGGTTACTACGCGTGGCTATTTTTTTTTCCGTCGTATTTTTGGTGCTTCTAGAATTCCGCTGTCAAGCGTGTCGGACTCGCCAGCGGGGAACGCGTCACCTCTGCTCCGCCTGCGATGAGCGAATCGAATCCCCGGGGGGTCGTCTTGCCCAAGACAAAAAGCGTGTTCGCCGCAGAGAGGCGCGCGCGCGTTTAACGCTACCTGAATCGGCCCCTTTCGGGGACGAACCCGACGCAGCCGCGCTTCTTGCGGGAGACCGACCGCTGAAACTGCCTGCATTTGCGTTTTATACGTTTGTCTATAAATACCCGCGCAGTATTACACGGAGTAGAGTGTGCGTGCGTGCGTGCGTGCGGCCCAGCAAGACGCGCTCGCGCACGACCCACGTGTGTAGCATCGCCGTTCGTCGCAAACGCCACGGGACAGCCACCGCTATAGACACGTGTGTACGTTCACTAATTATAATCGTCCTTCACTGGAGGGCCAATTAACGCACGCGATCGAACGATGTGGTGGATTAGTATCGGGATATATAAGATATATAAATAGAATTTGTTCTTTTTTAATCGTTCATTGTTAAGTTTATTCACTAGGGCTATATACCGAGTATGTGACACGTAGTGATGCATAGTTGTAAATACGTCCTAGACATGAGTGCCGATTGTACAGCAGCAGAGGGTGTGCAGAGCAGAGCTGGGGAAAGTCTGGGCCAGCCTCTTTTTCCACTGGCCACAGCCGACCCAGGACGGGGCCGTCACGGTAAGGGGTGGTTTTCCACTGGCTATTCGCTGCTGAGCCGAGCCGAGCCAAAATCAAACCGTGATACTGTGGTTGTCACAAGACATCTGAATCTGGCTCTTGAGCCTGACGGGACCAGGAGTGGAAGTTCTCACGCGTTCAGTGTCTGCGACATCAGCGCCGCCGCGAGGACACGGCGTCGCGCGGCGCCTACGCGCGTCCCCACTCCGGTGCTTGTGACGTCAGCGTGCACGGCTCGGTTTCTGCAGTGGAAAAACGGCCACCGGGGCTTCGTGACCCGAACCGGGCTGCCCGCGGCACGGCTCGGATGTGCAGTGGAAAATGTAGGCAAAGAGTTACCTGTGGCTCTGGCATCGTAAAACGTCACCTGCTGTGAGGCTGCTGGCCAAGAGAAGGCGGGCGTGTGGTGTACGTGGGGTTGACCTGTCCAGCGAAATAAGCTCTTGCTGAAATCCCGATAAGCTAGCGTCCCTTTTTGCCTGGAAACCGGTTTTGCGACAAACGAAAATCACGTGTGTGTGCTGAATGCAGGCAGACGTTTTCCTAAGAGTGTAAAGGGTTACTATATTATTATTTTAGCTACTGCTAAGTTTTGAGTCGCGGTATATTTGGCGCTGACATGAGCGTGCAGTGGCATGCGCTTACGCGTGATGTGATGGCATCTGCAATGTTTATTTGACATCAGCACCTTTTGATAATAATAATAATAACAACCCTCCACGGACATTAACGTGTCTGTGCATATACTCACATTCATGGGCAGAGGCGGGGGCGATTTTTTGGGGCGGGTTTACATCGCCATTTCAGCTGCCTAACCGGGAGATCGAATCGAAGCGGCGACCTCTGGGATTGCAGCTCCTCCCCGGTGTTGCTCGGCATGACACCACAGCCGCAACCAATCTCCCCTCTCCCATCGCCTTGACTTGCGATGCTATAACCACGTGGGTGGGTGTGTGCGCGCTGCGCTACGAACCCGGCGACCCGAGTTCGATCCCCGCTCAAGGCCAACACCGGTGACGATTATCTGAACCGGTCCTGGGCCTCCCCTAGGTCGACTCGGCCTCAAATGAGTACCTAGTGCGGTGTGTAAACATCGCCACTCGGGAGACAAAGGCTGCCGGGCGTGGTGTTGGCCACCCACCCCCTCGTGTGCTGCGCCGACCTTCATAGGTGCTTGCGAACGGCACTTACCCCAAAAGTCTGTTCAGGCTACACGGGGAGTCTTTGTATTTGTGTGCGTGCGTGCCCACACCACCTCAACCTTGCCCCGTGTCACGATCTCGGCGTGAACAGACACCGCTAAGGTCATGGCGACACCACCCTGTCTCAAGGTGACCCCCCCCGTCTTGCGTCCACGTGGCTGACGAGCCACCGACGATGCATGCCAGCTGTGGTTGACTTTTAGAGATGCTATCTGTTGCGTTTGCCCGAGCTCTTTACACTACTAACATCCACCACCTTCCGCCATGCATGGGGTATTATCCGGGCCGAACTGTTGTGAAAACAAAGACTGTTGTCGCTACAGGGCTCGGCGAGCCCGCGCCTCGCAGATTGCCGGCAATGGACCTGGCGGTCACTCGCACGAACACGGAGAGGCCGGCAAGGGGGTCGTGGTGGACATTTGGTGAAGCCAGGCCCCAGGGACCGATGTGAATAAATCTATGCAGTGGCTGTGTGTTAGATCTGTCTACCACGGATGTATTTTTTTGTGATGGGAGTAAAGTGACTGAAAAAATATACGTGGCAGGAGTTTTGAGTTGTTTTTTTTTTGCCTAATGTGGTGAGATGTCATTTTGCCTTTTTCACGCGAGTGCGGTTATTCGATATTTTAAAATAGCACAGCTGTGTGAGATTTAAAAAAAAATCCGGAGAGTCGCCCGGAGTGGAAAACGTTGATTCTTGAACAGCATGATGTCGAGTTTTTACGGGTTTGAGCCTATGGTCGATCATGATGGGGTTCGAAGTGTCTTCTTGTGCGAGTGTGGGTTTGAGCATGGGATCTAGCATGGAATCAGAATGTGTTTTTTTTTTATTTCTCTCCATTCCCGTTGTACATCATCACCTTTATACGCACACGCCCGTGGTTACCACATTTGGGCACGGCACACCCACTTGACATTTATCAGAATTTCGGCCTCCAGAGTTAATGGAATCACGCTGTCAATTTACAGCGCCCCGTGCAAGAAGAGGCACGGCTGGCTCGTGGCTCTTAGTGAGTCTATTTAATCTCGTGGTAGAAATCAAAAGATACTCGACTCTTCCAATGCATCTACGATATCCGCATCATCGCGAGCAACAAAGGAGGTGTGCATATTAACCACGACATTCGGGAGGGGGGGGGGACCATTCGAGAGTAATAGGCAGAGATCGAGGAAAGTGTTGAACCCGGAGCAGAGCAAGGACGGAGTAGACAACTTGCGGATGGGGAAAGGGGAGTTCCAGACCGTAAGGGCAGCAGCGGAGAAGGAGCGACCTTTTACTGAGCAACACACTGCTGCGAGTAGTGAGAGGAGAGTTGGTGGGAGTTGAAAGTGGAGATGGAGGGGACTGTAGTGTGATGAGAGGGGCGAGGTAGCAGATCACGTGGGAGGAGTCGTGAGACGGAGGCTCCAGTGCTTTAAACGCCGGCATTCAGAAGACGTTCGCGCACAATTCCTCAAACTCCAGTCCTGGCGACCCACCACGACGTCTTTCCGCGTTTACCAATTTCGTCCCGCTTTTGAAACAAATTAACCCCATTCCACGCTGCACGCGCCCGATGATTGTTAAACGTCCCACGTGCCACGTTAAGCAATTAACGCGAGCCGCGTTAATGGAGAGCCAATTAAGATTGCGACCTCGGTGTCCGCGTGTCTACTGCACGTGTCCCGTGTGTGAACGTGTTCCACGTGACCCAGTGTCAATCGCTTAGCCCGTCACGTGGGACGCGTTTAACAATCATCGGGCGCGTGCAGCGCGCAACAAGTTGATTTGAACTTGAATGCGGAGGTGTAAATTAGTGAACGCGGAAAGACGGAGCGTGGCCCTGGGCCGCGAGGACTGGAGTTTAGGGAGCTGTGCACGAGCGTATTCTGAATGCCTCCGTCTCACCACTCCTCCCACGTGCTCTGCTACCTCGCCCCTCTCATCCCACTACAGTCCCCTCCACGCACTCTCCTACATCTCGAATCTCACATACCACCTAACTCTCCTCTCACTACTCTCTAGCAGTAAGTGTTGCTCAGTGGGAGGTCGCTCCTTCTCCCGCTGCTGCCCTTACTCACCTATAAAAGACCACGTGTCGTATTCTGCACGTGGATGAGGTGGATTGCGGGAACCCGGGGCAACTCATCGTATGCCCCCCCTCCCCCATCGTATTCCCCCCCCCTCCAACCGTATGCCCCCCCCCCCCCGACGTCTTCAAACTAAACCAGAAGTATTACGTCTGACACCGTGACGTCGACGCGGGGGGGGGGGGGGCAAGCGAAAGGCCCGGGGCAGTCGCCCCGCTTGGCCGTGTGCCCCAGGAGACGACGGCGTCCTCTGCCCGTGGTGTTGTGTGCGCTTCTCAGCCCCATTCATTCATCACAACGCCGACGAGAGCTCACAGAGACACACGCGCGCGCGCACACATTTATTGTTATTATTATTCAACGGGCATGCCCCGATCGGAATTACGTGCGAGATAAATACTCGACGAGAATATTTACATCCAGGGCGGTTCGAGCGGTAACGCGCATGCACACTGTTGATTGTCCTTGCATATACACTGCACATTTTGTAAACTATAGCTGCTCTATATAATATCGTAATGTCCAGACATCAAACCACACTGCTGCTTTAACAGTTCAAGCCCTCCCCGTGTCGCGTTGGCTGTGGGTGGCTGTTTGACCCCAGCGGCTCTCAAGGTGCAGAGTGCGCAGGCGGTGCAACTGCACCGTGGCCCAGGCGCCAAGCTAAAAAAGGGGGTTGGGGGGCGATTTGAATTGGACGTGGGAATGAAACGAGAAGAAAAAAATAGTTTTAAAGAACTATCGGCTGATATTTCGGTCTTAGGGCACCAACCACACTACGCCACTGATTTGAACATACTTCACCACGCTGAGCAGCGCGCAGATTTGGTGAAGTCTTGGGGAGTGACACTGGGCATTCATTACCGGTTCAGATATCGCTCGCCACTGATGTTGGCCGTGGCCGGGAATCGAACTCGGCTTCTTGGTTTCACATAGCGGAGTGCGCTAACCACTGCGCCACTGCCCTCTACACCCCCCCCTCCACAATCGCCCATGCCACCACGTGGTCTCGGTGGCCGTTCCACGCGGGTTCTGTGCGGACAGCACTCGGCAATGAGAGGCCGAGGGTGACAGTCGCCGTGCTCGCGACACTATCGAAGAACATCGGCGCCGACTGGGGACCCACCAACCCGCCCAAGCGCCGCATCGGACGGGCGACGCGCGAAGGGAACGCCCCAGAAGCTACAAAGTTCACGGAGTCACCGCGTCGCCCAGCAAGCCTCGGACAAACACCGGGGAGCGGAGGGGTGGGGGGGAGCTGGGGGGGGGTGGGGTGGGGGGGGGATGGGGGGGGGACTGCCGCTCGAGTCCCGTTGCGGTTAACATGACGAGCGGCGCAAATGATTCGATGCGTGTAAGCGGGCCCGGCGCTGCGGTGTGGCCCGGATTTGGAACAGATCACACGGTGACTCCGTCGACCTGCTCCAGCGTGACGTCCAACACGAGTCTGGCATCGTCGCGCCGCACGTGGTGGTGCGAGCACGTGGGGTCATCATAACCACCACCACCATCGTCCTCATCACCGCTACCGCCATCACCACCGTCATCACTATCGACGCTCAGCACTCTGAGGAACCCCACGCTCCTGTCATCCTCCTCATCCTCCTCTCCCCTCGCGTCCTCATCTCGACTGCACAGCGACAGCGAGTCGAGTCCGCACTCCAAATCTGCTGCTGCTGATGAGGATGATGATGAAGAAGAAGATGACGACGAAGACAGCAGCAGGCGGTGGCTCTTGCTGCAGCGCGCCTCTGGTTGGGACTCGAGACTGCAGTACCGCGCCACGCACTCCCCGAGAAAGGCGCTCAGTTCGGCAGCGTCACTACAGCTGCTGCTGCTACAGCTGTTCCTGTTGCTGCTGTCACCGTTACAGGCTCCAGCGACAGCAACTGCACCGCCGTCTTCCTTCTTCGTCGTCAGCTGTTGCTGCTGCGCTGCGAGCTGGCGTTCATCTTTCCCGAAGGTGAGGAATGAACAAGGACGTGCTTGGGGTCCCGGCTGCGCGTGCACGTTGCATCTGTAATCCACGTGGCCGCCACCGCTGCTGCTGATGTTGCATGGGGATCCGCGACCCCTGCTGCTGCCGCCGCTGCTGCTGCTACACCGGGCACCGTGACCCCCTGGAACAAGCCAGGAAGGGTGCGGGCCGGGTCGGGTTCAGAGGGAAGAGGAAGAGAGGATCGGGGGGGGGGCGAGGCACAGGAACATTCACGGTGACGTCTCGCGGGTGTCTGGGAATCGCGGATTCAAAGATGCAAACCATCCACCAAATGTCATCGCTACATCTCCCGCGGGGAGCGACCTCTGGGGACGCGTTCCATCCCTTGGCTGCCCCCACTGCGTTATTCGTTTGTCGGCGACCGGCACCACTGCCCCCTCTCGCCCACCACGCGGGCCTGCGCAGGGCCACTTCTCGGCTCTTCAACGGCGGCAACGACGTCTATCTCGCGTTGCTCTCAAATCCGCGTGATTTCTGTCTCTCCGCTGCGACTATGGTTGGTTTCGCTCCCGTCACTCGGGTGACCCCCCCCCCCACCCCGGGTGAGACTCTATCCCTGTGGCCTCTCTTGAGTTCTCGCCCGGGCAGTGCCGGATTAAGCGAGTGCGGGGCCTGTAAGCATGATGTTATAAAGGGGCCTTAAATGAAAAAATATATAAATATTAAAACACTATTTTTTTACTTGCACAGTAAAGTAATTGTATTGTTTCATTTGCTATACAGCCAGATAATACGACAAATCGTTAACCTTAAACACCCAGTCGTTCGTAAAAGTTGAAGGCGGTATAGTACTATAGTGATAGAGCAAGTGCAGAATCACCGAACCGGAGTTGACAGCTTGAAAGCGTTTAGCGCGAGGCCCTTGAAAGTGCGGGGCACGTAGCATTGTGTAGCTACTTGTGCTACTGCGTTAATCTGGCACTGCGCCTGGGTATAAAACAAATTTAGCTTGGGACTCCGTGCGTTTTGGCGTGGGTGTAATGCTCCGTACGCTGCTGCGTGAAGGCCAAAGACGGTGCCCCTGCCGCTCCACTCGCGGGGAGTCTCTGCGCTGGGCGCACCGTGCGCGTTCTAATTTCATTTTTATTCGTTTAGCGATTTTTTTCCCCCCTATACCTTGAAACTCCTATCGTGTTGTTGTATCGTTTGTTGTTGGTGTAACTTCTTTTCAGACCCGTCTCTACTGAACGTCTGTTGCAGAAAAAAAATCTTCATAGCTCCTCGGATTCCTACTGCGGTATAAATTACAAAAAATATCTATCTATCTGATATCTGGCTGCTGGTCTCTCTGCCAGCCGGTTGTAAGTCCCACGCATGCGTCTCCGCCCCACACACCCGCACGCGTTTTGTAATTCAACATGATTAGTCAACTCGCCAAGTTTTGCAAACAACCAACAACAGCAACAACAACAAACAAGGGGGAAAAATCTGACGTGGCAAGAGACTTTCCGAAGCCTCTTGGTTGAAGGGCAAAGCCGCCAGGGCCTCCGTGTCGAGTGTTTGTTCTCTTGCTGATGTGAGATTGGGGTCCCGCGGGACGAGTCGGAGGAGGGAGAGGGGGCGATGTGCGGGTGCAGGGGGTAGCCGCTACTGGTGGTTGTGTTCGCGAACCATCGCAAAGTGTAAATATCCCCGGGGCCTCGCGTTCTGTAACCCCCCCACCCACCCACCCATTGTTTATCTCATCTCGCAGCATTTCCCTTCCCACGCTGCCACCGAATACAAAAACAACAACAAAATAGTGGGGGGGGGGTCGTTATGGTTTAAGTGTGAGCCCCCCCCCCCCAACTGATTATGCCTCAAGAAATGGGGACGATGCTGGTGAGGGCGCTGGGAAGAGTGCGAGACAGGGCAGGGGGGGGGGGCACGAGGAGTGGGGGGCACGAGGGGGGTGGGGCACGAGGAGGGGAGACAGGGGGTGGGGGCACGCAGCCTCTAGACCGACTCCCCCCCCACCCGCCCACATCCACCCGATCGTGGGTCCATCAAACTCAGAGCCTTGCGAAGTTTCGTTTCCAATTGCAAATCTAACAATTCGGCTTAAATACGCGTATAAATATATAAAACTATAAATCAAAATTACACCAACAACATTAAATTGTGCCGACCGCGAAGGATAGGGGCTGGCTTGCGGAGGCCTTCGTCTAGCAGTGGATCGATCATGGCTGATGAGAAAAAACAAACGGCCCTAACACCGAAATATCAGCCGATACTTAAAAAAAAACGACAACTTTCTATTCCTCTCTCTCTCGTTTTATTCCCGATGTGGTGTTAATGCCACGTCACGAGACAAAGAATCCGTTCGGAAATCATCTCGCAGGAGAGAGCGACCCCCCTCCCCAGGTGTCAGAGAACGGCACCCTAGTGCGCGTGTGTGTGTGGAGATAACCTCCAGATCACCTCCACACACACACGAGAGGGCCCACTTGGCCATACATTACTGTGGGGTAATACAGGTGGGTTTTATTTTTTGGGGGGGGGGGTCTGGGGTGGGTTAGATCGTGTAAATATATAAATGTGTCGTTAAACCCGCCACCACCCGACACAGCCAACTAGTAAGGTTTGTCACGTAAACAGAACGTGGCCAATTCGTCGCGAGTACAGCACACCGGTGCGTTGGAGAGCAACGCCACAACATTTACACTCCGAGTACAACGTTTCGCCAGTAATTACAACCAGCTTCATCAGGCGACAGCCAGATTTGTGGATAAATGCTCCTGTTTCGTTCCTTAGAGGGGTAGATGTGATGACGTCCTTAATACAGGTTTTTTTGGGGGTTAGATCGCGTAAATATATAAATGTGTCGTTAAACCCGCCACCACCCGACACAGCCAACTAGTAAGGTTTGTCACGTAAACAGAACGTGCCAATTCGTACAGCACGTTCTATAGTTATTTCGGTAAAGTCACGTAGATAGAAAAATCACAATAAAATAATAAAAATACAGCACACATTTAAGGAACGAAACAGGTGGACTCCTCCACAAATCTGGCTGCCGCCTGATGAAGCTAGTTGTAATTACTGGCGAAACGTCGTACTCAGAGATTGTAAATGTTGTGGCTTGGCTCTCCAACACACCGGTGTGCTGTACTAGTGACTAATTGGCCACGTTCTGTTTACGTGACAACCCTTACTAGTTGGCTGTGTCGGGTGGTGGCGGTATTTACGACACATTTATATATTTACGCGATCTAGCCTAAAACACCTCTATTGTGGATGATATTGGTCGCGAAAGCCTACGACGTGTTAAACTTACTACTGTGGGGTGTTTTGTATCAACGTCAAGCTGATTGTTTAGTTCTTAGAGCTTGAATGTTGATAGATTAAGTAAAAATTCACGTAATTTTAATCCGTCTTTTGCGTGTGTGTGCGCGCAATTATTGATGAACGGGCTGTGACCATCAACTCCCTACACCTAGGCTGGTGATGTGGCCGAGTGGTTACAGAGGTTCACCATTCGAATCAAGCGGCGACCGTGGTTAATCGTTGCAGATGTACCAACCACAGCAGTACCCTCTATCTGCTTCACAGTGAATATTAAAGATCCGACTCATGTCATTCGCAAGAGTAGGCCGTTGTGTGCCGGTGTCAGGGTCCACAATTATACCGCAAATTACTATTTGAGGGTTATACACAGCAGCAGCAATCAATGCCCGCTGCTGGCGAGTCTAATGCCCCAGGTCACTCTTGCAAATGAGACTCGTGCTCGCCTCTTGAGTTCTCACCACCTGGTTTAACAAAATAAACATCAACTCATGAGAACACATCCTTCATCATAGGCAGCCGAAACCCAGGTTCAAACCCAGATTATATCGGTGGCACTGACTCTGGAGTGTAGAGTAGGCTTCACGATTAATGTCGATTTTGTTTGCTCCGGCCCGTACCTGCACTGCTGCTGCCAACGCAGGGCCCAAGAAAAATGACGGCTATTGACTCAAGCACAACCAACTGGGCTTTCGCTTGATCTTCACGAGCGCGTGGCCAATAAACGTTAAAATGTACCGCGGGAAGCACGAGGAGGGAACGGGGAAGGAGCCGTCCGTCGCGCGTCGCTCCTCGACGCGAATCGCGGCCACGACAAACGATTTAAGAGAAAAAAACGTACTGGGGAGGAGGGGGGGGCCCATTGTGTTGGCTCGAACAATGAATGGGTGGGTGGGGGGGGCGCAGTGGGAGACGCGTGCCGGAAAGGGCGTGGGCCGCGCACGCCCCAGGGGTTTGCGAAACTTCATCAAATAAATAAACGTTTTAAAAACTCGTACATCCAGCGGTGGATTAACAAAGGGTCGTAAATTGTGCTCATTGTAATGAGCAGTCCGCACGTCCTTTGGAGGGTAACCATCAGTCCGTCCTTCTCTCCAGCCAGCTGGCAAAAACTTGCTTTATAATTTAATTGTAACTAATGGTAGTCAATGATCGGCGGCTTGAAACAACGAAGGACAAGTTTCCACAACTCCCCACCGCCCCTACCGCTGCCTCTGCCAACCCTTATCTCGAGCCTCTTCTCGGGGAGGCTCTTGCGCTGGCAGTAGAGAGAGCAAAGCAAAGTGTGGCTAGGGTGGTGGAGCCGGCCGCAATGCCCTCTTGAAGAAGCTCTCCAAGAGCGCTCTCTCTCTCTCGCGTGAAGGGCATTCTGCCAGCAGTGGCGTGAGCCAGCGATTGCAGGGCTCCACCTTTACCCTGTATTTGATGCGAAAGTGCCACCACCCCCACCGCCCGCCTCCAGTTCTCCTCCACAAACCAATCCCCACGACGCATGAATGTGCCCATGTTGATTGAAGGCCTCGTGGTGATGGTGTTGGTTGGGAATGTTTGACGGATATCACTACGTGTGATCAGATCACCCGGAGAGAGAGAGCGCCCGGATCTCGTCAGATCTCGGAAGCTAAGCGGGCGCGGGCCCCGGATATAGTTGTTGTTGGATTCGTGGCCACCGTGAATATCAACAAGCAGGTGCTACAGGCTTGCTCCTGCTGCTGTGAGGGACACGTAGTGGGCATCAGCGGAAGGACAGCAGCGTATGCGTTACTTTGCTGCAGCCTGTACTGCTGTGCCCCAACGTCTATCGCTGGGAGCCTGCTTCATCAACCCGCACGGACCGGCATGGTGACGGATGGGGCCAAAAACGCCACGCGCACAAAACCCGCAGGCCTGGCGAAGGGGGCCACTCATCCAGCAGTGACGCGGCGTGGTGGTGCTTGGGGGGGGGGAGATTAGTTGGCCATACTTCACCACGCTGGTCGGTGTTCGATTGGGTGGACATTGACACGGAGGCGAGAGAAGCGCGCACGGGACCACGCACGCTGGCAAGTCACGTGGCAGGGGGCGATGCGGAGAATTTCGCGACCGAGAGGATTTATGAGTCGAGGGGGGCGGGGCGGGGGACACAAGACCCTGGGGGGTGGGGTGGGAGGGGCGGGTTGAGGGTTACCTGCTCTGTTGCACATGAGAAAGCTCCTCGCCCTAAGTCTAATCCTGAACGCGAATCTGACCCTGTGGTCAGCGCGTGGTCTCCCATCATCATCACCACCACCGCCGCCATCACCACCACCGCCGCCGCCTCGCCTCGCCCCAACTCCTAGCCCGCCCGACTCCCTGCAACGCAGCGCGGACGTTCAGAGACACGCGCGGGGGGAGGGGGGGCGAGTCCGTGGTCAGAACGGAGCGGTGACCAAACAAGATCGAGATTTCGCCCGCGGCCAAAGTCATCAGTTGTCAACGAGGCCGAGCGGAGCGAGTTGGGGGGCGGCTGCCTCGGGCGCCCCCCACCCCGAGGGGAGCGGCAATGCCCCCCCCCGCCCCCCCACAATGAGAAGTTCGTGTGAGCCGAATTGTTGGACACAAGTGGAGGCGGGGCTGGTGGTTCACATTGTTGGTGGGGCGGTGCCGGCGCCGTATCAGGAGGGAGGAAGTCATCTTGTTCCCGAGCGCCAGAATATCTTGCTACAGCTCTGGGTACCAACGCTACCGCCATCTCCTCCTCGCTGCCAAAGCTTTCCACTCACTTCTGCCAGATTCCGCAGCAGCTGCTGCTGCACAGGAAACGCACGACCCACTAGGATCTACCCCGACGGTGCCCTCACCCCGCCCCCTACGCCGCCGTCTCCTCTCGGGGCACCCCACTCGGCTCGCCCGGCTTCGTGGGGACCGCGATCACTCGAAGCTTCAAATCTCGCTGGATTCGTCCCCGTGTCGCTCGCTAAGACTGGGGGGGCGAGTAGGTGGCGCGTTAGCAGCGGCTACACGCACAGCCCTAGCGCGAGGCGCTCTTCTGGATGTGGAAGTGCCCGAAGTGTCATCTCGGGTGCTGGACCCGCATGGACCCGGCTGAAACTAAGCCCCTTGCACCGCCTCGATCACAATGGCGCACGCCCCCCTGTGATCCATCGCTTAGGGAGGCCATGGAGGTTTGTGGGTCACGCTTTAAAACACAACAACAACAAAACCCCCGTGGTGGCCAGGACACGGTAGTACGGCAAGCGAGCTCGTGAACTCCACGCGAGGCGTTCTCCCCTGCGCGTGTCCGTGGGTGTTTTCTGGTTTTCTCCCACACGAGAAGGCAAACTCTCGTGGTGAGAATTGGACAAAACATCCCACAGCGAGGGCCCTCTTGGGGCGGGGGCCTCGAGGACTCGAAGTGACTTCCCCGCAGGTCTTGTCACCACTCGTCACTCGTGCTCAATCCACTGCTGGATGAAGGGCTCCCCAAGGCGTCGCCGTCTTTAATTATCCCTTTTATGCAACCGTCCACCCAGCGCCTACACGAAAGCTGATTTCATTGCTCCATCTTCTGCGGTGAACGTCCGCTGGGACGCGTTCCATTCCTTGGCTGCCACTCTGTCATCATCATTGACCATCGTTCCTCCTACCCACGTGTCCCGCCTAAGCTGCCCACTCGCTTGTCTGAGCAGTCACTATGATGACGCCCATAATGCCCGTGTTCCTCTGTATGCCTCTCAATTTATTTCCGAGCGCGCAGCTTTCTCTCTCTCTCTCTGTCTCTCTGCGTGCTGATTTGAGACTTTTCATTCATTGTTTGAGATGATTTTGTAACTGACCTTGTCAGTAGCTGTGTTCGCACACGCTCTGCTGCTTGTTCCTCCGGCTGTATTCCTCTGACTCACGTCTCCAATTGTCAAGCGCAATTGCCTTATGAAACCCTTCTGTTTAGCGGCCATTCAACCTTTGCGTCCCATAATCACTCTCATCACCATTATTTTAGATATCGAGCTACGAGGGTGGCTGCGCGGTCATCGCACAGCCGCCTCAAAGCAAATAACCACCTGAGTTCAATTCCCGAACGGGGCGTTGTTCTGCGTCGGGTTCGCACGTTCTTCCCCTGTGTCCTGCAGTGAGGTTCCTCCGACTTCCTCCCTCCCACCCAACAGCGAGCGACAAACCCCACGCACCCACTGATGTCGGGCCACAAAACAACCGAATGCAAACCAAAAAAAAAATCAACAACAAATGACTCCGTTCAAAATGTTGCCACGTAGCAGCAACATCGCCCCCATGTTGTGGACAGGAACTTGGCATGACCCGCCTGGACAATGGAACTTTGAGACTCGGTGAGGCTTCCCTTGGCATTGTCTAATACTACGCTTAAACATCATCTACGCCTCGAGTTTCCCGACTGGCTGCAAGTCCGGGCTCCTCACCACCCCAACGATAACTCTGCTCATAATAAAGTTATTTGGGTTAGATCGCGTAAGTATACATGTTGTGTCGTAACCCTCCACCACCCGACACAGCCAATTAGTAAGGGATTTGGCACGTAAGCAAAACGTAAATTAGTTTACTACTTCAGCCCACCGGTGTGTTGGAGAGTAAATCCACAACGTTCATAATTTGAGCACCGTGACATTTCGCTGGTCATTACATCCAGCATCATCGGGCGATTTGCCACGATCGTGTTGTTGTTTGTTGTTGTTTGTTGTTGTTAGTGGCTGCTGTGGACCCGCATCGTCACCGAAACTAGCCAGGCAACTGGCTGCACGGCGAAAGAGGAAGACGTTCAGGAACAACAATAATAATAATAACAGACAAAGACACAAAGAGGTGGGAGAAGCGAATACAGAACTCTGACTTAAACTCGCTCTAATTTTTCAACGCGTGCTCCAATAAATGTACATCTTGCGCCGCAAATATTCTCTACATCGTAGAGAACATACAATATTACAATACGTATTACCTCGGCATCGTGCTATTACATTTAAGAGAGAAGCATAGATTACTTTCAGTAACTCCGAGTGCAGGGGCACTCTGACAGGATGGGTGGACATCACAGCTGGATTTTATCTTCCGTAGCGGAGACACCACAACAACAACAACAACGGGACCTCTACTCGTGATGGTATCAACAATAATAATAATGACAACAACACGTCTGTGGCCTGTACCTGCTGCCGTTGCTGCCGCCGCTGCAAGGCAGATCCGTCCGGCTCTTTCGGGCGACCTGCGGCGAGAGGCAGACCATCGCAAATCTCCACATCTCCTCCCTAATCATCACAATCATTATCATCAATGCCATCGCCACCTCCTCAAGTTGCCACAGCCGTCGGAGTGCGCGTTAGAGGAGATACCACCAAGGGGTGCGAATCCGTCCATCCTCTCTCAGTTCTCTGCTGCCCATTTTAACTTCACAACCCGTGCCTCGATTCAATACACCCATGAACTCACGTCTATTGCCACACCTTCAATGGTGCTGTTTATTGCTGGCCGCTTGGCTTTTTTAAAATATAATGCTCTGCAACCGTGTTTTAATCGAATCATCTAAACAATGATTGTCTATGCTGTAGGTTATGTTAAGCCGCATGCCTTTGTTTAACCATGTGAACTTATGGATCAGTTTCACCATTATGTGCGTCATCATCAATCAGGCAGGCGTACTGAACTAATTCAGTGCTCCTGTGTAAGGTGTGTGAGTAAGGTGTATGTGTTAGGTGTATGTGTAAGGTGTATGTGTAAGGTGTATGTGTAAGGTGTATGTGTAAGGTGTGTGAGTAACGTGTATGTGTAAGGTGTGTGTGTAAGGTGTATGTGTAAGGTGTGTGAGTAAGGTGTGTGAGTAAGGTGTGTGAGTAAGGTGTATGTGTAAGGTGTGTGAGTAAGGTGTATGAGTAAGGTGTATGTGTAAGGTGTATGTGTAAGGTGTGTGAGTAAGGTGTGTGAGAAAGGTGTATGCGTAAGGTGTATGAGTAAGGTGTGTGTGTAAGGTGTATGAGTAAGGTGTATGTGTAAGGTGTATGAGTAAGGTGTATGTGTAAGGTGTATGAGTAAAGTGTATGTGTAAGGTGTATGAGTAAGGTGTATGTGTAAGGTGTATGAGTAAGGTGTGTGTGTGTGTAAGGTGTATGAGTAAGGCATATGTGTAAGGTGTATGAGTAAGGTGTATGTGTAAGGTGTGTGAGTAAGGTGTATGAGTAAGGTGTATGTGTAAGGTGTGTGTGTAAGGTGTATGAGTAAGGTGTGCGAGTAAGGTGTATGTGTAAGGTGTGTGAGTAAGGTGTATGTGTAAGGTGTGTGAGTAGGGTGTATGTGTAAGGTGCGTAAGGTGTATGTGTAAGGTGTGTGAGTAAGGTGTATGTGTAAGGTGTGTGAGTAAGGTGTGTGAGTAAGGTGTGTGAGTAAGGTGTGAGTAAGGTGTATGTGTAAGGTGTGTGAGTAATGTGTATGAGTAAGGTGTGTGAGTAAGGGGTATATGTAAGGTGTATGTGTAAGGTGTGTGAATAAGGTGTGTGAGTAAGGTGTGTGAGTAAGGTGTGTGAGTAAGGTGTATGTGTAAGGTGTGTAAGTAAGGTGTTTGAGTAAGGTGTATGTGTAAGGTGTGTGAGTAAGGTGTATGTGTAAGGTGTATGTGTAAGGTGTATGTGTAAGGTGTGTGTGTAAGGTGTGTGAGTAAGGTGTATGAGTAAGGTGTGTAAGGTGTATGAGTAAGGTGTATGTGTAAGGTGTATGAGTAAGGTGTATGTGTAAGGTGTGTGAGTAAGGTGTATGAGTAAGGTGTGTGAGTAAGGCGTGTGAGTAAGGTGTATGTGTAAGGTATATGTGTAAGGTGTGTGAGTAAGGTGTGTGTGTAAGGTGTATGTGTAAGGTGTGTGAGTAAGGTGTGTGAGTAAGGTGTGTGAGTAAGGTGTGTGAGTAAGGTGTGTGAATAAGGTGTATGTGTAAGGTGTGTGTGTGTAACGTGTGTGAGTAAGGTGTGTGAGTAAGGTGTGTGAGTATGGTGTGTGTGTAAGGTGTATGAGTAAGGTGTATGTGTAAGGTGTGTGAGTAAGGTGTGTGAGTAAGGTGTATGAGTAAGGTGTGTGTGTGTAAGGTGTGTGTGTAAGGTGTGTGAGTAAGGTGTGTGAGTATGGTGTGTGTGTAAGGTGTATGAGTAAGGTGTATGTGTAAGGTGTGTGAGTAAGGTGTGTGAGTAAGGTGTATGAGTAAGGTGTGTGTGTGTAAGGTGTGTGTGTAAGGTGTGTGAGTAAGGTGTATGTGTAAGGTGCGTAAGGTGTATGTGTAAGGTGTGTGAGTAAGGTGTGTGAGTAAGGTGTGTGAGTAAGGTATATGTGTATGTGTAAGGTGTATGAGTAAGGTGTATGTGTAAGGTGTATGAGTAAAGTGTATGAGTAAGGTGTGTGAGTAAGGTGTGTGAGTAAGGTGTATGTGTAAGGTGTGTGAGTAAGGTGTATGTGTAAGGTGCGTAAGGTGTATGTGTAAGGTGTGTGAGTAAGGTGCGTGAGTAAGGTGTGTGAGTAAGGTATGTGAGTAAGGTGTATGTGTAAGGTGTATGAGTAAGGTGTGTGTGTAAGGTGTGTGAGTAAGGTGTGTGAGTAAGGTGTGTGAGTAAGGTGTATGTGTAAGGTGTGTGAGTAAGGTGTGTGAGTAAGGTGTGTGAGTAAGGTGTATGTGTAAGGTGTGTGAGTAAGGTGTGTGAGTAAGGTGTATGAGTAAGGTGTATGTGTAAGGTGTATGTGATTGTAGGGGGCGGGGGGGGGGACTCTCCCCATCCTGATCGATGGGGACCTCTCGGCGGACCCGACTCCGCTACCGTACAAAGGCGCTTTGTGATCAACACAGAGTCGGACAGAGTCAGCCCCCCTTGACCCACATCCTGGTTTATAAATCACGCGCAAAGACAACGACCCCCCCTCCTGTATAGCCTTCACAGACTGTTGGGGCAAGTGCTGTTCACGAATACCTATGAAGGCCGACACGGCACACGATGAGGTTGGTGGCCAGGACCGCGCCTGGTCGCCGAGTTCGTAGCGCAGCGCACTAACCCCTACGCTACCCCTACACGACCCCTACACTACCGATACACTTACACCCTCGCTGTGTCTCCGTCTACCGGGCCTCTACAAGTGTTCCCTGCACGGCTGTGTTCGACGCTCGCATTTAGTTCGACACGCCGACTTCTAGTCCCGGGGTTCCACCCTGCCGGGGCTCATTACCAAAGTCGTGGCGTAACTAAACACATATCGTTGGTCTTATGAAGAGATGATGCTAGTGGGGAAGAGAACTTCCCTCTGGGCCAGTGGTTCTCAAGCGTTTAAAAAAAATGATAATGTTCATAAATACGTAGGTTTGGTGCCCGTGCTAAATTTGTGTTTCGATGATTCACCTTCAAAAATAAATCTGGACATGTCTCGCACCACCCCGAAATGGCACCTCCGCACCCCCAGGAGGTGCAGGGTGCATCCCATGTGAAGGAGAAGAACCACACTGGGCTAAGCGATGCGGACTCGTGATGGCAAAACAATCGCGAGACGATGCCGATGTCGTCCAGTACCGACGCAGCGTCATTCACCAGAATCGTGAGGCTGGATTATGCGAGGTTTGCGTAATCTGTGTTCCATTTAGACTGACGGGAGTGGCCCAAAGCTAAACTAGCAAGCAGTAAACAACACCACCGGCGATAAAGAAGACAAACGAGACGGGAATATGAGGACGCGGTAATCGTCAAGTTAACAATGCATCGCATCGAAGGTCCAGACTCATGGTCCTCATCACCGCGGTCAAATAGTTCAGCGGTACTCCAACTCGAGTAAACGCCTCCCCCCACCCCTCACTCCACCCCCACCCCTCACTCCCACCCCACCCCTCACCTGTGCGAGCTGTTCGGGAGACTCTGGCACGTGGGGCGCCCCCTGGCCCGGCTCCCGCGCCCCCTCCGCGCTGCACTCCCCGAGCGCGGCCGGCCGCGGGCCCCGGCGCGCGGCCGCCTCGCTCGGCGGCACCACGACGATGTCGCGCTTGCTGATGGCCTTGTGCGGCTTGCGGTAGAGGTAGGCCTCGGCCGTGCGGCAGTTGTAGGTGCGGATCTCCTTGTTCTCGCGCTTGCACACCACGGCGATCACCACCATGGCGACGAAGAGCAGCGAGCAAACTCCCCCGAGCGCGATGATGAGGATCAGCGAGAGCGGCA
Organism: Petromyzon marinus; assembly: GCF_048934315.1. Taxonomy (NCBI): domain Eukaryota; kingdom Metazoa; phylum Chordata; class Hyperoartia; order Petromyzontiformes; family Petromyzontidae; genus Petromyzon; species Petromyzon marinus. Next base: position 8,878,928 of record NC_133684.1, read on the forward strand.
TGCGGCCCGCTTCGCCGCCCGTGGTGCTGCTCCCGCTCTCGCCCTCGCCGCCGACGCCGCCGCCGCTGCTGCTGCTGCTGCCATCGTCAGCGCCGTCGAAGTCGTCGTGGCCGTCGTCGCCGGGATTCAGCTCGTCCACGGTGTCCACCAGGATCACGGTGATGGTCGCGCGCGCCGTCAGCGCAGGACTGCCGTGGTCGCGCGCCTCCACCGTCACCTCGAACCTCCCCGGGTCGCCGGGCGCGAAGCTCCGCGCGCTCGTGAGCTCCCCGCTCCGCGCGTCCACCGCGAACCATCCGACCGCCTCGCCCCCCTGCTCCTGCTCCTTGTCGATGACGGAGTAGCTCACCCTGCCGTTGTCGCCCTCGTCCGCGTCCGTGGCCTGCAGGCGCAGCACGAGGGAGCCGCGCGCCGCTTGTCGCAGCACGCGGCGCGTCGCGTTCCCGTTGCGCAGCCGCGGGAGCGCGACCGCGGGCGCGTTGTCGTTGGAGTCGCGCACCGCGATGGTGACCCGCGCGGTGCTGTTGAGCTGCGGCTCGCCCAGGTCCCGCGCCTCCACCGCGAAGCTCAGGCGCGGCAGGGACTCCCTGTCGAGCGAGCGCAGCGCGTAGATCTTGCCGCTGACGCCGTCGACGGAGACGTAGGAGAGCGCGGGCGGGGAGCCGCCTGGCGCGATGGAGTACACCACGCGGCCGTTGTCGCCCAGGTCCGGGTCCGTGGCCTCCACCGTCGCCACGAAGGCGCCCGGGACGTTGTTCTCGAGCAGGGAGAACTCGTAGGCGCCGCGCGTGAATCCGGGCGCGTTGTCGTTCCTGTCCGTCACCACGACGCGCAGCGGCGCCGAGGCGTCGAGCGGCGGCGAGCCCCGATCCTCGGCGCGCACGAGCAGCTCGTAGGCGTCGGTCGTCTCGCGGTCGAGCGCCGCGGACGTGACGACGGAGTAGCCCGCGTCGCCGCGCAGCAGCTCGAAGGGGCCTCCTCCTTCCAGCCAGCAGCGGTAGCGGCCGTTGTCTCCGTCGTCGGGGTCGCTGACGACCAGGGAGGCCACGAGGGTGCCGGGGGCCTCGCCTTCGGGGACGCGCGCCGTGCCCTCTGCGTCCACGCCGAGGGCGATGAGCGGCGCGTTGTCGTTCTCGTCGAGCACCGTGACGAGCACCTTGGCGTAGCCTGTCATGGGGTCGGGCCCCAGGTCCCTGGCCTGGACGCGCAGCTCCAGCGTGGCCGCCTGCTCGCGGTCCAGCGCGCCGCGCAGCCTCACCTCGCCCGTGGCGCGCTCCACCGAGAAGAGGTCGCGGGCGCGCGGGTCCGAGCGGCCGCGCGGCGCGTACTCGACGCGGCCGTTGTCGCCCTCGTCGGCGTCCGTGGCGTTGAGGCGCGCGACCAGGAGGCCCCGGGGCGCACCCTCGCGGAGGCGCGCGTGGTAAACGACCTGCGAGAAGACGGGCGCGTTGTCGTTCGCGTCGAGGACACGCACGACGACGCGCTGCGTGGCGACCCGCGGCGGCGCGGCGCCGTCACGCGCCGTGAGCGTGAACTCGTGCACCGCGCGCTCCTCGCGGTCCAGAGGCCTCAGCAGGCGCAGCGAGGGGAAGGCCGGGCCTTCGGGCGCCCCCCACGCCGCCGACTCCTCGAGGCCGAACGCGTCCGTGCCGCTGAGCTCGTAGCCGCGCACCGAGTTGGTGCCCGCGTCGAGATCCCGCGCCGCCTCGAGGGGGAACGCGGTCCCCCGCGGCGTCGCCTCGGACACGTTGAGCACCGTCGAGGGGGACGCGAACTCGGGCGCGTGGTCGTTGACGTCGAGCACCTCCACGCGCACGTGGCGCACCTCGGAGGGCCCCTCCAGCACCACGGGCACGTCCAGCGTGCACGGCGCGAGGTCGTCGGCGCCAGAGGGGCCCGGGCACAGCGACTCGCGGTCGAAACGCGACGCCGTCGTCAGATCGCCGCTGTCGGCGGCCACGCGGAAGGACGCCGAGATGACGTCGGGCCTCCTCGCCCGCAGCTCCGCGGCGCTCAGCCCCATTGCCCGGGCCAGGTTGCCCAGCGCCGTCCCGGGAGGGCTCTCCTCGTCCACGGAGAAGCGCAGCGGCGGCGGCGGAACGGCCGCGTCCGACGCGCCGAGCGCGGCCACGGCGAGGAGGAGGAGGCGAATGGGAAGCCGGGTTGCCCGCGGGGACGGCATCCTGATAGCGCTGCTGCTGCTGGTGTTGGTTGTGGTGTTGGTTGTGGTCGTGCTATCGACAGGAGGGGCGCCGCTCGACGCACTCGAGGCCGCACGGCGCTTCTCGTCCTCCTCCGTGGCGACGGCACCGCCAAGTGACGCGCGGACGCATCGGGAGCGCGGAGCGCAGCGTCGGGGCAGCGGGACGCGGCGCAGCGCGGAGGAGCCGCGCTCAATGAATGAATGGGAGTGGTCAGTGGGGAGGAGAGGGAATACATGCGGAGGAAGGGGAACGGAGCCAGGGGGCGGGAGACGGGGGAGGAGACGCCGGGGGGGTCAGGAAGCTTCGTTCCTCCGCCCTCTCGCCCCTTTGCCAGATCACGCACCGTGCTCGGGGTGGGGGGGGGGGGGGCGTGGGAGTGCGGGGACTGAGCGCCTCCACCTGGAGCAGGCTCCACGCGGGAAGCGCGCGACTTCATCTCCCGTAGCTCGAAGCAGCCTCCGCCCTGGACCACCCAGCGCGATCTGCACGCACGCACGAGGAGTGAATGGAATTGCGAATGCGATGCGCGGATCTACCCGCCGTCTGAATGCGACCGCATCTCTGGGGTGCTGTGCAGAGACCGTGGGTTTGTATCCACGTTGTCCATCGAGGCAGTCGGTCACAACGTCTCTGTGAGTCTTAAGTCTATGTGTCTCCAGAGAGTTCGGAGGGTCCTCTTCGTAAGGAAATGGGGGGTCTCTCGTGCGAGTCCGTGGGTGGACAGGCGAGTCATTACTGCAATGGAACGTGGATGTATTTAGCGAAATCTTACCGCATCTCAATACGCTGCTCAGTTTGTAGAGGCCACCCATAGGTGGTCGCGAGTGTGGACTGTGGGGAGCGGTGGCGCAGCGGTTAGCGCGCTGCACTACGAACCCGTCACCCGAGTTCGATTCCCGCTCACGGCCAATACCAGTGACGATTATCTGAATCGGTCCTGAGCCTCTCCTAGGTCGACTCAGCCTCAAATGAGTACCCGGTACGATGGATGTATAAACATCGCCACTGGGGAGACAAAGGCGGCCGGGAGTGCTATTAGTGCTCGCTCGCAGCACTTGCCCCAAGTCTGTTAAGGCTATACGGGGGATCTTTGTTTATCGGAGCCAGTGTATGTTAGAACTTGCGGGATTTATCTATGCTGTCTGCGAGTGTGTGATGGGCCTCTTGAGTACACAATGCAACAAAGGCACATCCAGGCGAGGGCAGGGGTGGGGAGTGGGGGGCATAGACTCGGCCAGTCGTTCTTTTTTTTCTATGAGAATTGCACAGATCTCTCCGTGATCCACCAACCCTCGATTTCAAAGCACCGGATCAGCGATTGTGCGCCATCGCGCCGGAGTGACTGCCAACCGAATCGTTCGGTGTCACCGGACGCAGTGCGGAACTCGGCCATTCATTTTATTCATCATCATCATCGTCATCATCGTCGTCTTACGATTGTTTTGGCGGTGGCTACGCTGCCACGTGGCCTGTAACCCGGGGCTGCGGAGGCAGCAGCCAGGGTTGGTGGATCACCGCACAGATGTCGCGCGACTCCTTTCCCGTGGGCGTCGAGGTGTCACCTGACTTGCCAGGAGAATGTGGTGCAGCAAAAACAAAGTGGACTCGACCTCCATCTGATCCATCTTCATGGGAGATTGTTGTCGCTCTGTACGAATGGGGTTTTCTCCAGAGGCTCCGGTATTCTCCCACATGACTGAAACTATCTTAATACATAAAGTATTACCCTTCTCACTACAGAAAAAAAACTAATTTTTACACAAACCATTGGCCCCACGGCCTTCTGGGGTGCATCATTTTACGAGCATTGATTCACGCAAAGTCTGACTACTGATGAGACGCTGTATGTCAAAACCAGCCCAGCTTGCTTGTATTGAATCAATGCTGCTGATGCGGCAGAGACTGTACGGTGGCGAGATGTTAACTACCTCGCCTGATATACAGGAGGTTGCGGGTTCGATTCCAACCTTTGATGCCTGCTGTATATTTGGAGTTCGAATGTTCTCTCACTCCTCGTGGTCGCGTCGATTTTTCTCCTAGTCCTCCGGGTTTTCCCTTCCCCATCTAGAATCAAGATGCGTTGATGCTATTTGACTGCTATACATTTCCACATGAGCCACTCCGTGTAAGCTATCATTTGTGGCCAGGTCGCGTCTGAAAAAGAGCTACATAGCTCAGTGGGGGCCTTACCTGGATTTGTTTTTAGAGACCTATAAAGCAGACATTGTCTGCCTATTTTATTAATGTTTTCCATGCCAGTGGTTACGTTTAATTATGCATCATTATACATTTTCACGAAATCAAAACCCATATCTAAAAGGGGTCATTGCGTATAACGTAGTCCACGAGCATTGATTCAAGGAAGCCTGACTGCTGATGAAATCACTAAACAAAAACAGTCCAGTTTACTTGCATTTATTGAACGCAGCGCAAATTATGCACTTTCCAAAATGCAGCGTGGCCGCTGGGCTGTGCAAGACAGTCCGCTTATAAATTATTTACTTGGATTGTCCACAACACCAATAATATTCTTCTTTGGTTCTTTCGGTAAAGTCACGTAGAATGAGAATAAAATAATAAAATAACACAATAAAATTCTCACGACGTTTCGGCCACAACGCAAGCGGCCGTCTTCAGGTGAAAGGTACAGAACTGTCGGGACAGAGCTTCAATGAAGACGGCCGCTTGCGTTGTGGCCGAAACGTCGTGAGAATTTAATTGTGTTATTTTATTATTTTATTCTCATTCTACGTGACTTTACCGAAGGAACCAAAGAAGATGAATCCTTGCAGTCCCGAAATCTTTAAATCGAAAAAACATTTTTTTTTTAAACTAAATTGTAGGGGACTGCTTGCTACGACTGCTTCCTTCTCACTCGTCTGTGGCGACTCCTCCCACCTCCCGAGTCAACCCCCACTCTAAAGGAGTGTGCAAGGGCTGATCATGGTCGAGTGAGGGCCCGCCATGTCCACGATAGGACCCCTCGCCCGTTTTCCCCATCGTCACCACCAACGCCCCCCACCGCCACCTTGACTTCCATCACATGAAGCAGCATTAGAAGCAATAAAGAATTTTATTTTTTTGAAACAATTGGAAAATACAAAGATTTTATTAAGGCTCTAATCCTGTTCACCATACAGCGTACAGAATACGGGACACTGTCTTGTTATTGCCGTGGATCACACGATCGGGAGGAGAGGGGGGGGGGCACAGAGGACGCTGGGGGTTCAAACGGGGGGGGGGGGGTTCTGGACACGACTCACGAGGGATTGACCACGGGGGGGGGGGGAGGGGGGGGGGAGAGAGACGTGTGGCAACAGCAAGGACGACGTGGAACCAGAGATTCACAACGGTGAACAGAGGGGTGGGTCCTGAGGCACCGCACGAGTCGCGACGATGTCCCTCGACAAACACCGCTCGCTCGCTCCTCCTCGTCGAATCCGGCAGTCGGCCCCGACGCTCCGGTGATCATTCCCGGGCGGAGCGGCGTGACGATTGCCCGCCAAGTTTTGAAACTGGCCGTCACCACCAAGGAGAACGCGTTTGTCACAAGGCCATTCACTGTCCTACCCCCCCCCCCCTCTTGTGTATTTACTAAATACCAAACCGTATATACAAAAACATATACATAGAAATTAATTTTGTTATGTCATCAGAAAACCATATTTCGGAAAACTAAACCTTTATTTAGCATTATCCCACCAGATGTATGAAGCATCACTATGTTGTAAACTAAGCACGCTCACACAACCAACTCGCCCCCCCCCCACCCCCCCACCCCCCCCCCCCACCATCACATTACTGCTCTGTGCTCATTTGTCCAAGCGTCAGTCTGGCTCAAGAAGCACCGTAAAAATCAGAATCCCGCCCTATTATTTGCAGGAGTTTGAAGCTGCTTTAATTTCTCCCGAGTTCTCACTGCCGCGCCAACAAGTGCTGAGTAATTTTTTTTTGCGCACGAGCCGCCGACGGCCCTCGGGTCGTTTTCGATCGCAGAATTCGCAACAAAAACCCCGTGAGGGAGTCCCCGCTAGTGCGCGCGTGCGTTTTGCTGTATCCCGCGCGTTCAGGGGTGTCCGGGGGTGCGACCGCACCCTCCACACGGCGACCGCGGGCGTTTGCGAACGCGCGCGAGCGACGTTTTGCGCGAGCGACGTTTTGCGCGAGCGGAACGTCGCCGCCGCCGCCGCCGCATTGCGCTTCCATCGCGACGGCAAGGAGCAACGCGGAGCCAGAAGGAGCGGCCCGCGGGAGCGTCACGGTGGGAATCTCGACGGCTTCGTTAGCAACGAAAGCCCCTCCTCCCCCCCCCCCCCTTCCCTCCACCTCGCGAACTCGCACGCGACTCCGATGATGCGGTACGGGAGAGAGCCTCTGGCTCGCGCAGCGCCGCTATGGGTCGGCGCTGCCCCCTATGGGACAGCAGCTGCAGCAGAGATTGCCTGCAGCCTCTCCCGGCCGGCACGCGATCGCCAGAGGCCTCTTGGACAAGGGCTTCCACGCTTTCTTCGTGTTGACCCCGGTTCGAGTCCCGCCCCCCACCCCCCCCCCCCCATCTCTCCCACCTAACCGATTCATAGATATATGTATATATGCATGTTTTCGATTTTTTTTTTTTTTACAAACAGCATTTACTATTAAATTTGTTTGGAAATTATAAATCTAGGGGAGGAAACATTTACATGTGATTGCCTTCACTGTCCCAACCGCCATCAAAATAATTTCATCCTCATGTACATCAGAAGTTTTTGTCATTGTATTCGATTTTGATTTTCCGGATGGTCGGTTCCTCCGTGATCTGCTCCGGAAGCGACAAATCCTCCCGCTCCTCTTTAATCAGCCGCTGCTGCTGCTCGTCCGTTTCCAGCTTGACCACGACGTGCGGCTCCTCCTCCTCCTCCTCGGCGAGTATCGTCCCGTCGGCGGGCAGTGCCGTGATCTGCTCGGGCAGCGAGGTGAGTTCCGTGGGGAGGGTCGTGATGTCCGCCGACAGCGACGTCATCTCCGACGACAGCGAAGTCATCGGCAGCGAGACGCCGGTGCCGTCGTGGCCACCGCCGATGATGACCGAGAGCACCTCCCCCGGTTCGGCCTCACCGTGGCACTGGCGGTGCTGCTGCTGCTGCTGCTGCTGGGATTTGAGCGGCGTTAGTAGGAGGACGTTCTCGTTTTTGCCCTCGGGGCCCCGGATGACGGTTGTGGTGATGACACCGGGCTGGGAACCGTCGCCGTTGGTGAGGAAGAGGAGCGGCGTGCCGGAAGCGAGGCTCACGATCTCGCCACGCCGCGAGCTCGAGCCGCCCGTCTGCGCCGCTACCGCGGAGAGGCCCGGCATCGTCTGGAATACGATCTTCTGCGTCGACGCGGCAGCGCTCGTGATCACCGACTGCTGCTGCTGCTGCTGCTGCTGCATCTGAGCCCCCATGGTGACCACCACCGGCACCTGTGCCGCTCTGATACAAACAACGGAAGCGACCACCATCACACGTCAGTGCTCACCGCCATCGTTGTTGTCGGCCGTGCGAGGCGGCCGATGACACCGTCACCAATCCCTGCCCCTTGCCCTCTCATCCAGTGGCGTACATGTCAATAGACGCGGCTACTTTTCCAGAACTATTTCCGCGGTTATCCGATCGGTCGAGCACTCGGAACTGATAATCGGTTAACGTTGGAGATTGCACGAAAGCCAGCTCTCTCTCTCTCTCTCACGCGCGTGCGGACACACATGCGTGCACGCGCACACACACACACCTGCCGTCCACGATCACTTGGTCCTGCGGCTTAGCCTTGGCAAGGGGCGACTTGGCGGAGAGCCCACCGCCCGGTCGGTTGGGTCGGCGGTTCCGTCCACCCATCGTGCCGCCCGGCATCGCCCCTTCCGGGCGGCCCTGGGGGTGCGGTGAGGAGGGCTCCGCGGTGCCGGGTGAGGACCCTCCCTCCTCCGAGCAGTCCTCCAGCAGCAGGTTCCTGGGCATGTCCTTGAACTGGTAGACCAACCTCTGGCCCTCCACTTTGGCGAGGATGCCGCGCTGGTAGTAGTACCTGTCGGGGGAGACGGCGCGCGTTGAGAAGCGCGAGCAGGGCGGTTTCAAAACTCTCGCGGCGTCACGGCTGCCCAAGCTCTGCTGCGTTGAGGTGTTGTCGGTTAACCAACAAGTGTTTACACATGGGAGGAAACCCACGCATGCAAGGGGGAAACACGCTATCTCGTACGGACAGAACAGGTGGTGCCGCCTTCTCCTGGCGAGCGAGGAAATGGCTCCTCATTGATACCCAAGGGAAGGGAGTATCGCAACATCTGCACAGTGATCCACCAACCGGCTGGATCACAGGTGTGCGTAGGTAGCCACCACCGGTCAAACAACCCCAACAACCCGTCGCGGCGTGGGCCCTCATCCAGCATTAGATTTAGGAAAGCGTGGGGGGGGGGGGTCACACACGCACCTGAGCGCGCGGCCCATGGTCTCATAGTTCATGTCGGGCTTGTTCTTGTGCTTCCCCCAGAGTCTGCTCACGGCCTTCGAGTCGACGAGCTTGAAGATTCCCTTCTCCTTCTCGGTCCACTTGATGAGGCGCGGGCACGTGTTCTTGTCCTGCAGCAGCGACAGCAGGAACTCCCACAGGTACACCGTGTGACCTAACGCACGCACACGCCGAGCGGCAAACACACACGCACAGCTTCATCCTCCTCGCCCCGCTCACACCTCCCCCAGCAAGTTTAAAGGTTTTATTTTGCTTGACCAGCTGAGGGACGAAGAGAGGACCCATCCTTTCACGCGTGCAAACGAGACCAGGTTGAAGTCCTGCTCTCATTTGCAAGTGCGGATCAACGGAGCTTGTGAAAATGTAAATACCTTCACGCTGGCTTTATTCACAGCTGTTCCTGCCTCATCGAGGGTCGACGACTTAGTGCCCACGTGAATGCGAATGTGCCGGCGAGTCAACCGATTTCTTGATAAACTCTAAACGGATGAGATATTCTAACGCCCTACATGGCATGTGACATCACCGCACCGTATGTATTTTACGTTGAACTTCCGTCGCACCACACGTTGCCAACCAATTATGCCAGCTTGTGTTTCCTCCATTGAGTGCCCACTCATTTCCGTGCAAAACAAACTATGTGGCGCTGCTGCTTTGACAGTGGTGCACAAGCGCAATTAGCAACTCACACTCATCAATAACAACGCTGCGGCCTTAAAACCACCGTAGAATAGGCGACGTTTCAGGCAATGGCCCTCCATTTGTTTTCGGTGCCATGAAGGGGCATTGCCCTGAAACGTCGTCTATTCCATAAATGTATTAAGGCAGTGTTAATTGATGATTGTGTTGTGTTTTCTTTTATTTTCTGTTTGTGCATTTATCATCCCTTAAGTGTGGCACGAGACAGAAGAAATGTGCAGCGGACACCTCCGGGCGATCTGCCCACGGACCGTGATGATGATGATAATGAAGTGCGAGAGAAACGACCAATGACTCCGTGATGCTGGTAGCACCGTGCGTTCCCTGGGCGTACACAACGCACCTTCTCGAGACTTCTTCCTGAGCGGCCCGTCAGTCGGCAGGATAGGAGAGCACGGTCTGCTGCTCTTGGGCTTCCGTGCTGCAGGACAAAAAGGGGTTTAAACCAATTTAAATTCACCATTGATCAATATTCCGCAGCACGAGTCGACGTCAGATACTTCCTTCAAAGCCTTTCTCCAAAACGCAATTTTATTTTTAATCGAGAAATAATTGTACGTACTTTGCCAATGTTAATCAAACTGGAGTGTGTCTGTAGGCCTTGTAATCTCAGTGTAACGTTCCATTTTTGTGAATTATTTTTTATTTCTTCTCAACGTTATTATTTATTTAGGCCTCGGATTGTGAGCACTTAAGATGACCACACCCATAGGTCTTGCAAACCATAGAAAGTGTAAATTTTGATTTAAAGCTTTCGTGACTGCAGTAATTCATATTCTTAGCTCTTTCGGTAAAGTCACGTTTGTGTTATGGTCGAAACGTCGTGAGAATTTTTATTGCTATATATATTTTATTATTTTATTGTTTCCCTTCAACGTGACTTTACCGAAAGAGCTAAGAATATACATAGAAAGTGTCTTTCAAAATATTTGTTATATTCTTTCAAAAACTTTCAATTACTTAAAAAACTCGTTTTTATTCCAATATATTTTAAAACCACGTGCTTGTGTGACCCTCGGGACACATAACTGCTCCCTTCACCACGCACGCGCAACATTGAGCGGCGCAACGAAATCTTGACGCGGATTTTTTCCGAAAACAACAACTCCGTGCACCGTTAAACAAACCCCCCCCAAAAAAAGGTCGCGCGCGAAAAAAAAAACCTCCCGGTACGACGTTTCCTATCCCGAAACATCAGCCCCGAGCCTCGCGCGCGAATGTCGCAGAATCGAGACGATCGCGTCGAACCTTTCTTCTTGCGGTTGTTGGCCTGCGCGTCGGCCTGGGGGTGGTGTCCCCCCGCACCGTGCTCGTGACCCTCGTGCACCATGACCACGTCGACGTGTCTGCCGCCGCCGCCGCCGCCGCCGTCGCCGCTCACGTCGGGCGCAAAGATGTGGGAGTCTGTGAAACGCCAAGCCAGGTTATGCAGCGGCACCAGTTTTGACTCTTTAAAAACTCAAAACAGTTTGGGCTTGCATGAGTATTTGAAAAACGTTTTTTTTTTTTAAATGTCACGGTAAAATAAGAGTGTCAACTCTACCCCTAAAGAGTAGAGTGCAGGAAAACCAACGCGCATGCGCGGATAATTTCATGCTGTCCACACAAATATTTCATCTTACTATTTAATATTTAATAAAATATCGCGCCACGGTGGCAAGGTGGGAACTCCCATGCCTGCTATGCAGGTCGAGGGGTTTGATCCCAACCCTGACGCCTGCTGTATATTTGGAGTTTGCGTGTTCTCCCTGTGGTCGTGTTCATTTTTCTCCGCGTCCTCCCGTTTTTCCCCTCCACATTTAGAAACGTGCGTTTAGGATTATTTCGCTGCGATGAATGTCCTCATGATGAGCCACTTGGTTGAGCTATCATTTGTGGTTAGGTCGCTTCTGAAAAAGAGCTGTAACACAGCTCAATTGGCCTTAACCTGGTAAAATAAAATAAAAATTATTGAAAAAAATAGCAATCGTCAGGAGTGAAGCCAACGATGGGCAAGGTGTGAAAACTAAATGTGCTTGCCTGTTTACAAAGTCCTTTTTTTTACCCTGGCCTGTGTCTCCTAAATTTCGGTAAACTCTTTTGATACATTTCACCAGCTAGCAATGAAACTTCACCCTAAAAGTCTGGTTCATATTGCATCTCCTAATACAGATGGAGAGCATATAGAATCACTCTCGATCGTAGTCTGAAAGCCTTAAATGATTACTTAGAGTTAATTATACGTTGGTTTTTCACGACCAATGTTACAATTCATTTTGGCACTGCACTCATCTAACCTGCCAATCCCAACCAATCAACCAGCAATTAACTCGAGATTATTAAACCGTTCACCTACATGGCTGTCAAGCCAACTACTTAAGGACCCCAGTGAGGTGAGCTCATTCACAGGAGAGCTTAGCCGAGCTTTTGCGAACAGATGATGATGCTTGGTGCAATGTAAAGCAAAACGTCGTGTGAAATTGTCAAAGTCTTGCTTGATTTCCAACATTCTGGTTTTGCCAATATAAATCAAATCAGCTGACATATATGCTCACGTGACAACATTATTTCATTGGTCTCTGTTGGGCGGTGGAAGGTTCTAGTTAAAAAACAGACATACCTACATGACCAATCCAAAATAAGCAAATTATTATTCAATTCCACAAGCGTTCTTTCCACCACCCCATCTCTCCTTCTCTGATCCCGCCCGACACGAGGAGGGGCAGGGCCAAACCCCCCATCTTCGTCTCGCGTGAAACGACACGCACCCATCGCGTCGGTGACGGAGTCTGTGGCCTCCATGTGCAGCAGGGCCTCCGCCGCCTCGATGGTCTCGGAGTGGCAGTCATCGCTGAAGTGGCCGTTGACGGACGCCTCCACTGCGGACACACGGCACGATGAGTACAAACGCAAATCGGATTTACAAAGCGGTCAAACAACGACCGCATCTTGGTGCATTTGCAAAATTCCGTCGCAATGAAGCCATCTGTAAGAATCTGGTTACGTAGAAGTTCCGTCGGCATCCCTGAGGTGGCATGGGAAATTCCACATGATGTCGGTGCGAGGCAGTCTATCCACAAGATAAGTTGTTGTTCCGACAAATGATCCCCACTGCTTCCCCTCCACCCCCACGCCGTTCTTTGTAGGTTTTGTGAAAAAAATGTGATGGATGATGATGATGATGATGGCGGCAATGGATAATGCGGATGAAGTCACGAGCACGGGTGCACAGTGCGCAAACCATCGCGCCACCACTCCACCTCTCTGTAAACAGTACCGCGCGGAGGTTTTATACACAAACACACGCACGTGTAAGGCAACACCCCTTGTCCCCGTTCGCTCTGACTGTCCAGGCTGCTGTTGACTGCACCGTCTGGTGAAACCTTCAGGAATGCCTTGGCAGCCGTTCAACCCGAGCGGACGCGCGGCCTGGCACACGCGCAAGCGCTCCCTCGCTCCCAACTTTGCCGCCGTGCGGAAATAATGATCAAATTATCAAGGCGTACGAACGAGCAAAACCTTCAAAAGCGGCACACGGCAGGATCGACGATGATCGCTAAACTCGGAGTTGACCTTTGAGAGGTCACAGGCGAGCTGCGAGCGAGCGAGTGGAGTGCTAGCGTAGTGGTTTGCACATCGTCAGCCGTGATCTACTGGATGAAAGCATCCCGAAAATGTGGCCCTTTTGAGTCTCACAGGCCTGCAATGTAATGCTCCATCTAGCGCCTGAACAAGAGCAGGATTTCATCGCTCCATCTCTGCGGTGGGAATCATGTGCTTGTGACTGCGTGTGCTGATTATTACACGAGGTCAAAACTACCACATGGGGCAGGTCCAAGGTCACAAACCATTCTCAAGCTTAGCCTCACACCATGTTCAATCTTAATACTCGAGTACTATGATGAATACTTCTAAAGAAGACTTAAGAATGCAAAGTATTACAAGCATTAAAAAGTAACGACTAGAGTAAACATCTTACATAAAACCTACACACGTGGTTTCATGCATCACTATTTTCCTAATTGCTAGTAGGCTAGGGTAGGCACGTGATTTGTAGCAGCAGCTATAGAGCGAGAGGTGTAATGGATGAGATGTGGCAGGCATGGAAAGATTTTCCAGGTCGCTGAACCAGACAGGCCCGGCTGAAATCAAGTCCTGTTACCACCACTTTTTAAATTGTTCTTCGTCACCAAGCAATGACTTTAGACAACACACGCACGGAGGGTTGGGTCACGTGCCCCATCCTGATTGCGAGCTGCATTGATGCTGCAGTCGGGTTACGTTTGCGACCCTTGGATGCGCGTGCGCTGGCCACACTGCATCTAGCAGCAGAAGCTACTGAACAATGGAGCAGCATTGTGCAGCAAACCCTTACAGGTCTGGCAGGATGACACGAATAATCACGGAACAACAAGATCTGAACGTGCAAACACAGGCGGGAGAGTGATGAGAGGAACCGAAATGGGTGCTGCGAGGAAATGCAGACTTTGGTGCAGATGTGGGCGATGTTATAGAGTCGGGCACCCCACGGCATTTCAGGATGAGAGATGGCATTAGTGGATGTATATTTAGAAGTTTAAGATGTCCGGTAGATGCAGATGTTGGAGAAATGGAAGTTGTAGGTTGGGATCGGTAGCCACAGAGGTGATGCAAAGACTCGGATTAATGAGAGTATTCTGAAACGACAAAATGTGAAGGTATTTGGGAGAAGTATGTTTCAGGTGAATAGGAAACACTGGTTAAGATGTGTGGAAGATGAACAAGATGTCCGAGAGATAATTGGGATGGAAATGCTGTGAGATGGACTACGATGGATTTATAAGGGGGGGGGGGGGGAATGTGGACAAGAGAAGCTGTTCTAGGAGTTGTTGGCAGAGGTCTTTAGTGCAGGCAATGAAATTAGTTGGTTGGGATGTACGGAAGATGTACGGAAGATGTCTCAGAGATAACTGGGATGGAATGCTTGGGAGATGAGAGATGATGGAGTTATTATGGAGATGTGGACGAGACGGTGACTGGAGAGTTGTTGGCAGAGGTCTTTAGTGCAGGCAATGAACCGGGGCCCTTCGTGGGCCGAATCTCCGACGCGCCTCCTTGTAAACCCAAATGTGTGTGGGATACCGTACTGGGGGGGGTGGTGGGGGGGTAGTGTGTATGAGCAACGTTTGGGTTGTATGTTTAAGGGAGGAGGAGGAGAGGTGGGAAAAAGAAAGCACCGCCAGTACCCGCGGCTCTTAGCAGCAGCTCGAGACGGTTCTGTCGCACGCAAGTCGCCATTTCTTCCGGGTTGGTGGCACCGGCACCAGCAGCAGGCAGCTCTCTTAATAAAAGACAAATCTCTCCCGCTTAGAGGTTGCAGCTACAATCACGGCAACGACGAGACGCAACACGCGACAACCACGGGCGCCGCACTCGCAAAGGGTAACACGAAATTTGCCCGAACATCGCCACGTGAACACAAAACGATGCAACTTGTTAACTGAACACTCGAGAAACACCACAAGACTTCAGCCGTAGCAGTAAGAAAAAAAAACACGACCAGCCACCGTATGCGAACGCCCAGAATCGCACCCAACTCCGCGACCACGACGCTACATACGACTAGTCACAATGACACCACAGCCAAGAGTGGCGCGTAATAACAGAGAACAAGAACAGCAGCAGCAGCAGCAAACACATACCAAAAGGAACAGTCGTCGTAACATTGGGCGCCTAAAATAACCGTGTAACGCACACTGGCGCGGCCAAAACACGCGCGCGGAACGTCGAGCGGACGAAGTCGAGCGGACGAAGTCGAACTTTGAAAGACTAAAAAGTGCGTCGAGGCGTCCAATGCCACCGGGCAGAGAGCGAACAACACCGAAGGCGGTTCCTAAAGCACACCGCGAGCCCCTCCAGGTACAGCCGCTGCGGAGTTGCCACGCGTTAAGGAAGAAGAGAGAGAGGGAGGGAGAGCGAGCGAGAGAGATCGCCTCCCGCATGCCGTCACGGGGTCGTTGTGGGGTTATGTGACCATACTTCACCGCGGCCGGAGGCGAGCGTGGAATGTAACATTGGGGCGCGCACACACACAACACACACACAACACGCACATAGCGACGCGACACACCGACTCGCAGTCGACATTCACCACGGGACATTCAAACAACAGGCGGCGATAACGGAACACAATCGTCCCGCAACTCGTCATGTACCTCTGAAGGTAAAAAATGGGGGTGGGTAGTAGCTTGCTACTCGAGAGCGACCATCGTGTGAGAAGGCTGGACGTTCTCACGATATTTTTTTTTTAAAAAGGCGACCGTACACACTGTGGGGTGGGGGGGGAAGGAAGGAAGGATCGGGTCGAGGCGAACTTTGCGATGCGTTTAAAAAAAAACACACACAAAACAAAAAAAAATCCTCGAGCGAATTTATCCGTTCTTCTATGCTACGATTTTTTTTAAACAATTTTTTTTGTTCCGACAGATATTCCCACCACTAACCGCCCGCGAGAACAACCCACACGCACATCATTTCTCCTCCCCTAGGACCCCCCCCAGAAGACGAGTTTGAGAGTCGTGGTGCGGGCGCCCACAGACCGCGGAAGTGAAGCGGCTGCACCGCCGCTCGCGATACCCCGGAAAAGGAGGAGCCTCCGCGGCCGCGTTAAAACGAACCAATCGGCGCGCAGCCCAACGCGGCGGCTCCTCCACGCCCCTCGTTCGCAATTCCCAGCGCGGATAAAGCGCGCCGGTGCAGAATCTGGAATTCGTAGTGCGGACAGGTAAGGGCGGTTTAAAAATGGTAATTTGGAAAGAGCGCCCCCTCCCCTCCCCCTCCTCGGATTGTCCCAGCAAGTGACGGGCGCTTTGTTCGGAATTCGTAGTGCGGACGGACATCGGGGAGTTTAAATTTCGATTTAAAGCTTTCGTGACTGCAAGGATTCATCTTCTTTGGTTCTTTCGGTAAAGTCACGTAGAATGAGAATAAAATAATAAATTGATAAAATAACACAATATTATTATATTATTATTACAATAATATTATTGTGTTATTTTATTTTATCAATTTATTATTTTATTTTATAATAATATTATTGTGTTATTTTATTTTATCAATTTTATTATTTTATTCTCATTCTACGTGACTTTACCGAAAGAACCAAAGAAGATAGGGGAGTTTAACACGCAGCAGTAGTAGTCGGCTTTCACGAACAATGTCCATAATAGAGGGGTTTTTTTGGGTTAGATCGCTTAAATATATTAATGTGCTGTTGCCAAAATTATTTATGAAAAGCAAATTGACAAAATCAAATATTAACTTCAGTGAAGCAAAAGCCTTAAGATAATTCAGAGCAAATAAAGATATCAACATTCTTTGCTGCCGATACGGGCCGATCAATTGTTGTGATGCCCCGTGAGGACTGATAAAATCAAAAGATTTACTCGGTGAAGGCACCTACCTTAAAATTAAATGAGGCCAAACCAGCACATTGGAACGTAAAACAGCGGCAATCATTGCCAAGTCATCAATTCCCAAGGAAGAGCAATACCTGATCAAACCAAGGGGATCAAAACCACCAAGACTTTATGGGCTATAAAAAAAAAATCACAAATCTGATGTCCCATTAAGATCCATAGTTAGTACAATAGGCTCTGTCACGTACAAATGAGCACAATACATAACGAAACAAATAGAGCCCTACATCGGTAAGACCTCTTCGTTCATCAACAACTCTGAACATCTCGTAAATATAATTGAAGATATGAAGCTTAACCCCAATTATATGTTCGTAATTGTTTACGTGACTTATCTGTTCACGAGAGTTCCGGTCAACGAGTCAATCAAATTACTCGACACTGGCAACGAACAAAGGTTTAGCCAAAGATATCCCAAGAGTAGCTGAACACTGTCTAAAGAAGTTACTTCTTGTGGCAAGGTGACTTCGATTAACAAACGGAAGGAGCAGCAATGGGCTCTCCTTTGTCTCCTGTGAAAGCGAATTTGTACATGGAAGATTTTGAAACAAAAGCAATAGCTTCAAGCACACTGAAACCATCTGCTTGGTTTAGATATGTGGATGACACATTGGTAATCTGGCCACACGGCAAAGATACACTGAACGCATTTCGAAATCATCTCAACTCGCAAAACTCATCCATCCAGTTCACCATGGAAGTGGAAGCTGAGAGAACTTGGAAATTCTGCTTGGACGGGGTTGACATGGTAAAATAACACAGCGTTGACCCAAAGAAAATGCATACTGACGCCTATCTGAATGCAGTCACACCATCACCCCACACAGAAATCTGCTCTGATCAAGACGCTCATTCATCGAGATAAGAAAGTGCCAGATGGTGACAGTCTGATAAGTGAAATTCAACATGTTAAAGAAGCGCTGAAAATGAACAGTTACAATGATGCACAAATCAGCAGGGCATTGAATGCCAAAACCAAATCAAATAACACGAGCATTGAAACTGCCCAAGTAATTAAAACGATCAAAATACCGTACATTGCAGGAGTAACTGATAAACTAGCCAGATATTTGTAAAAACAAAACATCTGAGTCAGATTTAACACGGTACATAAAATACTGAAATTAATATCTGGTACAAAAGATGTATTACCGAAGCTATCAACAGAAGGTGTGTACAAGATTAACTGCACGTGTGGAAAATGTTATGTTGGGCAAACAGGACGAATGATCAGCACGAGACTAAAATAACATCAGAGAAATATTAAATTCTCCCAAATACAACTGTCAGCAATAGCAGAGCATGCGTGCCAACAAGGACACTCCATTGATTTTGATAATGTTGAAGTTCTGTGCAAAACTATCCACTACTGGCCAAGACTAATTAGATAATTTATCGAAATTGAATGAAATAAAAATAATTTTAACCGTTCGGATAGCTACCGCCTTATTGTTGCGTGTAAGCGAATCATCAAATAATACATGATTTAAATGCATGCCTATAAAGGGCAGCGTACTTCAATAGGGATTACCGTTGGTACGGCTATTTTAATACGCGCAACAGACAGGAAGGACAAGATCAAAGGGCTCGCATAATCCACGTGTAGTGACATAAATGATGTCACTATAGTGTAGCGACAGTACCGAGTGAGTGGTACCGTATGTGTGGTGCCTCTCTCTAGCATCAGAGGGAGTATACCAGGGAAGAGGTTGGGTGAGGATACAACAGTCTGGGTGAACCCGAGGGGGCACGTGACCGGAGGAGTTGGTAACGAGGACCAGAGGTGAGAGGGACACGTGATGTGGGCCCTGAATCGTCGAGAAGGATCTGGAACAAGGGGCGTGGCCAAGGGCGGGGTCTGGCCACTGCCGCAGCGGATAAAAGCTGAGTCCCGGCGGTGATCGGCGTTGCTCATCTCTGGGAAGAAATCCTCCGTCTTTGTGGGTCCATGCAGCGTGTTGGTTGTCCTGGTCCGATTTAGTAGTATCCCATCCAGTATGAATATAGTGACCTGTGGTGTTCACCCCTCCAAGTGTATATAGTTACTCGTGGTGGTCACCACCCTTAGTCGTTATCCGGTTAAGTAGAGAGTTACTTGTTGGAATTAGTGAATAAACGTGTTGCCTCCAAGATCAAGTGTGCGCCTCAATTGAACCCACTACGCACGCATAATGTACGTTGACTCAGTAATCCCCCCCCCCCCCCCACTTTGCGCAAGAGCACAGAAGTGTGATCACCACATCTACGCCTCTATATAAGGAAC
Organism: Petromyzon marinus; assembly: GCF_048934315.1. NCBI lineage: Eukaryota > Metazoa > Chordata > Hyperoartia > Petromyzontiformes > Petromyzontidae > Petromyzon > Petromyzon marinus. The sequence continues at coordinate 8,898,013 of NC_133684.1, forward strand.
AAAACAGGAAGACTTCTCTACAAATCTGGCTGTCGCCTGATGAAGCTGGTTGTAATTACTGGCGAAACGTCGTACTCAGATTGTAAATGTTGTGGCTTGGCTCTCCAACACACCGGTGTGCTGTACTAGTGACGAATTGGCCACGTTCTGATTTAAAGCGTTCATGACTGCAGTAATTCATATTCTTAGCTCTTTCGGTAAAGTCACGTTGAGGGGAAACAATAAAATAATATATTTTATTACTTTATTGTTTCGACGTGACTTTACCGAAAGAGCTAAGAATATGGCCACGTTCTGTTTACGTGACAACCCTTACTAGTTGGCTGTGTCGGGTGGTGGCGGGTTTTAACGACATATATATTTACGCGATCTAACCCAAAAAACTAAATTATGGAGGACATAGGGGATTTGCAATTCGTAGCTTTGATGAGGCGTGGTTCCGAATTCTCTGGTTTGGACGGGCAAACCAGTTGATTGCAAACTCCCACTTGGGATAAGCATGCGTTTGCAATTCCCAGTTCGGATGGGAAGAGCGATCGGATTTGGCAGTTTGGATAAGCACGTGTCGGAGCAGCTGCTTACACCACGTGGCTCTTGACCGTCCTCTATTTAACCACGCGAGAGCCACTGTCCACAAAGGAGACCAGGGCCGTGTATATCATCATTATTATTAAAGTAACATGTGCTTATTATGCTCAGATTATGTTGCGATCACCTTGCCGCATGGTTAGAATTTTACTCTGGTCATGAGAGTGACAATTATTTAAGGTGTTGTCTCTTTGAAACTGTTCATCAGGAAACGTGTTTAAACAGAGTACTTCTGATCACGGCCCCTTGGTGAAAAATCCGATTCCCAACTCTTTAACGTCTCACTGGCCTGTGCGCTATGAAGAAGGGCCATTGCCTGAAACGTCGCCTGGAATGTGGATTTGCGTACAGCGCCTAACCGCATCTCAAGGCGAGAGACGGGGAGGGCATACTTTATAGATTAATGCCCTCGTAGGTTCATATGCGAGTCTAAGGCTCTCTTCAGTCTATGGGCCTCACTGAGTCGATGGGTCCCACTCAGTCTATCTATGGGCCTCATTGAGTCTATGGGTGTCACCGAGTCTATGGAAATAACAGTGAAGCTGGTTTGCAGGCAGAAACTGATGGAAACAATTATCCCCAAGCTGTGGTTCGCCAGGAGGGGGCGCTGTTGTGATGTATAATCCCCACCGAGTAAATATTTAACATTTAGACCATGACGCCGAGAACACAGTGGCCTGCTCTTGAGAAAGACGTGACGGGGTCTTTTAACGTCCACGGTGAAGACGCATGCCGAACACGCTTCGTGTCACCGGACGTGTCACCAGATGCGGAACATCACACCGAGGGTTGACGAGGGCGAGCAGACGAGAGAGGGAGGGGGAGTTGTGAGATGAGAGGGAGGGGGAGAGAGTGCATGTAGCGGAGTGGAGAAGAGACGTGCCGGTTCAACTGCTGAGTATGTTCACTTGATCGTTACCACGCGCAGGAATTTCGGAATTGACAACTGCAAACAAGTTGCCCACGTTCGGCTGTTCCCACTCTGAATTTGAGTTTGAAGAGGATTTTGATTCTTCACTAACCCGGGACATCAAACCCTAGCCCCCCCTCTTTGCAGCCCTGAGCTGTATACAGCCTCCCAGGAAAACGTTGACCCAACGTCAACCAACGTCGGGGCCAACTTTGCACGTTTACTAGGATATCTCTCCGTTTCTGTTACACCCCCATAAACTAGTATTTTAATGACTATTTTAATGTACGTCTTTCCTCTCGGCGACGGTAAAACAAGTCCGATATTACCTTTAATAAACCCTTTATTTTACAGTGCACTGCAATCGGTTGCTTAATAGTGCACACACAAAAGGAAATTCAGCTTTGGCTCACAACAAACTTTTGCATGCGCTGTCCTATCCCTTAGTATCCAAAACCAACGCCCTCAAGGCCCCGCGCGATTATTACAGCATGACGGCAGCTCAGGTACAGACCCCGGTCCACCAAACACACACACACAGTGGACAAATATAGGCAGGGCCTGTCTGGACCGGCAACCCAGGGAGAATATATCCACATCCGGCATACCACGTTCGGTATTCCTCTTGTCAGAATGGCTGTGGCGACGAATCACGCGGACACTCGCTGTACGGGCGACCTTGAAAATATCAATAGAGAAATGAATCACCTCTTTTACGACACAGCTCAAGCACGCGGGACGGGAGATGGGTTGGAGGTGGCACGCACCTAAATGCGATCGTTAGTTCCACCGCAAACGTCCCTCACCGGCACCGCTCGCTCACTCAAGCACAGTTGCCAAGGAAGAGCGGTGAAGTAGTACCGTGTACGATGCTACGGATCAATCTGTGAAGGGAAAACCTGTGCATTTATCCCGCAAGAGTGGCAATTCTATTGGGGAGAGCCCCCACGCCCCCCCCCCCAACAGAATCTCAAGTTGGCGAGGTTATCACGGCAATTGCTGTCGATGACACCACCGCCTGACCCGAAGGAAGGCTCTCAGTCTCACCACCACCGCCACCACCCCGGCTTCAGGGCTTCCCCTTGTTGTACAGCCAACACATCCTTCGAGAAGCACGTGGGCTCTGCTTCTCAGCCTTGAGCCACTCAGTTTCTTCCCAAAAGCCATGAACGGCTCAGCCGTGTGGCTTGACTCAGGCTCAGCCTCATGGAAATACAGAGCATGGCTGGGACCATGTTCCCATGTTCCCATGTTCACAGCCGGCTCAAGTTAAGCGTGGATTTAAGTCGGCTCAACTTGAGCTGCCAAAGCCAAGCCTGATCCGAGCTGTGACTAAGCATACGGCCCCGTGAGAGTCTCATGGAGTTGCATACAGAGGATGTGGACTAAACGAGTGACTCCTCCCTCGCATGTATCAGTGCCCCATGTTTACCAGGGTCAGAGAATCGCCACCGTCAGGAAATTGCAAGTGTTACAGATCGGTGGCGCTGGGATTCACGCGCTGGGAGGGGCCGGGAAACGTCCCTCACCAAGACCGAGAGACGCGACGCCCTCACAGCCTCTCGACTTGGCGCACATTCCGCTCGTACACACGGCAGCGCCGGCGCGGGACAGGCGATGGCGTGGCTCAAGGCTCGGCCGGTTCAACGACTGCTCCGAAAGGCGACATGCCGATTTGTTTACGCCGATGACCACAAAACTATTTGCATTGCCCGAGCGAAACGTGCTGCGATACCTTGGGAGACGACAGTTCGAAAAATGCCTCCTGTCATCAAGATGTTTGCAATCACAAGTGTTCTGGCTTGCATGATGGCTAGTCGCATGACTGAGACTACAAATGACTGCAGTCCGAAAACATTTCCCACACGGCGCGTTCAATGCTTCGCTGTTGGCCCTGCACGCTCAGGTCAGTGACCGGTCGCATGAAAATACCTGAAATGTGTTTTTTTCTTTCCCCCCTAAACGGTTAAGCAATTGATTTTAAGGAAGTTTTTTTTTTGTCACCATGTGAACCTGACACCTTGACCTTTTGACTTCATTGCAGAGTGTCTGGACAGCTGCCTTGGCCGTCACTCATTCGACAGGTCCTACTGGTTTGAACTGTAAAAATTAAAAAAATCACCCGGAATGCACCCAAACTCGTCAGATCTCGGAAGCTAAGCAGGCCCGAGCCCGAATTTGTTTTGCAAATTTGCCGTGCCATGCCAGAACCAAACCGTGAAACGCTGGCCTCACGGGACAATATCAGTCTGGTGCGGAGTCAAGTAAAGAGAGGGAACGGAGGTTGATGTTTGCGTTGTGTCAGCCGGTACATGCTCGGCTCCTGCAGTAGTAAAACCCCGGCAACTCCACAGCTACGCCAGGCCAGCTCAGGTGTGCAGTGGAAAAGAGATACCAGGAAAGGACCTTCCATCTCTCATTGCATCATTAGCAGCCGTGATCAATCCGCTGCTGAATGAGGGCATCCCCACGTTTTCACCACCCCTCGCGATCCCTGCAGCGACACGATCCACCCACGAGCGCCTGCGCGCGAGCCGATCCAACCGCTCCATCTCAGCCAGCACACGCCGTTAAAGCTTCCATCGTCGCCAGCACCGGTAACGTCGCCCATCTCAGCTCGACCACTCACCCGAGTCATCTTCGTCGTCCACCATCTGCTCGTCCCCGGACGCGAGCGATGCGTCGTCGAGCAGAGAGCTGTGGCTCAGACCCATGTTCATGCCGAAGCCCAGTCCTAGGCCCAGGAGGGGCCCGTCCCCGTGGAGGAGCAACGAGGTCTCGTGGTCGCGCCCGCCGTACGCCAGCTCGTGCGCCGTCAGCCCCGGCTCCAGTGTGGGCAGAGACTCAACGATGACGGCCGGGTAGTCGGACATCTGCGGGCCACGGTGCGGACAGAGAGCACGCGCAGGTATGGCGAGGCCCCCGGCGGCTTGCATCACACTGACCCATGTCTGGCAGGCTCAACTGGGACATGTGGGGGAGCTGGCGGCCCATCATTTACACTCGGAGCTGGAATTTACCCGAATTCGAAGCCAGGATCTCAGTGGTGCCAACTCAGCGATTTTACCTCGGCGCCACCCGCCCATCTCCAGGTCTTTGGGTTTCTTTAATGAAATAACTGATCAGCCGGTCTAGACAGAGTCTCTATGACTCGATTTGCAATGTGACATGAATTTATAACTCCAGGTTGAGGAGGCTACAAGTTCCGTCTCTGATTTCCCAGTATCTAGTGCTGTGTGCAGCTGGACTAATTAATGATCAATCATGAATGAATATTGGCTGAAAAAAACCTACGTGTTAAAATAATAACATTTCTATTAATTAATCACAAACACACACGACTCGGTCGCTACTGGAAACATCCAGGGGGCGGCAGTCTTTCACCGGTTGAGCTGCGCCATAGGACACCATGTGACTGTGGCGCCGTCTTCTGGCTACAAGTGGCAAGTAACATCACCAGAGGTGAAGGAGCAGCCCTGCAATTGCCAGCTCAATGCCGTTGGAGAGGCCTCCGCTCGAGGAAGCCCCACAGGGCCCATCTGGAGGGGGTCTTTGGCCTACTTTTCCACCACACGCGATCTGCCGATCGACTAACTGTTGGGAACCCGATTATAACCGCTGGGTGGACAGAGGCAGTGAGTGGCGTGGTGGTTTGAAGAAATCAAGAATTCACCGTGGTTTCAACTGGCACGACTGGAAATCGAATCGAACGGATGAGCCCGGCGTGCTAACCATTACAACACCGCATCATCGTCCGAACACTACACGTGTAATGGGCACGGCCTTGTTTTACACCACCAGCTGTGTGCACTGCACAGGCAATTGCGGTGATGCCACTTGACACGCATGGCTTCCTGCCAGTTGCCGATCTTGTAGCCAGGACGACGGCCTTTTTCTCTCGAGAAATCACCTGTCACGTTGCGTAGTAGTTATTCCTATTTGTTTTTCAGCCTGCCACACACTCTCTGCCCGATGGGTTTCTCGTTGTTTGCAGACTGTGTGGAAACGTGACCCACCGTTGGAGTGGTTTGTGACTCGATGTGGGATACGGACTCACCCACTCTTAACCCGGCCACTCGGACCAAACCACTCGCAAAACCCACGTCGCGCATGCGTCTCTAATTCCACAAACTATCGCTCTCAAATGTGCGATGTGAAACTGACGAACGTTAAACTACTAAACTATTTTTGCCATGACGTGAGAAACACCACCACAGATGACGAAGCTGAAAACTTTGGTGGCGACGATCGACGAAACATTTGACCTGGAACCCAGCACCACGCAGCAGGTTGCCGCCCTGTCATTCCTGTGCACGAGCGGTCCCCTTGTGTTAATCCATCGCCGGATGACGAGGCCCTGGGCTGGCTCGGATGTGCCAGTGGAAAAAAATATGTACGAACGGACTCACCTCCTGCCCGTCCTCGCTGTCCATGCCATTGCTCGCGTACTCAAACACGAGACCTCGCTGCTGCTCCACCAGCGTGGAGGCCATTGCGGCAGCGTTGGCGTGTGGCGTTCCCTGCTGGAGCGATCGCCCCTCGCGTCCGTCAACGATCGATCGTTGGCGCGCCCAGCGGCCTTGCGGTCCGGATTCTCTCCGCTCCACCGCGACGATTACGCCTCCGGCTCGCCAGTGACGTCGCGACTCCCCGACGCCGAAACCGCGTCCACGCGAGGGCCTCTTCACCCAACGCGCCGCGTCCGCAGAGCCGCCGCGGGGAGGCGCTGCCGCATTTGTCGTCAAGTCGCGGACGTTCGTTTTTCGGCTCTCGTATATATTTGGCGACGCTGGTGATGTTTGAAGATGACCGAGGGAAGGCGCAGAAGTTGCCGCCTTGAGTCACGTGGCACAGCCGGCCCGGCCGATCCCGTTCAGCAGGTGAGGCTCGCGGGCAACATTTTGGGATTTAACTCCGAGCGCAGCATCCCACGCCGCAACGCCGGAGGCCGTGCCAGCGCCAAGCGTGGCCCGCTGCTGGCGTCGAGGTCAACTTGATCGGACGAGTGGCGGCAGCAAAACACGTTCACGGCGCACGTCGACCGGCAAACCCTGCGACGAAACGAGAAAAATTATGTTAGAAAAAACACGCTTCAATATAAGTGCAGCCCTGCAATTTACTTTTTACGACACTGCTGGTGGAAGAGCATCCACGAGAGGGAGTTCCAGAGAGACCTCGAGAGAGAATCTGGTCTGCTCGTCCACGCTGGACAGACGCCTTGGAAGGGGTGGGAGTAACCAACACTCCACCCCAAAACACGCGACCTGCCGATGGACTGACCATCATGAACCCATTCATACTGCTGCGTGGACAGAGGTTGAGGGGGCAGCGGGTGGATTTAAGAAACTTGCACCACTGTTTCAACCGACACCGCGGGATATCAAATCGAGGCAGCAACGGTGTCCGAGCCAAGATGCCAGTTTCGCGGCCACAGCAGCGGCAGCCCGCTGTTAGTGTACACAGCTTGCCCAACACTCGTGTTTACACTCCAGCATAATAAGTCGGGGGGGGGGGGGGTAACACAGGAAAACAAAATGGCAACAAAGCATCGCGCCATACCTTCGTCGGAAAAGCTACGGACCCGCCACTAACACACGCATGCCCGCGAAAGTATCTCGGGCTCGAACCGCAGAACGCCCACGCGTTTCACCCAAACGACGATCGTGACCGGTCAGGGCAAAACACGCGCGCATACAGTGCGTGGCCGGCCCAGAGCGTGCCGTGGTTTTGGCGAGAGGATCTTAGCAGCCTCAGCTGAAGGAAGTGAATCAGCAACGAGCTGTTCCTCCGGCAGCGCCGCAAATTTATTACATTATTTCCAGTCTCCCTCCGGTCGCCGTCGCTGTTGTTGGGTTTTTGTTTTTCGTGCGGCGGGGGGGGGGGGCTCCATGCGGCGCGAGACGCCGTTGCAGCGCGGCGTGTCAGCGACCTCCCAAAGGGCGAATTCTTTGCGGGCGAGGGTGGGTGTTTTTTTTAAACTGAAACTAGAACTTGGGAGTTGTGTGGAGACAGGAAATGTACAACCCAGCATCAGGGGACCTGCTCGATTGGGGGGTGGGGGGTGGGGAAGATGGGACAAGTTTCACTCTGCTGATAAAAAAGTGACAAACGGAGGCGCCCACCGAGATTGGGGGGCATCTCAAATTGGGCCGATCCACGACTTCCAACGTTCGTGGAGAAAATGTGCGGAATCAATTGATCATTCGCATGATCGTCAAGCATGTCCAGTCAGGTGCCTCAGCGTCAGAGCGAGCGGTCCCTCGATCGGAAGGTTGCGAGTTCGTATCCTGGTTAGGGGGTTGATTTGGTCCCATCAATCCCTCCGGGGTCGATAAAATGAGCACAGATTTGCGGAGGAGTAGGCAGTGGTTCTTGGGATTTCACTCGATCCTGCCATGAGAATGGGGAATTTCCACCACTGGCTCTGGATGGGCTGTAAACAGAGAGATGAACACCGCCTCTATTGCTCATTCGAGCGAGAAATCACGTTGACTCTTTAAAAATTGTGACGTGCATTTTAACTTGGACATGGTACGGTCAACCACATTCGGACTGTAATTTAAGAGAAAAAAATAATGTGACCTCCTTTCTTGACGGGAGGTTCGTGAACACCCTGGTGGTAAAGGATGTACTCGGACTCACTTGTTACCCACGCTGCGATGGCGATGGTGCGCTTAGTTTTGCGTATGCGTGTTAAACTATTGACTCACTCCCTTGAACAAGCCAGATTTTCTGTAACCGAATATAGTCCCCTGCAACTTCAAAACGACACCCCGTAGGACCCATGTATTTATTAGATGTTGAAATATCGACAATTATGTTGCCCAACTTGGGGAACTTCCCGTTTACACCTCATTTTCCTCAGAAACGCTCCCGAAAACAAACGCAGATTGAGGGCTGTGATGGGGTTTTTTTTGGAATAATGGGTGTAAAAGATTTAAATCACGATTTAAAGCTTTCGTGACTGCAAGGATTCATCTGTTTTGGTTCTTTCGGTAAAGTCACGTAGAATGAGAATAAAATAATAAAATAAAACAATAAAATTCTCACGACGTTTCGGCCACAACACAAGTGGCCTTCTTCAGGTGAAAGGGACAGACCTATTGGGATGACAGAGCTTTTGAAGCTCTGTCGTCCCATTGTTTTATAATAATGTCGTCCCATTATTTTATTCTCATTCTACGTGACTTTACCGAAAGAACCAAAGAAGATTTAAATCAGCTTGCTTATCTAGGATGGTTTTGTTGGGCCGTTAAAAGTACCTACAGATATAAAGTTGAAACCAAGCATTTGCTCCAAATGTCTAGTTGTGAAGTGCGCTAATTCAAATTGCTGGGACACGCCACTTTAAAAAATGGGATATTTAAACTTTTTTTCTAAATCTCACAGAAAATGTGGGAGATTTTTCCACAGCAGCACCGACTATCAGCGGCACATGAGACGCATGATTTGGAGGGCTGCGGTGTGCTGGCGAACAACACTGCCACCGTTGAGACGAAGTTAGCCGGCATAGAGAAAACGTACGACAAATCCTTGCGTGCGTGCGTGCAGTGTATTTAAGAACTGTGGGTGGCCGCAAGTTGCTCAAGTCGCGCCGAAAACCACGTTTAGGAGTGCTAAAGATGCAGTGTGAAAGCCAAGGGCTCCGACAGCCGAACGTGAACAACCAATCGAAGGTGTGACGAGTTTATTGGGAGAAACGTCCCCAAGTTGCCCAACGCAGCCGTCGTTGTTTCAGAGGGAAAAATATGGAAGCAACAACATTCTAACAAATGAAACAACAGGTGGGTGGTATTCTTGATTCACGGTCCGTAAGGCATGCACATCGCACTATAAATAGAACTCTTGCATTTTTACCTTTGGCTTATCTCCTGAAATCACATGACAGTGTCTTTGTCCGAAATTTTAAAAAACATCGGTCGATGCAATCTCGAGTAAAACCCCCGTAGCGTCGGAGGGGCTGGAGGGCTTTCTAAGCCCCCCAAGCCAGAGATTCTAAATTCTTTGTGGAGTCAAAAATGTTGCAATATGTAGCGCCGGGGACAATTAAGCGATACATATGGGCCGAGAAATAGAGCAGAATGCACGAGAGACCAAGGCAGATCCCATCACTACCCATCCAGCGCATCGTCATGAGCCATGACCTATCCACTCCTGGACAAAGGGGGCCTACCCAACCTCGTACACAAGGGGTGGGGGGGGGGGGGAGGTGAGAGCTCGAGCGCAAAGCACAACGGGCGCAAGCCGTTCGGATCGCTGCTCGTTCTGTTTAGCATTTGCGTTAAGTTTGCTTAACTTAAACACGAACGTGTCGGGGGGCCCCCCCCCCCCACTCCATGAGTTTTTGTTTGCCCCCAAACCCCCGCCAGTCCCCACCTTTAAAACAAGGTCAGGCGACAGCGTAGCCGCGGTGTCGTTTCGAACAAACGAATGGGACTCGCACGTGACGCGCTTGCGTCACGGCAGTTCGCATTTCTTCGCCGAGGCGACGAAACAGGAAGTGTCGTTGCGAGCAGGGGGAAGTGGACGATCCAGGGCAGATGTTTTCGCGCGATAACGGCGGCGGCAAAGGAGCTGAGGACTCTCCGTCTCGCTTGGCGGGGCCCGGGCTCGCGCGCACAAGCTCGAAGCGGCGGGCCTTGCATTAAAAGATAAGATATAATTAAAGCGTCGGGTTCGACGAGACGAAAGTTACTCTCACAACGCTGGAGCGGGTGCGGGGGTGCTGCCCTGTCCTGTGTGGGCCAAAGGTCACTTGAAGGGATCTCGGTTGTAGCTCTGTGGAATCCGCCGCTGCGAGCCGTTCTCGAACACGGAGGTTTGCGCGCTGCTCTGCGAGAGTTCCGAGTGGACGCCGTGTCCCATGACGCGATGCCGACAACGCAGTTGGGGTAACATTTGGGGAATATTAGAAAACAACAAGTGAAATAAATTTTGATTTAAAGCTTTCGTGACTACAGGGATTCATATTCTTGGTTCTTTCGGTAAAGTCACGTAGAAGGGAAACAATAAAATAATACCATGAGAGATTCGTTCATGAGGCTATCCACATATACAAACAACGAGATAATTTCAACCGAGAAGATGGATTCTGGCTTAGCAATCATTGGAAGGATTTGATAAACCATTTCGGGTATTAATTGATTGTTCACGCTTACGGTGGCTTTCAGACCTCATCCATTATTTTCGTCTCCCCCCTCCTCTTTTCCGAACATAGATGGACTCGTCCACTTGAATAACTGCCAAATCGCTCTCCGTGGTGCATACGTTAAAAAACCGCCACTTTTTTCAAATTTTCTTGCTGTGGTTTTCACACCTGATGATGATTGCTCGTGTTGCAGTCGAAACGTCGTGAGAATTTTATTGTTTTATATTTTTATTATTATTTTATCGTTTCCCTTCTACGTGACTTTACCGAAAGAACCAAGAATAGGTGAAATAAAGTCAACGCATGGTTATCTGGGATTATGCGGTTGGCCCAGATAAGCCAAAACTTTGTTCAACACAAAAAAACAATGAGGCTGAAATACCGCACTTTGGGGGCCCCTCCTCCCTCCAATGCTTCGACGTCACGGTGTCAGACGCCATACTTCCGGTTGAGTTTGATGGCCTCGGGTGGCCCACACGGTGGTGTTTGTCCTGGGCCGCAAGCCCCAGGTCCCGTGCACCCCTATTGACAGCCCTGCTTTGGTGCCGTCTTTGCGGTCACGTGGGCACTGAGCCACTGACCCTCGACGAGTGGGGAGCAGCCGTTAAGAGTGACCTTGAATCGAGCGAATCGACACATCCCTCGTTAATTACAAATCATGGGGCAGTGCCGTGGAGTGCAGTGATAATGGCATCAAGCTTTGAACACAGCCACCCTAAGTTCGATTCCCGTCTCCTGCTAACGTGAGTGATATCAGAAACCGGTCTCTGGGCCCCCAACAATTTACAACCTGCATTGCCCAGCGTCGTGAAGTATGGTCACCCAACCCCCCACGACCTTACACAGCCTAGGAAAGGCTTTCATCCAGCATTGAGTTTGAGAAACACCTGTAAATTATTGTAATTATGATTTCGTGCAAAATCCACAACGGAGAGCGCTGCACAATTTCCAGGGTAAATAACAATCTGGCCGCCCCGTCCTGCGCGCACGTACAGTACAGAGGTACACAGAGGTACACAGCAGCTATTGATATCACAAACACACTCTGGTACGGAGGTGTTCTGAGACTCCCGATCAGATTAGAAGTGCGCAGTCGTCGTCGGGATCCAGCACGGAGCGCAACAGGTCCGTGGCTCACAAAGACAGAGTTGAACAAACCCCACAGCCCGACGAGCCGCAAGGTAGCAAGGGATGTGACAGGACAGCAAACGGATGCTTGAATCCACCCATACAAGCGCTGGGTTATCCCCCCTCCCCCGCCCCGTTTGCGTGGGCTTTTCTCCGGGTTACTCCGATTTCCTCCCTCGTACGAAATATCAATTCACGCAATCTGCCAAACATCCCAATGCAGAACCCTCCCCTGAATGGGATTCTTGAGACTCGGCGAGGCTTTTCTATGCCAAAGGACGTTATCGTGAGTCTTAGCGCGAGTGATGTCACTGCAGGGGATTGAGGGCAGAGTGAGGACGGAGTAAAGCGCGCGTTGAGAGACCTTGGCACCGTGAATAGTGATGACTTGGGGCAGCAGGAATGGGCATGGGATACCATCCGGTACCACGGGGTTTATTATTTAAACGCAGTTGAACGCAAGGGCCACCTGACTCTGACCCGGAATCCAGGTCGCATTCCATTGACAGATGCATTCTCTCTCGCTCGCTCTCTCTGGCCACTGCGACTACCGCACGTTCAGCGTTAAGGGCAAAGGTTCAGGAGTGTTGGTTTGGCCAAGAGCACAGAGCACCGGGCCGGCACTGCCGAGATTCTGGGTTCCAATGCAAGTCTCGGCCATCCATGATTAAACAAATTTCTCAATTGTAGCGAGTCGATCGTTTCAACCCGTTGATCACCAACGACTGGACACAAGACAAAAAAAAGTTTAATTTTGAGTTTCACTTCATTTGGCTGCCACTCTGTCGAGTCTCAACCATTGGCCATCACCTCTTATAGTGACGTGCCGTGACCTAGGCCCAGTATTTTCCTGAAGTCAATATCGCGTCTCTAACTTGCTTACGTTCTCTAATCCGCGTGTTCCTCTGTCTGTCAAATGTTACACCTCGCCCCACTTCTCTGCACTTTTTGGCTTTTTTGTTGCCCGTGTTTCCGATCCGTGCATCCCAGCGGGTAGGAGTACGCAGTGGTGAACACGATCTGCAATCAGCTCACCCGCTGTGTTGCCTTTCATTATCAAGTTCGGCTTCCGATCGCACCATGGAAACCACTTTTTTTAGTGCCCTCTACCTGGCAAAACGAACACCGTTGGAGATACAAGCAAAGCAGCGCCTGTTTACCGTTCAAAGGTCCATTTAGGCACACATATCTCCGCGCCGTCCTTTGCACCCAATGAAAGGCAGGCGTGACTCTAGCGGTGTGGAGCGCACGCCTGGGCTTGGTCTAAGGCTTTTCCTCACCGAGGGCCGAGTCGCACTTTAAAATACCTTTGGCAGCCCCCCACACACGGTATGGGCCGCCATGGTGGCGAGATGTTAACTACGTCGCCTGGTATACAGGAGGTCGTGGGTTCAATCCCAACCCTGACGCCTGTATTTGGAGTTTGCGTGTTCTCCCCGTGGGTCACGTGGATTTTTCTCCGGGTTTCCCCTCCACATTTAGAATCAACATCACGCGTTTAGAGTATTTGACTGCTGTAAAGTTCCGCATGTAAAGCCACTTCGTTGAGCTATCATTTGTGGCCGGGCCGCTTCTGAAAAAGAGCTACTATATAGCTGAGTGGGCTTACCTGGTAAAATTTAAAGTTTTTAGTTTTAGTACACACGAACCCACGCGCAGCTCAACCACTCGCGTCACTCCAAGATGCCCCTCACATTGGCGCAAGTGGCCGAGCGTGGCGCTAATAATATGAGTCGTGTTGTGTTGCTGCCAAACGTGTTCCTTCCCCCTCTAGTGCCTGGTTAGTGCGGCTAAGAAGCTCGCAGTGACGGATAAATACGACTGCTGCGTAGGTGATCGCAGTTTTGCTGTTCAGCATTCATCTCCTGAAACAAGCGGCCGGCGCATAGAACGAAACGTCAGACATGCCGAACAACGCGCCATAAAATCCAAAAGGTCATCGGGGGAAGAGTTCGTCAAGTATCGTTTGCGGGCTGTTGCGAAGCGTTAGGGCCTCGCTTTGCCGGCCAGCGTGCGGGGTGCACATTGCAGGGCGGCAGGGAGAGGGCACGAGGTTCGCCGAGAGGCCAAGGGCCTCCAGCCACCGTCGCCAAGATGCGTGCACGGTGGCCCCGGACTCCCCACCATCTCGTCCGCTTGTCGCTAATCACCGGGGGGGGGGGAGAGACACGGAATTCACGTGGAGCCGCGCGTACTCAACGGACGGTAACCTCCTCCAAAGGGGAGACGCGATTGAACGAGTGGGCGCAATGACCCGAGCCGGGGCGCGCTCGGATTGGCGACAATACATCTCCTTCCTTATTCGAGTTTGTGTGAAAAATTTTAAATAGGGACAAGGTAAACAAAAGTTGCCCCTACCAACCAAACTAAAATGTGACCAGATCTCAAGATGGTCTACAGAAAGGATGGGCAATTTAATTTTCAAGAGAGGCAGTCCATGACAGGAGAAATAAGTAAGTTCTTGAACTTGGACCTAAACAGGGACAGGGGGTCGACAGCACACATGGCTGCAGAGAGTTCCAGCCTATAGGGGCAGCAGCAGAGAATGAGCGACCTCCCACTGACCTACGGTGGACTGGGTCCTTCGACAGAAAGTCTCCGTTGCATTGCTGCAGCCGAGTCCAATTACGATTCGTTGTTGGGGGGGGGGGGGGGGAGCGCTATGGATAGACTGGTCTCGGTCATGGGAACGTGGAATTTCCACTCGTAGCTCGGGGACTGCCAGTGCAGACGCGCGCGCCACTCCGACGCTGGGTCGGAGAGCAGGGAGACGGCATGACGTCACTCGACGTGGGTGCTGCAGCCTGAGCAGGCGGGGGTGCCACGTTAGCAAATTGGTGACAAATGCGGGCGGAGGGGCTGTTGGGGGTTGGGGGGTGCGGCCGTTCCTCGGCAGTGCGAGGTATTTTTAGTTCACCTTCTCCGGCAGAAGAAGCCCTGCGCCGATCACCGCTGTCGTGTTGGCAATTGACGGGGAATCTCGTTAGCCCTGCCCGTTGCCACTGAGGCCTCCCTGCACCACTCCCTGCACCCCACCCCCGCCCCCGCAATCCTTTTTTTGTGTTCAGCCAAGTGACCGGTTGGACGGGTTGGGCAGGAGGACCTGCATGTGAAGCAACACCTTGCTCGTGACGTGCTCGTGTCACGCGATCGCGTGGAGCCCGCACGCCCGCCCGTCCCGTGACAGCGGCGCCACTCGATGGGGTGGCGCACCCACCCCGTGCCGCCCACCACGTGGTGTAACCTCTGACCTATCCGCCGATATTTGACGCAATTGCCTTTACCCCCCCCCCCAACCCGAATTAATCAAGAGCCGCGACAAAGCCATGTCGTGTGGAAATATGCGAAGTTGCCGCTGTGCGTGATCCCAATTGAGTTATTCGCAGGTACATTAAAAGCGTTGGGATGTTTTTGGCCGATACCAGTCCCACTTTGCTTGAAATAAAGGATTTAATTGATTTAATCTTGATTTGAAGCTTTCGTGACTGCAGGAATCCATACTCTTTGGTTCTTTCGGAAAAAAAGTCACGTAGGTAGGAAAAATAATAGATCACGTGACGTTTCGATCGCAACACAAGCAATCGTCATCAGGTGAGACAACTCCAGCAAGAACACTGCTGAAGTACGGTTTTAATTTATTGTTTCTTAATTTATTGCTTAATTTCCTTTAACAATAAAAAAACAAATTTCACTGCGTTTGTGAGGTTTTAGGCACGGGGGTGACAATCGCTGCGCTACTAACAAAAATTTCTTGAGAAAGGTCACCGAGAATCTTATCAGCTGCATCACCGCCACCACGACTCAGGGCTGCGAAACAACAGCAGCCGCCTTTGTTGTTAAAACATTCACAGCGGGCAGCAGCCGGCCGGGCGCAGTGCTTGCAAGGTCCCTCACTACCCACCCACCCCCGACCCCCCCACTCCCTCCCCAAATATTAAAATATTGCTGAAGGAGAATTGAGTCTCATCAGTGGGTACCTCTTCAGGCGCGTGAGCATCTAAGAACATTGACGTGAAACCTGGAAACTTTGTAAGCCAATCATAACACTTGAAGTCATCGCCATTTGTTTAAACAAAATTAGTGTACATCGAAAAATTAGTGTAATTGTTCACTAAATGTTTACGCAGATATTAAACACCCCGATCCAGTTGTGGAACGATCCCTTCATCGCACTTCTGTTTGAAACGACGCGACACGTTTGTCAACTATCACAGTGCTGTGGGCCTTCAAAGGAAAAATATATAATAGGCGGTGATTAGGGCAATGGCGCTTCTTCACAGAACACAGACAGGCCAGAAACATAGGGTGGATAATGATCCATTCATCATGGTCCACTCAACTTTATGTGGTATTAATAAAGAAGGACCTTTTCCCAAAACGTCGACATTCATATATTTTTCTTTGAAGGTCACACACTCAGTGTCAACCACAAATGCGTTGAGTTTTTGTTATTTTTTTTTTGCTTGGACACCACTGCCAACGCAGCAACGGCAGCACCAGATAAAAGCTGTTCTATTCAAGAAGGGGGATCAAGCCGATAAGAACGAGAGAGCCCAGTAACCTCGCATCGCAGGTGCGAACATTGTTCACCAACGCCATTCACAGCGCAAAGAGTGACAGAGAGCAAAATAAGGGGACAAATCGAAACATTTCTGAAAGTGTAGAGAAGCTCAACAAAACAGAAACGCGCGCGCAGGTTGGAAAGAAACACGAGTAACAGTAATAATTATGGGCGATCGCTGATTTATAGACAGCCACGTTGCCACTGGATCGGTCCTCCCGGCTTGGCCTGCATGCGGCGCCACGTCCTCACACGCTGCACGTGCAAAGTGTGCACGACCTCAGAAGTCACAACTGTGAGCGCAGCAAGGAGGACAACGAGAGAAACCGTCTACCGGTTTCGTCCTTGTTAGGAATCGTCAGTACAGTAAATGTGTCATTACCTACTGCTGCTGCCTTGGTGCCTCGTGGTGGGGGGAGGGGGGGGGGGGTGGTCTTTTGAGAGGACAGGCCCTCCTGGCCATTGTGGGGACGGGGTCTGTTGCTGCCCGGGGGCGACACTAACCGAGCACGAGCACTCCCTTCTGTCAATGATTCGAGGCTCGCGAGGCAGCCTGGCATTGTGTCGTCACCCGAGTGAGTGTGTGCGTAGAGACATCGACAGTAAAAGCCAATGGGTGCTTGCCGGGTGGAGGGAAGTGGCCACGGCGTGATCTTGAAAACGCCGAAATTCTCCTCCGCTTCACCGTGGCCAAACCCAAGCGATGTCAACCCTAAGTGACTTCTTGCTAAAAAAAAAATTACATCATGGCAGTAGACCGTCTCCTGTTCCCAGCCGAGCCAGTGGTGGCCAGTCCCACATTGCTATGGCAGGTGACCAGTATATGAATCGAGCACCCAAAGTTCACTTCCCAACAAATTGGTACTTAATTTTATCGACCCGATTGGAGAGGGGTGCCGGGGGCGAGTCAACCCCCAACCACCTTCCGAATGCGAGCTGCTCGCTCTTCCGCTGAGCCACCAGGCCGGATTAGTCAATGGACTGCGTAAAGCGAGAAACCACGGCGTTGCTGTTGCCAACACTCAACGCTCCTCTATCTGGGCCTCTTGTCAGCAGAGCTCAAAAAGCACGCGCGGGTTGCAGGCGAGACCTCAAATCCACGCTCACACCTCCCCCCGTGCCCCCCAAACCTCCAAATCACGGCACCGTCTCATTTCAAATGTTCATACCAAGTTACAAAAAAACAGGCCAGCAGCAGCTGTCATCCTACAAGGTAACTCGAAAAAAAAACTTAAAACTCATATTCGTCAACAACACCGTGGCCCACAAAAGGAAACGTGGATAGGCGACGTTTCGGGCAGTGGGCGCTTCTTCATGGCACAGGAATCATCCTACAGAAAAAGCTAGAGACCAGGAATGGCTATCCTCTTTCTTCACTGGTAAACGATGCTCAGAAATAACAGCAATGCCTCGATATACGAAGTAGATACGTTCCTGGAGCTTCCTTCGTATATATGCAACCTTCGTATCTTTAAAAAAAACTTATAGGTAAGAATAAGATGCCGTTCCAAGCATTCATAACTTACCATTCATATTGTAAACAAAGACAATTTGTATTGAATATAACATTGTGTTTTATGCTGTGCAGTATTAAATATATATTTTTAAACATTACATAAATAAAAGTGTACTGCACTGTAAAATATATTCACACTCACCAATGTGTGCAGTCAGAGGTTTGCACTGCCCACCAAACAACAGTTCAGTAACCGAGTGCGTTTGCTCCCCTCTGATTGGCCGAGACAAAATGTAAACAAACATTGTGTGACTCATGGCGATGAGCAACGCTCAACAAACCTATCTTATCTTGATATATAGAACTGTGGGAGTAAGAATTTAATTATTTATCCATTCACATGCTTTTATTTTTTTTATATTTCCACCCCCCCCCCTTTTCCATTAATAATACGCTCATAAATGTGCGTTGCACTGAAACTTAGCACATCGAATATTCGGATAGCGAGGTATTACCGTATTGTCGCACATCTCGCCGTGATTACACTTGCCAAATTGTCATTGTGGTGTTGGTGGTTACCAGCCTGTAACTTCTGTGACTTCACACCGTTCCCATCCACTCCTTCCGGCTTCTGAGTCGCTGCTGCCTAGCGCTGACCTCCCTCCGATCTGTCAATTCCTTCGCCTTGCCACTTGCGTGTGCACAAACTTTCATTTCAGCTGCGATCTGCGCACAGCTGAGCTGATACGGAGAACAAAACAAAGATTCCCTACCCCCCCCTATAGCCTTAACAGAGTGTTGGGGCAAGTGCTGCTGGCTAGCAGCGTCTATTAACGCGGGCACGACACACCGAGGGTTGGGTCCCCTCTACCGTGTCCCCGGCCGCCTTCGGCTCCAGTGCCGGTTACACACCGCACCAGGTAGGCATTTGAGGCCAAGTCTACCTAGAAGAGGTCCACGACTGGTGTTGGTGACCAACGCACGCGCGCACACACCGCACACATAAACAAACACGTGTACGCAGCACGCACACATGGGAAGGAACGCGGACCCCAAGGTCTCGGAGAGATATTTTCACCCCCGAGGTGCAAAGGAGTTCACATGGGTGCGGTGCTATGTCGACATGCGCAGCAGGTATGATGAGGCATGGGGGGTGGGGGGCGGAGGGTGTGGTGGCGCCGTGGGGGTCGCGGTGGTGGCAGGGGGAGGAGAGGAGAGCGATGACTGAGACACGCAAGCCCCCACGTACAGTGAGACACGAGGGGACAGGTACAGGGTGAGTGCGTGAGCGAGAAACAGTGTAGAGGGGGCCGTCCATAAATGACGTCACGCGATTTTGGACGATTTTTTAACCCCCCCCCCCATCGTCACGCGGAGTCACACAAAGTCAGACCCCCGCCCCTCAAATATGACGTCACAAAGCTCTGCCCCCCCCCTTCCCCCCCAAAAATATAAAACATGCTTCAAATCGCTTTAAACCATTGCCATTGTAGTGTGTATTTAATGTGGCGCTGCACTCTGATGTTTTAGGAGAAAACATTTATTAAAAAGTCTGTTTAATTAAGTAGAACGTGTCGTCTATATTTATTTAAAGTTGGTTGCGCATTTTGATGTGACGTCACATTTCTCAAACACCCCCCCCCCCTCGTCACACATCGTCACAAATGTCTGACCCCCCACCAGCTACGTGACGTCATTTATGGACGGCCCCAGAGGCACAGGGGAAGCGGCAGTGTAGTGGTTGGCGCACACTGTGCTGCGAACCAGTTATATTCCAACTCCTGTGCCTCCCCTAGGTCGACTCAGCCATATATATACTGTATATATGAGTGTTTACTGCCGTGTGTAAACATCAAGCACTGGGGACACAAAGGCGGCCAGGCGTAGCTTTGGCCCCACCACCGCCTTTGTGCGCTGTGCCGGCCTTCATAGCTGCTAACAGCACTTTCCCGAACAGTTTATATGTCTATATGGAGGGGGGAAGGGGTCTAGGTATTTGTTGCATATTATTTACACATTTTGCCTGTGCGTACATGCTTGTATATGGGCGCATTTGTGCGTGCGAGTCTGCACGAGATGCTGATGGGAATATTTTCTTGTTTAACTCAACTTCTGTATGCAAAATCTGACAGCTAGGGGTATTGTAAAATCCCAGAGTAGGATCTCTATCATCACCACCCCTACCTGGGCAGTTGTGCATTGAGACCTCATCCCGCGGCAGGTCACAGAGGCACTGGCCCTGCCGATACATTGCTGGATTCTTGCGGAAATTGGTGCAATTAAAAAAACTAGTTCGATTCCCGGACATTCGAAGAACTCAATCTACACCAGTGGGGGGGGGGGGTTAATCATTACAGCAGCCTTGCACTCCTTTGATTAATTATCAATCGTTAAAAATGTATATTAATACATAGTTTTTGATGAAACAAAGTAGTTGTACTTACGTGCCGATTATTTGCTTTCTAAAGAAATCTGGCCACGTCTCGCACCTCTAGAAAGGGCATCTTTCCACCCCAGGTTAAGGGCCACTGAATTCGCCACCACCACCGTGTTTGGAACAATATGAATAGTTTACAACAAAAAAATAACCACTGATCTACACACCTACTCATACGAGAAACTTAAAGCCCATCACCTCCTCTAGCGTCTGTCTGTGCGCTATCGTTCGCGTTACAGATTGCATTGTTATCTGAACCGGTGCTGAACCCCCCCCCCCCCCACCCTTTCACCAAAATGGTGAAGTATGGACAAATAAACCCTCCTCCTTTAGCGGGAGCAAAACTCCGAGGGGCCTTTCTTCCAGCAGCGGGCTGACAAAGGGCTGAAAATGACTCCTAATTATATTAAATACACAGGCAAATGGGTAAATAAATAAAGATATACCGTCTCTCTCAGTTGAAGTATGAAAAACAATAAAATAGGTGTTTACCCTTTTTGACAACTAAATAAGTGTTCTAATTTTTATACACCACATAGAAATATTTTTGCAAGGAATCGAGTCTGCATTAACCACACACGCTACATGCGGCGAACATGCAAACAGACATGCTCTGATAGTGTATGCGTTGTCTTTGAAACTGATTGGTCTACACCAGAGACAGCTTTCTTTAGGGCCCAGGTCTCACCAGTGTCAGAACAGGGAACGCCAAAAGGTTAACAGTACAAAGGGGCCGTCCATAAATGACGTTACGCGATTTTGGACGAATTTTGAACCCCCCCCCCCTCGTCACACGGCGTCACAAAAAGTCAGACCCCCCCTCAAATATGACGTCACAAAGCTCTGCCCCCCCTCCCCAAAATATATAAAACATGCTTCAAATCGTTGATTTAAAGCTTTCGTGACTTTAAGGATTCATATTCTTGGTTCTTTCGGTAAAGTCACGTAGAAGGGAAACAATAAAATAATAAAAATATAAACAATAAAATTCTCACGACGTTTCGACTGCAACACAAGCAATCATCATCAGGTGTGAAAACCACAGAAATATTTTTTTTCGAAAGAGCCAAGAATATGCTTCAAATCGCTTTAAACTACTGTCATTGGAGTGCGTATTTAACGTGGCGCTGCACTCTGATGTTGTAGGAGAAAACATTTATTAAAAAGTCTATTTAATTAACTAGAACGTGTTGTCTATATTTATTTAAAGTTGCGCATTTTGATGTGACGTCACATTTCTCAACCCCCCCCCCCTCCCTCATCACACATCGTCACAAATGTCTGACCCCCCCCCCCAGGTGCGTGACGTCATTTATGTTCGGCCCCAAAGACATTGCACGTATCAGAGCATGCATACCTCGGAGTGGGCAGCGATATCATGGAACCTATCTTTGCCAGAATCAAAGTATGACAAATAGGTTTCACCCTATCTGGCAATAAATGAGGTGTCAGGATGTTCAAACACCAAATAGAGAATAACCTTTTGCAAGGAATCAAGCACCCAAAGTTCACTTCCAAAGTACCACACGTACGTGCGGTGAACATGTATATGTATATTATCAGAGCATGTGTGTTTACATTTTCACCACAAGTACGTGCGGTCAATAATGCAGACTTGATTCCTTGCAAAAGGTTTTCTCTATTTGGTGTTTGAACATCTTAACACACCTGTGCTGATTGCCAGAAAGGGTAAAACAAACATTCTCTCGATCGGGTTTTCTGACTCCCCTACCCAACAATCGTTGTTAATCGTTGAATAATGCTTCTGGGATTTCTTTTTTAATATCAGCCGTGACTTATCGCTGTTGGATAAAAGCATCACCACCGCCCCACAAGTTGTCACCAATCCATAAACTCCTAAAGAGTCACCACCATGCACGTCTGCCGTTGCGGCGATCCCATCCACTGATTTATCTCGATCTTCTCTTTCTTTCTCGAGGACACACATAATAGTGGGTGGGTGTGGGGGGCACTTCATTTCATCGCTTTGATCTCGATCGCCTTCCAGTAGCAGCTTGCCCTGGGTTCACACGTTCTCTGCTGTGCCATTCTCCCGACACACATCGCTGGCATTGCTTGAGGAAGGCAATTTTTTTTAAATGCCAAAGATAGTCAATTTAAATGAATGGTTTTTTTCTCCTTAAATTACGACATCGCGGAGTACAGTGTCCCATCGTGGGTGACGTTACCGAGAGTCGTTAACGTCACAACGCGTTTACTTTTGACTTCAACAAATCCACGCCCTGTGATACAGTGCTCACATCAAGCGGAGATTTTAAATTAAAAAAACACAGAGTTAGGACCGCTGGGTTCCATCTGTGAGCAGTGTCTGAGCGCAAACTGTTATTCTCACGACGCGGCGCTTTGGCATGCACTTTTAAAGTGAAATAAAGTATATATATACTTAAACTAAAAACACTTACCGCTCGATATTTTTTTTCATTCATTCATTGAGAGTTACCAGATTCTACCACGCCGCCGCCGCTGCTGCTGCTGCCCCCACGTGCACGCAAAGACATCAACCGGCCCTGCCTGTCCGGTCATGTGAACACCCAGCCACCCACCCCCTCCATCACCCAGCCACCCACCCCCTCCATCACCCAGCCACCCACCCCCTCCATCACCCGGCCACCCACCCCCTCCATCACCCGGCCACCCACCCCCTCCCTCACCCGGCCACCCACCCCCTCCATCACCCGGCCACCCACCCCCTCCCTCACCCGGCCACCCACCCCCTCCCTCACCCGGCCACTCACCCCCCTCCCTCACCCGGCCACCCACCCCCTCCCTCACCCGGCCACTCACCCCCCTCCCTCACCCGGCCACCCACCCCCCTCCCTCACCCGGCCACCCACCCCCTCCCTCACCCGGCCACTCACCCCCCTCCATCACCCAGCCACCCACCCCCTCCCTCACCCGGCCACTCACCCCCCTCCCTCACCCGGCCACCCACCCCCTCCCTCACCCAGCCACCCACCCCCCCTCCCTCACCCGGTCACCCACCCCCTCCCTCACCCGGTCACCCACCCCCTCCCTCACCCGGCCACCCACCCCCTCCCTCACCCGGCCACCCACCCCCTCCATCACCCAGCCACCCACCCCCTCCCTCACCCGGCCACCCACCCCCTCCCTCACCCAGCCACCCACCCCCCCTCCCTCACCCGGCCACCCACCCCCCTCCCTCACCCGGCCACCCACCCCCTCCATCACCCAGCCACCCACCCCCTCCCTCACCCGGCCACCCACCCCCTCCCTCACCCGGCCACCCACCCCCTCCCTCACCCGGCCACTCACCCCCCTCCCTCACCCGGCCACCCACCCCCTCCCTCACCCGGCCACCCACCCCCTCCATCACCCAGCCACCCACCCCCTCCCTCACCCGGCCACCCACCCCCTCCCTCACCCAGCCACCCACCCCCCCTCCCTCACCCGGCCACCCACCCCCCTCCCTCACCCGGCCACCCACCCCCTCCATCACCCAGCCACCCACCCCCTCCCTCACCCAGCCACCCACCCCCCTCCCTCACCCGGCCACCCACCCCCTCCCTCACCCGGCCACCCACCCCCTCCCTCACCCGGCCACCCACCCCCTCCATCACCCAGCCACCCACCCCCTCCCTCACCCGGCCACCCACCCCCTCCCTCACCCAGCCACCCACCCCCCCTCCCTCACCCGGCCACCCACCCCCCTCCCTCACCCGGCCACCCACCCCCTCCATCACCCAGCCACCCACCCCCTCCCTCACCCGGCCACCCACCCCCTCCCTCACCCGGCCACTCACCCCCCTCCCTCACCCGGCCACCCACCCCCTCCCTCACCCAGCCACCCACCCCCCCTCCCTCACCCGGCCACCCACCCCCTCCCTCACCCGGCCACCCACCCCCTCCCTCACCCGGCCACCCACCCCCTCCCTCACCCAGCCACTCACCCCCTCCCTCACCCAGCCACCCACCCCCTCCTTCACCCACCCCCTCCCTCACCCGGCCACCCACCCCCCTCCCTCACCCGGCCACCCACCCCCTCCATCACCCAGCCACCCACCCCCTCCCTCACCCGGCCACCCACCCCCTCCCTCACCCGGCCACTCACCCCCCTCCCTCACCCGGCCACCCACCCCCTCCCTCACCCAGCCACCCACCCCCCCTCCCTCACCCGGCCACCCACCCCCTCCCTCACCCGGCCACCCACCCCCTCCCTCACCCGGCCACCCACCCCCTCCCTCACCCAGCCACTCACCCCCTCCCTCACCCAGCCACCCACCCCCTCCTTCACCCACCCCCTCCCTCACCCAGCCACCCACCCCCTCCTTCACCCACCCACCCCCTCCCTCACCGAGACATGTGACTTGAGCACAGTCATGCGCCCCCCCCCACTCCTCTCTCTCGCGGGGCCTGCGGGCAAAGCCAATCGCTTCGCTCGCCGAGATGAGCGAGCACAGTTGTTGTTGTTGTTTCCCGTGGCGACTGTGATGTCAGCCTGTACACAAACTCCTCGCTCGCTGGCCGGGTGCTCGGACCGCAGTGAGTGATCCACTCCCGGTCCCCTATAGGATGGGTTTAGTTGGAGTTGTAGTGTTGAACACACACTGGGTGTGTTTAGTCAG
The DNA here is from genome assembly GCF_048934315.1 of Petromyzon marinus. Classification (NCBI taxonomy): domain Eukaryota; kingdom Metazoa; phylum Chordata; class Hyperoartia; order Petromyzontiformes; family Petromyzontidae; genus Petromyzon; species Petromyzon marinus. The sequence goes on from NC_133684.1 coordinate 8,922,845, forward strand.
AGTTGTAGTGTTGAACACACAAACACTGGGTGTGTTTAGTCAGAGTTGTAGTGTTGTACATACACACACACTGGGTGTGTTTAGTTGGAGTTGTAGTATTGAACACACACTGGGTGTGTTTAGTCAGAGTTGTAGTGTTGAACACACACACACACACTGGGTGTGTTTAGTCAGAGTTGTAGTGTTGAACACACACATACACTGGGTGTGTTTAGTCAGAGTTGTAGTGTTGAACACACACACACACTAGGTGTGTTTAGTCGGAGTTGTAGTGTTGAACATACACACACACACTGGGTGTGTTTAGTCAGAGTTGTAGTGTTGAACACACATACACACATACACTGGGTGTGTTTAGTCAGAGTTGTAGTGTTGAACACACACACACACTGGGTGTGTTTAGTCGGAGTTGTAGTGTTGAACATACACACACTGGGTGTGTTTAGTCAGAGTTGTAGTGTTGTACATACACACACACTGGGTGTGTTTAGTCAGAGTTGTAGTGTTGAACACACACACACCGGGTGTGTTTAGTCAGAGTTGTAGTGTTGTACATACACACACACTGGGTGTGTTTAGTCGGAGTTGTAGTGTTGAACACACACTGGGTGTGTTTAGTCGGAGTTGTAGTGTTGTACATACACACACACTGGGTGTGTTTAGTCAGAGTTGTAGTGTTGAACACACACACACTGGGTGTGTTTAGTCAGAGTTGTAGTGTTGAACATACACACACACTGGGTGTGTTTAGTCAGAGTTGTAGTGTTGTACACACATACGCTGGGTGTGTTTAGTCAGAGTTGTAGTGTTGAACACACATACACACACACCGGGTGTGTTTAGTCAGAGTTGTAGTGTTGAACACACACACACTGGGTGTGTTTAGTCAGAGTTGTAGTGTTGTACACACACACACTGGGTGTGTTTAGTCAGAGTTGTAGTGTTGAACACACACACGCCGGGTGTGTTTAGTCAGAGTTATAGTGTTGAACATACACACACACACTGGGTGTGTTTAGTCAGAGTTGTAGTGTTGAACATACACACACACACTGGGTGTGTTTAGTCAGAGTTGTAGTGTTGAACACACACACACTGGGTGTGTTTAGTCAGAGTTGTAGTGTTGAACATACACACACACACACACTGGGTGTGTTTAGTCAGAGTTGTAGTGTTGAGCACACACACACAGGGTGTGTTAAGTCAGAGTTATAGTGTTGAACATACACACACACACTGGGTGTGTTTAGTCAGAGTTGTAGTGTTGAACATACGCACACACACTGGGTGTGTTTAGTCAGAGTTGTAGTGTTGAACACACACACACTGGGTGTGTTTAGTCAGAGTTGTAGTGTTGAACACACACACACTGGGTGTGTTTAGTCAGAGTTGTAGTGTTGAACACACACACACACTGGGTGTGTTTAGTCAGAGTTGTAGTGTTGAACACACACAAACACTGGGTGTGTTTAGTCAGAGTTGTAGTGTTGAACATACACACACACTGGGTGTGTTTAGTCAGAGTTGTAGTGTTGAACATACACACACACACTGGGTGTGTTTAGTCAGAGTTGTAGTGTTGTACATACACACACACACTGGGTGTGTTTAGTCAGAGTTGTAGTGTTGAACACACACACGCTGGGGGTGTTTAGTCAGAGTTGTAGTGTTGAACATACACACACACACTGGGTGTGTTTAGTCAGAGTTGTAGTGTTGTACATACACACACACACTGGGGTGTTTAGTCAGAGTTGTAGTGTTGAACACACACACACGCTGGATGTGTTTAGTCAGAGTTGTAGTGTTGAACACACACACACACTGGGTGTGTTTAGTCAGAGTTGTAGTGTTGAACATACACACACGCTGGGTGTTCTACAGCAGCGAGTTATTCACTCGGACCCATACGGGGTGGCGAGTCGGGAGTGCATTGTTGACACTGATCGCTGTTCGACTTTTGGCGTTCTCCGATTTAACACTGGTGGTGAGACAATGCCATAAAGAAGGGGATTGTCTCTGGTATAGGCCAATTAGTTTCAAAGACTGCATAAATTATCAGAGCATGTGTGTTTGCATCTTTTGCCAAAAATGTGTGGTTTGTGCAGACTTGATACCTTGCAAAAAGTATCTATTTGGCGTTTGGACATCTTAACACCTGTTTTATTGCCATAAAGAGTAACACATTCTTTTTCATCATTCTTGATACCGGGGAGAGAAAAAAAGGTCCCGTAAATACCATAAATGAACCTTATGGCGGTACCCCGGGACACCAAATAATCCAAATTTCCCGAGGCAATTAAAATTATACTTCTGGGACACTATTTTTTTCCAGGGGTGTAACGTAACTCCGTGACTGGGGTAACCAATCAATCCGAGTTCGGTGCCACACTCCGCGATGTCGAAACTCAGCGAGGACGACGATTGTGCCGAAACCTTGAACGCTCGAACGCACCGTGGTGGTGGTGGTGCATCGTGTACAGCTCGTCGAGATGAGTCCATTGCCGCATCGCCGACCATCAACAGACTAAAAATGACTGCATCACGGACATTATGCGAGAGGCAGGGTAATATGGGACCCCGGGGTACCGACATAAGCTTCAAATGTGGATGAGACAGAGAGGAGAGAGATTAATTAGCCACTTAGCGAGTTGCGCTCATTTGGATTTGAGATGATGCTTGCCACGCCCGCTGTATGCCACCAATACCTGGGGCCCAAAACTTATTTGTTCCTATGGTCCTCGTGCCTGGAGGCCGCCACGTTTATTAAAGTTGTGTTTGTCCGTCGGCTCCAACGTACCCGTAGGGTTTTGAGAGTATTAAACAAATATAAAAAAAGCCATAAAACCTGATTGCATCACAAGGGTGACATTTCCAACCGGTACAGTAAACTTGTGACGCATCTTTATTTTTTTGAGCCATGCTTGAGATTACCTATAAAAAAAAATATTTTTTTGTTTTTAAAACCTGATGCGAAAGCCCCAACAGTGAACCTGCGATTGGTGGCAGGTCACTCGAGAAGTCTCCTCTGCTGCCCTCGAGGCTGGAACATCGCTTCCCCCAGACACCCGTGCTGTCGACTTTGCCCGTCCAGGCTCGAGACCTTCCCGTCGTCTGTGTCCGAGCCGTCTGCCTCTCTTGGCTCTGCTAAATAAATATGCCCGGCGTTTTTTTTTTGTGCGGGCGTCTTGAGATGATGCGGTCACAGAATCCACGTGAAGTTCAAGTTGCTTTTGTTTCACCAGACGAGAACTCGACAGACCAGAATTGAGAAGGAGTCATCCTTTGCAAGAGGGACCACCCCCGGCTCACCAAATAAGCAAAAACAAAACAAAACGCACAGCGCTGAAGTAAAACAGCAATCGGCACCAAAAAAGACGACCGTCTGCACGAGGAATCGAGCGTATCGCAACTCCGCAAGTCGGCGTTAGATCCAAGCTCAATGTGAAATTCAATGGGGCGCAATTCGGCTGGGGCAGATTTACCTCCAGCTTTACCGAGAGTACAAAGACGACGAAACAACCGGATATATGAATCCACATTGCGCCGTGTTGTTGTTGTTGTGCAGAGGGGCGCAGGTAATCGGTAAGGGGGCAAGGGGCTGGGGGGGGCACGTGGCACCCACCTCGTGCTCCGGTACGCTCGGAGCGATCGTGTTCGGCGACGATAACGACAGCGGGGAAACAAAAACGAGAAAAACAAACCCCAGAAAGAGGAGGATACCGAGAGAACCACAGCTCACTCAACCGCATTCCTCCCCAAATGAACCTCCCTGGAACCAGTTTGGCATACCCAGCCGACGAGAGAGGGAGCTCTGGCCGATCGTGCCATTGCGAGGTCGTCAAACCTTTTAAATTCCCGACACCGGTGTCATCTTGGTTAAATGTTCTCTTCTTTTCTGATAGCTCCACGTCAGCGTGGCAAATTGCTCGGGGACAGCTATGGGTGGTGCGGCTATCGAGCGTGCACCGGAGCACCGCGGCCGGAAGGGCACAGGCGGTGGGGGCGGAGGGCATTTTATTCCTTGCACCGGGGCCCATGCCATCCATGCTATGCCACAATTCAACATCTAAGCAGAACTCCATTCTGTCTCCACATACAAACAAAATTGTTTGCTTAGTCCATCGGGCCTATCGGCTCTCCAGACCAATATCCAGCAGCATCTGTTAGAGAAAACGCGTGACTGGTTTCAGTCATCTGGGTCTCATCAGCAGTCAGGCTTGTACAGTTACATTCTCCACTCTATCCCACGCCACGCACCTTTCTACCCGGGTGCCACCGCAATACACGCCAGCGCTCCGTCCTTCCCTCCCACGCACACTCCCACGGAGAGACAACTCTGCATCGATCAGACGAGTGCTCTCCCCGTGTCTCTCTCCACGTGTCTCTCTCTTCGTATCTCCACGTGTCTCTCTCCACGTGTCTCTCTCCACGTGTCTCTCTCCACGTGTCTCTCTCCACGTGTCTCTCTCCACGTGTCTCTCTCCACGTGTCTCTCTCCACGTGTGTCTCTCTCCACGTGTGTCTCTCTCCACGTGTGTCTCTCTCCACGTGTCTCTCTCCACGTGTCTCTCTCCACGTGTCTCTCTCCACGTGTCTCTCTCCACGTGTCTCTCTCCACGTGTCTCTCTCCACGTGTCTCTCTCCACGTGTCTCTCTCCACGTGTCTCTCTCCACGTGTCTCTCTCCACGTGTCTCTCTCCACGTGTCTCTCTCCCCGTGTCTCTCTCCCCGTGTCTCCACGTGTCTCTCTCCGAGTCTCTCTCCACGTGTCTCTCCGTGTCTCTCCCCGTGTCTGTGTCTCACCGTGTCTCTGTCTCCCCGTGTCTCTCACCGTGTCTCTCTCCGTCTCCCCGTGTCTCTCTCTGTCTCCCCGTGTCTCTCTTTTTTCTGGAAGACTTTGCCGTTTTTTCCTGGATTTGTTTTGTTGCGCGACGTCACTTTAAGATGTTTTCTTGTTCATGTTTTTGTTTGTTGCGGTTGCACCCGATTCAAGAGCCGAATGGCTCACAGGGCTATACCTAATAAATAAACTGAAACTGAAAACTGCAACACGTGCACGTGTACACACCGAGACAAACCTCGTGGTGCCAGTTCACCACCTGATGCGGTTGGACATTGCTCACAAAGTGTGAAGGTGGCTGCCACCTGTCTTGGATTTCCCAGAATCCTCCTCTCTCTTCTTTTTTAGACCGCTGACCTGGACACATTAAATGTCCAAATTTTAGACATTTAATGTGTCCATTTAATTATTTGTACATTCGGTTCTCCCCTTTTCTGGTCTTGTGAGATATTTTAGTCTTCCCGTGAAATGTCCCTGGGGGTTTTGTATCTCGAAGGTGGTAACTAAGTGGGCGTCGTAAAAAGCCAAAAGCAATAAACACAAATCACAGAGGCTATTTATATAAACAAATGAAACAAATTACTGTAATTAAACTGCGTTCGCAAGACAGCAATTCCGATGTGATCCGACATCATGCCCCGGGGGGCTCCCGTTTTTACTCAAGAGTTGGTTATACCAGCGCGTCAACTCCTCCAAGAAGAATCCAAAGGGACTTAATCCAGGACTACAAAATCGTAAAAAAAAACATCGATCAGGTTGACCCGGACAACAACTACTGCCAGCTCAACACAGAGAAGAAAATGAACCAGAGGCCACGGGTGGAAGGCACATGCGGGGGAAGTTCAGGGCCTAGGCCAGGCAGTAGTTTTGTTAGCTCAACGGGCCTAACCAGCTGAAATAATGTACGAATCACAATTTTGCACAAGGAGCGATGGGAGCCTGGAACTGGCTGCCCACACAATACGTATAGTGGAAGCGGATTCAGTGGAACTCTTCATTAAACACCTCGAACTCATACCAAAATCAATTTGCTGCTGACAACCGAACAAGCCAGATATACCGAATGGCCCCCTGTCTTATTTGTAACTGTTCACATATGTTCCCCAGGAGGCTGTCCCAGGCGGCCCCCGACTCGGGGAACTTTTCGCTCAAGGCACCGAGGCCCCCCTCCCCCCCCTGGATGATGAATGTCTCGCCGCAGCCAAAATCTTTCCCGTGCCGAGCACGGTGACGCTTACAAAGCTTTGTCATCAAGCGTCACCGCTCCGAGTGCACTAGCGAGAGCAGTGCTGCGACTCTTCAGCCCCAGCCGGAATCTCGTGCTTACAAACATTCCTCTCGGTCGTCTAACGCATGCGGACAACGTGTATGTGTGAAATAATAATAACAACATGTGTGAAATAATAATAACAACGTGTATGTGTGAAATAATAATAACAACGTGTATGTGTGAAATAATAATAATAACAACGTGTATGTGTGAAATAATAACAACGTGTATGTGAAATAATAATAATAACAACGTGTATGTGTGAAATAATAATTATAATAATAAGAAGAACGTGTATGTATGAAATAATAATAATAACAACATGTGTGAAATAATAATAACAACGTGTATGTGTGAAAAAAAAATAATAACAACGTGTATGTGTGAAATAATAATAACAACGTGTATGTGTGAAATAATAACAGCGTGTATGTGTGAAATAATAACAACGTGTATGTGAAATAATAATAACAACGTGTATGTGTGAAATAATAATAACATGTATGTGTGAAATAATAATAATGATACCGTGCCGTATTAATCCAAAAAAGTCCAAACTGAGGAGTCTCAAGACTCGTTTTCAGGATGGTCCTGCTCTGTGATTTTTGGCCAACTCAGTTGTGACTGTATGCGTGAAGATAGCGCACAATTTAAGACACCGGATTTTGCTCTCCTCCTTCAAAAGCAACTCTTGAGAGAGGATACGAGTTCAGGTGGGACGAGGTAGAGATCCTGCATCGACATTTGCTTCGGAATTACCACCGTAGTACAACTGCGACTCGCCAATGGCCCAAACCGTGCTCCCACGGCCCAGCCGTGCGTACATTCGTAGCGTACATTCGTAACGCACAGCGGCGTTTGCGTTTCCTCGTTAATCTACCCGCGCCGGCTTCTCATTAATAAAACACGGGCTTCCCCGTGCCGCAGAGAGACCACTCGACTGCCTCACACACTCAACAGCTCGCTCACACACGCGCGCACGCACGCGCGCACGCGCGCACCGCCCCAAGTGGTCCTCCCCATTGATACCAATTTACCCAACAAATTTCGCCGCACGGCACTCACACACCCGAACAAACCGTTCAAGCTTCCGCCAGAACTCCGAAGCTCAGGTTGGCCTCCGAGTCGGTGTTTTGCACGCGCAGTGCCCCGTCCACTCGCTGTGGCGGCGGTGGGGCTTTTGCTGATATTTTGCAAGACGGGCTCTTTTGAGAGCAAACTGGTCTAGCCAGTTTCCCGCCCCGCGCACACGCAGGTTCTATCGGAGCGCCTGGCGCGGGGGCAGCAGCAGCAGCAGCAAGCGCGCCACGCCAAATTCGGAAAAAACCAGGGCGGACACACATCGCACTGCGCGGCCCATTAGGGCCGAGCGCTCCTGCACGGGGATTAAAGCCGGCCGCGAAATAACGCGCGGCGGTTACCGTCGCACGCACGGCACGCGCCTCGACACCGCGCCGGTGACCCGAGGTGGGGAGGTGGCGGTGGGGCGGAGGGGCTCAAAGTTGTACAACCCCGGCTCGAGTCACGCGCGCGCACGCACGCCCTTCGTTAAATTTACGACGGAACATTTCGCCAGCCCGCTGGGCGCCAAATCGTCGCGCTCATCACCGCCACCGCGATCACGGCCACCGGTGGCTGCGATGAAGGAGCAGCACCGTCCGTACCTGTCCGACGGCAGGCGCGCGCTGCGTGCGTCCGGAGCGCCGAGCCAAGGATGGGGAAGACGCCCGCAACTCCGAGCCGGCCGCCGGCGCCAGTCGGAAGACGCGCACACGCAATCAATGCGCTCGCAAGCGCACGCGCACACACACACACACACGCGCACGGATGTACGCGCGGACGCATACGCAATCTCGGAGCCGGGCGGCAAACATCTCCCCCCCTCCCCCCCGGTGTTTCACAAGGGCGACGCTGACCCCACCCAGACGCCCCCGCACCCTCTCCTGCTCCTCCCGCTCCGACGAGCGACCCGCCTTGGCTCGCTACGTGCGAGTCACCGTGCTGGGGGAGGGCTGCGCCTCCTCCTCATCCTCCTCGTATCGTCGCCCATCAACGACCTCGCGCATCCGCAACAGCGCGAGAAACTCGAGCGACCCCATCGCGTCATCGTGGAGCTGCGTCTGCGTCAACTTTGCCAAGCGGCTTTTTTTAAATGCGTAAATTTCGCTTTTAAAAAAATAACCGCGGCGCTTATTTACAACGCAACGCGTTTGGGTTTGCGTCGCGTCTACGTGTGACCGCATGTCAAGAAGTTGTGCATCTGCAACCGTGGGCAGATTTATTCTGCAACCGTGGGCACATTTATTCTGCAAGAGAGAGGGGCAGTCAGTCGAAGGGGTCTTGAACCTGCACAGGGACAGTGATTTCGTCGTAGCACGAGAGTCGAAGCAGATAAATGTGTTCCCCATCGGTGATGAAATGACGTTGGGCCATGGGGTCGCCGGCAAAAGAAGGAGAATAGGCTGTGGGCGTTGCGGACGTGGAAAAATAATATTCCAAAAGAAAGAAAACCCATTTCAGTGCCAACCATCGGGAATGTTTATCAATTTACAAGAATAAGGACGGGCAAAATCACGCAAACTATATCTCAAATAAAGTCCAAGAGATGTTTTTGCCAAGACGCTGGTGGAAGGGAAATGGTTTGGCATTCGACCGAGAATGTACTGTTGTGTTCCATTGCTACCCAGCGTGCCTTGCGCGTTACCCAGCATGCCCTGCCAATGGACCCCCATGCGAAAGCGAGGGTCCCTTGAGAGTCCCCACCACCACCACCTCCTCCTCATCGGTCTCGCAACACGTACGACGTGGCGGGCAGCCGAGCCCTCCCACCATGGTAACGTGGTTGTGCCATTGAAGCCACACGGGAGGGTGTGCGGCTACGTCACAGACTGAAGTCCAACCCATTATGACCGTCATAAAAAAAAGTCTAAACCAGGACCACGCCGCTTTCAACTGCCATTAAACACCTTGGTCCAAGTGAACCCTCACAATCAATTCCACAATCTAGAACCCCTCCGCGCAGACCGCGGTCCTCTAATGACGGACAAGCAGTCATCCCACATTAGAGAGAATTCACTGCGATTTGTTCAAGAGACCTAAGCGTTGTCTTATAGCCAGCAAGCGCGTAGACTCTACATGGCAAGGAGGTCGCCACATTTTCCAGAAATCAGACCGCCAAGAGCAGTCGCATCAGCACAATGGGCCACGCGTGGCCCTGTTGTCAATCCGCTGCTGGATGGAAGTTCTCCCCCGTGCCGTGCGGCTCACGCGAAGTCGTTTAGCCGCTGGTGCATGAGACGTCGCCGCTTGCTGAGATTGCCCTCTGTTGCCCACAACACAGCCCCGCGGCAACCAGTTTAGGCCCGGGCAGTCGCCCCGTCCGAGCACCATCCAGGCTCCACTCCGGTTTTACTCATCAAGATTTGACGAGACCCAACGAGATTGAGTGCATTCCGGGGGATTTGGTCATGCCTGCACATCCATCACGCTGTACAGGAGGGATGTGTATTTGTGCCGGTCTCCTCTGAACAACAGCGCAAAGCGGGTCTGCACAAAACGTACGACATCTTGAACTTATCGTAGCCACCTCGACTGTAGCTGCCCTGTGTCGCGTCACTTCGAAGCACCTGACGGGCTGCATCACGCCCCGGCCGGCTAAAGGTCACCCCAGCGGTGCGAGCGGAATAAAACACGGCGCCTCTCGACACGCAACCACGGCGGTACACGCAACGGCCCCCCCCCCACCCCCACAGCTCTCACTACTCCTGTGATGTTGCGCGACCGGGGAGTGGCGGCACAGCGCGTAGCTCACCGCGCCACGCGCCCAAATGACCAGAGTTCGATTCCCGGCCACGGCGAGCGCCAGTTAGGGAAGCGCGATGGTCGAATGCAGTCTTGGGCCTCCCCTGGGTCAACTCAGCCTCACATTAGTACCTGGTGCGATGTGCAAGGAAGAGGCAAAGGCGGCCTGGGCGTAGTGCTGGCCACACCAACCCCTGTCCGATGCGCGTCGTTCCTGCCGCTATAGGTGCTCGCTAACAGCGCTTGCCCCAGCAGTTGGTATAGACGAGTGGGAAAGCTTTTTCTTTGTGGATTATGCGCCATGCTGGCCCGAATGGGTGCTCGCTAATCACCGCGACAAACTCGGGGACGTTTTCAAACAATCTTCATCAGCAGTCGCCACCGCAATATTTTCCATCGCCTCGATGACACGACTCCAGCAGTGCCGTACCAAGTTGCCACAGGTTTGCTCATGGCAGAAGCGTTTGCCGGCGATTATTGCCGGAAACAATTGCCCGAAAAAATTCCTCCCGACGACGCTTGCCCAAACAGTCTGTGGTCGTGGCCCTCTGCTTTGTTTCGTACAACGCAGTGGACAAAGGACTCTCCTGCACCGCAGCGATCATTTCGCTGTAACGGCAGCTCAGCAAAACCACCGTTGTACCGCACTTCTATGCCCACGCCCTCGACGTCCCGAGCCTTTGCGACCCTGCACTGAGCAGCGTGGCGACGCCGTACGGTCGAATAGCCCCCACGACCCGCGCGCCGTTGGGAAGGAACCCATCCAGCAGTGGAGTGCCACGGGGGCTAAGTACGTAAACTTGTACCCGTGTTCCCTACGAATACAAACGAAGACGCACCCCCCTGTTTCACGGCTCCATATAATCACAGAGATTCCATCTTCTAAATTCCATCTTCTCTTACTGGCCATCTGTGAACAAGAACTTTATAGCTCATCGGATTCCTCCAGTGTGTTAATAAATATTCTGGTTCTGAAATACTGAGAGTCGAGGATTAAGTCGTTGTTGCCATGTACGATCATATAATACTCTACACTTATAGCCTTTTATTATCAATCTACTGCCGGATGAAGGCCTCCCTCCCCACACCTTTCAATCATTGTAGGTGTTTGACCATACTTCACCACAGCGGGTCTCTGTGGGTTGGTGAAACTACGAAACTAAAATCAAAACAATTAAACTATTTTTTATTTTACCAGTTAAGCCCCACTGAGCTAGATAGCTCTTTTTTAGAAGCAACCTAGCCACAAATTATCATTTGGAAATGTATAGCAGCCCAACTCTAAACGGACGTTGATTCTAAATTTGGAAGGAAAAACCGGAGGACCCGGAAAAAAAATCCACACGACCACAGGGAGAGGGGGACACGCAAACTCCAAATATATAGGCGTCAGGGTCGTGATCGAGCCCACGACCTCCTGTATACTAAGCGAGGTAGTTAACATCTCGTCACCGCGGCGAGATTAAGACGCGGTACTCGGATCGGTCCGGAGACGGCTCGCTGTCGACGTTATCCGCGGCCAGGGATCGGAACTCGGCTCTCACCGGACTCGTCGCATAAGGCCGCGAACCACCGCCGCTCCCCCTCCGCATATTGCACATCACAACATGCACAGTAATCGCACACGCACACACGGCACGGTATTGACAGAGGTTTACAGCGCGGCGATGCCTCTCCTAACGCGGCACGACAGAGCTTCGGCCGCCACTCAGGCCTTTCTGCTGCCCCTTGTATTTGCAATAGCTCACACCTGTGCACACACGCGCGCGCGCGCGCGCACGCACACGCACAACCACACACCTGTGTACAGCAGGCAGCGTCGCAGGACGCACGACAGTCAGCGACCGATGCCCTAGCGTTCGTGTTTGCGAGTGAGCGAGCGTGCGATGGAGCGAGTGTGCGCTCATACGTGTAGGCAGTGGGCGGGCGGCTGTTTAGATTCCTCACTCTCCGTGTGACTTCTCGTTTTTTTCCTTCACCCCCCCCCCTCCCACCCGAGCTAATCTCGCGTCAACAGTCGCGCGATCGGTTTCCTGTCGAGTTCCTCACAGTACGTGGCGGCGGCGGCGGCGGCGGAGGGACTTGCCAAGGGACCGTGGCACTTGCAGCCCGGCGGGCCCCATCCAGTGTGCCGGGACACGGCGCTGGGACACGACCCAGGGCGGGGGGACGAGGGCATCGCCGACCGCCGCGCTGTGCCGCACCGCCTCGCGAGCCCCTCCTCGGTCTCGGCGGCTGCTAGAACCCTCTCCTAAACCGCCCATGGCGCTGTCGCCGTCGCGTCACCAGACGGAGACTCCGTTACGATCTCTCGCGCATAGCAGCCGCGAGCCTTCTTGTTGAGAGAGCGGCCCGCGGAAAGTGGATATCGCGGAGCTGCCTCCGAGATCCGTTCTGGTCTACGAAGGAGAGGGCGGCACTTTGGTGTTGGTCTCTGGGCCTGCTTCACCGCACGTCAGCACGCTCGTTCGTGCGCGCTGGTGAAAGGAGGAGGGGGGGGGGGGGTGGCCCGGGGACCGGCTCACGTAATCACCACTGGTGTGAGCTGTGGTGGGGAATTGAACCGAGCTCGCCAGATTCAGTGCATCGCGCTCACCACCCCATCCGAAAAAAATGACAGTGCCCTTCAATTACCCAGGAAAACATCTTGAGGCTCTTTTGCAGGAGGCTCCTGCTACATCGGAGTTTCTGGCCAATTCATTCATGAGTCTGGCTTCACGTCGGAGCAAACCGGACGGAGTTAGAGACAAAATCTCCGCACAGATGCATGCAATAATCCATTGCTGTACCCGCGCCTCGTCGCCACCTCTCAGCTCCGGGAGACCTCGCAGCTTCGCCCCGCAACCTCGTCGCACGTTACGCCACGACAAAACCAAACGTGTCCAGTGCATTCGTTATTTCCGATATAAAATTGAGACCTCTGGGTCATGAAAGGACCCCATCGGGCATGCCAACCACCAGCGGCACGCACGGGCGCAGCAGTAAACATTTCCGAATGTATCGCGGAGGGAAGCCCCTTTACGCACGCGGAGCGAAGCACCTCCCGACCGGTCCAGGGCTCGCCAGCCACGGTTGGCACGGTGACGCAATGCCAAGGGTGGGTGCTGGTTTAGGGCGGCAGAGTGGTAGCGCCAGTGGCAATGCTCGTGTCTCGCAGCAAGAAGCGCCTGGGTTCGATTCTCGACCCGGGCCACCTTTCTGCGTGAAGTTTTGTACGTTCTCCCCCCGATATCCACAATGCAACTGTTTTTTTGGCCAAAAACATCCTCATTGCTGAAAACTCACACTGCAAATGACTCAATTTGGGTTTGAACACAGCGGCAACATCACACTCCCGCCCCCCCCCCCCACGACGAAAATTTGGCCTCTTGAAAAAGAGTCGAGACTCAGTGAGGATCTCCTGAAGGGTTAACATGTGTAATAATAATAATAATAACGGCGGTGTCCTATTACCAACACAGCCATAGACACCACAGTGACACACATTCCAGCCAGCACTGTGCATGTACACGTACAGTTCTGTCACTCCACTGCTGGATGAGTGCCTTCCCCACACACCATTCGGGTCGTGGGGGGGGAGGGGCGATTGTTATACAATACTGCACGGTGCTAGTCAGTGCGAGTTGGTGAAGGGATAGAGCAGAGATGCGGGAGCATAGAAGTGCAGTACAGCGATTAACCTTTCTGCCGTCCGCTGTCCAGCATTAGCCCCGCATGCCCCACGACAAGGCGATTGCGCGTGGCGGTGGTCATGCACGCAAGCGCTATCCAGGCTCAACCCCGTTTAAAAGAGCTGTATAGCTCATTAGATTCCTCCAGTATGAATAATCTAATGCCGGTAGCTTGCGAGGTCCGACGGGATTGTGCGCGTCTCTGAGTGACACGGTCGTAAGTTCAAGCCTAACAGCCGCTCCCGATGTAAATGCTGAACCTTGTTGGGTGACGGAGGGTTTAACGATGAGAATTTCGGCATGAAACCCACCGCGTGGCCCAGCCCCAAACGCAAACGCGGATCGTATGTTTGTTTTAGTTCCGTAATCGCGAATTGCGGTGGGGCGGAGGCGCGGCTGTCAGTGCCGCGTGAGTTTTGCTTCCCGGCCACGGCAAACATCGGTGGCGAGGACGAACCGAGCCGGTTCACGACGCGGCAGCCGCCGCGACGGCGTGCACGAGTACGCAGCGGTGTCACGAGTACACAGCGGTGTCACGAGTACACAGCGGTGTCACGAGTACACAGTGGTGTCACGAGTACGCAGCGGTGTCACGAGTACGTTCACGCTCGCGTTTCGTTAAATAAAGGCCCGGCGGACGGCTCGTAACGTCACGTTTACAAACGTATTATTTTGCACGTGCCAATGTACTAAGTTCTGACCGATAACGCTCCTCCTACTGCACACCGGTGGCTTGAGACTTTGCGCGGCCGAATCCGAAGTCAAAAACTCCCGTCGACGTTCTTGCCCAAAATCGCTTCGCGCTCCGTGCCGGCAACGGTCGTTTAATTGGCTCGGAGTTCGTTGCGTTCTCAAAATAACACCGCAAAGCAAAGCCTGCCCTGGCACCGGTCCTGCAGAGGCCGCACCTTACTCGGGGAATTTTGCAAACCGTGACCCCACCCATGCCACCACCTGGGGCTCCCACAGCGGAGACGGGGACACCACACGCGCATCAACGTACAGTGCAGCGCGCACGCACGTACTCGCGCGCACGCACGCACGCAGCACCGCCAGTGAGTCACTAAACTTGAATTTACGAAGAGCGACGTGGAAACTAGTGGAGAAATGTTTCACTGATAAATCGTCACTCAGATATTCCTCCGCCTCCTCTGCATGCATCCAAACCCCAAGCCCAACAGCTCCACTTGCCTGTAAGGTTTGGGTGATAGTGATTGTCATGGCGAGAGTGATGGAGGGGTGATGGAGGGGTGATGGCGAGAGTGAATGGCGAGGGTGATGGCGAGGGTGATGGCGAGGGTGATGGCGAGGGTGATGGCGAGGGTGATGGAGGGGTGATGGCGAGAGTGATGGCGAGGGTGATGGAGGGGTGATGGAGAGGTGATGGAGGGGTGATGGAGGGGTGATGGAGGGGTGATGGAGGGGTGATGGAGGGGTGATGGAGGGGTGATGGAGGGGTGATGGAGGGGTGATGGAGGGGTGATGGCGAGGGTGTTTTCACCATGGAGGAGGCTCGTGGAGTACGCTACTGGGCAGTTGGAGGCAGTCGCCCTCCAACAAAAGTGGAGTGCAGAGAAGCGAAGCTCACAACAACGGGCGGAGCACCGGGCGGCTAATATACAGCAAGGTGACAAGTAGGGAACACATGTGGGACATTTGCCAATCATCTCGGTCAAGCCATGGCACCTGGGCCTGTCCTGTGACTTGCTGCCAGCAGCGAGCCTTCAACACTTCACATGGCCTCAAGGTGTACCTAGTTTGGCACAAGTGCCATGGTGACATAGGTGCCAATTAATGGCAAACGGCAGTTGCTGTTGTTGATGGTGAGGGTGACTGATGGTTGGGGGTGATGGATCAACGATTTGGAGGTGTGGTCCAGAGGAGAACGCTGAATGATTCTGATGGCAATGTGGTGACAGTCCAAATGATCATGATGATGGGAATTTGGTTGGTGAGGCAAGGGGCTGATGATGCTCATGAGGCTCAGGTGAAGGTGGGCGAGGGGCTGATCGTGACGACGACGATGACGACGACGACGCGTGTGTCGGTTGGAGGTGCAGAAGGTTTGCCGCGTCTGTCCCAGCCCCACCGCGAGGCAGCGAGACGTGGCCCCAAGAGAGCTGCGCACTCACCAGCGGCCTAGTTCGCTCAACAACGCCGAGTCGCAGCCACGCGCGGCTAGGAGCAGCAGGAGGAGCAGGAGGAAGCGCCGAGCACGAGCGCCTGGGGACGAGACGCCGCCACCGTTAAAAACACACGCGGCGGCAATCGCACTCCCACAAGCCCCACACGAGCCTCTCCGTGTTCCCCGCGAGTGGAATTTGCCGAACAGCCCGAGAGTCTTTTGCGAGGCTTTCCTGCGTAGGTTTAGACTTTATTTATTTCGGCAGCAAGGGCCCAATGAGCTCCGAGCCTCTATTTCAGGGGTGTCCTGCGAGGAGGGTACAGATGTTACTGCGCGGTACAGGTCACGGTTACAATCGTGGCTTCGCAGGGCTTGATACAAACGACCGGTATCGGTTTGAGCTTTGCATGTTACAGAAATAGGGAAACCAGTTAAAAACGTGATAAGATATGACAACAATCTTTTATTTATTTACCTAAGCAAGTGTAATTATTTGTTTTATTTACTAGCAGTCCGCGTGTACTTTGGACGTGTCCGTCCGACGTTTCCTCCCCAGCCAATGAGCGATTTTTTTTATATATATGCATATATGTTGAACTTTTTTCGCACCGTACGTAGCCAACCGCGGCCAATCGGAGGTGCGATAGCATGATGGCGCATTCCCACGGATTTTGCGCGGGATACACGGCCGGGGTGGAGGGGGGAGTGGAGAAGGGTGGAGAGATCGGAGGTGAGGGAGGGAGGGGGGGACGAGACATCAACACACACGAACCCGACTCGAGGCTGTGGGGGTGCGGGTGACGTCATCGCGCAGATTCGCGCTGTGACGTCGCCACCACGCACGCGGGCCTGCCACTAATCCAGCCAGCAACACTTTTCTCTCATGTCGAATGACATGACGGTGACCATTGTTGTCGTCATTTGATTTTTTTAGTTTGCTTTTTTTTTTACGTGGGAAAGACTCGTTACCGAATATTAATGCACACAGTGGTGGCCACACACGCCCGGGAACGCACCCAGTCTCGTCGGAGCTCAGAAGCTAAGCGGGTTTGTGCCTGCTTCGTGCTTTGACGGCCGATGCCTACCTGGGGATTACCAGGTGCTGTAGGAATATTGCTGCGAGGTGGCCAGGAGACGGTGGTAGAGCAATGGATTCTGACGTCTATCTGTGTGGAGCTTTTAATGTTATCACCTTGCACGTGCGGGTTTTCTCTGCGTATTCTGGGTTTTTCCTCGGTTGATATTGGCCAATCTTGAGACTCGATTATGGTTTTTTTTATTCTGGATGAAGGCTGTTGGATGGCAATGAGCTGTGCAACGTGAATGTCATTTTACATTTGCATTGAGGAAGCGGTGATGGCAGTTAGCAGCATTGCGCTGTAAGCCCTGCGAGCAGGGTTCAATTACAGGTCAGTGGCGAACGTCACTGCCAACAGACACGAACCGAGCGTGACGACGGTCAAACAACGCCCGTCACTGATACGGCGTGGGGGCAAGCCCTTCATCAGGCAGTGGACAAAAGGCTGCACGTTACTCCGTATTTAGTTCAACGCACAAATACATGTGCACATAAATGGCGGTGCGTCGGTGGGAGGTGAATAGTGAATAATCAGGGCATAAAGCTCCCTACTACTTACATAACAAATGTCTTTCAGCTTCATCATCAGACGTGATCTATCCACTGCTGGCTTAACAGTATCCATACCCTGCAAAAGGGGGGGAACCTAGAGAAAGCCAATGCTGAACGAGAAAGAGCAGTGAAGCTTCGACTGGGGAGCTCTCGACACCCTCTTAACGCATTGCACCTCGACACGGCGGATAGGAAATGCAAACCTGTGCGGGCGGGACCACGTATGCAAATACGCAAATACCCGTCCTTACCTGGCCAAGACAATAACGCAAAGATTTTCCCGTATAGCCTTCGCCTTGACTTTTGGGGCAAGTCCTGTTAGCGAGCACCGATGAAGGAAGGTACGGCACACGAGGGGGTGGTGGGTGGCCAACACCTCAGTGCTAATGTTTTCATACCGCACCAAATATTATTTTACGGCTGAGTCGACCAAGGGGTGGCCAAGCACCAGTTCCTATATTCATTACTATGATTTGTCATGAGCGAGAGTCAAACTCGGGTCCCTGGGTTTATAGCGCAGTGGTTACTTGGCATGCGCGCACACACATTACCTGTATGGTAGCCAGGTAAACACACAAATACACCTGTATGGTAGCCAGGTAAACACACACCTGTACAGAGCCCAGCAAAGTCAACTCTCGTGTGGGGGTCACATAGACTCACACCTGTGCTTGGTACAAATAAACACACACCTGAGTATGACCCATACTAATACACACCTGAGTATAACCCACACTAACACACCTGAAAATAATATATATGAACACACACCTGAGTAAAACCCATACTAACACACACCTAAGTATAACCCATACTAACATACACCTGAGTATAACCCATACTAACACACACCTGAGTATAACCCATACTAACACACCTGAGTATGACCCATACTAACACACCTGAGTATGACCCATACTAACACACACCTGAGTATAACCCATACTAACACACACCTGAGTATAACCCATACTAACACACCTGAGTATGACCCATACTAACACACCTGAGTATGACCCATACTAACACACATCTGAGTATAACCCATACTAACACACACCTGAGTATAACCCATACTAACACACACCTGAGTATAACCCATACTAACACACACCTGAGTATAACCCATACTAACACACCTGAGTATGACCCATACTAACACACACCTGAGTATAACCCATACTAACACACACCTGAGTATAACCCATACTAACACACCTGAGTATGACCCATACTAACACACCTGAGTATGACCCATACTAACACACACCTGAGTATAACCCATACTAACACACACCTGAGTATAACCCATACTAACACACCTGAGTATGACCCATACTAACACACCTGAGTATGACCCATACTAACACACACCTGAGTATAACCCATACTAACACACACCTGAGTATAACCCATACTAACACACACCTGAGTATAACCCATACTAACACACACCTGAGTATAACCCATACTAACACACCTGAGTATGACCCATACTAACACACACCTGAGTATAACCCATACTAACACACACCTGAGTATAACCCATACTAACACACCTGAGTATAACCCATACTAACACACCTGAGTATGACCCATACTAACACACCTGAGTATGACCCATACTAACACACACCTGAGTATAACCCATACTAACACACACCTGAGTATAACCCATACTAACACACACCTGAGTATAACCCATACTAACACACCTGAGTATAACCCATACTAACACACCTGAGTATGACCCATACTAACACACACCTGAGTATAACCCATACTAACACACACCTGAGTATAACCCATACTAACACACACCTGAGTATAACCCATACTAACACACCTGAGTATGACCCATACTAACACACACCTGAGTATAACCCATACTAACACACACCTGAGTATAACCCATACTAACACACCTGAGTATGACCCATACTAACACACTAGAGTATGACCCATACTAACACACACCTGAGTATAACCCATACTAACACACACCTGAGTATAACCCATACTAACACACACCTGAGTATAACCCATACTAACACACCTGAGTATGACCCATACTAACATACACCTGAGTATAACCCATACTAACACACACCTGAGTATAACCCATACTAACACACCTGAGTATGACCCATACTAACACACCTGAGTATAACCCATACTAACACACCTGAGTATGACCCATACTAACACACCTGAGTATGACCCATACTAACACACACCTGAATATAACCCATACTAACACACACCTGAATATAACCCATACTAACACACACCTGAGTATAACCCATACTAACACACCTGAGTATAATCCATACTAACACACCTGAGTATAACCCATACTAACACACATCTGAGTATAACCCATACTAACACACACCTGAGTATAACCCATACTAACACACCTGAGTATGACGCATACTAACACACCTGAGTATAACCCATACTAACACACACCTGAGTATGACCCATACTAATACACACCTGAGTATAACCCATACTAACACACCTGAGTATAACCCATACTAACACACACCTGAGTATAACCCATACTAACACACCTGAGTATGACCCATACTAACACACACCTGAGTATAACCCATACTAACACACCTGAGTATAACCCATACTAACACACCTGAGTATGACCCATACTAACACACCTGAGTATAACCCATACTAACGCACCTGAGTATGACCCATACTAATACACACCTGAGTATGGCCCAGTAAGCAGACACCCGTAACTAAAATACGACTGTATGGAGCCCAGGTAAAGATACACACCTGTCGGAGCCCAGGTAAAGATACACACCTGTAGCAGCCCAGGTAAAGATACACACCTGTAGGAGCCCAGGTAAAGATACACACCTGTAGGAGCCCAGGTAAAGCTACACACCTGTAGGAGCCCAGGTAAAGATACACACCTGTAGGAGCCCAGGTAAAGATACACACCTGTAGGAGCTCAGGTAAAGATACACACCTGTAGGAGCCCAGGTAAAGATACACCTGTCCGGAGCCTCCGTAAATACACGCCTCTATGGAGCCGCGTTAATTACACATTTGTGTGGAACTCGGATAAAAGCACACCTCTACTTTTACAGTAAACTGGCACCCGTATATGCGCACGGAAACACACCTGCATGGTCCAGGTCCACCTCTACTGCGCCTAGGTAAATACACACCTGTATATAACCCCCGGTAAAGAAGACCCTAAGTAAAACACACCTCTACTGAGGTCAAGTAAGCACGCACCTGTATCGTCTACAGGAAAACCCACACCTGTGCTGAGCCCAGATAAGACCACATCGGTGCGAGATACAGATAAGCTCACGCTTAATGCCTGCCAAGGTAGAGTCACACCTGTACGGGCCCCGATCTAAAGTCACACCTGTACGGGGGCTACCGACCCAGGTAATCACGCGCCGATGTTACCCCAACACACACACACACACCTGTACGGAAACCCCACATCGCACACCTGCGCGCCGCCTCCGGTCTCGAACCTAAAAACATCCTCGGTTCGATCCCCTCACTGCCACCGTCCGTCCATTCCTGCTCACATCCACGGGGGAAGCCGGGGCGGGTCTCGCCACCCATGGCTCCTCCATTGGCGGGTGGGGGGGGGGGTGATGCGGAGGGATCTCCGTACAGGTAACAGGGGGGTGGTGGAGGGGGGCAGCGGTGGTGGCGTGAGAGCGCGGTCGGAGTGGGGGGTGGGGGGCTCTTACCTGTAACCAGCTGAGACACGGCGAGGAGAGGAGCTCGAGGATGGATGAGGCGAGTAGGAGACGTCGGAAAGCCCCAGGCGTTCGTTCACAAGCGGCCAGACCGCCCTCTATACCCGCCCTCTCGACCCGCCCTCCCCGGGGCACTGCGCGCCATGGCGGCCCGGGCGGTGCCGGCGTCACGGGGTCTCCTCCCACGCAGCCCGCACCCTGATCCGCGAAGGGGATGAGGGGGATGGGTGATAGGGGAGGGGGGCCCGCGGCGGCGATGGGGGGAGGTTGGTGCCGGTACCCCCCCCCCCACCTCCCTCCTCCCTCGTTGGCACGCACACGCCCCGCTTCTTGGAATGGACAGCGCCCTGCCGAGATGGGTGGCAGGTTTTTTGGCAGGGCGCTGACTCCAAGGCGCTGGCTCCAGAGGTCCTGATACTCCGACTGATGCCTCTGTTGTTGTGGAGTAACTCACGCAGTCAGCTGTGGCTCTAGGATTTGGTGTTACATGTTATTTATGTAATTTATTGTTAAAATTCGGTCACAGTTCCTGTGATCACTGTTACGTTGCAATTATGGCTTTATTTTTTGGTGATTTGGAAAACGTTTTTTTTTGTTTTGTACATGTTTTATTGTAGTACGGAGTTAGACTGATGGCCTTAATCTAAGTTTTCTTGTGGTTGTTGTTGTTTGACTTGCATCCCACTGGGATTTTTTGCACACAGCGTTGGTGTACGGTGCTTTTTTCAGGAATATTTTGCTGTTTTTTTCTTGGATTTTCTGTTTCCACAGTCACATAGTCACTTTAAGATGTTTTTATTGTTTTTGTTTTTTGTTTGTTGTGGTTGCACCCGATTCAAGAGCCGAATGGCTCACAGGGCTATACCAAAATAAATAAACTGAAAACTGAAACTGGCTCCAAGGTGCTGGCTCCAAGGCGCAGCTGGTTTAAGTGTAAGTTCTGGATCAAGGATGATGGGTGAGGTGTTCAAAGTGATGGGTGAGGTGTGTGGGTGAGGGAGGCGTCCTGGGTGGTGTGGGTTCTATAAGGTATGGGGGCGCAGAGTCCATGATGCGGAGCGAGGTTTTAAGGTGCTGGGTACAAGGGTTCATGGTGCTGGATCGCAGGTACTATGTGATTTGCCAAAATTGGTGGTTGTTGGCTTTTGGATCCAGGCAGGGTGCTCAGTGAAGAGTCTAGAGGGTTTCTGGTGTAGTGTCTAAGGTGCCTGGGCGCTGGTTGAGGTGCAGGCTGCTAGTTGATTATTGCGATAACCAATGCTGGCTGGGGCTGTGGTACAAGTTCCTGGGTACCAAGGTACAAAGGTTATAAAGCACAGGGCTTTAATTCGCTTAAATCTGTCAGGGTGAAACTACTCGCGGTACCCGGCACACCACATCCAGTATTTCTCTGACAATGACTAACAGCCACGTGTCTCCTGCTCCAGTCTACCAGTGATAAATTAATCCGTGGATATCAGTCCAGGTGTATAGTGCGGGGTGCAGGGGTTTAATGATTTATCTATTCCACTCGTTTACCCAGGAAAGCCTCACCGAGTCTCGTGACTGTTTTTCAGAAGGGTCCTGTCAAGTTTTCGCAGTCGTGCGGGGGGGGGGGGATTGCTCCGCATATTCCGATGGAGTACTTCGTGGCAAATGCGCACCATGACGCCGGCACACAATGGGGCCTATACCCTTGCGAATAACACCACGGGCATCTTTCGTTAACGTCCGCTCCCAGTGGAGCACAGTGACGGGACTTGGTGGATAATAAAACACCGCGGTTATTAATCAGGACGGCCGCTGGACGAGAATCGCGAACCTCTGCAGCAAGCGACGACGAACGCGCCGGCAGTCATTGACACCGGAGTTAACCCCGCGCAAGGCGTGGAGTAAGGATAATGGCAGAGGGCTCAGATTTCACGTTTGCGTTGAGGGATAAGTGCAGGGCGAGGCTGTAATTGCCTTGGAGAGCGCAGTGCGCGCACCAATACAGATGCATGCCAATATAGACGGACTGCCCCATTAGGCCAGTAATAGATTTAGTCCACGGATTATATCGGTTTAAGTACTCGACTTAACTGGGCAAAGTGAAAATAGTTTTTGGGGAAAGTCTCACCGGGCCAAGCCTCATCCGACTCTTTTGAGACGTGACCGGGTTACGTTTTGCTCCATGCGCGAGGAAGACCCCAAGAACCCGGAGAAAAGTGCACCGTGCATACGAGGGCATACCAATCGAGGGTCCACACGGACGGGCTTCACAAAACCCACGGTTCAACGAATCTTTGCTACACTGCCCTCTGCTGCCCACAACGCAGCCCTACACCTGTCGTGTATGGTGGCCCGCCCATGCGACACCATTCGAGGTTCAACCGTCCTGAGTTCACTGCCTCGGTTTGCGGTTGGTCACCGTTGTCACGAGTGCAAGTTCGGTCACGAGCATCCATTGCTGGACTCCTACCCCGTCGTTGAGTTGGGCGTCTTAGAAACAGTGTTTATTGCAAACTACAGATAATGGGCCGCGATGCCGTGTGAAACAGCAGTAAGCAGCGTTTGGTCAACATGGGTTCAGAGGTTCTCTTTATCCAGGCGAGGGCAAACATCTCTCCGGTCATTGTTATTACCGACGGGGAGGAAAAAAAAGTCCACCAGCGATGGCCATTTCTGTACATTTACAGCGCTTTTATCAATCCACTGCTGGATGAATGCCTCCCCAAGCAATCGCCACCTCTCGTCATGGATCCGCCAAGCACCGGGCACACAATGCCGATTTCATTGCTCCGTCTCTTAAGAGTGGGACGTCGTCTCTGGAGCGTTGCTCAACTTTGCCGGCCCTCCCGTCATTAACGTTAACCGCCGGCCATTACGCCTCCTGTTGCAGGAAACGTTTCTTATCAGAATCATTAAAAGGACGATGTCTTTATCATCAGCAAGTTATTTTTACTGCAGATGTTCTAAATGCACTTGAGTGCGTAAAGTAAATTTTGGTTTAAAGCTTTCATGACTGCAGGGATTCATATTCTTGGTTCTTTCGGTAAAGTCACGTAGAAGGGGAAACAATAAAATAAAAATATAAAACAATACAATTCTCACGACGTTTCGACTGCAACACAAGCAATCATCATCAGGTGTGAAAACCACGGCAAGAAAATTTGAAAAAAGTGTAAAGTAAATTTACTTGGTTGACAGCTGACACACACTTTGTTTTCCCGACCGAGAATATACCGATATCGAGGTACGAATGATGTGGGTGGTGGGAAAACAACCACGTCGCACTGCTCGAGTTCAAATTGGTGATTATTATAAAAGGTCAAACCAAACGGCCAGGGAATCTGGTGTTTCCGCATCTTCGAAATCGGAGTGAGCCGAGACGAGATGAAGGCGTTTGTGATTTCACGCGAACTGAAGTTAAACGTGTTTGAATGGCCATACTCCATCGTGCCGTTTTCAGATGCAGAGCAGGGCCGGCCATCTCTATGATCTTGACTTTGGAACCATCGTAGCGAGCACATTGCAAGTTTCCTGGGCGATTGAAAACACTCACCAGGCGGTACCCACTGACGGTTTAGGTTGATAATTCTGGACACTTGTTACCACTCTCTCCGAGCCAATTAGACAGAAGCAAAGCGAAGTTCACCTGAATAGTGCTCAGATGGGCGACTCCCAGGGAAAAGACAAGTTGTAGGGCTGTCGTGAGCCTATGTTGTCAGCAGCAAAATCAGTTGTTAAACTGCACTTCTATGCTCCCGCGTCTGTTTCCCACCTTCAACCAGCACTGACCAGTGCGGTGAAACATGGTCAGGTAACTCCGACGACCCGCGTGGCATGAGCAGCAGGGCTTCATCCCGCAGCAGATTGACAAAGAGCGTGGGAGCTGCACACGTCACCAACGTTTTTTTACAAGTAAAAGTAGAAATGAGAACTTGCACGTAAGAGAGCGAGCATGTGCGATTTGAACAACCGAAACTGCACCTTTGATCTGTGCTGCCGAGAATGGAACGTGCAAGGGCCATCCTATAAAAGCCAATACGGTGCGCGACTGTGCATGGGCGCATGGCAGCACGCACGGCAGCCACAACTGCCGGCTGGCTACGGGTTCTCTTCTCGACGAGGGCGATGTGCGCTTTAATTACGAGCTTCGTCAGTGACGTGCGCCTGTGAGCCATTTCTGAAAACGCAACCGGCAAGATAAAAAAAGTGGGGGGTTTTTTTTTTCCACGAACGTCATTGGGAGACACTTAAATCGGGTACACGGTGAATCGGTTTCAGTCCGCAGGACGTCCCTGGTGCAGAACTGCAAATTTGAATCCAAAAGAAAAACTAACTCGCAGGTAGTCCAATGGAGGAGGCCATGAATGCAGCAGAGACGTTTTCACGAGCACAAGCAGGGTGTTGTTGTGGGACGAGTTGTGATTAAAGTGCTAGCTGCCGTTGCTGTGTTGCCAGCGACTATGGTAGTGCTGTCAGCCAAAGCACTAGCGGTTGGTACTGAGATAAAGTGGTGACTCGTGGTTGGCACTATGTTAAGTTTCAAGTTGAGTTTCTTTACCCAGGTGAGAACTCAAAGAGACCATGTTGAGTCTCATTTGCAAGTGACCTGGGTCATTAGTCTGCCAGTCGGGGACGATGGTTGCTACTGCTGCTGTGTGTGTAATCCCAATTGAGCAATATGCAGGCAACTTTCAAATTTGGACCTAGGCGCCGGCACATAATGGCTTAGACGTCAGGGGATTCTTAAGGTCCGGTTTAACTCGAGGCGGATGGCGCGTAGTATTAAATATGGTTATTACAACCCCAGTACTAATCAGGGTGGCCGCTGAATTCGAACAATTCATAATAATTTAGATTTTATAAAGCGCCGTTCATCTTCACATATTAACCTCTGCAACAAGCGGCGAGCGCGCTACCGCTCGGCCGTACCACCGCCCGTTAAGAGCAGCCAGTAGTGTCAGTGGAGCACTAGCCACTCGTGCTGTGATCCCAGTGCCAGTGGGGTTGGTTATGCCAGTTGGTGGATCGCTAGCGGCCAGTGCTGTGCGTCGAGCGCTGCGCCCTCTCTAGCAACTCATCCAGAGCATCCTCGTCCGCCGCGTGCAGCAGGGTCTCCACCAGGCCTTCGAAGGCCGGGCCGCCCTCCAGCACAGTCTGAAACGCACACACCCACACACACGGAGACCAGCATATTCATAGTTACGGCTTGACTCGGGCTTGGCTTTGGCTCAAGTGAGCCGCTTTTAAGGCACTCAACTTGAGACGGCCCGAAGCGTGGTCCCAGCCACACTCTGGATTTCCATGAGGCTGAGCCTGAGGCAGGCCCTGGATGAATCGCTGGTGTGTCTTTGGAAGACGCATGTGTCATGGCTCAGCCTGAGCTGGGCCGTGCCTAAGAATACGGCCCTGAATGTGGCCCTGAGTCTCTCCCCTGTCACCTCCTCCACACACTGTACTTTCAAGATGCATGCGCTAGATGGCGCTCTGCGGAGTAATCAAAGGTGTATTCAAATTGCCAATACTTTAGGAGTACCGATTCATATATACGGCCAATAAGGGTGAATTCTTCGATTTCCCCGCTTATTTAAAATGAGTATCATACAATTCACTGTTAGTGGCCACACAAAGAAATTGGAACCACTAAAGCGCTGCCATCTCAGGTGGTACTCACCAGTGATATATCTGGTTTGGGCTCATGGACTTAATAGCGTTTTCTAAATCCGCTGCTATAAGAAGGTGTCTCCACATGCCATGTGGAGCACGGGGATTGTTTGACCAAACGTCACCACAATGGTGAGCGCGGGTTGGTTAAGGGGGTAAAGTGGGGGGCCAAGACCGGTTGAGATGTCACATTATATTGTGTAATTATTGGATAATGCTAAGGGGTGCGTTACTGACAAAGGTGTTTGAAATCCTTTTGGGCCCTCTATAAAAAAAACAAGGCGCTCTTCCAAGCCGAATGAGAACAGGTGAAAAGATAACACCACTGTGTTATTGTAGTGTCGCGTTGCTCAATGATTACTCACAATGTTTATTGACCACATATTTTTCTCGTTAGTGACATTTTAATTTGACTCGTGTTCGCCAACCGTTTTGGTCTGTGTCTTTCTATTCGGAGTGGGGGGGGGGGGGGTGTCGAGGGGGGGGGGGTGGTCTTTGTTCAATGCAAATTAGTTGCGAGCTTAGCAGCCATCCCCCCCCCCCATTCTTAAATATTTAAGAGACTGTGTGGCTTTAAACGCACCTGCACATCGTGCAGTGTGAGCGATATGCGATGGTCCGTCACTCGATCCTGCGTCAAGGTGTACGTCCGAATCCTCTCCGACTGAGATCGTGTTCCCACCTTGGGCGAGAGAATAGGACACAAAAACACATTTTACTCTCTCAAACTAAAATGCGACGCATTGTTATTTCAGGTGGAAATAAAAACTCGATCGCACGTCGCGACAAGACTCGCCGCTCTGCGGGGGCGCTATTGTGACCGCGGAATTCATTTCCATTTTAACCCTTCGCTTTTTGACAAAGCGAAGGGCAAGACAAGCGAAGAACAGGAATGCAGCTGCTGCTTTCTAGACTGCACACGAGTTACGAACGCGGAACATGACACTGTGGCAGTAGCAGCAGCGGCAGCAGTCATACGAGCCGTCATGTTAATGGCCCTAACAGGTTGGGCCACCGTAGCCCAGCCTTGCCATCTCCCGTCCACGTGGGAGTGAACGAGCGAACGAGCGAGCAAGCTCGCTCACGGCGCCGCACGTTACCTGCAGTCTGCGCGCGCTGTGCCTTTTCTGCACCTCTAACTCGAATAGCTGCTGGTACATCTTCGTCTTGAGGATCTGAAGCGCCATCTCCTTGTTTCGAATTTGTGATCGTTCCTGCTGGCACTCTGCAGTCAATCCTAAAGCGCAGGCAGACCGGCCCAGCACACACGTCACATTAACACATTCAGCTTTTACAACTGCTTTTTTTAACATGCGAAATAAATTTGCCGTCAGTCCAATGCATCGTGTGGCCCAGGCTGAAGCCTGCTTTGGCTTCTGTATTCATGACCCTGCCTCTTCCAGTGACCCTAGCAGGTGCCTGACCTGTCGGCAGGTGCACGACCCGCACGGCACTGTCCGTGGTGTTCACGTGCTGCCCCCCTGCGCCCTTGGCTCGGAACGTGTCAATCCGCAAGTCTTTTGTCTCCAGCTTGATGTCGATCTGCAAGCGACATCAGCAGAACCTTACCTACGAAACACCAGAGCGCAAACCGCATGTATCATAATGTAGCTCTCTCATTGTATTTCTGGGTTGTGCTTCTGCGCGTTGTTCAGCCAGATGTCCGACTTTTCACTCCACGTCTTAAGCAATATTTCACTCTATGTACGATGCGGAAGTGAACTAAGCTCCCAGCAGGTGCAGAGAAATTTTGGATATTCTTCCGAGCACGCGGCACAACAACCCGAAAGCACATTGCATTCCTACATTGTATGTATAATTTACTGCACCAGACTGGGTTAAAAAGATGACGTCACCGTGCTGCTCTATTGAAGACCGGGAGCAAGTGGAGGGCCTCACCATTCTGGCAATTTGCCCGATGATGTTGGATGTAATTACCGGAAAAACGTCGTACTCAAAATTTTAAATGATGTTGATTCACTCTTCAACACACCGGTTCGCTAAAGTAGTGAACTATTTGTCTTTTGTAAACGTGACACATTTTTTTACTGTTTGGCCGTGTCGGGTGGTGGAGGGTTACGACACATTTATAAACAACGCGATCGAACCCAAAAAAACCTTCATTATGAATAATTAGTGTAAACTGCAACAGGATTTGCTGTTTCTCCACTGATTCTCAGACTCGGACTTATTTCAGCCGATGAGGCCCATTGAGCTAAGCGGCTCCCTTTCAAGGACGGCCGCAGCCCAAACCCCATCGGAAGTGGCGGCAGTTACAGCTCATCACAGGAAGGGATCACAAACGTGATTGAAAACAGGCCTGGCTCGCGCAGATGAGCACGAGAGTGGCGTAGACGCACATCCCGCGGCTGTGGCAGCACGATGACCGTGGTGGTGCCCGTGTGGATCCGCTCCATGCGCGAGGACAGGCCCGTCTGCGGGATGCGCTGCACTCGGTGGGTGCCGCCCTCGAACTTGAGGTGACGGAACACGGCGTCGCCCGTGATGCGCGCCGACGCGTGGTGCAGCCCCCCTGGTGAGACCACGGGAAGACTTAAAAATTGCAGAGTGGATTTTATGCGGGGTTTAAATGTGGCTGCATTTGAGGACTATGAATGGAAACACTGGGCATTTATTTTGTAGAAGCAGTCATATGCAGAATGTAAAAAGGAAGGCCTTAAGCCCGGGCTTGAACAGAAGGGAGTCACAAA
Source organism: Petromyzon marinus (assembly GCF_048934315.1). Lineage (NCBI taxonomy): Eukaryota > Metazoa > Chordata > Hyperoartia > Petromyzontiformes > Petromyzontidae > Petromyzon > Petromyzon marinus. The sequence goes on from NC_133684.1 coordinate 8,952,282, forward strand.
ATGGCTAGATTGAATTCCAGAATATGGGGGCAGCTGAGGTGAATGATCGACCTCCCACTGAGGCACAAGTTGACTGGGGGCTTCAGCAAGAAGTCTTGTTTTACTGGAGCGCATAGTGCATGGAGGGGAGTAGAGTGAGATGAGGTAGGAGAGTGCGTGAAGGGGAGTAGAGTGAGATGAGGTAGGAGAGTGCGTGGAGGGGAGTAGAATTAGATGAGAGGAAAGTTCGAGGAAGGGAGTAGAGTGAGATGAGAGGTAGGAGAGTGCGTGGAGGGGAGTAGAGTGAGATGAGAGGTAGGAGAGTGCGTGGAGGGGAGTAGAGTGAGATGAGAGATGAGAGAGGAAAGTGCGTGGAGCATTGTAGAAGAGGGGTCGGCAGGGGCGAATCCATGGAGGACCTTGAAATAACTGCCTCTTTCATTTTTCTTAGCTCTTTTGGTAAAGTCACGTTGAAGGGAAACAATAAAATATATATGAAACAATACAAATTCTCACGACGTTTCGACCATAACACAAACGGTCGTCATCAGGTGTGTCGGTTTGCATTAATTTATTTATTTTAAAACGGTGTATTTATTTATTTATAAAAACGTCAGCGCCACGCGCAGCGATTTGGCAGTTTATTTAGAAGGACTAGTCCATCTATGTTCTGAAAAGAGGAGGGGGGAGACGAAAATTTAATGTATGCTGTCTGAAAGCCACTGTAAACATGAACAATCAATTAAGACCTGAAATGGTTTATCAAATCTTTCCAATGATTGCTAAGCCAGAATCCATCTTCTCGGTTGAAATTGTCTCTGTGCTTGTATATGTGGATAGCCTCATGAACGAATCTCTCATGGTAGCCAGATGGCTTAGAAAGAACCTCTGTCTTGGAAAAGTCAATGTCATGTGAGCCTACTGAATTATAACAATGATCTGCCATGGCCGAGGTGTTGGTCCTACCGTGTTTAAGGTCTGCTTTGTGTTCACGAATGCGGTCCGAGACATGGCGTTTGGTTTCTCCAATGTAACTACTACCACAGAGACAACTTAGTTTGTAGACACCAGGGTACTGTATGTCCGGAATCACATCTTTTACAGACGGAACCAGATCACGGATTTTATATAATGTGTTGAAACGGACCTGGATCTTGTGTTTATTCAAGATTTTGGAGATGTTTTTTGTGATCCCCGCAATGTAGGGTAAAGTGATGGTTTTTAAAGGCTCCTCAAGAGGGTCCTTCTTCATGGTTTGAGTGATAGTTTTGCGGATTGTATAGTCGGAGTAACCATTATCCTTAAGGGCTTGGTGTACGTGCTTGAGTTCACTGCCTATGTGTTCCTGGTCGGATATGCATTGGGCTCTATGATACAGAGTCTTGATGAGAGAATTCTTCTGTGATGGATGGTGGTGGGAATCCGGTTTCAGATAAGCATCCGTATGGGTAGCTTTCCTGTAGACAGAGTGCCTCTTTCATTGCTTGAAAAACTGTTCCCTCTTAATTACTAACCACACAGTATATGTGTACATTTTTTGCACTTTCAAATTTCAATCATAAAGGTCTGACATGTTAACTGCCATGGTCTGTTTTCGTGCAGTGGTTCTCCGTACCGCAGTCTGCCAGAGCGAAGCTCATGATTTCAAAGTCCCAGTTTCTGTGCTTGGCGAAGCCCTGATACATGTCAAAAAGTTCAGCGGCGAACCGCTGACAGATGTCACCTGCCAGAAAGAGGCAACAAAAAAACAAATCAGCAGGCTACGTGATTGTGATGACATGTATAGCCCGTCATTGACACCCTTTGAAAACCGGAGTTCGTGTGAAGTAGAAGACCGTACCTCCAGTAGTCCGTCCAGCTGTGACTTCAAGGATGACATCCCTGTCATCATGTGGATCCTGTGGTAACAGCAAGTCCAGCACCTGAGAAACATCAATAAAACAGAGGAGTAATAACGCACCAAATCGTAGGGTTTTTTTTTTCGATTTGTATTTGTTATACACAGGCCTTAAATAGTTACTGAATCATTTTCCGGGATACTTAGAAAGGCGTAGACCTAGAAAAAGGGGTCGGACAACACCCATGGGCATAGCGAGAGGCAAACTGGATGTGATGCGTTGGGTGCGGAAATATTTTCTGAGGTCGCTGACCCATACAGAACCATCTGAAATTAAGCCCTGGTTAAATGTAATTAGCTGACATGACCCCTACTACCACTGTTGTCCGCTACATTCACCACAATGTTAATACATTAATATATTCTGCAAGTGCATCACAACAACTTATCGAATTGCCTGGGTTGGGCGGTGGTCAATCAGTGCAACCTTTACAACACAGCTGAGGGTCTAAACGCCACATTATCTTAGCTGTTCCTGGACAGTGTGACTGGAACTGGGTTTTACCTTCCTCTCCAGGTTCCCAGCCTCCCCTTGGATTCTCTCCTTTTCCTCCACTGCGAGTGCCTGCATGTGCCGGTCATTTTCTGCCTCCACACCTGCCAGGGAGCGGACACATAGAGACCACACGCCTCCAGCTGCCCGGATCTGTCCTCCCATAAGTCGTGGAATAATGTGGAATGGACACATTTGACAGCCTGGGTGCAGGGTTGGCCTAAGCATCCGAGCAGCTGGACATTTCCCATTGCCAGTCAGTGCTGGAGTTGGGGTCTTCACTGAAACAAGACTTTATCCCATGAGACAAACGATCCATTTGGATCTCTCACAGCAATGTAACCCTTCAAGTTAGAGAAGAGCCCATGAAACAACTTATCACATCTATTTCTGAGAACCCTTCCAAGTCACCTCTGGTCCACACCAGAGGGCAGCACTTTCTCATCCATGCAGCCACACAAAGCAATGATGTTGGGGTGGGAGGGGGGTTTCTACACTCATTGGTAAACCTTCTGAGACCATCAACTTACGGTACTTGAGGATCCTATTTAATCAGACGGCTTCCTGGATTCCAACCCAAGATGTCATCGGTGTTATGGATAAGATCCTCGCCAACTCAACTTGGCCACACTATAATTATTTGGCAGATGGTTTTAGTTGAGATTTAAGTTGGGCCAAACATAGCTCCCCAGTCCAACTACAAGGTAAATGCTTGGTCGCCCGGCATCTCAATCCAGCCTAAGCGGGCTCCACCACGCTCACTCACTTTCCAGCAGATCCTCCACCTCACGCAGCTCGCGCTGCTTGTTCTCGAGGCACCCGATCATCGCCACGAGCGGTGCCAGCTCCTGCTGCCGCTTCCTGAGCGTGCGAGGGTCACCCCCGGTCCCCGTCCCCTCTCCGTGTCTCCTCAGGGCCTCGGTCACGGCCACATGCTCGACCTGCAGGCTTTGCAGGTAGAGCCGCAGGGAGTCCCTCCTGCTGGTGCAGTATCTCCTCACGATGGCCCAGGAGAGATGACCGTCAGTGAAGGAACATCCAGTCGGGTTCGTCTGCATCTTCAGCCCGACACATGACGAATTTCTGACTGTCGAAGTGTCCAGGGTGACTAGAGGCCTCCAGGGCTGAGTTCTTAGACCACAGTGGAGGCGGGGACACTTGGTCCTCCATGGGGCAAGGCTACTCCAGTTCGGACAAAGCAGTAGTCGCGATGAGAGACGCACGCTGGCTCCAGGCATCCCAGCTCGATGGTGATGATTGATAAAAAAAAAGTCGTCGTGATGAACGCCTGCTTGGCACTTGAGATGTCTTCCCCCTTGCACCATGGAGGCATGTCAGAATGGAACACATTTAAGAAAATGGAGCCACGTCACTGAGATTGTTTTATGCACCGGCCACTGGCTCCTATGCACATCACCAGACAATCCTCTACACTACACGGAAAGTAATGCTACGTATGTTTTAGCAGTTGCAACATATGGCTCTGGTGTTTTAGAAGCTCCCCAGTACGTGGAACACAACGGCGGACATCGTGCCGAGCAGCATTCGGTACAACCCAACAACGCATCAAATTATTTGGCGATTTTGCTACGATGTCAGTGGTGCACAATTAGCCACATTCGTCAACAATACTGTGGGCTTAATGGGAAAAATAAATAGCCGACGTTTGTTGGCAATGGCCCTTACTCATAGCAGTTTCGTTGCATTTTGTGTGATCTGAAAAGTAGGGCCGTTGCCCGAAACGTTGCCGATTCTATTTATTTTCCTTTGAATGCCAGGGTGTTATTGACGACTGCGTTGAGTTGTGTTCAACCAAGGCGAGAGATGATGAGTATCCACGGAGTGGCTGCTGCTGCTGATGATGATGTGTAAAAAGCACGATTACTGCCATTCACTCGAGCTCAGTGACAACACACATTCAGCACTGACCGAGCAATCGTAAACTTAAGAATTACAATCTCTGGCTTGCCATTAACAAGTTTGGTGGTGGGGGGGTGGGTAATAATGGTTGGCGGTACAGCCCATGACAAACGTACGGGTTCATCAAGAGGTGATTTTTTGGGTCAGATCAAGGAAATGTGAATGTCCCTCAACCGGCCCTGGGTTTACTACTCCCAACACACACGCCGGTGTATTGCTGAACTTGTAGAACGAACTGGCTCGTTTTGTTCACGTGACAAACCTTACTAATTGGCTGCGTACGGGTGGTGGCGGAGTTAACGACACATTTATAATTTACGCGATATTATCCAACTGCGTGTCGTGTATTGGCACGAGTTGTTTTCCAAATCGGGACGATGTTATTGTCCCGACATAAATGTGAGTATTTAGTGTATAAAAACGCAACCATTCGGGGAAAATTACAATGACAGGTTAAGACAAACTGCCTTATTTTACCAAGCAACGTTTGATGGAATACTTACATGAACAAATATAACGTACAGCTTAAACACCGATGCCGTACGTTGCTTCACCAGCATTACGTTTGCACGACTGTTAAATTGAATACAACTGTTAATTTACTCTATGAGAAACTAACAGTTTCAGCTTATTTTCGCATCGAGTCAAGTATGTTTCGGCGAATGTGTTTAGAAAATGTTACTTTTGTTGACGTGCTGTAATAATGACCTGGCCGGGCGCCGGGGCCTACACCGGGCAGTCGTGGCGCCCCTGCCGAGCTCCCTCGCCCCTGCGCGGCAGCAGCTCTAGTCGAGACCGGTGTCGCCCGGCGAGCCAGCGTCCGAGTCTTCTATAAAAGACACCTCGGTGTCTCAGAGCCGCAGCGTGTAAACACAAACTTCACTTTGCCTTCCTTGACGTTTTACACAATTACGGTGTAACGAATGAAAGCCTCGACACAAGAGTTGCGGAGTTAAGCCGCGTATGGCGTTTGCGCGGTGGCGTTTGTTTTGTGATAGTTTAGAATGTCCCCTCCAGGGGGCAGCATAGGCACTTTAAATTTTTAAATAAGACCGTAGTCTGCATCCAGCAGTGGATCGAGCACGCCCGAAATGCTAATGATTGTAATTTGAGTAGTAACAATTGTGGTGAGATGTTTCTCTAGTTGTTTTAATTTTATTTATGTTGTGATTGTGGTCACTCAGTCTCTCTCTCTCTCTCTTGAGGTCTCACCACCTGGCCATACAGAATCAATCTCACAAATCAATAAAGTTACAGCATAATCTTGCTTCTTTCGGTAAAGTCACGTAGAAGGGAAATAAAAAAAAATATATACAATAAAATAATACAATAAAACAATGCAATTTGTGATAATTTTGTATTTGTGTCTGTATTATTTTATTATTTCCCTTCTACGTGACTTTACCGAAAGAACCAAGAATATGAATTCCTGCAGTCACGAAAGCTTTAAATCGATATTTAAAGTTAGAGCAGTCAAGCAAATAGAGATCACGACCAAAAAAAAACACTTTATATCAATGGAAAATGTTGCAACAAACATAAATTAATTTTGTATTCAACTTCAATGTAAACTTCCCCAAAGTGAAGATTATATCTATGCTGATCATAGTAGAATAACAACATTAAGGCACGGGAACATTGCACGTACACAAAACAAGGGTGACAATTGTACAAAGTGTATAAACAAATAAGTTTAAAATATATATCAAATAACCACAAAGTCATAAAGAATCGACAGTTTCGCATTACATTGTGATTTAGATAGAGTAACCAGAGACATTTATAAAGCAAATCGAATTACCTGCAAGTGCGTTTGGGCATGAATAGGGAATTGGGTGATGAGCACGTGGGTTGCTCGCTTGTAGTCCTCTGGGTATATGACCAGGGCCGGATGAAGATTCCTGTGGGCCCCAGACACTCTCTGCCTCGTCGGCCTTCAGTAATAATTCTGTGCAGTCGGCACCGCTGTTACTACCCTTGTTGTTATTATTATGAACACGCTTTTATTTAACTCACTCTGTATGTTGTTGTTGTATCCTCAAATCCTGTAACTCAATTTTTACCCACTTCCCAATGTGGTATCGACTGCAAACTTGCTATATTTATGTCATACTGATGACAATACTATATTATATCATAGAAAATCAAAATATATATTTTTAAACATTATTTTTTATATGTTATGTTTCGGCTTCGGTCTAATTGCCCATGCTCAACTAACGTTGGCTGTGAATGACCACGGGTCTCTTACGTTTTGGCAAGCTTCGGGGCAACTTCCTGGAGTCGTGGAGTTTTTCCATTACCAGTACGGTACATTTCATTAAAGAGTGTTTTTTTTTAAAAGTTTTTTTTTAATATTACTGTTTCACACCGTACTTTTGTCCGGCCGCTGGACAAATGTCGTTACCTACACGTCAATTATTTAGTCTGTGCCCTAATTCGATGCGAGTGCGCTGCGTGGCGGAGATAAGCGGATTTAATTTGAAATTATTGTTTGCGATGAGAAAAATCTCGAAAAATGATACCACGGTGTTAATTTCTCTAACCTTGTGACTCTGCCTCTTTGTGTTTTCAGTGCCTATCTTTGCTAGATAAATATATTTATTCAAGGCGATATATTGGTTGCATTTACTTTTATTATCGTACAAATAAAATAAAACATGCTTCGATTTAAAGCTTTCGTGACTGCAGAGATTCATCTTCTGGGTTCTTTCGGTAAAGTCACGTGACTTTACCGAAAGAACTCAGAATAAAAATAAAACATGGTCAATGTATTGTTTCGTAACCCCTTTAGTTTCTGTAGGACCCAGGCAAAGTGCCTACTGTGCCTTTTGGATCATACGGCCCTGAGTACACCATGCACCTTGAAAGACTGGGCAGTGTGGTTTGAGACCTTTAGGGAAGAGGCCTTCATCGTGTCTGATGGTAATTACACGTGTTGTATCTCAGATCTCGCTTGCAAATGATCCCTGTCACAGTGTGCTCTAACCTGGTTATAAAGGTCAATATGTACTCGTGGGTTTTACCTTTGAAAAAAAAAAGCATAGGCCCAGAGATTCATAACGGCAGGTGGCCATCAACAGACTGCGATATCAAAGTTGTAATATGTTTAAAAATATATATGCCATGGTGTAGAACACCTCATAAGGCAGTGCATTGGCAACATGACTCCAGTTTAAGTTATTTTTTTGTTGAATCAGGTTAGCTCTTAAAAGACCAGCATAATCTAATTTGCAAGAGTGACCCTGGGGGCACGTCTGTACGTGTACGTGTCCTGTAGGACATCTGACGAGAGAGGGCGTCACAGCCTCGCGTGCGTGATGTCAACGGCACCACACCCAAGATTGACCCATCACTTTATTATTAGAACCGGTGACATTCAACCACTTCATCCAAGTGAACGTGCAACGTTTGGTTTAGCGTTGGCACTAATTAACTTGGAGCCGCCGCATTCGGCATAGATTACGTGGGCAGAAGCGCGAGGTGAACATCAATGATAACACAAATGTACAGACAGCCATAGTACAGGTGTTTTTTTGGTGGGGTTAGATCGCGTAAATGTGGTACTTTACCCGCCACCACCCGACACAGCCAATTAGTAAAGTTTGTCACGTAAACAGAACGTGGCCAATTCGTTACTTGTACAGCACACCGGTGTGTTGGTGAGTAAATCCACAACGTTTACAATCTGGACAACGACGTTGGTCGCGAAAGCCTTCGTGTTAATAATGTACAGGCCTTCTTTGGTTCTTTCGGTAAAGTCACGTAGAATGAGAATAAAATAATAAATTGATAAAATAAAATAACACAATAATATTCTCACGACGTTTCGGCCACAACACAAGCGGCCTTCATCAGGTGAAGGGAGCGAGACTGTCTGGTAGGACAGCGCTGGAGTGAGAGAGCCACGTTCAGATCACGGCTTTTAAGCTGTGTGAGAGGAACAAAGAGCCCTCAAATTTCTCACTCCAGCGCTGTCCTACCAGACAGTCTCGCTCCCTTCACCTGATGAAGGCCGCTTGTGTTGTGGCCGAAACGTCGTGAGAATATTATTGTGTTATTTTATTTTATCAATTTATTATTTTATTCTCATTCTACGTGACTTTACCGAAAGAACCAAAGAAGATGAATCATTGCAGTCACGAAAGCTTTAAATCGAAATGTACAGGCCCTTTGTCAATCCACTGCTGGATGAAGACATCCCAAAGCTGTATCAGTCATTGGGATTGTTTGATCAATTTTATCCCAATTGTGTATTAAACATCATGTCATAACATACATAATACAATCGGAACGGTACGTGGAAGAAGCTATCACTGAACTGGTTCTGAGATCACATCAACTGACCAATTATTCACACCAGGAGGCAGCATTTCCCCACTCTCTCTTCGACAGAGACGCGTCCATCACACAACAAACTAATCCTCAGCGCTTTAATGTAACCAAATTAAATGCGGTGATAAATTCAGTTGTGTTGTTGCGCAATCAACTCATTGAACCTGACAACCCGGTTTTAATAAAAGGCAACCCAAACCTGAATTCGTTACCAATGATCGCAGCATTACGTCCTCTAAACGCACTGTGATGTTAACATTGAATGTTCACGCATGCATATACTGTGGTGAGTAGTGAACCAGTGTATTCTTGCGTATGGCTACAATATATTTAGGAGCTAAACACCAATGTCGAGGTCTGCTAGCCACGACGAGAGGGCTTCAGGAGAGTGGTTCGTGTAGTTTTGCGATTCCTCCATTGAAGGATCACAGACAACCGTGGTTTACTATATGGCCCAGAGTTTAGGTTGTATGGCCAACAGTTGCAGCACTGGCGGCTTGTCTTTAATTTTCTATTCATGAAGGAGATGTACGCGTCGGCCTGTTGATGTCATTTTGCGGTTGATGGCTACACCGGTGTCTTCGAGGAATGTCAAAAGCCAGAAGGTGCGACGTTTGGGTCTTTAAAGAGGTGTTCATTATGGACGTCCGCGTTGCTCCAATCTGTATTTTTTGCCAGCACTCTTCCGCATCTGAGTGAGATTATGGGACAATGACGGAACGATCCCAGGAGCTGGAAATTGGGACGTGAGTCCACGGCGAAGTACATTCTTGAGGTCTTGATTGATAGGGTAGGTTGTCGTTGCAAAAGACAACGTGTAAACTCCCTTGCACTTTGAATGTCCCTATATATTTGGTGGGAGAATGTTCACCAGAATAGTGCAGCCAGGAGATGTACGTCAGCCGAGACACCTCCCACGTTGGACTGGCAAGATGTTGCAGCTGGGCCGCTCCTGAGTCGGTCTGTTCACAGATCTGTTTCCATGCGGGGCTTGAAGGTCAAGCTTTTATCAATGATAACCCCTGGATATTTTGGGGTGGCATCATTGCGCACTGGGTGGCATCTGCTGCAATGATTGATAGTTCAGGTGGAAAGCACTTTGGGGTGGTTGCGGAGAGATTCGTTTGGGGTCGTGCGCTCTGCATGCAGTACAGCCATTCTGCAGGGTGGGGGAGCTCTTACGAAAGATTTTATTATCGAGTCTCATTCGCTTTACTTCACAATACTGCCTCCTAATGGGAAAAGTGCGTCTCTTGCTGTGTGAAGTGAATAGAGGTATGTGGTGGCCGTTAACAAAACTTATATTTTTTCACTTTTTGGTAAATAACACATTGTAGAACAGCAGACGGTTGTTTATTCGCTATGTTTGGCGGTAAAAAGGAATGAAACTCCAAAAATAAAATTAGTAAAAAAGGAGATGTTTCCACCCGGTTTCGAACCGGGGACCTTTCGCGTGTTAGGCGAACGTGATAACCACTACACTATGGAAACAGCTTGGTGGCACTCTCTCAGTTAGCTTTATATTGTCAATGTACGCATACTCATCACTAAAAAATGTTATTAAGTTGATGTTTAACGCAGCGTTGGAAAACGTGATTTTTTTGGGGAGAGGGGCGGTGTTGGGGCACGAGGTTACAACAAAATTGTGGCATTAATTTGTAGCTGGTAATAAATAGCAAAATTCGCGTCCCTGGGTGGGCTCGAACCACCAACCTTTCGGTTAACAGCCGAACGCGCTAACCGATTGCGCCACAGAGACTCGTCGAGTCGCCACTTAAAAACACGCACCCTTAAAGGCACCGCGGGGCGACAACGCTTCTTCGTTCGGGCACGCAGCGATTCTCCCCGCGCGTCTTTTTCTCTCGGCTGACCCCAACGAAAGCCTCGCCGAGTCTCGTGCAAGGTCCTGGAGGGAGGGTGACGACGACGACGACGTCTTGCTGAGCACGTCGCGAATTGAGACAGTTTTACGGGTGATCTGAACAAATTTGGCACACGACGGCCTCCTCTTGCGAAAGTTACCACTGCGTCTTTTAACGTGAGGCAGACGGCGGCGTCGGGCGTGTTAATGTTAATACAAACCGGCTGTTTTATTTCTTAAAGAACCGTCAAGCTGCAACGAGCCACGGGCTCGGGTCCTCGTCACCGCCGCCTTCATTTGTTCGCGCGCGCTTTTGTTGCACGCTTACACTCACGTGTGCCGCGTTACAAAAGGCAACAAGTTTGTCTAAACTTTCTGGGTTGGCCTTTTTTGCTTCTTCGTCTACAGGACTGTATTGTACAGTGTGACAAAGATACATTTAAAAAAGAAATTGTAAAAAAAATAATTGAGTTTTCATACCGGGAATTGAGCCCGGGCCGTCTGGGTGAAAACCCGCTCACCCGGGCCCCGCTCACCCGGGCCCCGCTCACCCGGGCCCCGCTCACCCGGGCCCCGCTCACCCGGGCCCCGCTCACCCGGGCCCCGCTCACCCGGGCCCCGCTCACCCGGGCCCCGCTCACCCGGGCCCCGCTCACCCGGGCCCCATTCGCATCGCCACCTACAACGCGACGCGTTATATTGGCGATGCCTCCGATGCTGCAGTCGCTTCTGCGTTGGCATTTCAAATAACAACTCCGCGTTGCCTTGCAATAAAACGATGCGTATACAATAGGCGGCGTTTCGGACAACAGCAAAAAACGGACATTCAATTATTTGCTGTGAAGAAGGGCGGTTACCCGAAACGTCACCTAATTATATACTTTTTTTGTTAATTCGAAGGCCATAATGGTATTGATGAATGTATTGAGGGTTTTATTTTCTCTCTCCATATATTGTACAATCGTGTTTGTTTTTGTGCTGTTCATTGCTGGCCGCTTGGCGTTTTAGGCCTCATGTCTTTGACACTTGGTGCATTGCACATCAGCAGTCCAATGTTGCATTCCTCCGTCATAAACGGACGACGAATCACTGGCCATGCAACCCAAAGTATGGACCACAGTAAACCCACAGACAAGTAGAAATACACAGAGACATACCTTGATTTTTTAAGCTTTCGTGACTGCAGGAATCCATACTCTTTGGTAGACAAAATAATAGATCACGACATTTCGATCGCAACACAAGCGATCGTCATCAGGTGGGACAACCACAGCCTACTTCAGCAGTTTGTTCTTGCTACGGTTGTCACACCTGATGACGATTGCTTGTGTTGCGATTGAAACTTTCGTGATATTTTATTTTTCTACCTACGTGACTTTACCGAAATAACCAAAGAGTAGAGACACACCTGTCAACCCCTTATTACAGACAAATTCAGACATTAATGGTCACCTCGTGCCCCTTATAAATCTCAACCGTTCGTTCCTACAAAGTCCCATCACAAAGGAGAAACACAAACAAATAGACAACCCTTTTTGGCCGCATTAAAACGGCCGTGCGCCGTATGGACCTAAAAACACAATTTCCCTGTACAAGAATACGGGGTAAACCGTGATGGGTTGATAGGTACGGGAATTTGGGAAACAAAGGCAGCCGGGCGTGGTGTGGGTTCCACTACACCCTCTCGTAGTGCAGTACAACACTTACCCCAACAGTCTGTACAGCAGCTATTGGGTGTGTGGGGGGGGTGGGATATCTGAGCCTGTGTTATGCGTCTGTAAACATTTACGTGTGTTTAATCATTCGTGTTTGATAAGCTGTGGCTGCGTTGTTTGAGTGTCCGCGATGCATGGAGAACACGTCTTGTGGTGACGCAATGCAGTTGGTAAACGTTCAGGATTCACCCACCCACGTGAAGACAAAGGACCCCCCCCCCCCGTATGGCCTTCAACAGACTTTTGCGGCAAGTGCTCTGAGCGAGCACCGATGAAGGCCGACACTGCACACGACAGAGTGGGTGGACAGCACCACCCCCGGTCGTCTTTGTCTCCACAATGCTCATGTTTACACACAATTTAAGTCTGAGTCGACCTAGGGGAGGCCCAGGAGCGATTCAGAGAATCGTCACGACTCCCCCCACACCACACCGCACGCACGTGCGTCCACACGTAGCCTCCTAAGCTGCCTATGAGATAGCTGACGGACGTTTAACGGGGCACCTAAAATAACCTTAGGGGCCGTCCATAAATGACGTCAAGCACCTAGCGGGGGGTGGGGCAGACATTTGTGACGATATGTGACGAGGGGGGGGGGTGTTTGAGAAATGTGACGTCACATCAAAGTGCGCAACTTTAAATAAATATAGACGACACGTTCTACTTAATTAAATAGACTTTTTAATAAATGTTTTCTCCTACAACATCAGAGTGCAGCGCCACATTAAATACGCACTACAATGACAATAGTTTAAAGCGATCTGAAGCAAGTTTTATTTTCAAAATGGAAATATGGTTGGGGGGTGGGGGCAGAGCTTTGTGACGTCATAGTTGAGGGGGGGGTCTGACTTTTTGTGACGCCGTGTGACGAGGGGGGGGGGTCAAAAATCGTGTGACGTCATTTATGGACGGCTCCTTAGATGGGTCACGGATTTCATACCCCCAATCGAACCTACACGGAGCACAGCAGCAGCATTTACGCACCACCAAGGGACGTTGCTACTCCGCTGTTGCATTCCAGACGATCATTCATCCGGGTTTAGACACAATGGGTACGCACCACTTTGTGTCTTTTATTTTCGACTGCAGCTAAAAACCGGTGCCTGCCATAGAAATGTGGACTTTACACCACTGACTCAGAGCCGTCGGCGGAAGCGAGCACCCCCCCTCCCTCCCTTCCTCCTCTTGTTCACTGAGCAAAGAGCAACGTCAACTTTTTATTCAAATCTCCATCACTCATTCTCAATCCACTGCTGAATGGAATCCTCCCAGCCCCCCCCACAAAGTCGCCCACGGTCTTGCGCGATGACAACAATCCACGGGTCGCCCAGGCGCGTCCCATTCCTTTGGCAGCAGTCGCATCCGTTGTTATTCTTGACCACCATTGGACATCGTCCCTTCTAGCATTGTTTTGCTGAAATTGGCTGAAAAGGATTCGCAGCCTCCACTCCCGCCCACACCCCACCAGGCGCGAACCGCGGGGGATGAGGGCTCCGATAAGGCTCCCGAAGGGAGGAACTCTGCCATGCAAACTAATCGCGCGTTTAATGTTTACGTACACGGGCTAGCCGGCGTGGAATGTGTGTGATGAGTGTGTCTGTCTGTCTCTGTGTGTCTGTGCATAGTGGTTGGTGTATTGGGGGTGGGTGGGGAGCGGTAGTTGGAGCGGTTAGCGCGCTGCGCTACGAACCCGGCGAGCCGAGTTCGATTCCCGTTCACGGCCAACACCGGTGACGATTATCCGAACCGGTCCGGAGCCTCCCCTAGATCGACTCAGCCTCAAATGAGTATCTGGTGCAGTCTGTGGGAAGACAAAGGCGGCCGGGCGTGGTGTTGGCCACCCCCTCGTGTGCCGTTCCGGCCTTCTTAGGTGTCTGCCCACAGCACTTGCCCCTACAGTCTATAGGGGGCGTATTTGTCTTGATTGTCCTTGTCCCAGCAGTCTTTGTGTGCTTCACGTGGGATCTACGCCTTTGAGTTTGTGTGCATTTTTGTGCGTGTCTGTACGTGTGACTCTAGGTGATATTTGAACCGGTCTTGGGACGACTCTTGGTCGATTTAGCCCGAATTGAACAGTACCTGGTGCAGTGTCTAAACACAATACACTCGCCTCCATCCAACACGTGTGCATCATCCTCCACATCACAGAGACCCATAGACCTACACAGAGATACATATACTGTACTCACGCAGAGATCCATACCATCAGACACATGTACTCACGCAGAGACCCACAGATGCATAGGCTAAGACAGACCCATATACTCAGACTCATAGACAATACTCACAACCGACAATCCTAGACTCACATCGAGACCCATAGAGCCCCATCGTCTCACGCCGAGACGTAAAGGTTCGCACAGAGACCCATGCACTACCACTCAATAAACATCGACTCACACAGAGAGGAATGGATTTCACGCAGAGACCCATAGACTCACACAGAGACCCATGGATTCCACATCAAGACCCACACAGAGACTCAGGGACTTCAATATTCTACGCGAGCAATGGCAGTGTCGACGCCACGCTCTCCGCGGTTGTGGCTTTCGTCGTCGGCAGTGGCAACGTGGACCCTGTCGTCTTTAATTTCCCCGTCGTCTAGAAGGCATCTCGCCATCATAAGGTGCATCGTAGCGTGCGATGATGTTGGGATGCGGTTGAGTGGTGGAGCGGCAGTCTCATCTCACAGCACCCCCCCCCCACCCCGCTCCACCACTGCTCTCCCCCCACCCACATCCAGCCCCGGGCTAATGGGGTCACGGAATGTGTCTGCACTCCGCCGTGATTTATTACTGACTGTGCGAGTGCACATAGGTGCACGCGTACACGGAGCGCCGTGTGCTCGCGTGTGTTGTGCGTACGCGCGCGCGCGTAGGGCTATACAAAGACGCTCGGTGTAGGCTACACGGGGCTGCCGGGGCAAGTGCTGTGAGAGAGCACCACCTCTGAAGCCCTGGACCGGCGCACGAGGAGCGAATGGTGTGGTCGACGCCACGCCCTGACCGCCTTTGTCTCTCCAGTGTGGATGTTTCATATACGCCAGGCAGGGGTAATTGTCCAGGGGCAGCATCGGTTCAGATATTCGTCACCGATGTTGGCCGTGAGCGTGGATCGAACTCGGATACGCCGGGCTTCGGAGCGCAGTGTGCCAACCACCGCGCCACCGTTCCCCACAAAATAGGGCTATGCACACGCGTATATTTAATACAGATAACATTACACTCATAGTTATGAAATCATACACAATCGAATAACATAAATTAGGAATACAGATTTAATGATGTTATTCGAATTCCGTTTTACAATCTGTTACTAGCACCCCCATCGAAGGTGGGAAACCCCTATAGAAGCGACACCCAACGTGACGTTCGCGGTGACGTCACGACGTTCGCGGTGACGTCACAACCCCACCCCCCCCCACCTGCACATCTCACGGCACACGTGGGAATGAAAGGTGAAATTGTTTCCACCCAAGAATGAGTCGATGAAATCGAACGAAAAATCTGGAGAGTAATCGATTAGTTTTAGTGGTGGGATATCCCAGCGACCACTGGTTGTATAAGTATTATTGAATAGTGGCCACGTGGTCTGCAGTTACATGATGGTTACTTGTTTCCGTAAACTTCACTCATTTATTCCCCCATTGGCGTTGAGGACTAACAGACACCGTGTGGTCTCATCCACCACCACCACTGTGTTCAACCACCACCACCATCACACTGCAGGTCCACAACCACACTCATACACTCATTCGCCCATTCACCGACCCAAACAGACTCAAAGACACAAATCCCCTGTGTGGCCTTAATAGACGTTTGGGGAAAGTGCTGTTAGCGAGCGCCTATGAAGGCCGGTACGGCACACGAGGTGGGTGGCCAGCGCCACACCCGGCCGCCTTTGTCTCGCCAGTGTCTACACGTCGCACCATTTCCTCATTTGAGACCGAGTCGACCTAGGGGAGGCCCAGGGCTAGTTCAAATAATCGTCACTGTTGGTGGACGTGAGCGGGAATTGAACTCGGCTCGCCGTGTTTGTAACGCAGCGCGCGAACCACGATACCCCCGCTCCCCTATCACTCGCCCACTCGCTCTACTCACCCTCTCGCTCTCACCACACTGCAACTCACAACAATTTTATTTCTGCTTCTTTATTCCCTGCGCCGCTCTGCGATTTCTTGCCATCGTCTATTTTGTCCGTCCCCCCCCCCCCCCCCCAAGTTCTAAAAATAACCTTTGCTCAATTCAAGAAAACGCGTGGACTCTTATCGACACTGTTACAACTTCCATAGCGCGGTTTGTCGCTGGTCGCTAGACGCGGCGAGCCTGTGCCTCAGTCAGAATCTGTTCGAATGAAACTCACACGCGCGGGCACAGTTGTGGCACTGCCGAGCTGCGTGGCCGCGTGCACGTGGTGGGAGCGGTGGCGCAGTGGTTAGCACACCCCACTACGAACCCGCCCCCCCCCCCCCCCCCCCGGCGAGTTCGATTCCCGCTCACGGTCAACGTCGGTGACTAATAGGCTACGCGTCTCGTAGTAGCCAGGGCAATAGCGAGAGGTACAATACTGGACGTGTTGTGCCGGGTACGGAAATATTTCACGCGTCGCGGACCCCGACCGAGCTGGCTGAAATGAAGAAGCCCCTGGGTGCGAGAGACTGGAGACAGTGAGACACGTTAATTTATTCATAACGGATGGAAGAAATAAACGCGGGGTTGTGTGTACGTGCGTGTGTACGTGCGTGTGTCTGTTTATTTGTTTATTGATTTGCCCTGTAGTAATGAACGATCGCTCAGCAATGCAATCTGCGTTCTCTGGGAGCCAGACAGTGGTGGCTCCTGGCTACATTAATTTTGGCCACGGCTGGTGGACCGAGTCTGGGCAGTGGCTTCGTGGCCCGCCGAATCCCATCCACCGGCTCCACCATGGCCCATATGTCAACCATCATACTCTTTCTGGCCCCAAAAAGTCCATGTAAAAAGTTCCCTCTTGACAACACAAGTACATCGCTGGCCTGACCTTACCTAGAATCCACCATTGTTTCTCCTGATCTTAGAAGCATCACTGCCCAAACCCCCTCCATCCCAATAATCTACCAGAGCCTCGCATGGTCTCGTGAGTGAACCACCAACCTCTCCTGATCCTATGAGTCCCATCACTGATCTACCCTGATTCTATGCAGTCCACGACCACCCTCTCTTCCTCTCACGAGTCCACCACGAGTCATCTCCTGGTCCCAGCAGTCCACCACAAGGGTGGAGGTGAACCCCGACTCCCTCCGCCCAACGGTGGATGGTGGAGGGGCCCCACATGGGTGAGGAGGAAACGAGTCAGATCGTGACAAATCAGACCGCGCTACTCGCTCAGTGGGGAATTTTTTTGAGCCGTTAGATTTCGCGAGAAACCGC
Source organism: Petromyzon marinus (assembly GCF_048934315.1). NCBI lineage: Eukaryota > Metazoa > Chordata > Hyperoartia > Petromyzontiformes > Petromyzontidae > Petromyzon > Petromyzon marinus. Next base: position 8,969,890 of record NC_133684.1, read on the forward strand.
ACTGGAGATTTCGGAGCGCGCTTCTTACGGGAAAACGTGCGCGATCAACGATTAATCCCCCGAGTCTCGGGGACCACAGCACTGTACCATAATCTTCCGTCTTTCTGTCGTACGACTGATGTGGATGCAGAGCAGCAACTACAGTTTCACATGCAGGTGGTCAAGCCCAGACAACCGCGTCAGGAGCAACGGAGTGTGTCGGCGTGACGTCTCCATCGTATTTGTGGATCGGGCATTGCGTCGTTATATGGAGTACTGTTCGTTCACGCCAATTGCTGGCGCTAGGGCCTCCACTAGGGGGGGGGGGTTCTAGAGACCCCCTCTACGTGGTGTTTGGCCTGCTCTTCCACGCTGGCCAGACGTTTTGAAAGAGGTGAAAGTACCCACACTCTGCATCACCACACTCGACACCTACCGATCATGATGGACTGCCCGTGTCGAACCCCATTCACACCGCTGCTGGGTGGGCAGAGGGCAGAAAGTACCCCCATTGTTTAAGCCAAATCGTTGAGCTATCATTTGTGTTAGCCAGGTCGTTTCTGAAAAAGAGCGACATAGTTCAGTGAAATAAAAAAAATACTTTTAGAGTAACTACTGCGCCAGTAGATGGCATCGAACCGGCGACCTCTGGATTGCAAGTCCCAGTGGCGCTGCTGCTGCTGCTGGCCAGCTGCTTTGGTTTCTCCGTTTAAAAACAGCTAAAGAATCCGTGTCCGTTGCTGTAGAGATTTCTAGTTGTGCGTCAAACAAGGTAACCGGTTTTGACGGGGTTTTCTTGCCGTACGGTTACCGGCAATGCAAAACCCGAGATGTGAACAACCATTGGCGATGTAGCAAGATCGCGAGAGATGGCGACAACGTGGAGAGGTCTTCATCTAGAAGCGGCTGATGATGATCATGATGATCATGGAAGCTCTTTGGCAATCCACTGCTGGATGAGGGGGAGGGGAGGAGCGGCTCGACGCGCAATGCGAGTTGTGGTGGGGTTGTTAGACTATACTTCACCACGCTGGGCAGTGGGGGTTTGGCGAAACAGGGGAGCTTTGACGTGACAGCAGAGAAGTGCGGTACAATGAAGGATGTTTCTTGACTGCCATATGCCGCTCAATGCCAATAAATAGTACTGGATCGGTGATGAGATACGTCTCTTTGCCAATCCACTGCTGGGTGAAGGCCTCGCCGCTTGCCGCTCATAATCGATTTTTTTTTGGGGTAGATCTCGTAAATATCAATGTGTCGTTAAACCCGCCACCACCCGACACAGCCAATTAGTAAGATTTGTCGCGTAAACAAAACGTGCCAATTCATTACGAGCACTTTATACAAGCACACCAGTGTGTTGGAGAGTAAACCCAAAACATTTACAATTCGAGTACGACGTTTCGCCAGTAATTGCAACTATAGCATTGTCAGAGTTGTGGAGACTTCCCCCTGTTTCGGTCTTAAATTGCCGTCTATAATGGGAGTTGTTTGACATGTTACCGGGCAACTGTGAAAAAGAGCTTTACAGCTCATCGGATTCCTCCAGGATGAATACATTTATGATTCTGATATGCCTACCATCCATAATTCGCCATCATCCACCACCGTCGTCGTCTTGTCGGCTTACCGCGCTGCCTCCAGCACAAGAAGCAGGCCACTTACTCAGCAGGGACGCAATTAGAGCGAAGAAAGGACGGCTCGATCGTTATGAATGCGCTTGAGTTTCACTTCATTAGCTTCCAGCGTAAACACTGCATTCTCACTCCCGATTATACTTACGTAGGCATTTTATGTACCGCCAGTGTTGTTTGTATTAGGCTAAGGAGCGCTTCTCACGCCGCAGCATCGCGAGAGGCGGCGGTTGATCGACGGAGATGCTTTCATCCAGCAGTGGATTGACAGTGGGGGGGGGGGGTGGTGACGAGCGGACCGTGATCGCTGTTCTTGAAGCCGCCGCAACGTGTGACGTTCACGCGACTGGCACAACGAGCAATTGACCAATTAACTAATTAACAACAACAACACGCTGCGTGGATGGGCTCGCCACCACTCATTAAACCGGAGTGTCCAGGTGTGGCCACGCCTCCCAGCCTGATCGGGAGGCGGGGAGGCTGGGGCGAGTGGGTGGGGAGCTGTGCGTGCAGTTTGGTCTGTGGTGGGGGTGCGTGCGAGAGCGAGTCGGGGGGTAGGGGGGAGGAGTAGAGGAGAGCGGAAGGGAGGAGGTAGGAGGGGGTAGAGGAGGAGGAGGGAGGAGGGGAACCAGCGAGTGAATCATCGCGGCGCACTGTGAGAGGGGAGGGGAGGGAGGACGAGAGGAGGAGACGGGGGCGAGGCGAGCGTGTTGCGAGGGGGAGAGAGAGCGCGAGGGGGAGACGCGGGGCTCTTCGCTGTGCCCGGCGCGGTGGTGAGAGCGCGCGCACGTGTCCCGCTGAACGCGCCGCGGGGACTCGAGACGTCTGGGGCAAGAGTGGGGGTGTCGTCCCCCCCCACCTCCTCGGACCCCCTCGCCATAACCCCCTCCCTCCTCCAGACAACACCACGCTGTCTGGAATGTAGGAGCTGCCGACACGAACGCGGCGCACGGAATCTCTCTCCACTCGCTCGCTCGCTCGCTCCTCGCCGCCGCCGCGACCGGCGCCTGGCGAGTCCCGGACGCGTCCCACCGAGGAATGTAGCGGGCGAAGCGCAGGGACGCGTTTCGCCGGGGCTTTCTCCCCCCCCCCACCACCACCCTTACTGCCTCCATCCATCCACGTCCAACAACGTCGTCGTCGCCCTCCTGCCGCCGTTACTACTCACGCGTTGTCTTCCCAACTCTTTAATGAAAGCACGGGAGAGCGGCGCGGGAGTGATTCTCCTGCCCTGTGTCTCCACGTAACCGCGTCGGGAAACGCAGCAACAACAACAGCAACAACAACAGCAACAACAACAACATCAGCAGCAGCAGCCAGCGACCGAACTTGTCCGTCTGCCACCGTCATCGACAACAAAGTTTGGGGTTCGCGTCCCCTTGCACGGGGCTGTCAGGGTGACCCCGTGGCGTCGCCGCCTGTAGCCCTGCACGACCACCTTCAACCACCACCACCACCACATCAACAACCTCGAACCAGCAACCGGCCCTCGTCTCGTTCCTCCACACGAACTCCGGCGCGTTTGTTGTTGTTGGGGGGGGGGGTGCAGCAGCCATGGGGGACTGCGGGGAGCCGTGGCCCCCGCTCCCCAGCCACCAGCAGCAGCCGCTGAGCCAGCCGCTGAGCCACCGGCGAGCCGCGGTGGTGGAGAGGCTCCGGCAGCGGATCGAGCAGTGCCGTCAGCACCACCTGAGCTGCGAGAGCCGCTACGAGCTGAGCTGGGCGCGACAGCGAGAGCGCGAGCGGCGTCACAGCGACGCGCTGCACGCGAGGGCCCGCAGGGGTTCGGTGCCCCAAACCAGGGCACCACCCCTAGGAGGCCCCGCCGGTGCCGGCGTCGGGACCCCGCTGCAAGGAGGAGCGGGGGCAGGGGGCCCCGGGTCGGGCACGGAGTGGAGCGGCGGTTCGGGACCAGCGGGGTCCCCCGCGTCGCTGAGCAGGAATCAACGAGCGCTAGCGCTCATCGCGGTGAGTGCGTCTCGCGAGGTCGTCAAGTTCCGGGCGGGTTTGCGTGCGGCTCGAGGTGGCTTCCCACATCGGCCAGCCGCGGTCTTCTTGGTGTTTGTGCATTTGGGGGTGCTGTTGCGCTGTGGTGGATTGTCCGACGTTTCGCGCCACAACCGTTGGGAACTCGACGCGAACTGTTCGTCTTGTGGCTTGAGCGCAAGGGTTGAATTGCGCGACAACTTAGGCGGTTTCAGCCGTCTCCTCCACTCGCAGCGCCGCACGTGAGAGGCAAAGGGTTGGTGGGTCACGCAGAGATTCGTGACGCTGCTGGCTCGCGAACTTTGTCGGGAACATGACCAGTAGAGCAAGCGGGTTTGTGAACTCGTTGTCGGTGTTGTTTATACCCTCGGATGCGTCACGCGTGGTGGGTTTTCTCCAGGCTTCTCTGGATGCCTCTCGTTCAAAGCAAAACAAAACTACTTTTTTTCTTCAAACGAATGTTCCAAATGTCCCTAGGTGGCAGGACCCTCCTCTCTAGAAGTGAGCCCATGAGACTCGGCGAGCCGATCTTGCTGAATAAACACCGTGACACTTCGAGAATCATCATCATTATTTGCTGCTATTGCAAGAGGAATGATTTAATTGGCCATGGCTGTGAGTCGCACGCGATGCGGGCGGGGGGGGGGGGCGAGGTGGGGGCAGGGATGGGGGGGGGGCTGTGGGGGAGACGTTTGCTTCGCGGGGGGTCTGGAGGAGTCTACTGCTGGTGCACTACGCAAGCTGCCCTTTCCTTTCTCCTCCTCCCCACTCCACGTGTTTGCGAAAGCACGTTCGGCGCTCAGCGTGGCATTTAAAGTGAAGGGGGTGCGTGGGATGAAGGGTCGCGCGTGTGTTGGCGGTGGCGCGGATGGGGCTTGGGGAGGGGGTGGAGGAGGGTTGAGCTGAACCCGGGTCTCAGGTGAGGTCACGGCAGACGGCGGCAGGGGGGGGGGGGTGATCGTCACGCGCGAGTGGCGGGTCACGGAGCACGAGGGGAGCGCGGACACGATGATGATTGTGAATGTGATGGCGCCGGAGGGGGTGGGGGTGTTTTTACGAGAGGTGTATTCGTGTACATCGACACAAGTGATGTTAGCGAGCACCGATGGAGGCCGGCAAGGCACACGAGGGGGTTGGTGGCCAGCACCACGCCCGGCCGCCTTTGTCTCGACTAGCGCGACGGGCTAACCGTTTCGCTACCGCTCCCCACACCAACACGCACCAATATACTGTACACACGTGCACTTGTAACACACACACACACTCCCTAACAAAGACAAAGCCATAGTCCCCCCCTCCGTGTTACCTTCAACGGTAACAAGTGCTGTTAGCGAACACCTATTAAGGCCGGAGGGTGTTGTGGGTGCTTCAAAACCACGCCTGCTCGCCTTTGTCTCGCCGGCGCTGATGTTTACACACCGCACCACGGTGTCCCAATTTTTTATTAAACTATAGGGGGGGAGGGGGGGCCCAGGTCTTTCCGGTTGATATATTTATGCCACTGATGTTGGCTGTGAGCGGGAATTGATTTGTTACTCGGGTCGCCGGGTTCGGAGCGCAATTGGGCCAACCACTGCGCCACCGCTCCCACGTACACGATAACAAAGACAAAGATTCCCCCCGGATAGTAAGGGCAAGTACTGTTAGCGAGCACCTATAAAGTCCGGTGACGTCACTACGGCACGGCACACGAGGGGGTGGGTGGCCAACACCACACCCGGCCGCCTTTGTCTCCCTAGTGGCGATGTTTACACACCGCACCAGGTACAGCATTTGAGGCTGAGTCGACCTAGAGGAGGCCCAGGACCGGTTCAAATAATCGTCACCGGTGTTGACCGTGAGCAGGGATCGAACCCGGGTCGCCAGGTTCGTATTGCAGCGCGCTAACCGCTACACCCCACCGCTCCCCACTCGATAACAGACACAGTTAAATAGACGCGTAATCTAACACGCACACACATTTACAACCAGACCGGGGATTACACACCTCCCGTCTTGTAAAACAAGCGTACTGTGCTGTCTGTGCAACGCGTGCGTGTGTGTGACGCGCGTGTGTAACGTGGTTTGTGACGCGCGTGTGTAATGTGTGTGTGTAACGTGTGTGTGTGACGCGCGTGTGTAATGTGTGTGTGTAACGTGATTGTAACGTGTGTGTGAAACTTGAGTGGATTGTTTGTAATGTGGGTAGCGGTAGTGTAGCGGTTTGCGCGCTGCGCTTCAAAACCAGCCACCCGAGTTCGATTCCCGTTCACGGCCACCAACACCAAGTGACGAATATCTAAACCGGTTCTGCGCCTCCCCTAGGTGCCCTCGGCCTCAAATGAGTACAGTACTTGGGAAGACAAAGGCGGTCGGGCGTGGTGTTGGCCACCCCCACGCCCTACGTGTGCCGTGTCGTCCTTCATAGGTGTGTTGCTCGTTAACACCATTTGCCCAAAATACTGTGAAAGCTTTACCTTTTGTCTTTTGTAAGTCGTGTGTGTTGTGCAAGTCGTGTGTGTGTGTTTCTATGAGCCATACTGTTACGTACACGTGCATGACTACATACTCACGACCGTGTCATTATCAACACGGGGGGGTTGACTTAGCCCTGCTGGGGTGGGGGGGGGATGCGAACCTAAGGCCCCGAGCTCAGCGGGCAGGAGTTGCCTCCCCTCCCCCTGCTCCCTTTGTGAGCCCTCGCCACAGGAGGGAGAGGGGGGGGGCGTTAACTCGACTCGCTCTCCCCCACACCCAGCTCGCCAGAGACGGGGGCTGAACCACGCACATTCACCAAACCAACTCGCACTGACCAGCGTGGTGAAGTATGGTCAACCTCCCCCCCAACCTCCTCCCAGTGACAGATAGACCTAACCACTGACACCCCCCCCCACCCCCAAGTAATCAGCAGCTCTAGAGCTCTAGAGCTGCTGATTATTGGAGCAGTGCGTGTGAGATGATGGGCCACTTAATTGTAAGATGGTTAGTCACTTTTGTGAAGTGGTGGGTCATTTCAACATGAGATGGGTCAGTCTATAGTTTATGGACTAGTGTAGTGCCATTGACTTGATATTTTGGTGGTAAAAAATGTGACCTTTTCGTGATGTGAGATGATGGGGCATTAAGATTATTGGGCCGCTGAGAGATGATTGGCCACTGAGGTTAGGGGCCATTTAGATGACATCGTGAGAATATGGGCACTGTGCGATGATGGGCCACTGAGATGATTGTCTATCTGTTGTGAGCTTAGAGGCCACTAATGGGAGGCTGTTAGACCGTGTAAGATGATGTGATCATTTTTTTATCTTTTCGAGGTGAGACTATGGGCCACTGCGTGAGAACGGTGGCTGCAGCATGGCCACAGTGAGCCCACACACATGGAGAGGTCACTTTGATATGTTGTAAATATTCCCCTCGCTCACCTTCAGTGCGGCAACATTTACATATGGAGACAATTCCTGCCGACTGAAGCAGAAAACACGATGTGATTGGAAAAAAAAAATCCCATTAGCTCCACGGTGTGGAGGGGATGTGTGCTGGCTCGGGATGTGCTGAGAGGTCATTTATAAGCCAAGGTTTGTCATGTCTAGAGAGGACACGAGACGGTCATCATAATTTTAGACCAGACGTCTCTCTCTATCTTCCCAGGGAGACCTTAAGCATGCAGAAGCTTGTGTGTCGTGACGTAGCTGTAAGGTGTGCAGGCGGTTTGACTGCACCAAGGCTCGTAGGCCGAAAGGAGCCCAGGCTCCGGGCTATGAAGATAGCCATGGGCAGAATTTTACAGGGAAATGGGCCCCATTTTAATTGTTTACACCGGGTACCCATGCCAACCGCACCACGGCACTGGGCGCAGGGGTTGGAGTTCAAGTGCAGCGAGAGTCATCGTGCGACTGCCTGTGAGCCACCGCGTGACACCACCAGTGACCTCCTCCTCCTACCCCCGCCCGCCTGCCTCCCCATCGCCTCCCACCCCGCTCCCCTCGTGTCGCCTGCATCCTGTGGCGGTTGCCCCGTGGTGCGGTGGAGCGAGTGCCGACTTCCTGGCCGGGCCGAGCGGTGTCCAGTTGTCGAGCGCCGCGCTCTGCAGACGGGCGCCGCCGGCCTCTAGCGCCGGGGACGTTGAGCCGCCTCCGCCCCCGCGTCGCCTCGTCCCGTCCGCGCACCGAGGCCTGCGCTTCTCCACCGCCCAATTTGTCGCATGGAAAGTGCGCCGCGGGCGTCGTGTCGCCGGCGTCAACTGCTGCGCCCCCGACGTTTCCCACGGGAGCCGGGGTCGGTGAGCCCCCCACCCCCCTCTCTCTCTCTCTCTCTCCCCTGCCTACCCGAGCGGTCCCCAACAAGACTTCCAAGACGCCCGTGGACGGGCCAACAACTTTTTTTTTATGGACGCCGCACGAGCGCCACGCAACAGTGACGCGAACGTCGACCGAGCGGCGACCGAGCGGCGACCGAGCGGCGACGGGGGCAGGGAGCGGCTGAGCGCAGCACGAGCATTGGAAACGTGCTGAGATGGTTGCCCGGTGGATATCGGGCCCCCCCCCTCTGGCTTAGCCAATCGGTGCGACTGCGATACTCAGAGTCCACGGATCCACGTCGCTTGCAAGGCTGTTTTGATAGCGGTCGGTCTCGTGGCCACGGGCCCGTGCATGAGATGAAGTCCACGGGCCACGTGGATTAAAGTTGGGCCACGTTTCCTGGCCCTCGAGACGTAGCTTCTCCACAGCCGCTCGAGAGGGGAGGGTTGGCTGGCCTGGCTGGCAGTTCTGGGGCGATGGAGCGTCATTGCAAATGAGTTGTATTGCAGTGCGGTGGAGTTACTCTGTGTTGGAGGCTTTAATGAGTGTGCAAACAGAGGATGTGTGTGTGTGAGAGAGCGTCCGGTACAGGTGAAAAAATAAACACGATGCCCAAGCTCGGAGCAATTACCACAAGCAAAGCGAGCGGTGGCGGCGATGCTGTGCGTGCTTGCTGTGCGTGTGTGCGTGCTGTGTGTGTGCTTGCTGTGTGTGTGTGCGCGTGCTGTGTGTGTGTGCTTGCTGTGGTAGCGTAGCAGTTGGCGTGCTGCACTATGAACCCGGAGACCCGAGTTCAATTCCCGTTGGCGGCCAACACCAGTGACGATTATTTTAGCCGGGCCTGGGCCTCCCCTAGGTCGACCCGGCCTCAAATGAGTAACTGGTGCAGTGTGCAAACGTCACCACTCGCAAGACAAAGGCGGCCAAGCGTCGTGTTGACCACCATCCACCTCCTGTGTGTGGTTACCACCAGGCCTCTGCCACAAACGAATGATGTTTATTTGTGTGTGAAGGAGGCAAATCTGAACAAGCTGCTACAAGCGATAAACCAGGTCTGGCCGGTCAGATTTATTTATGACGCCCGTTCATCCAGGAGAGCGACGCCGAGCCTCGCGACTCCCTTTCAGGCGGGGTTGCCAATCCTTCTCGCTGTGGGATGATTACCGCGTCGATTATAACACTAGTCATTAGCGGCTGCGGACGAGGTATGCATGCGGTTGTGGCCACGCATGCGAGGTTGTGGGTGGCCACCCAGGGCGAGGTTGTGGGTGGCCACCCAGGGCGAGGTTGTGGGTGGCCACGCATGCGAGGTTGTGGCCACCCAGGGCGAGGTTGTGGGTGGCCACGCATGCGAGGTTGTGGGTGGCCACCCAGGGCGAGGTTGTGGGTGGCCACCCAGGGCGAGGTTGTGGGTGGCCACCCAGGGCGAGATTGTGGGTGGCCACCCAGGGCGAGGTTGTGGCCGCCCATGGCGAGGTTGTGGCCACCCAGGGCGAGGTTGTGGGTGGCCACCCAGGGCGAGGTTGTGGGTGGCCACCCAGGGCGAGGTTGTGGGTGGCCACCCAGGGCGAGGTTGTGGGTGGCCACCCAGGGCGAGGTTGTGGTCGCCCAGGGCGAGGTTGTGGCCGCCCAGGGCGAGGTTGTGGTCGCCCAGGGCGAGGTTGTGGGTGGCCACGCATGCGAGGTTGTGGGTGGCCACCCAGGGCGAGGTTGTGGCCGTGCAGGGGGATGTGGTGGCCAGACATGCGAGTTTGTGGCCACACATGTGATGTGGTGGTCAAACCGGAGGCACGAGGCTGCAGGTCATTCGAGGCGAGGTTGTGGCCAGACAGAACGCTATTGTGGCCGTCCACAGGCAATGTTGTGGCCGACCGGTGAGGATTTTATACCGCAACGGCTTCCAGGTAGCGCTGAGTCAGCACTGTGAGTCCCTGACCGAGGCATTAGAGCCCCGAGTCGTCTGGTAGAGGCGGCTGTATTTACAGTGGAACGGCGGCGCTTGAAGGCAAGTTGTTGGTTAGCTTGAGCTTCCTCACGTTCCACTGTCCGTGTGACCCGGCCTGGCAGGTCGCCGTCGGGCTACTCATAACCCAAGATCCGAGCTTACAAATGCCTCGCTTAGGGGCCGTCCATAAATGACGTCACGCACCTGGGGGGAGGGGGGGTCAGAAATTTGTGACGATGTGTGACGAGGGGGGGGGTGAGAAATGTGACGTCACATCAAAATGCGCAACCAACTTTAAATAATTATAGACAACGCGTTCTACTTAATTAAATGGACTTTTTAATAAATGTTTCTCCTACAACATCAGAGTGCAGCGCCACATTAAATACGCACTACAATGGCAATAGTTTAAAGCGATTTGAAACATGTTTTATTTTCAAAATGGAAATATGGTTTTGGGAGGGGGGGGTGCAGAGCTTTGTGACGTCATTTAAGGGGGGGCTGACTTTTTGTGACGCCGTGTGACGAGGGGGTTGGGTCCATAATCCCGTGACGTCATTTATGGACGGCCCCCTTGGATAACTTCACCGAGCTTCCTGGCGGCTCGCCGAGTTGACGAGTACCCCGTCTGAGCTTACCAACTTTCTTCGCCCGACGTTTTTCCTGCCAAAACACGGCCCGAGTCTACAAAATAAAAGGCGCCCCCTCCCCCCCCCCCCGTGCTCTCCTTGAGGCGCTTGCACCTCGACAATAGCGGACAAACTCCCCCGAGGGGGATTGTTGATGACTCCGCCGTCCGAGCTCACGGCGATGGGGGCGGCTCGCTGTGGCGACCCCCCCCCCCCCCCCGCCGGTGGTCGAGCGCGCGAGCGCTGTCGGGTCGGCTCGCTCGTGCACCCAGCCTGGCACAGGCGCCTTTGTGACGTCACCGCAAGCTGACGGACGGCGGCGGCTGCTGCTGTTGTGAGGCTGTGAATGCGCCGCTGCCACGTTGCGGAGTACGTGGCAGCGGATGTGTGCATGCTCCAGTGTTGACAGGGTGCGTCGGTGTGCGTGTGAGAGTGTGTGAGAGTGTGAGAATGAGTGTGTCTGAGAGTGAGTGAGAGTGTGTGAGAATGAGTGAGAGTGCGTGTGAGCTTGAGTGAGAGTGTGTGTGAGTGAGAATGAGTGAGTGTCTGAGAGTGAGTGAGAGTGCGTGTGAGCTTGAGTGAGAGTGCGTGTGTGAGAATGTGTGAGTGTGTGAGAGTGAGTGCGTGTGTGAGAGTGAGTGCGTGTGTGTGAGTGAGTGCGTGTGTGTGAGTGTGTGAGAATGAGTGCGTGTGTGTGAGTGTGTGAGAGTGCGTGTGTGAGTGCGTGAGAATGAGTGAGAGTGCGTGTGTGTGTGAGAATGAGTGAGAGTGCGTGTGTGTGTGAGCTTGAGTGAGTGTGTGAGAATGAGTGAGTGTGTGTGAGTGCGTGAGAATGAGTGAGAGTGCGTGTGTGAGTGCGTGAGAATGAGTGAGAGTGCGTGTGTGAGTGTGTGTGTGTGAGAATGAGTGAGAGTGTGTGCTCGCTAACAGCACTTGCCCCTACAGTCTGTTAAGGCTATACGGGGGATCTTTGTCTTTATCTTTGTGTGTGTGTGTGAGAATGAGTGAATGAGTGTGTGACTGTCACGATGATTTCGCGTCCATTACAATTGTCTTTACTGTTAAACTGTAACCGTGAGGCTGGGTCGGTGTCGAACCGGTGCGCGTGTGTGTGGGGAGCGGTGGTGCAGCGGTTAGCGCTACGCTGCGCTACTAACCCGGCGACACGGGTTCGATTCCGGCTCACGGCCAACACCAGTGACGATTATCTGAACCGGTCCCGGGCCTCCCCTAGGTCGACTCGGCCTCAAATGAGTACCTGGTGCGGTGTGTAAACATCGCCACTAGAGAGACAAAGGCGGTCGGGCGTGGTGCTGACCACCCACCCCCTCGTGTAACGTTCCGGCCTTCATAGGTGCTCGCTAACAGCACTTGCCCCTATAGTATGTTAAGTCTATACGGGGGATATTTGTCTTTGTCTTCGTATGGAGAGCGGTGGTGTAGCGGTTAGCGCGCTGCGCTACGAACCCGGCGGGCCCGAGTTCGATTCCCGTTCACGGCCAACACCCAGTGATGAAAATCTGAACCGGGACTCGGCCTCAAATGAGTACCTGGTGCGGTGTGTAAAAGTCGCCACTCGGGAGACAAAGGCGGTCGGGCGTGGTGCTGACCACCCTCCACCTCGTGTGCCGTGCCGGCCTTAACGGGCGCTGCTCGCTCGCAGCACTTGCCCCAGCAGTGTGTGAAGGCTACCCGGGGGATCTGTGTCTTGTGCGATCTTGTGAGCGAGCGGGCCTCGTGTCTGCGAGCGTGGGAACCGCACGGCTCGCCGAGCCCCGAGGCTCCACCTCGCATGCCTCGCGGCGCAGCGCTCGGGACAGAGAGGCACGGGGAGGGGAGAGGGAGGAGAGAGAGAGGGATAGAGGGAGGGGAGAGAAATGAGGGAGGGGGGGAGAACGAGAAGCAGGCAGGGGAGAGAGAGAGAGAGGAAGGGGAGGGAGGGGAGGCGAGAGAGGGGAGGGAAAGAGAGGGGTGGGTGGGTGGTTGCCGTGACTCAATGAGTTCCCACGCTTCTGCCGATCTCTGGCCTCGCTCGAGCGGAGTTAGCGAGGAGGAGCCGTTGCTGTTGTGCGCGCGTACAAACACAGGCCCACGTGCTCTGACATCGCACGGCGGCCGGGATGTATTGAGCGACGAGTCGATGTGTCCTCCGTGTTTTTAAACCGCCCTAGGGGCAGCTCTCGCGGAATTTCCAGTGGCGGAAATTCCACATGCCCACGACGAGCTTCGGGATAGAGAAGCCTCGTTTCGGGTCAACGGTCCCTGACGTCACGCAGTAGCAGCAGTAGAGGCTTGGGGGTCCTCATTTTACGGGTCGCTGGTAGACTGGAGTAGGTGGCACGTGACCAGTAAAACAAAGACCATAGCGAGAGAGGTTTACTGGATGTGGTGTGCCGGTGCGGAAATATTCCCGGGGTCGCCGACGACGTGCTCGAAGTGATGCCGTGCACAGAAGCGGTCTCTTTTGATGTCCATATATGTGGTTAACCTTTTATCAGGGGGGGGGGCACAAGACATTGTGGCCCCCACAAATGAGATCCTTGACTGGCCGTGAGTTCCCCGGGAGAGCGAGCGAGAGAGGCGACGTCACCCCCCCCCCCCCAGCCGGATCCTCTGAGGCCGTGGCGACCTTTGCTCCCGTGCTGTCATTTTGATTTTCACGAACCTCGAGCCGCCGTCATGCCCGGTCCTGGCCCCCCGCGCCGCCGACGTCGTCGGGTTCGGTCCTCGGTCTCATGCAGCGGCGGTCACAGCGACGAACAGGGGGGGGGGGGGGGCTGCATGGACGCACGCACCCACGTGTGCGTGCGTCTCTAGCAAGCGGGTGTCGGGGGCACCGTCTCGCGCCCGGCTGGCGGCCGGTGCCTACCGGCACCGTGACGATGCCCTGCCAACTGGCCGCGATGGACCAGCCCTGCAGCGTGGCCTTGTTTAATGTGGGGGCAATACAATCCTGGGGGGGGGGGGTGGCAGGGGGGCCTTGGGGTACGGAGGGAGGGGGGAGGGGGCCGCCACACGGGCAATGCTAACGATCTCGTCTGTGTGCATACCACCCGCTATGCCGTACCCGCACAGAGAGACGCGTTCACAAACAAATATTGGAAGAGAAACTGAAAAGCGTGCGAGAATGCGTCGAGAGGCGGATGCACGGGGCCTGTTGTTGAATGACGGAGAGAGAGAAGCACGTGGACTGGCGGAATCGAGGCAGGTTCGTGACCTCGTTGAAAGCGTGACGAAAACGAAGCGGACTCGGGCGAGACGCGTCTCGGCTAGAAGGCGGGGGGGGGGGGGGCGATGGCCGATGGTCAAGAATAATAATGGAGTGGCAGGCAAGGAATGGAACGAAAAAGACGCAGCGGTGACATCGGCTCGTGTGCCGGTGCTGGGTGGATTGTTCCGTCGCAGGATCGTGAACAATGTTGATGGCCTGCTCAGTCCTTCATCCAGCGGTGCATAGAGCATGACTGATGACTGTGGTGTTGGTTAATAACCCCCATCCATCGACACATTCCTAGGCCTTTGGAAGTGCGACACACCTCCTCCTCGGCCCAATCTGCTGCTCATTTTTACGGTCCAATTCCACCGCTCAAAATCCACGGATTCCCGTGTGGGCCGTTAACCCCCTGCTGGAGCCGCCCGGCTTGCTGCTGCTGCTGCTGCTGTGGTGGTGGCGGTGGCGCAGATGTGGCTCGGCGCCGTCTGTGGGCGGCTCGTCCACCGCCAGGGGCACGGTGGGAAATTTCGCTGCGTGGGGAAAAAGGTTTCCTGCGGTGAGCGGGGAAGGGGTCCCGGGACGCTGGGGCTGCCCCGGCTGCCCCGGCTGCCCCGGCTGCCCCGGCTGCCCCGGCTGCCCCGCGCGACGATCCTGGAGTGGGTGTCCGTGGCGGACGGCCGGCGTTCATCCCGTGAGCGGTGGCGGCGGTGGTGCTGTGGGTTGGTGCGGCGTGCGGTCCGCGCCAGGAGGGGGCTCAAAAGTTTCGGCTGCGTCTGTTCCCTGTCCGTGGCCCGGGAAATATTGATGCCACATCCACAAAGACAGCCTCGGGAAGAGAGATGAAGCGGAGCAGTGCGAGGGAAGTGGCAGAAAGAGAAGCGCTGTGACCTGCAAGTGTGGTTGAGTGGCTGGTTGAGTGGCTGGTTGAGTGGATGCGTTGTTTGTGACCTGGAAGTTGTGGTGTGCGGGTGCGTGTGGTGTGCGAGCGGGTGGTTGAGCGAGTCTGTGGCTATGACATGCAAGTGTGGCGAGTGGGTGGTTGAGTTGGATGCGTTGTTGTGACGAGCGGGTGAGTGTGTGGGTGGGTGAGGTGAGAATGGGTGAGTGAGCGAGTCTGTGGTTATGACCTGCAAGTGTGGTGGTTATGACCACAGCATGGTCGAGACAAAACCGTTGGTCTGGGAGACCGCGTCCTCCGGCTCTGGCTACTAGAATGGTGCAACGGCTGCAGTGCTGCCTGCAGGGGAGGAGGCTCCAGTCTACCGGCGACCCGGAACACATTTGGTGAGAGATGAAGTCATTGGGTCAGGCTCAACACGCAGTGAATAGAGCGTGGAGAAACCGAGGCCAGCCGGACCTCGTGGAGGATGGTGAGCGCTTTGAGGCAAACTCCCCAACGCAACCGGCCGACTTGGATGCAAGCAAATTCTCGCCGCTGGTTCCCGTGCGTCAGGAAGCACGGCGCAAGCTTACAGTGGCAGCGCTGGGCACGAGGAAACCAAGCAAAAGTGCAGGGCCCCAAATAGCTGAAGGGGGGGGGGCCCGGATAAATAACAAAAAAAGGGCTGCATACAATATCAACTGTTATCGGTGTGATTAACATAAAACAGCCAATTAGGTCATCTCTATCGTCTCCATCTTGTCAGAGTCCCTCTTCCCTCATCTTCATCTCTTCTCTGCGTGTCGCCTCACCACACCTCCATCTGCCCATCGACGTCTCTTCCCTTCACGAATTGAAAGCGAGGGACCACGCACTTTGCCCCTCGGCGCCCTAAAAAAAAAACTGGTCCCCATCGCCTCTGCCATCGACCTCGGCACACAGAGGGATGGAGCGAGAGGAGAGAGAGAGAGGAGAGAGCGACATGGTGTTTGTGAGTGGGCTGGCGGCTGCAGCTGGGAGCGATGTTGTGAGGTGGGCACTCGGCTGGAATGTTCGTCCCTGGAGACAAAGAGAGAATTGAGTGCAGAAGCCTCCTCCGCTGTCGCTCCTCTCACTGCCGTTCGCCGCTCTCCCTTCCCACAGTCGGGAGCTGGCGGAGGTTGGGGGGGGGGGGGTAAGTGAGGTTGGGGGATGGGAGGGGGGAGGCAGGGCCGTGAGAGAAGTTTCACTCTCAGGTTACGTGTACTATTTTGAGAGTTATCTTGGCTCCGCAGCGGTAGCGCGGAGGGTTTAATTTTTATTTAATCCGCATCTCTCTGCGCTCTCCGCGATCCGTGCGGGTGATGAATTATTTCTTTCCTCTTCGTCCGGCGGCAAAAAATGCCGAGGAGGACGCCCGGCCGGGGAGATGGAGTGGCGTGAATGACTCCGTGTCGTCTGAGCGCGCTCGGTGGATCGTTCGCAGGATTGCGGAGGACGGTGACAACTTTGGGTGAAACAGTGGGGACAGACCATGACTGATGATGATGATGACTACCAATGCTGATTGCAGGTAATCGTCAGCCAAAATTGACGATCTACTGCTAGATGAAGGCATCGGCATCGCCACGTGTCGGCGGCGATGGCTGGGCGATGTCCTCTCTCGATCTCCACCCGCGGACGTCCTCTCCGGCAGATGACCTCCGGTGGTCCGTGACTGCCCTTCCAGCGCCGTCTCCTGCCCCGAGCCTCACTTCGTTGACTTAGCGGTCACTGCAGAGCAGTCGAGGGAGCAGGTCCGTGACATCCGGACAGAAGAGTGGCAGCCGAGGGTTGGGGGGGGGGTACGAGTGGTTGCGAGCTCACAGATAGCATCTCCAGTGCATCCGCTCCGGGTTTCTGGAATAGGGAACCGCTGTACGCGTCGTTTCCACATTCCGTGGATCACAACGCTTACGGATTTTGAGTGCTGATGCGCGGGGTGTCTGTGCGAGTCCGTGGATCTTTACACGAGGCACCGGGCGCCGTGTCCCCCTGACCCTGACCCCTCCCTCCGCTGCGACGGCTGCGGCACCGCCACCGCCGCTGGGAGGAGGGGATCCCCCCGCCGGTCAGCTGAGCGGGGACGCAGGCCCCCCCCCCTCCCCCGAGCCGCTCGCCCCCCAGCCCCCACCTCACGGACCCCCACGGCCCCCTCCTCCCGCCCATCAGGACGTGGGCCGTGGCGCGGGGCCACGCGTGGAACAGAGCGGAAAGCGAGCGGCTCGAAGCCAAAACGAAGCTGAATGGTGCAGCCTGTGAGCGGCTCGTGCGAGGTGCGAGGAGGCGGCGGCTGCAGCTGCTGCTGCTGCTGCTGCTGGCGGCACGACGCCGCGAGCGATGATCATCGTTAGTTTGGCTCCGGGTTGTCACCGTCTCGCCGTTCCCCGTGGTGGCGGAGAGGGGTCTACGAGCAGCCCGCAGGCCTCCGCGAGGCACCTCCGTCGTTGGGGTTTCAGTTTTCAGTTTCATTTATTAGGTATTGCCCTGTGAGCCATGCGGCTCTCGACTCGGGTGCAACCGCAACAAACAAAAACATGAACAAGAAACATCTCAAAGTGACTACGCGCAACAGAAAAATCCTGGAAAAAACAGCAAAGTCTTCCAGAAAAAACGCCGCATTTCAACGCTGTGTGCAAAAATCCCAGTGGGATGCAAGTCAAACAATAACAACCATAAGACAATTTAGAATAAAGTTATCAGGCTAACTCTGTACTACAACAAACAAATATGGCTAAACCAAAACGTTTTCAAAATCGCCAAAATAAGGCTATAAAAACAACGTAACAGTGATCATAGGAACTGTGATTCAAATTGAACAGTAAACGATCTACACACAACATGTACGACCAAACTTTGCGGCAGTAGCTGGCTGCGTGAGTCACTCCATAACAGCAGGAGTAGCAGTAGCAGTATCAACATTTTTCAATGCACCTTTACTGCAGCTCATCGTGCAGTGGGTAACCGGACTCTGCTCGCGGGGCCTGGCTCGCAGAGCGGTTCGCCGTGGGGACGCAGCAAGCGTGTTCCGCGTGCTACCGTGTCCGGTTCTGCCACGATGTTGGTGACGTCCTGGTTTGTCCCGTGAACGTCTTCCTCTTGCCCTGAAATATCTGGTCTTCCCGGATTTTTACGAGTTGGGTCAACAAAAAAATCCGCAGACTACCTGCTGGATCTCCTCTCTGGTTCAAAGAACAAATTTGACCTCAGGTCTTCACTCATTTACCAACTTCACATTCCCTATTGCCGTACAAAAACTGGAGAAAGGGCCTTTGCTATTGATGCCCCCAGAGTCTGGAATGCTATTGCCAAAAAACTGCAACTTGAATCGCTACCAATGAGATCTTC
Source organism: Petromyzon marinus (assembly GCF_048934315.1). Classification (NCBI taxonomy): domain Eukaryota; kingdom Metazoa; phylum Chordata; class Hyperoartia; order Petromyzontiformes; family Petromyzontidae; genus Petromyzon; species Petromyzon marinus. Next base: position 8,987,800 of record NC_133684.1, read on the forward strand.
TCTCAAAACTGCTCTAGAGGAGTTGTACACCCCTAGCTGCCACTGAATTCATTGGCGTAAAATAAAATAAAATGTTTCGCTCCGGATGACGCTGCAAAGTATTATCTGTATTTTGATTTAGCGTGCTGCTCATTGAAAAATTTGATACTACAACCGATGCTTCTGTTGTTGTGGAGTAACTCATGCAGCCAGCTATGGCTCTAGGGTTTGGTGTTACATGTTATTTATGTAGTTTATTGTAAAATTTCGGTCACAGTCCTTGTGATCACTGTTACGTTGCAATTATGGCTTTATTTTTTGGTGATTTGGAAAACGTTGTTTGGTTTGGACATGTTTGTTTTGTTGTAGTACGGAGTTAGACTGATGGCCTTAATCTAAGTTTTCTTGTGGTGGTTGTTGTTTGACTTGCATCCCACTGGGATTTGTTGCACACAGCGTTGGTGTACTGTGCTTTTTTCAGGAATATTTTTGCTGTTTTTTTCCCCATGGATTTTCTGTTTTCACAGTCAACACATAGTCACTTTAAGATGTTTTTCTTGTTCGCGTTTTAGTTTTTTTGTTTGTTGTGGTTGCACCCGATTCAAGAGCCGCATGGCTCACAGGGCTATACCAAAATGAACTGAACTGAACAATGAAGATGAAAATGATAATAGTACGTTCACACTTGCTTCTTCCCTCTTTCGATACGGTGAGGTCGTCTTCAGCGGTCGAGGGGAAGAGAAGACCTAACGGCAGATGGTGGGAGACCGTCAGGGCAGATCGTGGTGTTGCCGGGCGGAACCGGGCGGCGCGGGCGCCGTCTTCCTCGGCGGCACGAGCGAGGTCCCCCGCATCTCCGTAGCCTCTGGGCGCGTGCGGGGTGGGGGGGCAGCCCAGCTGGTTTGGTTGGGCGCCCAGCAAAACCATGCTCTGCGTTGGTGGGACGTGTGGAATGTCGCACTTCATAGCAGAACCAGCAGTGTATAGATCATGGCTGATGATGATCATGTTTGAGGCGCTTGTCCACACTCTTGCGCGTCGTCATTCTGCACTGCTGGCTATTTGGCCCGTCGTCGCGTCGCCATGACGACTGGGCCTAGCCGCCACAGAGGCCTGATGCGGCCCCACGGGTTTGCACCGTCTGCTCGTGCCCCCGGGGATCGGTTTGACCTCTGCACGGGGGAAGGGGGCGATGGGGAGAGGGGATGAGGGCACTAGCCTCCGTGACCCCGGGAAACCGTAGAATCCTACCCTGCGGGACGTCGGGGCCTAGAGGTCATGGAGCAGAGTCTGCAAGATGGCTTGGATCAGGTTTTTGGTTTGTTTACTAATGTCCACCCTTGATCCCTGTCGAGTTATGACAGGTAGATGTAGATGTCCTTTGTAGCATGGTGAGACCTCGTTGGGTTGTACAAGGGGAACAAGAACACTGAAAGTGGATTTCATAGAACTACTGCTGAGATCCCTTCAAGCAAGCTGTGATCCTCATAGCAGGGGGCAGCATTCTACCACTCCCGCTGCCACAGAGAGATCTGTACTTTGCGTTATGGTCAAACCCATATATATCAATGCTGATCGCCAACGAAAGTGCAGAGCTAAACTTAGCGACAGCGTTTTTTTCCGCCGTCGTTACTGAGCGAGCTGAGACCATTTGGCTCGCGACATTTGGAAGCCCGGTTTAATCACGAACGGCCGAAACCTAGATTCAAAACCTCGGCAATGAAAGCCCCCGTGGATTTAAAAGAGACTCGGGGTGTGCGTGGCACGGCCCCTTCGCCTTGCTACCAGCCACGCGAACTCGCGTCGCTGTGCGGTTCAACTGCCGAGATGTTAACTACCTCGCCTGCTATGCAGGAGGTCGTGGGTTCAGTCCCGACCCTGACGCTTGTATAGTTGGAGTTTGCATGTTTTCCCCATGGTCGCTTGGATTCTTCTCCAGTTCCTCCGGTTTTTCCCTCCCCATTTACAATCGACGTCACGCGTTTTCGCGTACTTCGCTGCTATATATTACCACGCGACAAGCCGCTTCTTAGAGCTGTCATTTGTGGCCAAGTCTCTTCTGAAAAAAAAGCTACAAAGCTCAGTGGGCCTTACCTGGCACGAGAACAAACAAAAATTGTTTAGTTTTTTTGCCGAAATGCGGCTCTCGAAAGTTGCCTCCGTGAGTGCCAGCCGCGGTCTCGCGCTCGCGTGCAGACGTCGGTGCCCCTAAACCACCCCGGCAGCGCCGCGGGCGGTGAAGAGGCCGCTGCCGTTCGTTACTCGGTGGGAACTGCCGGCGAGGGCACGGCGAGGACGTCGCGGTGCCTGCACGCGACCGCACCCCGAGACGGCCGCCGCACGGACGACGCGACGGGGGGGGGGGGGGGAAGGTCTGGTCGTAGTCGCGGGCAGAGGAAACGACGAAGAGCTTGAGCCTGGACTTGAACGAGGGTAGGGATGGGTGACGGCACCGGGCGGCTGTGCGAAGGGGAGTCACATTGTAATGGTGGGGGGGGGGGCAGCAGAGGAGAATTGAGCGAAGGTTGACCGAGGAATTCCACAGAAAACCTGGACAGCGTCCGTCGTGGCACTGTACTTGTTTTTTTAATCAATTAATCCACTGCTGGATGAGAGGCTTCGTCCTTCTATTCTCCTCCATGTGAGTTGTGGTGCAGGGGGGGCGGGCGGGGGGGGGTTATTTGACCATACTTCACCATGCTGCTCAGTGCAGGCTGTTGTTGTTGTTGGAGGCAAAGAAGTGCAGCTCGATGATCGATGTTGTCCTGTCCACGGCTACAGCCGTCGCCAGTGTGCTCGGTGACGCGTGTGTAAGTTTGTCCCCCCACCCACCCACCCATCCTATTGACATCGTCGCCACCTCGTCGCTATCTTTAGTAATGAGTGCGTTTACAGTGCCTCTATTCCAGTAGCGGCCACGCACTCTGTCCGATGCTGTGTCTCGGGTTACACTTGGCTCCTCGGAGCTCCCTCTCGCATGCCCCCCCCCCTCTACTCCCACTCAGGCCGTGCCAGGCCCCCCCCCCCACCCCCTCCTCCTCTTCTCACGCCTCGGCCTCCACCGCAGATCGACTCGAGATGATGCTTCGGCAGCGCTCTGCTGTCATCCGATTTGCTCGAGGAATCGGACTCCTTTTTGCCGAGCTAATGCTGCTCTCGTCGGACGGCACGAAACTCTCCTGCGTTTGGGAGGACACAATCGCAGCTTCGCGACTCTCCTGCTCACGCGTTGCCTGCTGGACGGGAGGGTGCTCTGGCGGGGTTTGGTGATGGCGCCTGCGGGCACACCGGTGGGGGGGGGGGGGGGTTTCCCACCTTCGGAAGTTAGGATGTCGTGGTGGGGGTGGGGAGGCACAGGTAGTTTGTGACGATTCTTCATCGATCGGGTGGCACAATCGCCGCCTCCGCTCGTTGGAGCGCCGTGCTCGTGTTCGCGCTCGTCAGCGAGTGCCCCCACGGCGAGATCCCACACCCAGCACACCACACCCGGTGTGTCACTCGCTATGGCTGTGGGCCACCTACTCCCGTCGACCAGCAACTGGCAAGATATTGGGTGAGGGATGAAGCCGTGCGTGGTTGCGTGACGTCCGGCACCTCCGCAGTCTGGTCCAGAAGGTCTCCCCAATCGGTTTTCCTTCCAGCGAAGGGCAAAGGTCACTTCTCAAGGTGACGCCTGGAAACTTCCTCCCCTCCATCTGACATCCGGGCTTGATCCCTGGGCTGTATGGATTATAACTCATTCCGCTATCGAGAACTCGGTACAAATTCCCTGGCTGCTTCCCGTAGCACCCCGTCACCTCCCATCACCTCCGGTCTCCGGCCATCCTCAACCAAAACTTCACCCGGTATCCACCCGTCCACCAACGCCGCCGCCGCCGCGAGCTTTCCGTAAAAAGTGACCTCGCCTCTCGCGCCGCCGCGACCTTTGCCGTCGGTCGTCGTTTGGCCGCGTGGAGGTGCGGCGGGCGGGGGCGACCGTCGAGCGACTCGAAGCAGCGGGCGACCCCACCGCCACCGCCGTCGCGGCAACCGCATTTGATCTCGCTGCTTCGGTATCGGGTGTCGAGCTTGCGGCGGCGGCGGCGGCGGCACATACCTGCTTTACCGGGTGGGGGGGCGGTCACGCAGCGGCGCCGGCAGGAGCAGAGGCGAGCGGCGACGGCAAGCTTGTCGACCGCCGCTCTGCTCGCGATGTTGCGCCACCTGCACGCGCTCGAATAGCAACGCCACTGGCCGGCACCACGCAGAGCCGTGGCGCGTTGGTCACGGCTCGCCCAGAGCACTTGTCCTGAGAGGAGGGGGGGGCGGGGGGAGAGGCTTCTGGTATCGCTGCGAACCCGAGTCCAACTCTGGCCCGCAGCTAACGTCAGCCTGGGCGAAATATCTGAACCGGTCTCGGGCCTCTCCTAGGTCGACTCGGTCTCAAATCAGTAACCTGGTGCGGTGAATAAACATTAGCTCCTGGGAGACAAAGGCGGCTAGGTGTGGCGCTGCCCTCCCCCCCCCCCCCCCCCCTCCATGCCTACCTTAATAGATGCCCCCTAACAGCTCTTCCCCAGCAATCGTATATGCCTGTCGGGGGATATTTGTCTGAGTTTGTAGGTGTGTGAATGTGCGAATGCCAGGGTGGGTAGGTTTGAATGGGTGTGTCTGTGTGTGTGTGTATAGGTGTATGTTGTGTGAAATAGGTATGGTAGGGTGTGTGTGTGTTGGCACGTGTGTGCACAGGTGCGCGTATAGGTGTGCGCGTGTAGCTGCGTGTGTACAGTGAGGGAAAATAAGTATTTGATCCCCTGCTGATTTTGTACGTTTGCCCTCTGAAAAAGAAATGATCAGTCTATAATTTTAATGGTAGGTTTATTTGAACAGTGGGAGACAGAATAGCAAAAAAAAATCCAGAAAAACGCATGTCAAAAATGTTATAAATTGATTTGCATTTTAATGAGGGAAATAAGTATTTGACCCCCTCTCAGAAAGATTTCTGGCTCCCAGGTATCTTTTATACAGGTAACGAGCTGAGATTAGGAGCACACTCTTAAAGGGAGTGCTCCTAATCTCAGCTTGTTACCTGTATAAAAGACACCTATCCACAGAAGCAATCAATCACATTCCAAACTCTCCACCATGGCCAAGACCAAAGAGCTCTCCAAGGATGTCAGGGACCAGATTGTAGACCTACACAAGGCTGGAATGGGCTACAAGACCATTGCCAAGCAGCTTGGTGAGAAGGTGACAACAGTTGGTGCGATTATTCGCAAATGGAAGAAACGCAAAATAACTGTCAATCTCTCTCGGCCTGGGGCTCCATGCAAGATCTCACCTCGTGGAGTTGCAATGATCATGAGAAAGGTGAAGAATCAGCCCAGAACTACACGGGAGAATCTTGTCAATGATCTCAAGGCAGCTGGGACGATAGTCGCCAAGAAAACAATTGGAAACACACTACGCTGTGAAGGACTGAAATCCTGCAGTGCCCGCAAGGTCCCCCTGCTCAAGAAAGCACATATACATGCCCGTCTGAAGTTTGCCAATGAACATCTGAATGATTCAGAGGACAAATGGGTGAAAGTGTTGTGGTCAGATGAGACCAAAATGGAGCTCTTTGGCATCAACTCAACTCGCCGTGTTTGGAGGAGGAGGAATGCTGCCTATGACCCCAAGAACACCATCCCCACCATCAAACATGGAGGTGGAAACATTATGCTTTGGGGGTGTTTTTCTGCTAAGGGGACAGGACAACTTCACCGCATCAAAGAGACGATGGATGGGGGCCATGTACCGTCAAATCCTGGGTGAGAACCTCCTTCCCTCAGCCAGGGCATTGAAAATGGGTCGTGGATGGGTATTCCAGCATGACAATGACCCAAAACACACGGCCAAGGCAACAAAGGAGTGGCTCAAGAAGAAGCACATTAAGGTCCTGGAGTGGCCTAGCCAGTCTCCAGACCTTAATCCCATAGAAAATCTGTGGAGGGAGCTGAAGGTTCGAGTTGCCAAACGTCAGCCTCGAAACCTTAATGACTTGGAGAATATCTGCAAAGAGGAGTGGGACAAAATCCCTCCTGAGATGTGTGCAAACCCGGTGGCCAACTACAAGAAACGTCTGACCTCTGTGATTGCCAACAAGGGTTTTGCCACCAAGTACTAAGTCATGTTTTGCAGAGGGGTCAAATACTTATTTCCCTCATTAAAATGCAAATCAATTTATAATATTTTTGACATGCGTTTTTCCGGATTTTTTTGTCGTTATTCTGTCTCTCACTGTTCAAAAAAACCTACCATTAAAATTATAGACTGATCATTTCTTTGTCAGTGGCAAAACGTACAAAATCAGCAGGGGATCAAATACTTTTTTTCCCTCACTGTATAATGTGTGTGCACGTGTGTTGGTTTCTTTCGTGTGTGTACGGACGGCTGTTTCGTTTGCCTCTGCTGCCAGGGCGTTGAGTAACCGCGTTGCTCAGGAATCTAAACCACGTCACCGCAATCGCTTCAGCAACATCGTTCCGAGTGTACATTGCAGCTCATTAGCATATCTAGCAGTGTTGCAACGAGGCATCGACCCATTGATTCTTAAGCTCGACACGTAGAATCGCGTGCATAGGAATCAATGCATTCTGTTTTGTTGCACAATCGGCTGTGATCTATCCACTACTGGATAAAAGCCGCCCCAAGATTTCAATGTCAATCATTGCCTCGTGACCCCGGTAATCCACATCGCTCCTCCAACTGGTGACCTCTGGATTGTCACCGATGTAGGGAAGGAAGGGGTAGAGGGAGACGCGGAGGGCGAGACGGAAGGATGCGGCTCGTCCATGAAGGAAACTCTGAGCAGCCGCTCCCGCGCTGGAGCGAGCCCTCTGGCTCAGCAGAAGTCCGAGACGTGAGAAACCGCTCGCTCGACACGGGGCGGGGGGAGGTGAGCGGCGCTCTCTTTGAAACGGTAGACGCTGAAATTGGCCTAATGTGCAGGTGCAGCCAGAAGCCCCGGGGCCACGTGTACCGTGCCTGGCTCTCACGCATGCCCACGTGAAACAAAAAAACACACCACCGCAGCAGCAGCAGCAGCATTGGGCTGCCACGGCAGGGAGCCAGGAAGTCTCCTCTGGAGCTGGCGAACCGCCGCTCTTGGCGTAACCTAAATTATTGAGCGGTTTAACTTGGGTCGTGTGTAGTGGCCTGGATCACAGGGCCAGGCCGCCTGGTGGCTCGGTCCAGTGCTTCCCGAACGCCACGGTACGTGTCTCTGCGATTATCAACCGGTCCGGGTGCATGCAGTGGATTCGTACGCATGCGTAATAAAAATTGACTATGCAGATGGACCGCTCCAGGCAACGCGGGGGCGGGGGGAGGGAAGCGAGCCTCATTCAATTGCTCGCACCTGGGCCCCATGCCAACCACGCGACACCATTGCCAAGCATCGTGGGCGCATCGTGCCATCCTCGCTCGGGGGGTCTTGACGAGACATTGCGTGCAGATCTCGGAGGCGGGCGTGCGGCCGGCCCCCGGAGTTTGAGAAACGGCTAGACACTCGGACGTCGCAGCGCCCTCCCAGCTTCGAGCCGCATCGCACGCACGTGTCCGCACGCGCGCGCGCGCGCGTGCGGACACGTGCGCGACGTCGTTCGCGAGTGAGATGGACCTGCACGCCCGTCTTGTCGGGACGAGACAAAGGGAGAGGTAAAGGCCACGCCGTCGGTGTGGACGCCCGGAGGGGTGGGGGGGGGTCGGCACGGCGTAGGGGCGTGGCGACCGCCGGCCCCCCTGGGCACCGCCGGCCGCCGACAAAGAAACCCAGAAACCCAGAAACCCGTCCATGCGGTTCTCCCGGAGCGGAGTCCGGAACGCCGGCGGCACGCGGAGAGCCCCCTTGGTCGTCTGAACGGTTTCAATGACGGCAGTCGGCCTACGTAACGCTCTCTCATCCACGTGTTGCCGTCGCTGTGTCTCGGTCCATGGCTGTGAGAGGGAGACAACGCTGGGAGCTATTTCCTCTGTTATTAACATTTTCCACAATGTCACGGTTTGTGTTTTTGCGTTTTGCGTCAAACTAGGACCCATATCTCACCGATGAACATCGGGCAAGGTCACCAGCATAAGTTCAAGCAAGTCGGACTCTGGTGATGATAAGGCACTGAATGTCGAAGATGGTCAGAAGTTTTTCCTTGCATTGATCCCATCCTGCTCGTAAATGTGCACTCCCAGAATGCCGTGTGTGGCTGATGGGTTTTGTAAAAAAGCAAAAAGGCTTTTTAATGGCGAGACAAACGTAGGAAGGAGGAGGAGGTTTTCATTCGGTGATGATACCAAAGACCTCGGTATCTCGCGAGTCGCGCTGCCGTGCCGGGATCGCGTCGCCCCATCCTCGGGGCCGCGTGCCAGAGGTCGCGACCCCTCGCGCGTGTTCGGTGGTGGCGGCGGCGGTGGTGACGGCGGGGGGGGGGGGGGTCTTGTATGGGGGGGCTGGGCGTTGGGCGAGATGGCAGGGAGCTACCACCCCACACATTCGAGTGAGAACCCCGTCTCGGATGCGAATCCCTCTACTCCCGGAGCCGTGTCCGCGCGAGTCTGTGGATCTGTCCGTGAGTCTGTATCTCAAGCAAAGGACCACTGTAGTAGGCATTCCATCATGCTACTCCAGAAGTCGCTTCTATTTAATTACGAGTCCGTGTGAATCTGTTGGCCTCTAATCGAGTCCATGGATCTCTACGCGGCTACATGGGTCTCGATGAAGTTTATGGATCTCTATATGTGGCAAACCAACGGGACCCAGAGGGCGTCTACCGGGGAGATTGAGCGATGCAATCAGCACGTGGCGTGCGGCTGCGAGGTCGATCGTTACAAAGCAGATGACCCATCAGAGATGGCGACGTCTTGTGGGGGGAGTCTGTTCATGCGGCAGTGGATTGATCATGGCGGTGACGATCCTCAAACTCCCCCCCCCCCACCGCTGTAGGAAAGAAGACAAAGAGGGCTGACGGCACAGGGCCATGGGGTGCGGTGTTCCCGCCACCGCGTGATTCAGGCCGTTGGGGCCAGCAGGGCGGGCGGGCAGGCGGGATGTGATGTCACGCCGGTGATGAATATTCCCTTTGAATCGCGGCGCGAGTCGGGTACAGTGCCCGGGCTTGTGCTGCGCTCGTGCAGCAGTCGTCAAGATGCAAAGCGGCTGACCCCGATAGAGGCCGGGGGGGGGGACAGTCTGTTTAGCGGGGTTTGTTGCGTCTGGCCGGGTCAGGGGCCACGTGTCGGCCCAGCGTGCCAGCCCGCGGTCCGCGTGGGCTGTGGTTGCCACGCATGGGACCGTGGACGGCTGGGTCGAGGCACAGGCACAGCCCGATGCGTCCCCGTTATCTCCCTCCCCGCCCGCCCGCCTGCCTGCCTGCGTCTCCCACCTCCTGTTGTAACATCCTTCCGCCTGCCCTCTGCCTTCTGTCTCCGACGTTAACTCGGGCCGCCTCTTCCTGCGCGTGGTCCTGTGCCTCGCCAGCGTGGAAGACGAGCCCTGAAGCGGCTTGCCAGAGACGCTCGCTGGCGCTTCCTCGTGAGTGGAGCCCCTCCTGGCAGCAGCGGCTTGAGCAGGGCATTGCAGGGCTCCTTTAACCCTCCGTATTGGTTCCTGAACCCAGATTCCGTGACCAATGTCTAAACCCCGTCCCGCTGGCCCGAGCGATGCGCTCATCAATGCAGCAAGTACCCGCGACGTTTAAACAGCCGCCGCCCGGAGATGGAATCGAACCCCCGCTTGGCGACGGTTGGCTACGCGTGACGCAAAAGAAGTTCGGCACTAGAACCGGCGACCTGCTGGATTGCAAGTCGAGTGTGATGACCGTCGCACCACGAACTCGCTCCCTCCCGAGCGGAGTCGCCCATCGGAGTGGCTCAGCAGAGTCGCCCATCACCGCCTACTGCCTCCTCGCGGAAAGCCCCGGCGACTCGCGCCCTGCCCCCCCCCCCCCACGTGTGGCGCCTCCCCGCTCCCACCCCCCTGCAAATCACTCGCTCCATTGGGGTCACGCACAGCGGCGGCAACGTCGCCCCCCTTAGGCGATAAAACGCCTGGCAGGACCCTCCCGAGCAAGAGCGGAGACTCGGTGGGGCTCTCTGGGTGAACTCGGGTGAGCAAAGCCGCGTCCCGGATGGGAAGGGTGGGGGGGCTGTTGGCCTACACAGATGACTATGTTGATGTGGAGAAGGGGGGTGGGGGGTGACGCTTTGGAGGAGATGATTGGGAGGAATTATGGTTTGGAGAAAGAAAGATGATGATGGTGGTGGTGGTTTTGAGATAATGACGGCACGGCTGCTTCGCGAGACCGATGGTTGAGGCGACGGTCAAGTGCTGCACGGCCCGGGCCTGGGAGTGGGCCGCGCCTACTCCTTGCTCCGGACAGCCGAAGGCCCTTTTAAGCCCAAAAATCCTCAACTCGTGTTTATTTTCCTTCCTCGGCTTCGTGCGGGATTCCTGGACATTTTTTTTGGTGACTAAATAAAAACGGAGGAGCGAGGGGGGGAAAAACAGACTCCCCACCACCGAGAGATGGGGGGGTGGGGGGTGGGGGGACGGGGGGTGGGGGGGCGCCTTTGCAAGGAATTCGGGCTGAGCGAGTCCCAGACGCGCCCCTCCACCACTGCCCGGACGGTCACCGCAGTCGCGTGGCTCCGGGGCGCGCGGGGGAGCGGTGGCGCAGCGGTTAGCGCGCTGCGACGCCACGGACCCGGCGACATCTCTGAAACCGGTCCTGCGAGGCCCACCCCCTAGGTCGACTCGGCCTCAAACGAGCACCTCGTGCGGTGTGTAAAAGTATCAGCATCGGGGGTAGACGAAAGCAGCCGGCCGTGGTGCCGCGCCGCTCCTCGTGCGCCGCTCTGGCATTTACAGTATAAGGTGCTCGCTAACGGCACTTGCCCCAACAGTCTGTTGAGGCTATGGTGGGGGGGGGGGGGTCTTTGTCTGTGTTTGTGCTGGGAAGCTGGAGAGAAAGACCCTCATAGAGTGGCGTCCCCGCTGCTGCTGCTGCAAGCCCACATCAAACACGGCATTCCAGCGACGATCCCCACACCCCATCCCCCAAACACCGCCACCCCCCCCCCCTTCTTACCAGCCCAAGCTGCTGCTCCATTGTGTGGCTTTTCTCTTTGATGCATTTAATGCTGCTGCTGCTGCTGTTAGTGGGCCACTCTTTGCCCACTGATCACTCACTCTCTCCCCTTGATGATCCTCCTCCCATGGACTTTCCATCCTACGGTGAACCTCCTCGAGGCTTCCACCTCACCACTGTCCAGTCTTCCCAGGAGCGTCTTCCCAATGCGCCGGCCGTCCGGCCGGCCTTCTCTCTCTCTGCCTTACAGCGACTTCGACTACCAAACGCGTCCAGGTTGGGTCTGGGTGGGAATGGCTGGTGGGTGGAGGGTGGGAGTGGGGAGAATGGGGAGGGGAGGGGGGGAATCTGCCTCGCCAGCCTCGCGGGAATTCTAAAAACACGGTGGCAGCCAATAAAAAAGCCAGAGCCCGATCCCTCGCTCTGCTCCATCGATCCACGTTTCCCTCCCCCCCCACCTCTCTTCTCCGGAGATGTTGGGCCCTGCTCAGCGGAACATCGAGCGGCACGCAATCCGAAGGTTTGCGAGTGGGGGGGGAGGGATCCTCGTTGGTGGTTGACTCAACCCCCATCAATCCTTCCGGAGTGCTTAAAAAAACAGTACAACTTTGTCGATGGTACCTTTTTGGATAGATTCGCCCCACGCCATTTTATGAACGTGGAATTTCCACCACCGACTGGCTCAGGGGCTGTGAACGGGAGCCGGATGACCACGTTATGAGCAGGAATTCGCTTCGGCTTCTGACTCTTTGAACTGCCCGGTGGCGAGCAAACGCGGCTCCTACCACGCCACCCGGGGTCCCCCACAACTCAATCCTTTCGGACGCCGCGGTGTGCTGTTTATTTCAGGAGCAGCCGTTTCATCCGCAGTGCCGCACGGGTACCGCCAGGGACGGGGGGAGTGGCGTTTTGCGGGGCTTTAAATCGGCGACACACTGTTACTGTACTGCATGATTATGCCTCGCTATGACCGTATCTCTCTCTCTGACTTTCCTTGTTTCTCTGTGACCTCTCTGCGTGTTCTGTGCCTGCATTTTGTTTCTTCTCTGGCCGCAACTCTCTATCGCTCTGTCGGCCTCCTTGTCTCTCCGTCTCTCTGCTTGTCCGTGTCGGTCTCTCTGCCGAGTCAATCTCATTGGATTGTCGGTGTCGGAATCTGAGTGTGTGTGTGTCCCTATCCACGTCTCTGTCCGTCTTGCCCTGAGTCCAGCCGCTGCGTCGCCGGGAGCCCCTTGTCTGTTGGGGAGTCCCCTGTCTCTCTGTGAGCCCCCTGTCTGTCCGTGAGCCCCCCCTGTCTCTCCGTGAGCCCCCCCTGTCTCTCCGTGAGCCCCCTGTCTCTCCGTTAGCCCCTGTCTGTCCGTGAGCCCCCCTGTCTCTCCGTGAGCCCCCCTGTCTCTCCGGGAGCCCCCCTGTCTCTCCGTGAGCCCCCCTGTCTCTCCGTGAGCCCCCCTGTCTCTTCGTGAGTCCCCTGTCTCTCTGTGAGCCCCCTGTCTCTCTGTGAGCCCCCTGTCTCTCTGTGAGCCCCCTGTCTCTCTGTGAGCCCCCTGTCTCTCCGGGAGCCCCCTGTCTCTCTGTGAGTCCCCCTGTCTCTCCGGGAGCCCCCCTGTCTCTCCGGGAGCCCCCCTGTCTCTCCGGGCTCTCGGCTCTCGCAGAGAGACGGACGGACGGGGAGGCATGGAGGAAACACGTCGTCTCGCGCACGTCAATGAACGTCGTCTTGCGCACGTCAATGAACGTCGCGCACACAAACTGCACAATAAACAGCCACGAGGGAGAGGGGGGGGGCCGCGGCGAAATAAATAAATAAACAGCGAGCGGCCGGAAAAGTTTTTCACGGCGCCACCAAATTAGGGCATTGCTTCCTGCGCGCCTCTCGCGCTGCTCTTCTCACAAACACCACGGCTCCCCCCACCCCAAATCCTCCACTTCCCCCCCCTCCTCTCTCTCTGTTCCACCCTGCTCCCCCTCCCCCAGCCAGCCCAGTACAGCCGCCACACAGCAGCAGCAGCAACAGGGGCAGCAGCACAGCAACCACAATAAACAAAAGCTCCGAAGCAAAGCCCTCCTTATTCACTTTTCCGAGTTCCTGGCCGAACAAACGGCGGCGGCGGCTGCTGCTGCTGCTGGGTCATAACTCAGCCGCTAGTACGGTTCCATCGTCAAGTGTGTTGCTTGGACTTTGCTTAGCGCACAGCACAGCCAGCCCCAGGGCAGAACAGCCACCCCCACAGCTCGCCCACGACCGCAGTAATCCACGTCGCCTCCTTTCCCCTCTCTCTCTGTTCCGCTCTGCTTCGCTCCCACGCAGTACAGGGCAGTGCAGCCAGCCCAGTAAACCCTCGCAGCCCAGGGCACATCGCGCAGTACAGAGCAGTACAAGGCATCATAGCCCACGGCTCCGGTGGGGCTCCCTTCGGATGGGGTCCCGGGGACAGTAGAGCCATCGTGTGGGGGGCCACCGGTGACGGTCATTCACCCACAAAGGAGAGTGAACTCCGGGGAGGAGAGAGGGGGGGGGGGTGGCAGGCAAGGTGGTGGAGGTGGTGACGGTGGTGCAGGCCCCACTCGGGCAGCTTGCCCTGACCGCCAGGCCCCTGGCTGCTGCACCGCCACTGCTGCTGTTGTTGTTTGCGGCAGTGCGTGCGAGTGGGGGCAGCAAACGCGCACCAGGGGGCACCCTTCCTGTGTCCCCCGCGCCAGCGGCGGATCCTCTCCGCCACCGAGCGGAAAAATCACGGCGACGGTGATTTTTGTTTTTCAGAATGAAAATAAAAACACGGCGGTGGCGGTGAGTACAAAAAACAAAGACGCCGATTTGAAGGTTGAGGGAAAACAAGCGAGAGAGATTTTCTGCGTAGCCAGGATGTCTGGCCTGAGCTGTGTGGGGATGCCGATTTGGGAGCTTCGTGAATCGTGACGAAGACTTTAACGTTACGGTCCGTTCACGTGGCCCGGGTGGCTCGGAGGTCGGTGTACTGCTAAGTTGGCACCGCAGCTGAAAGCCTGGGTTTGACACTGGGCAGACACCCCTGATCAAACCTGGTTTTCAAGTCACCGCTGGCTCGCATAGAGACCCATAGAGTCGCATCGTAACCCGTAGACTCGCACAGACCCACAGACTCACACGGGAGACACACAGATTTGAATGTGTCTTCCCAAGTGTAGCACTGAGTTGATGGTCTCAGCCAGGTCACAGATGACTGCACAAAAAATCCCATCACTTTTTCCCATGAGCAAAAATCTGACACTGAGACTGAAACTTTTAGTTTGACCATTTGAAGAATACTCGATGCAGAGGTAGATATATATATATAACACGTGACCGTAGTGTGGATATAGAGGCCTGGTGAAGTGACTACTCTGGCGTGTCTGCCGGGAACGGAGGCCCCGTGTGCTTGCAGGCGGCGGGGTTCATCTCCATTCGCGCAACGCCCCCGCTCCATTTCGTCTTCACCGACCCGTGTGCTCTATCTGGCCGCTGTAGGAAGGCCTCTCCCCTCCCATGGCCGGGCGAGCGTCGCCTCGCGGGCGGCTGCCGTTTCCATCTTTGGGTCTCGGCCGCCGTCCGTGCTCGAGCCGTGCGACGCGTCCCGCAACAAAGCGTCCCCGCCCCCAAGGCCCGTTACCACTGTTCGTACGATGTCATTAGCTGGCGAAAATGTTCCGATGTCCACGCGCTTTCCTCGTTCTGTCTCGGTGTGATTCCGAGCACGCGCGCGCCTCTCCGCGCACTTTTCAGCCGTTTGTTGCACTTTCTTTTTGGGAGAAATCTCCGCCGTGAACGCTTCCTGACGGCCGTGTGAGAGCGTCAGACGGATCCTGGAGGTATTGGCTCCGAGGCCCTTTTTGGCCGATGGTCTCTGGTGAGACTGTGAGAGATGGGCTACTACAGCTTCAGGGGAGGCCTTCATCCAGCGGTGCATTGATCGTTGCCGATGTATAGTCGGAGGAACAGATTTTAGCAGAAGCGCTGTGAAAAAAAAACATTATCACCCCCATCCATATACTCCTCCAGCCCATCCCCCTTTGCCTTACCCCTACCCTGAACGTACCCTGCCCCCTACTCTGCGTAGATGGGAGCGCTGCCGCTGCACAGAATTCCCGTTCCTTAACGCAGCTCACCAAGCGCGAGGTTACCGGGCGTGCTGACGTGGCTCGCGAGGATGCGGTGTGGCCGGCGTAGGTGGTGTGACCGTGGAAGGAGCCGGGTGGGGGGAGGGGGGTCGGTAGTTGTTGTTGTTGGTCGAGGATGTGGGGCGGGAGTGGGGGGGTGCATTGGCCTGGAGGCGAGGCCGAGACGGCGGCTGGCTATTGGCAAGGCTGGCGCTGGTGCGGCCGGGGTGGGGGGAAGAGGAGGAAGAGGAGGAAGAGGAGAAGGCGCGATCACAAATGGTGTTGTGGCCGCGATGGACCCAGGGTCGGGATGTGTGCAGTCCCAGTGGTTGGTGATGGTGGTGTTATGGCCGGTAGCCAGTCCGTAAAACCCCTGGCACCTGGGTCTGTTCCGCGACCTTCTGCCAGCGGGCCCTCGACACCTCACGTGGCCTCAATGCGCACCTAGCATGGCACACGCGCCGCGGTGACGTCACCGCCACTTAGCGGTGAACGGGGCGGTTCGTGTTGTTGGCGGTGGGGTGGCACGGACGTGAGGAGGAGCAGCAGCAGTGGCGTGGCACGGGGGTGTGGGAGCAGGGGGGCGGACAACGTTGTGACCGTGAGGAGGAGAGGAGCCTCCTGTGAGTTTCGCGGTGCGGCTGTGAGAGGGAGAATGCGGGGTTGGAGGGGGGGGGGGTGTTGGTGGGGTGGGGGGTTGTGGGGGGCAGGCCAGGCTAGGCCTGGCACGAGAATAATGCGGCGTTGTTGCGGCGAGGCGACGGCGCCCGCAGGACACAGGGGCTCGATTCACGGCTCGCCATCCCCGCGGCTCGCCCCGCCGCTCTGAGTGTGCGACGCGGGTTTGGAGGAGCGCGCCGCGGTTTAAACCCCTCGCGCACGGTACCGCCGTGGGCAGGAGAGCCGGGGGTGGGGGGGGGGGGCTAGGAGGCTTCGAGTGAAAAGTTACCAGCTCGGCTGGGGTTTTTTGTTCGTATTAAAACAGGTTTTCTTTGCGACGTTTTGTGTTTGTTTGCAAAGCGGTCCACCTTCGCCGCGCTTTATTTCAATAATTTGCGTGCGGGTCCACGCGAGGCTGTGTGTGTAGGGAGGTGGGGGGGGCAGTCTTAAGGAGCGGTGCATTTTTTGGTTTAGTCACAGGACCTTCGCGGCCTTCATTCGGGCAACAGCTGTTCATAGCTTTAAGATGAATAAACGGTAAAAACAGGAATAGCAGCAGCAGCAACAGCCGTGATATTCTGGCCATTGCCTGCAGGGCCCACATTTTATTAAGAACATGTGTGCACGTTACATTGCCTTGATCAAACAAACTTTTGCATCCCAGTATCGCCGAGAGGTGGCGGCGGTTTTGGGGGGGGGGGGTGGAGGCCTCGTCATCCAGCAGTGGATCGACCACGGCTGGCTGACGACGACTACGACGTTGCTGAGCACACAACATTTACAGCATTTTGTGTGGCCACAACAACCGTGCTCGGGTTTATCGCGTCATTCATTTTGGTTTTGGTCTCCGGAGGCGGCTGCAGTGGGTGTGAATGTCCCGCTTGTGACTCGCGTCTCCTTCCACAAGGGCGGGGCAGTGGGGGATCTGTGGGGAGGAAGGGGGGGAGGGGCAGACACGGCCAGTGACCTGCGTGTGACCTTGACGCGGATTGGGTCTTCTAATGAGCCCACTGTAATCGCACTCTTCCGTTATTGACAAAATAACCAAGGTCTCCTTCCCACGTTTGTTTTTCCACGTAAATAAAAAAAATAATGAAGATCATTTAAAATAATTAACACGTCCCCATCAACCGGCACCGCCTTCTGGAATTGCAGTCGCAGCGGCAGCAACAGCAGCATTGGTTCAGTAACTGCAAGCACAACTCTGAAACCGGTTTCGACATTCGATGTCTCATCAGCAGATTGATTGGGCGGACGCAGCTGATGTGTGGTGGGGGTCGGGGAGAGGGACGCGCGGGGGAGGTGGTCCCCCCCTTGCGTGATCGTCACCGAGCGAGAGGAGCCGAGAGATCTCGGAGTCTCTCGACGCCCTCGCGGGGAGGGGGCTTTGGGGGGAAGCGTTGGGGGTGTTTTTTGTGTTTACCCGGCGGCGGCCGCTGGACAAACGCGGCGGCGGAATCGCCAACGCCAATGTTTACTCTGCAGAGCGACACGGAGAGGGCGAGGTGAGAGGAGTGAAGGGCCGGCGAGCAGCGCTGCAGCGGCGCGGGGAGAGGGGGGGGCGGTGAGCCCCCCCCCCCACCCCTCCCTCTGATAAATTGTTCCAATCGGGTAATGTTTGCTCAAATACGAATGACAACTAAGTGAAGGGCGTTGCAGCCTTCCTTGGTCCGTGGATACAGGGGGCGAGAGCGGAGTTGTCCCCCACCCATTGTATGACCTCTCTCCTTTAAACGAGGACACGCTACATCAGCCTTCCCCATCTCGAGAGTTGCGTCCCCGTCCTCAGCCGTACAGATGGAAACAGTTTGGCGATTAGTCCACACTTGCTGTGTGTACCGCCTTCTCCTGGCCAGCCAGGGCACGGGCGCCTCCTTCGACGGCCCAGTTTAAGGGAGTTGCGCAACGTTTGTGCGGCGATCCACCAACCCCCCCCCCCCGTCGCCTTCACGGCGTGCGCCACCTCGTCAGTGGCCACCGGTGACGGCACGCGCCCCTCTCGCTGCCGAGGAACCAAGCGGCGCGTGCCGGGTGTCCGTCCCGCCTTGCTCGGCGCGCCACCGACGGCTTGCCATGTTACGGCGGCGCGCCAGGCGGTGCCGTTTGACCAGAAGCGTGTGGGCACGCGATCTCTCCCTGTGTGTGTCCTTGGCAACGCATGGCAGGGCGCTAGGGGGTGGATGGGGGGGCGCGGTGACCAGTGGGACTGATTGGGTGGTGGGGGGTTGCCATACCAAGAAGGTTGAGTATGGCTGCTGTACAGGGTTGATGCGGGGGCGGCAGAGATTCAGGGGTGTGGGAAAGAAACGGTGGGAGTTGGGGGCGTAGGAGACGATGGCCTTGCCAGGGATGATACCGACAGAGAGGGAGGGGGCGAGGCCGAGCCCGTGCGCGGTGCGAGGATGCGGACGGACCACCGTGTCGCGGTGCGGGTCGGTGTGGTGACGCAGAAGGAATGTGCGCGGGGCGAGCGGGCACGCTCGTTCGCTCGCTCGCTCGCGCCGTCGATCCCAGGGGACCGCATGAGTCACTCGTGCGACAGTCACCCCCCGGACGCCCACGTGGGGCCGCTCGCTGAGCTGCGTCGCCCCCATGAAATGCTCACGGCCGCGGCCCACTGGGGGCAACGCTGGGGGCAACGTAGGGGCAACGTAGGGGCAACGCTGGGGCAACGTAGGGGCAACGCTGGGGCAACGCTGGGGCAACGTAGGGGCAACGCTGGGGCAACGTAGGGGCAACGCTGGGGCAAGCATTGCCGGTGACGGTTGTCGCATCGCTTGACCCCGTGAAAAGGAAATATTGCCCGAATCTGATCCGCTGCCCCCCCCCCCCAAGTGGGAAACTGGGATGGCAACCTCCAATGAGTTCAGAGGTCAACGGCCTGGACGTGGGGTGTACCAACTTGGCCTGAGTGAAGGGGGGGGGTGGTGGCGGCCGCGAGCTTTGATGTATAATAAGTCAATGTTTTGTGTCTATATATGTTTTTATATTCGTAGACCTTGTTCACTATTGTGCGTAAGTTAACCTTCCCCACGTACCCTTTGGGGGTGACCGTTTGGGAGAACCAGAGCATGACGGACGGACACGTGCGAACTGGTTAAATATAGACGCCACCCGTCGCTGCGACACTTGTCCCCGTGGCTCATTCCGGAACGACACAGTCGGGTTCAGACTTTCACTCTCAGCAGGGCATTCGGGGTCGTTCCGGGTCGTTCCAGCCCATTTCCACGCCTGGACTCACTGGAAAAATTGATTGCATAGGTGGTGCGTGACTAGCAGCCACAGCGACGGGAGGTATACTGGATGTGGTGTGCCGGTTGATGAAATATTCCGTGGGTTACTGACCCGGACAGATCCGACCGAAATGAAAGGCGCGAGTGTACAAAAGAGGCTCGCGCGCTGTTCGTGAGCACCGATGAAGGCCGGCCCAGCACACGAGGGGTTGGTGTGGCCAACACCGTACTCGACCGTCTTTGTCTCTCGAATACTGATTTTGTTTACGCACGGCGTGAGTCGCTCGTTTAACGCTTGATCGTCCTAGGGGGAGGCGCAGGACCGGTGCACATCTCCACTGCTGTCATTGATCAAGAGCAAGAATGGACCTCGGGTCACTGAGACACGAACAAACATTCTGACGCTCGCATCGCCGCACACGCGTACCGGCAGGCAGAGGTCCCCCGAAAAACTCTTAAGGGACCCGGGCCTAGTTCGCCGCGGTTGCTCGAGGTGAAACCTGTTGCCAGTGACAATTGCCAGGAAGACAGTGGCCATAAAATGTCCCCCGGCAAGCGTCTCGCCGGGGCCCAGTGGGTAAGACCCCCTCCAGCGCCGTCCCGTGGGGCGTCGCTCTCCTACGCGGTGGCGCTGTCCCCCCCCCTCGACCCAGCTGCAGGAACAAAGGACCCGTGTCCGCGTTTGTTCCGTCGGCCGACCGGGAACGTAACAAAAGAGAAACTGCGGCCTTTTGAACGTTGCTTCGAGATCGGGAGGGTGCTGTCCGACCGGCCGCGGCATGAGGAGGTGGGAAGGAGGGGCTCGGAGCTTCGTTTCTCGCTCAATAGTTTGTTTTTTTCGGTGGTTGGTTAGATCGGAGTGTGGGTGGCTTACGCGACTACCGGTAACGGTCATCGCGAGAGGTATGTAAGAGGCGGTGTGCCGGGTGATTTAAATATGTTCCCGATTGTCGACTCAGACCCAGTCCGTTGGGCTATGGGGGTAGGGATGATGTCACCATACTTCACCACACTGGCTGGTGTGGGGTTTTTTGACATGCCGCACTCCCATGTGACCATGCCGCTGCAATGTGGAAACCGAACCAAGGCTGCAGATTTCGTAGCACGGCGCACTAACCGCTAGCCTAAAATAACTCCAATCAAGCAGTTTCTTCAGCCGAAGCGGCGCTCCAACATCTGGCGGAAGAAGGCATTGGGCGATGTTACAACTCCTGGCGAGTCCCAAAAAATAATTAAACCCTTGTACGGTTGCCTTGTGTGGCCTTCCTAGAAGGGCGGTGGCGCGGCCCAGCGGTACGGCGGTCGCCGCTCGTTGCGGAGGTCCGTGGTTCGACTCGAGCGGCCACCCCGATTTCATACTGGGGGGTGGAGTAACCAAAGTGGTTGTGTTAAAGGTCTCTGACGTCATTCGCAAGAGCAGCAGCCCATTGTGTGCCAGCGTCGGGGTCCACATTTGTCAAATTAAAAAAATTACCCGCAAGTCGCTTAAACTGGGGATTATGCACACAGCAGCAGTCACCCCCCCCCACCATCCCCGCCAACTCTCCCCTCTACTGGCAGACGAATGCCCTCAAGTTACTCTCGCAAATGAGAGACTCATCCTGGTCTCTCGAGTTCTCGCCCGGTCGCACCAAATCAACTTAAGGCTTCTGCCACCCGGATAACGAACGCCGCGCAATAGCAAGCTCCGTGCGCACGCTTGGAATCGCTCTTTCCCCTGCTGCTTGACCCCTGTGAATTATTCATGCAAAGCTTTCGGGTTAAAAGTTTTCCCAAGTTATCCCGCGCTCATGGGGTATTTTTTTTAAAACGCGCTCGCCAATAAACCTGCACTGCTTGGCCATTGCCTGAAACGTCGCCTATTATATATTTTTTTAATGCCACACACACACGGTGTTATTGGCGAAGGTGCTGAGTGTTTTTGTGCTGGCAATGCAGGAGCGTGTGAGATATTTGTAATAGTTTAAAATCGGGTAAGGGGCCAAAGAGAGCTGATGTTTTTTTTTGTGAACATTAAAATGTGTGCTTGTTTACGCTGGGAAAAGCCTCACCAGGTCTCGAGACTCCTTGTGAGTCAAACGAAGGGAAAGGTCTCTGCTCCAAATAAAAAAAATAAAAACCCAACACAACCCTTGGTCAATCCACTGCCGGATTGGGGGTTGTTTGACCACACTGCACCATGCTGGTCAGTACAGATAGATATACGTGAAGGGATTGGAGGGGGGGAGAGGACTTTCAGGTCCGGGTCCAGATATAGCCATGACTGCAAAATGGAACTCGGGTCGCTGGGTTCGTGTCACCTTGCACCAACTGTTGCGCCATCGACCCGCCCCTGCTGCGAGTAATCGGTGAAGAAAAACTAAATAAATATCAAACAAAGCAAATCAAGATGACGTTAAAAAAGCACCCCCCCCCCACTCCCCCAGTGTTTCTCAACCGAAGTAATTAAAGTAACATGCGCAAAAGAGGCAGACATTTCACAAATACAAAACCCTTCGGGCTGGGTTTTGTATTAATACATTCCCGAAGTTTCAGATCTCGGAGCCAGGCTCGGGAGCGAGGTGCAGGCCCCGTGCCGATGACTCTGGGCACACGGTGTTCCCTTGCCACAGCGAATCGGCGGTGGTGCGGTGATCCGTCGGTCGTGTCAATGCTGGGGCGGTTGTGTGATTTTTTTTCATGTTTTAATGAGGACCCAAGCCGAGACGGACTATCTGAAAGTGAAAATCGTACGTGGGGTAATTAACGTGCGCCGACGCGCGGCTCATTTGTATAGGTTGCATCTCGTATTGCGTAATGGACATCTGGGTTGAGGTGTTGGTTGCACCGGTTAGCGCACCGCGCTGTGAAACTGGCGACCACGGTTTGGCTTCCCGGCGACGGTCGACAGAAGTGGCGAACCACGGGAAAATAAAACAACGCCCCGTCAGCCCGCAGTGACCGGTGGAGTATGTTCCAACAAACCCCCAATGACCGAGGAGGCGTTCATCCAGCAGCAGATACGCAAAGGGGCTAGATAGAATGGAAAGAAAAAAAAACCCCATAAAATATGATGCGTTTTAACGTGCAAATCGATTCCTGAAATGCATTATCGCCGTCGGCGTCCATCTCGGCGCAAGTCGCCACTGAGGTGCGAGCGTCGGGAGAAGTGGGCGCTAGGCGAGGAGAGTGCCCAGGTGAAGAGGAGCGCCGGGGGGGGGGGCAGGGGGACAAACAGAACGGGCGAAAGGGAACCGCTCCAACTCTCGCCCCGTCCGTCTCGCCGTGGCGTCGGCAGAGCACTTGGCGAGGCCGACGTTGGGTCCTGGTGGAAATTGGCGAGATAATGTGCAGGGGCGGTGAGTGTGGGGGGGTGGGGGGGGGCGACGAGGGACGTGAGGGGTGGGGGGAGGGACGTGTTTGACGAGGGAGATGGTGGGTTGAGGGAGGGGTGGGGGGGGTGGAGGTCGGGCGCCGTGGAGACGAACAAGAGGGCGCTGGACGCTCGTGAAGACACCGGCTCCCGTCGCCATGACGACCGGCGGGAGGCTGGGGACTGGTTTGTTTCCTTACAGGGGGTGGGGGGGGGTATAGGGGGAAAAAGGAACATTCTTTGGTGCCTTCCCTGTGTGGGGGTTTTTTTTTTTCTCCGTAGCTGTGGAAACAACAAAAAATTTCGGACGGACATAAAGAGGCGCGGTGTTTCCCGGCGTCGCGAGCCCCGGTAATGGCGGCGGCCACCGCGTTTTCTGGAGCCGGAGATGGCGATGGGGCGATGCTTCTCGCCCGACGGACCGGAGCCGAGGAGGGTGGCGGTGGCCGTGTCCAGCGGCGGCCCCGGGACCCCCGTCAGACGGGGCGGTGAGCTGGCAGCGAGTGGGGGCAGAGAAGTTTGGAGGGGGGGGGGGGGTGTAGTGGTGGGGTGGGGGCCCTCCTCTCGTTCTCCGCTCTCTCTCGCACGACCCAACTTGGCGCTGCCTCCGTCTTCACATTCCCGAACCCCGCCGTCCGCCACGCGAACGCGCTCGCAACATTCCTTGAGAATTCTTGTGACGCCGCTCGACTCCGCGGCGCGCAAGGCTTGGCACGGTCCCCGTAGGGCACCCGTAGGATTCCCACACGGTCCCCCATAGGATCCCCATGGTCCCCCGTAAGAACCCCATGGTCCCCCGTAGGATCCCCACACGGCCCCCGTAGGGTCCCCACACGGTCCCCCGTAAGAACCCCATGGTCCCCCATAGGATCCCCATGGTCCCCCGTAAGAACCCCATGGTCCCCCGTAGGATCCCCACACGGCCCCCATAGGGTCCCCACACGGTCCCCCATAGGGCCCCCCACGGTTCTCTCACACGCAGCACACCAGCACTGGCCCCGATGCCGGAGCGTATCGGAGACGCGCGGCCCGTGGTTCGTAGTTGACGGAACGTGTCCTGGGTGCCGGCACGGTGGAGTTCCTCGCGTCTCTCCTTCTCCTCTTCCTCCTGGCAGCGAGAGAGGAGAAATTCTCCATCCCCCCCCCCCCCCAGCACCACCACCACCACTCTGCCCCCTCTCTCTTTTTTTCTCTCTTCCTCTCATTTTTTTCCTCCCCCCCCCCCCCCCCCCGAAGAAGCAAAATTTAATTGCTGCCCTAAATTAGCACAGGGGTCATGTGGTCACGGCTGTTGCCATGGCGACGGGCCAGGTCCGTGCCCGGGAGCGGGGAGGGCTTCCCGCAGGAATCTGGCCGCCCCGATCGCTTTTATCTTTTTTAATGAGTCGGGAGCCGATATGTTTTGTACAAGGTGGGGGGGGGGGGAAGAGAAAGAGAGGCGCACAATAACAAGGGTGCAATTACTGGCCCCGTGTGATGAGCTGTTGCCCGCTGAGAGCTGTTGTACGGTGAGAGCTGTTGTACGGTGAGAGCTGTTGCCTGAAGAGAGCTGTTGTATGGTGAGAGCTGTTGTATGGTGAGAACTGTTGTACAGTGAGAACTGTTGCACGGTGAGAACTGTTGTATGGTGAGAACTGTTGCCTGAAGAGAGCTGTTGTACGGTGAGAACTGTTGTATGGTGAGAACTGTTGCCTGAAGAGAGCTGTTGTACGGTGAGAGCTGTTGTACGGTGAGAGCTGTTGCCTGAAGAGAGCTGTTGTACGGTGAGAGCTGTTGTACGGTGAGAGCTGTTGCCTGGTGAGAACTGTTGCACGGTGAGAGCTGTTGTACGGTGAGAGCTGTTGCCTGAAGAGAGCTGTTGCCTGGTGAGAACTGTTGCCTGAAGAGAGCTGTTGTACAGTGAGAGCTGTTGCCCGGTGAGGGCTGTTGTACGGTGAGAGCTGTTGCCTGAAGAGAGCTGTTGTACAGTGAGAGCTGTTGCCCGGTGAGGGCTGTTGTACGGTGAGAGCTGTTGCCTGAAGAGAGCTGTTGTATGGTGAGAGCTGTTGCCTGAAGAGAGCTGTTGTACGGTGAGAGCTGTTGTACGGTGAGAGCTGTTGTACGGTGAGAGCTGTTGTACGGTGAGAGCTGTTGTACGGTGAGAGCTGTTGTACGGTGAGAGCTGTTGTACAGTGAGAGCTGTTGTATGGTGAGAGCTGTTGTACAGTGAGAGCTGTTGCCTGAAGAGAGCTGTTGTACAGTGAGAGCTGTTGTACGGTGAGAGCTGTTGCCTGAAGAGAGCTGTTGTACGGTGAGAGCTGTTGTACAGTGAGAGCTGTTGTACGGTGAGAGCTGTTGTACAGTGAGAGCTGTTGTACGGTGAGAGCTGTTGGCTGAAGAGAGCTGTTGTACGGTGAGAGCTGTTGTACGGTGAGAGCTGTTGGCTGAAGAGAGCTGTTGTACGGGTAGAGCTGTTGTACGGGTAGAGCTGTTGTACGGTGGGAGCTGTTGGCTGAAGAGAGCTGTTGTACGGGTAGAGCTGTTGTACGGGTAGAGCTGTTGTACGGTGAGAGCTGTTGGCTGAAGAGAGCTGTTGTACGGGTAGAGCTGTTGTACGGGTAGAGCTGTTGTACGGTGAGAGCTGTTGGCTGAAGAGAGCTGTTGTACGGGTAGAGCTGTTGTACGGTGAGAGCTGTTGGCTGAAGAGAGCTGTTGTACGGGTAGAGCTGTTGTATGGTGAGAGCTGTTGCCTGGTGAGAGCTGTTGCACGGTGAGAGCTGTTGCCTGGTGAGAGCTGTTGTACGGTGAGAGCTGTTGCCTGGTGAGAGCTGTTGTACGGTGAGAGCTGTTGCCTGAAGAGAGCTGTTGCCCGATAAGAGCTAAGCGAGAATCGCTGCTGCGATTCTCACTTTTTGAAAGTGATCGCCGTCGGCGCCCTTGTGGAGAAGATGAGTAGCACAGCGTGTAAGCAGACAGTGCGGCGAGCCGTATTATAATCACTGTAAAGTATCTCCCCTCACCCTGCCCATCGGCTCCACCACAGCCTTTCTGGGAGTACTTAATTTCAGCAGCAGCATCGGAAGCATTGTTTCAAGATGAGCACCGCTGTCTCGCAAGCCTGATAGTGCTGCTGATGAGACGCTGAATGACCCGGTCCTGATCGCTTTCTCATCCTGAATTATTTGTTCCCTCTAAAATGATGGACTCCCGGAAGAAAGGTCTCTTTGCCAATGGGGTTATGTTCGAACGATTTTTTTAACTTCTGTGGAAAAGACGGGTATATGTGACGGAGAGATTTTGCCCGAGTATTTATTTTACAATTTTTACTTCTCAGCGTCGCTTCGAATTCCGTGGCATTTCTTTTGAATGCGAGCGGGAGGCAGTTTGAGTGAGGAGGAGGTGGTGGTGAGGCGTACTGGGTGGTAGGGTTGGTATCTGGTGGTGAGTGAGAGAGAGAGAGGGACCGTGTTGTAAGCTGGGAAGAGGGTGAGACACATTTGGTGTGATGCTTGTATCTGAGAATCGGTGAGTCAGGACTTGATGACGTTACAATTTGGGGCACGGTGGAGGTGATGTTCATCTGTGGGAAGTGGTGAGATAGAAGTGAGTGATTGGTTGTTTTGGTGATTCGTTGGTGAGATGGTAAGAAAGCTGTTCGCACTGTCGCTGGCGAGTGGTGAGTTCGAGGTGAGGTGGTGAGTTACACTTAATGGTGCGTGGGAGTTGGCGAGTTTATTCAGCTCACCTCTGCCACTTGCCATGCATGCTATTTAACTAAGCTCCGTTATCTCTGAGGCTGTGTACGTGGTTTAGCTACTCAGGATTCCTCCAAAGCTGTGCGTGATTTGTTAGCGCTGTTTGTTGGTGATTCCATTTGCAGTCGGCTACGGGGGTGTGGGGTCCGTGTTAACGATGTTGTCGTGAGTTAGTTTGCTCATTCCCTTCCATCCTGCGCTGGCATGTGTGACTGCCGAATGGCATTGTTGGGCCCCTCGTATCGCCAAGCTCAATGGAGCATCACCGGCTGAACATCCTTTCGTGTGGTCCCGCCTGTTGATGTAACTCGCTGACACCGTGCCCCTTGCCGGACAACTGTGGGGGCGAAAAGAAAAATATTCGTGACACCCCTGGATTCCTCCCAAGATGCTGATGCTCAACACGGTACAGCCTGAACGAGTGTGAGAATTGGAGAGGCGGCGGCGGCGGCGGCGACGACGACGTTGTTGCCTGGGACGAGGCGGTCGAGCAGTTTTGGAGGCGGTGGCGCCGATGCCACCCGCCGGTCGCTGTGACCGAGCGGGCTTTTCTCGCGAGCGGCCGGTCCGCGTGCTGCGCTGCGAGCCGGCGGGAGGGTGGGGTGGTGCCTTGCCTCGTGTCGCGACACACGCCTCCCTCCCCCGCCCGTTGTGGGGAGAGGTCATGGGTAGACGGTTTAGTGCTGCACCGCGAGCCCGGCCCAGCCGAGTTCGATTCCCGCTCACGGCCGCCAAACACCGGTGACGATTATCCGAATTGGTCCTGCCTCCCTCCCCGCTACGTCGACTCGGCCTCACAATGAGCAGTTGATGCGGTGTGTAGTAAACATCGCCACTGGGGAGATAAAGACGGCCGGGCGTGGTGCTGGCCACCCCCCCCCCCTCGTGTACCGTACCGGCCTTCATAGGCACTGCTCATTAACAGAATTTGCCCCAAAGACTGCGACGGCTATACCGTAGATCTTTCTCTTTTGTAAGTCACGCGCGTGTGTGTGTGTGTGTGCCTGCCTGTGTATATTAGTCATACTGTTATGTACACTTGCACGACTACACGCTGTAACGGCTGTGTCATTATGAACACGAGGGATCACTAACAGCTCTTGCCCCAACAGTCTGTTGGAGGCTACACGGGGGATCTTTGTCGTCACGTGGCAGCACCGTGCGATGCGGTGGCCCGCATTTCAGCCGGTGACGTCGTTCCGCACGATTGAGTCACCCCATCTTAGCTTGTTTGTTTCAGTCTCTCGTGTGTGTGCTTTTTTTTGTCGGTGACGGCATCGCCGGGAGCGAGGGGAGAATTCCTGAGGGCCAGATTGAAGTCAAACTCACCACCTACCCACCCAGCTTGCAAAACCGTCGCTGCTTTTTGAGACACTGTACTAACGCCACCACATCTAAGGAGGCGAAATGTGTGCAAATCCACTTGCCTGTACTGTCTCCTATAGCGTGGGTGGACTAAGACTCATTTGGTACGACCTTGGGCCCCTTTTTGGTGGACCGGAACCTGGGCCCCTCCGTCCCATGGGCCCCGGTGCAGGTGCACCGCCTGCACACTCGATGGCTATTCCGCCCGAGTGGCGCCACACACGTCAGAAGGTCAAAATACAGAGAGGGACTTCCGGTCGCAATGCACCACATGCACACAGAAACCCGAGTTTGAGTCCGGACCACTGCGGCCAAGCAAGCGGTGAGCTTGCGTGGCCAAACAACTCCCAGGGGCCACAACCTCTCTGGCTCCGTGTCCCGTGCCCCCAAGGCAGGAACCGCTGCCCAGGAGCTGTCGGATTTATTGACGCCGGAGCGGACTTCGGCATCCGCTCAGTCGCCACCCCCAGCCGCTGCTGCTCCTCTGCTTCTCGGCGCCGCCGGTGAACGTTTTGTCGCGGTGCGGCCGTGGAAACCGGTTGCCGCTCGTGCCACCGATGCCGCGTACCCTGAACGAGGCCCCCCCCACCCCGCGGGCGTGAGACGTCACCGCTATGGCGCTGTCCGCGCGGAGGGGGGACGACACGCCGGGTCGATCTGGACGCGCGCACGATGCCAGGACGTCGATCGAAGGCTCGACGTCGTTTTTTACGTTTTCGCCACGACACGAAGACGCGGCTGTCAGGCCCCGGGTGGCAGCGTGCTCGCCGCTCGTTCCAGAGCTCTGCGGTTCTAGCCCCCGGCCGCCCCGGTTAATGCTGCGAGTGCACTGGCCGTGAAATAAGCGCCGTCTGCATCGCAGTGGACGTTGAAGATCCCGTGACGCGAGTTGAAAAAGAGCGGGCCGCCGTGTGCCGGCGTCACGGTCCACATTTTGCTAAATTAGAAAAATTTACACCACAAATTATGAAGTTAGACTGACCAATTGCAACATTGCCCCCTACCGGCAGTGCCAACTTGCCGTTGTGCCACACAGAGAGGTCCCCTTAGCCTGCAAATAAAAAGTACAGCTGGGCATCGTTGGGTAGCTGGGGCGTTGAAGCGAAGTGCCGTGTTTATGCAGATCCTTGTCCTGCGAGAGAGAGTGCAATCCAATCTATCGGCTGCGAAACCCCGTTGAGAAGTAATACATATATATTCTTAAAGGCACTATCGCGTTTGTTGAACATCCCCCGTGTTTTTTGTTGTTGTTGTTTTGGCGTAAGCGTCGAGCAAGGACAAATAAACGGCGAGGCATCATTGACGGTGAGACGGGGGGGGGGGGGTCGCGCTGCCGGTTTCCACCACCAGCCTCGCCGCGGCTCCGGATCTCGTGGCGCCAGCCCAAGGTTGGGGGAAGGCTGTGGCAGCTTTGTATTCACTCTCTCACTTCTCAACGGACCCGGGGATCACACGCTAGTCGGCCTGAGACCACCCTTGACGCTCGCCCACCGACGGCTCGCGATGAAGATGGTTTGGTGATGGTATCGCCGTGTCCGAAGGGCATTCCGGAGGTCGAGTTATCATCACAGGGTATTCCGGTGGTCGAGTTATCATCATCGCAGGGTATTCCGGAGGTCGAGTTATCATCATCGCAGGGTATTCCGGAGGTCGATTTATCATCATCGCAGGGTATTCCGGAGGTCGAGTTATCATCATCGCAGGGTATTCCGGTGGTCGAGTTATCATCATCGCAGGGTATTCCAGAGGTCGAGTTATCATCATCGCAGGGTATTCCGGAGGTCGAGTTATCATCATTGCAGGGTATTCCGGAGGTCGAGTTATCGTCACCGCAGGGTATTCCGGTGGTCGAGTTATCATCATCGCAGGGTATTCCGGAGGTCGAGTTATCATCGCAGGGTATTCCGGTGGTCGAGTTATCATCACCGCAGGGTATTCCGGTGGTCGAGTTATCATCACTGCAGGGTATTCCGGTGGTCGAGTTATCATCACCGCAGGGTATTCCGGTGGTCGAGTTATCATCACCGCAGGGTATTCCGGTGGTCGAGTTATCATCATAGCAGGGTATTCTGGTGGTCGAGTTATCATCATCGCAGGGTATTCCGGAGGTCGAGTTATCATCATCGCAGGGTATTCCGGTGGTCGAGTTATCATCGAAGGGTATTCCGGTGGTCGAGTTATCGTCACCGCAGGGTATTTCCGGTGGTCGAGTTATCGTCATCGCAGGGTATTCCGGAGGTCGAGTTATCATCATCGGGGAGAGTGTGCGGCAAGGGGTGAATCCATGGATGATCTCAGACGGTGGGGGGGGGGGGGGTGCGCGTGCCACCTCGACGTTGATCCGGGAGTGGATTGGGACACAGCGGAGCGATCGCCTCGCCCTAGGGGGGTAGGCGGGATGGGGGTGGGCGGGTGACTTGATCATGACCAATGACGTAGCGTGGTCGGCACTGAAAAACCCCCTTTGGCGCAAATAATGAAATTGTGCCCCCCCCCCCACCCCCCACTGGTCCGCCCTCACACCTTCATAGCCCAGAACCTGCCCCCCCCCCCCCCACTCTGGCTCGTGGGCCCCTCCGGAGAAGTTGCAGAGTCCTGGCCGTCGTCACGCGGCAGTGCCGCGTGCCGCGCGCTGCATCGTGCCGGTGGCGTCATTTCACCTGAACCGAGTCATCGGTTGTTGTTCAGTTTACTTGGGGTTTTGTTTTTAATTCCGGTGATGGCATGGGCGAGAACAGAGACATCTTATCGACGCCTGGTTTCGTTGGTGGCACAGCGTTCTGGGGCGTCCGTGGCATTGTTGGCATGGGCCCTGGCGCTAGGAATTAAACCGCCCCTCGCCCCTATCCAACTTCGCACCCACCCACCCCCCGGCCTTGTCCGTAGCCCGGCACTGGGTATTCCCGGTGCAATTGCACCGCCTGCGCGCTCGATGGCCAGGCCGCTGCCTCCCTGGAGGCACCGAGGAGCGTCCCAGCCAGCGGCTGGCGTCTCCGCGGGGGCGATGCCCGCGGCAAGCGGCAGGGGATCGCGGTTGCTCCTCCTCCCCGGAGGAGTCTCTCCGTCAAGTCGCCTCCCGGAGCGTTCTGCTCGGCTACGTCGTCAGAACCTTTGCTCAAACCAGTGAACCTTTCACTCGCTCGTTGAAGGAAAATAATGAATGAAGACAAAATTGTAACCACGGCGATTTAACGAAGACGTCGGGCTGACGAATCTTAACAGTAGCGTCATGCCCTGATGAGAGTTTAACGAGAGTCAACACGTTGGTCAATGACAACACTGTTGCTTTGCAAGTGGAAATATACGACGGGCGATGGCCCTTCATAGCACATTCGTACGATCTCTGTATTGGGCTTTGATGAAGGGCCTCTGCCCGAAACGTCGCCGATCATATATATTTTTCTTGTAATTTTCCACAGGGTTATTGACGAATTTGAGGGAGTTGTTGACTCTGCTTGTGCACCGCTGCCAACGCATCGACAGCATCCCCACAGATCGCCCGGCTCGATGCGACGAGCCGGCATCGGCTGCGGAGAGCCATCGGAGCCCCCCTCGGCTTATCGCCCACTGGACGTCTGTGAAAAAAGAGCTTCACAGCTCATCGGATTCCTCCAGTATCAATACATATTCTGTTTCCGATCACTCGCGTTCGGTGATGGCACAGTGTGTCCGCGGTCGCACCGCGTCCCCAAAAGGACGCCTGCTGTGTCCGTCGAGAGGGGTGGAGAGAGGTGAGAGAGGAGAAAGGCTCCAGGAGATCGCTGAGCTGGCTCTCGCATGAAGTAGACTCCAGGGTTGATTGCACCTATTTTATTATTACACGCTTTTTATTAACTCACTGTCGTCTGTTGTATCCTCAAATCTTGTAACTCAATTTTTACCCACTTCCCAATGTGGTATCGACTGCAAACTTGGTATGCTTATGTCATACTGATGACAATACTATATTCAATAATTTAAAAAATATAGATATATTTTAAACATTTTTTTTATATGTTATGTTTCGGCTTGGGTCTAATTGTCCACGCTCAACTGACGTTGGCTGTACATCACCACGGCCCCTTACGTTATGGCAAGCTTCGGGGCCACTTCCTGGAGTCGTGGAGTTCTTCCATTAGTAGTACGGTACATTCCATTAAAGCGTGTTTTTTAAAAGTTTTTTTAAATATTACTTATTTACTTCTGTTTTTTTAATTTTAGCATGTAAGGCTCACCGAGCTACATAGCTCTTTTTCAGAAGCGACCTGGACACACATTTGAAAGCTCGCCGAAGTGGCTTCTCGCGTGGGAAATTTAAAGCAGCCTAATACTCTAAAACAAATGTTGCTTAATGTGGAGGGGAAACCCGGAGGACCCGGAGAAAGATTTACACGACCACAGGGAGAGAGAGACACCACAACGCCAAATATAGAGGCGTCAGGGTCTGAATGGAAATCCGTGACCCTCCTGTATACCGGGCGAGGTAGTCAACGTCTCGCCACCTTGGCGCCCCCTCCCCAAGCATCCAAACCTCGGTTCTACTTTAAAAAAATCGCCATGGCAGCGTGGAATGCTCTCATCGGAGTTACTCACCCCCGAAGAAAACACCAAAGTCGCTTCTTTATAAAAACAACAAAAAAAATTGCAAAACAGTGCTGCACCACGGCCGTCCCCCCTCCCCCTCCTCCCTCTCTCCCAAAAATTTACGATTTGAACTCGAATGTTCAAAAAAAAAAAGCGACGGACCCTGGCGTAAAAAAACCCCCCCAAAAACTTCAAAAGCGGAGAGCCGCGCGAGTCTTGGCGCTCGCCTTGCTGCGCAAAGTTTCGCGCCCCTCGACTTCCACGCGAGGTCTCGTCGTTGTTGTCCCTCCCCCTCGTCTTAAACTTTGTCGGCGCTTCTCCTCTTTGCTACCCCTGGCGGCGACTGCCGCCGCCGCCGCCGCCGAGCGAGCGAAGCGCTCTCCGTTTGAACTCCGCCGCCCACCCGCGGCTCACGGGAGCGGCCTCCTCCCTCTCTGTCTCTCTCTTATCTGCGACCGCTTTGATCAGAGCAGCCTGTCACACCACCGCAACCTGCACCTGCATCACCACAACCTGCACCTGCATCACCTGCACCACAACCTGCACCTGCATCACCTGCACCACCACCTGCATCACCACCACTACCAGCTCCACCATCTGCACCGCCAGCCGCAACCACCCCCACCGTGTCGAGCAACTCGGCCTCCGTCCGTGCTCTCTGAATTTCCTCCCATCGTGTCTCTCCCTCCCGAGTTCTCCGTAACCTTCGCTCGAACGTGTGTCGACTCTCATGGAAGACGACTTTCACGGTGCTGTTTGTTGTTGGCCGCTTGGCACTGTGCTCAGGGCACCCGTGACGTCAGGGTAGAAACTGCCACGCGTAGCTGCGTTGGGCACTTCGTTTCCAACCACGTTCCAATGTTAGCCCAACGTTGTGGCATGTGTGCTGGGTATACACGTTGCTCGGGCACCCGTTCGCACACGCTCTCATTCCCCCACCACCACCACCTCCTCCTGTGATTGCTCAGTCCTTCAAACCACCACCCCCATCATCATCATCCTCCTCCTCCTCCTGCCCACCCCTTCTCTGCCAGGCATCGTTGAGCAAGCCCACTCGCTGTGTTTGTCTCGCATCTCAACACTGCCACCCTTTTTACTCGCCCGGCGCTTGCAGGGGTGGTGCCGGTGAGCGAGATGGCACGGGGCGATGGAGGAGGGGAGGAGAGAGAGGGGGGGGGGTAAAAAAGTAGGAGAACGCGGCAAGAAGAAACACAGCCAGGAGGGGAGGACGTGCGAGAGGAGGGCGGTGGGGGAGAGAGACGGGAGCGATGGAGAGTGGAGGAGAGAGCGGGCAACACGGGGGTGGGGGGAGAAAGAGAGTGTGGGGAGTGGCCGCTAGAAACAAAACAAAGACGCGTGTGTGCGTGCGAGAGCGGTGCGTGAGAGAGCTTCTGAACTCCTCCGCGTGCGGCTCACACGGCGCAGCAGCAGCAGCAGCCCATGAGCTCATGGCCGTGGCGCCCGTGTTTGCGCTGGCGAACGTCTTGGTGGAGGAGGTTGGTGCTTGGGGGGGGGGGGGGTGGTGGCGGTGCACAAAGTGAGCTCGGGCTATGTGGGGCCGCAGGTGTGCGGCCAGCGTCACGGCGCCGGAATGCCTCGAAACACCGCCGCGGTGACGTTCACCGGCGCGCATCGCACAGGGGGTGCCCGTCACGGCCGTGAGCGAGACGGTGTGACACAGCAGCCCGCCCCCCCCCACCCACCACCGCGGCCCCCCGGGGCCCCCGGACATCATCGAGAGATCGCACGCACAGCGTCTTTTTTTTAGATCATTTGTGGACTCGCCACTGCCCACAACTCTCATCTCACTCCCCTCCACTCACTCTCCTACCTCTCATCTCACTCTCCTCACCTCCACGCACTCTCCTACCTCTCATCTCACTCCACTCCCCTCCACGCACTCTCCTACCTCTCATCTCACTCCACTCCCCTTCACGCACTCCCCTACCTCTCATCTCACTCCACTCCCCTCCACGCAGTCTCCTACCTCTCATCTCACTCCACTCCCCTCCACACACTCCCCTACCTCTCATCTCACTCCACTCCCCTCCACACACTCCCCTACCTCTCATCTCACTCCACTCCCCTCCACGCACTCTCCTACCTCTCATCTCACTCCACTCCCCTCCACGCAGTCTCCTACCTCTCATCTCACTCCCCTCCACGCACTCTCCTACCTCTCATCTCACTCTACTCCCCTCCACACACTCCCCTACCTCTCATCTCACTCCACTCCCCTCCACGCAGTCTCCTACCTCTCATCTCACTCCACTCCCCTCCACTCACTCTCCTACCTCTCAGCTCACTCCACTCCCCTCCACACACTCCCCTACCTCTCATCTCACTCCACTCCCCTCCACGCACTCTCCTACCTCTCATCTCACTCCACTCCCCTCCACGCAGTCTCCTACCTCTCATCTCACTCCACTCCCCTCCACTCACTCTCCTACCTCTCATCTCACTCCACTCCCCTCCACGCAGTCTCCTACCTCTCATCTCACTCCACTCCCCTCCACTCACTCTCCTACCTCTCATCTCACTCCACTCCCCTCCACACACTCCCCTACCTCTCATCTCACTCCACTCCCCTCCACGCAGTCTCCTACCTCTCATCTCACTCCACTCCCCTCCACTCACTCTCCTACCTCTCATCTCACTCCACTCCCCTCCACACACTCCCCTACCTCTCATCTCACTCCACTCCCCTCCACGCACTCTCCTACCTCTCATCTCACTCTACTCCCCTCCACGCACTCTCCTACCACTCACCTCTCATCTAACCCTGCTCGCGATGGAGATGTAACCACACCACGCTCTGCCACTCTTCCTCAAGCCCGCGGTGTCGGTCAGCCCAGGACAACAACAACCTCGATCTGTAGCAGCAAGATAAGAGCAGTTCCCCCCCCCCCTGCACACAGAGAAGCCCATCAGAGTCTGGCTCCACATCTGCCAGGTGCCTTCTCCAGGAGGAGTCCTCCTCGTTGCGGCGAATGGTGGCGACGTTCTCGCTCGGCATGTCGTGATGCATCGGTTTGAGTGGTAGCGCAAGGTTCGATTCCCGACTCGGGCTCCTATTTGTGTGGAGTGTGCAAGGTCTCTCCCCCCTGCTTTGAATGGGGTTCTTTCGTGTTCTCCGCTTTCGTTCTATAGCTAATGTGAGACGACGCAAGTCTGTGGGTCTCTACGTGAGAGTCTGTGGGTCTCTGTGTGAGAGTCTGTGGGTCTCTGTGTGAGTCTGTGGGTCTCTGTGTGAGAGTCTGTGGGTCTCTGTGTGAGTATCTGTGGGTCTCTGTGTGAGAGTCTGCGGGTCTCTGTGTGAGAGTCTGTGGGTCTCTGTGTGAGTGTCTGTGGGTCTCTGTGTGAGAGTCTGTGGGTCTCTGTGTGAGAGTCTGTGGGTCTTTGTGTGAGTCTGTGTGTCTCTACGTGAGAGTCTGTGGGTCTCTGTGGGTGTCTGTGTGAGTCTGGGTCTCTGTGTGAGTCTGTGGGTCTCTGTGTGAGTCTGTGGGTCTCTGTGTGAGTCTGTGGGTCTCTGTGTGAGTCTGTGGGTCTCTGTGTGAGTCTGTGGGTCTCTGTGTGAGTCTGTGGGTCTGTGTGTGAGTCTGTGGGTCTCTGTGTGTGAGTCTGTGGGTCTCTGTGTGAGTCTGTGTCTGTGGGTGTCTGTGTGAGTCTATGGGTCTCTGTGTGTGAGTCTGTGGGTCTCTGTGCGAGTCTACTGGTCTCTGTGTGGGTCTCTGTGTGAGTCTGTGGGTCTCTGTGTGAGTCTGTGGGTCTCTGTGTGAGTCTGTGGGTCTGTGTGAATCTGTGGGTCTGTGTGAGTCTATGGGTCTCTGTGTGAGTCTGTGGGTCTCTGTGTGAGCCTGTGGGTCTCTGTGTGAGTCTGTGTGAGTCTATGGGTCTCTGTGTGTGAGTCTGTGGGTCTCTGTGCGAGTCTACTGGTCTCTGTGTGAGTCTGTGGGTCTCTGTGTGAGTCTGTGGGTCTCTGTGTGAGTCTGTGGGTCTCTGTGTGAGTCTGTGGGTCTCTGTGTGAGTCTGTGGGTCTCTGTGCGAGTCTACTGGTCTCTGTGCGAGTCTTTGGGCCTCTGTGTGAGTCTGTGGGTCTCTATGTGAGTCTGTGGGTCTCTGTGTGAGTCTGTCTGTGGGTCTCTGTGTGAGTCTGTGGGTCTCTGTGGGTCTCAGTGTGTGAGTCTGTGGGTCTCTGTGTGAGTCTGTGTGAGTCTGTGGGTCTCTGTGCGAGTCTACTGGTCTCTGTGTGAGTCTGTGGGTCTCTGTGCGAGTCTACTGGTCTCTGTGTGAGTCTGTGGGTCTCTGTGTGAGTCTATGGGTCTCTCTGTGTGAGTCTGTGGGTCTCTGTGTGAGGCTGTGGGTCTCTGTGTGTGTCTGTGGGTCTCTGTGTGAGTCTACTGGTCTCTGTGTGAGTCTGTGGGTCTCTGTGTGAGTCTGTGGGTCTCTGTGTGAGTCTGTGGGTCTCTGTGTGAGTCTGTGGGTCTCTGTGTGAGTCTGTGGGTCTCTGTGTGAGTCTGTGGGTCTCTGTGTGAGTCTGTGGGCCCTTGTGTGAGTCTGTGGGTCTCTGTGTGAGTCTGTGGGTCTCTGTGGGTCTCTGTGTGAGTCTGTGGGTGTCTGTGTGCGAGTCTGTGGGTCTCTGTGTGAGTCTGTGTGAGTCTGTGGGTCTCGGTGTGAGTCTGTGGGTCTCTGTGTGAGTCTGTGGGTCTCTATGTGAGCCTGTGGGTCTCTGTGTGAGTCTATGGGTCTCTGTGTGAGTCTGTGGGTCTCTGTGTGAGTCTGTGGGTCCCTGTGTGAGTCTGTGGGTCTCTGTGTGAGTCTGTGGGTCTCTGTGGGTCTCTGTGTGAGTCTGTGGGTCTCTGTGTGAGTCTGTGGGTCTCTGTGTGAGTCTGTGGGTCTCTGTGTGAGTCTGTGGGTCTCTGTGTGAGTCTGTGGGTCTCTGTGTGAGTCTGTGGGTCTCTGTGTGAGTCTGTGGGTCTCTGTGGGTCTCTGTGTGAGTCTGTGTGAGTCTGTGGGTCTCTGTGTGAGTCTGTGGGTCTCTGTGTGAGTCTGTGGGTCTCTGTGTGAGTCTGTGGGTCTCTGTGTGAGTCTGTGGGTCTCTGTGTGAGTCTGTGGGTCTCTGCGCAGTGGAAACCCCAGCGTTGCGGCGCTTTCCGGAATCGCTGCCCGCCTCCCGGCACCGCCACCGGCACTCGACGCCCCCCCCCTCTCCAACTCCACCCCCCCCCTCCCTGACGTCACTTTCCTAAGCCGAGCGGCACCCGCGACCGGCCAAAGCAACGCGCGCCGCCTCTGACGCCTCTCGCACGCTCCGCGGAGGGAGGGGGGCGGAGGGAGTGGGGGGCGTGAAGGGGGGGGGGGCGCGGAGGGAA
Organism: Petromyzon marinus; assembly: GCF_048934315.1. Lineage (NCBI taxonomy): Eukaryota > Metazoa > Chordata > Hyperoartia > Petromyzontiformes > Petromyzontidae > Petromyzon > Petromyzon marinus. The sequence continues at coordinate 9,025,270 of NC_133684.1, forward strand.
CCGAGCTGGGTGGTGGTGTTGGGGGGGGGTCACGGCCGGCGGTGGCACCCGCGCATTTACCCCGGGGCCAGCGGGCAAGGCGGCTGCTGACAGCTCCACCACCACCACCCCACCCCCCGTGTACACTCGCGTGCCCGCACTTAGACCACCCGCTGGAAGGGGAGAGATAGAGGAGAGCGAGGCGGAGGTGGAGGGACGGGGAGGCGCTCGTAGGCCGATAAAAGTTCGTCTCGCCTGGGGGGGGGGGGCTGGCTTTATTCGCGTCCCGTCGCGACGTCTTCTGGGTTCTTATGAGCGGCGTCTGCTCATCGTCTCCGGGAGGAGGAGGTGGTGGAGGAGGAGGTGGAGGAGGCGGCAGCATCGCGCGTGATCGAGATGCTGGTGCCCAACTACTCGCAGGACGTGGGAGCCGGCCCTGCCGCCTTCTCGCTGGTAAAACTCGGCGGCGCGACACCGGATATCGGGGGGGGGGCCTTCCCCGTGCCGTGGGGGGCCTTCCCCGTGCCGTGGGGGGCGAGGGGGGGCAAGGAGGGCGGGGGGGTCACCGCGCCGCTCTGTGTCTCTCGGTGCCCGCTTGGTGAAGTTGGGGAAGCTCCCCGGACCGGTCCTGGTGACACTCGCCCACTGATGTTGACCCTGGCCCGGAATCGAACTTTGGTTCGGCGAGCGTACGCTGTGGGGGGGGGGGGGCACCTTTACCCACCCCTTAAACAACCCGCGTGGGTGAAGTATGGTCAAACAGCCCCCCTTCCAGTGGGGTTGGCGTGGAGAGGGGGGGGGGTGGTGCACGACATTCGGGTCGTCTCATCCCGGGGGAGTGAGGAGAGCTGTCAGCGTGACGAGAGGGGGCCTGGGATGTGGGTGGCTTTGGCTGTGAGGATCCCAGTGGGTATTGGTGGTGGTGCGGGGGGTGGTGTTTACTTAAATATCAGAGAGGCACGGGGCTTTGAATCGGAGCTCGCGTGCTGTGTTGCGGATGGATCGGTTTCGTATAGCGACTGGACCGCTGTTGTCGTGGCTAAGTCGGCATTGTGATCGCATCCAGCGTGTGACCGGCTCGGTGGCGTTGTGGCCCCGGGTTACAAGTGGTGTGTGGGACTCGGTGTGGCTCTGACCCACCCGCTCTCCTCCTCCTTACCCAAACCGAGTGGAGCTCCTCCACTTGTAAACATCCAGCCGGCGACGGTCGATCGGGGGGGGGGGCGCGATTTGAACTCGCTCGGAACTGTCGACAGTTTCATCCGAGTTCACACGACCCACCACCAACAACAACAACAACCCACCAACAACAACAACCCACCAACAACAACAACAACCACCCCACGCGCACGCGGCCCACACCCCCTGCCCTGGCAGGCCCAGGGGGGCTGCCCCCCCCCCCCAAATCTACACTCTAGATAGTCGACCCTTTTGCAATTCAGTCGACCCTTCTGCGTCGCGACTTTCCCCATCGCGGTTTCGATCCATCGCGGGGTCGTCGGCATCAGAAATTAACTGGGAATTTTTTTCGTGGGAATTTTTTTGGGGAGTTTTGCGAAAGTCGCAGACGACGCGCAAAAAAAGTTTAGCAACTCATGAAATACATATTTCCAGTACTGTAAAACATAAATATACTATGGTGTTTTTAGTGAGTTCAATTTTGTTATAAGGTGCCTCGCCAAGGGGACCGACAGAATTGTTCCACATCGTGGGGGGCCTGCGCCCCGAACCCCCCGCGATGTGTAAGGGTCCGACCGTATCTAGCTTGGTGCGGGCAATCCCATGGCAACCGCGGGCGTCTGTGTGTGCACCTAGCCTGGCACGAGCGTCGCCGTGGTGACGTCTCCGCCACAGTGGCGAATGACGGTGGTTGTTGTTGTCGTGGTGGTGATGATGCGAGTTGTTTTGTGGGCGTGCGTATGCTGTTTGTGAGTGAGTGAATTGTGTTGGTGAATGTGTGTGTGTGGTGTCGTGTGTGTGTGTGTGGTGTTGCGAGTGTGTATTCTGTGTGTTGGTGTGTGTGTTCTGTGTGTTGGTGGTGTTGTGAGTGGTGTAGTGTGTGTGGTGGTGGTTTTGTGTGTGGTGTTGTGAGTGTGTAGTCTGTGGTGTGTGTGTGCATTCTGTGTGTTGGTGGTGTTGTGAGTGTGTGTGGTGTTGCGAGTGTGTATTCTGTGTTGGTGTGTGTGTGTATTCTGTGTGTGTTGGTGGTGTTGTGAGTGTTGGTGTAGTGTGTGTGTGTGTGGTGTTGGTTTTGTGTGTGGTGTTGTGAGTGTGTAGTCTGTGGTGTGTGTGTATTCTGTGTGTTGGTGGTGTTGTGAGTGTGTATTCTGTGTGTTGGTGGTGTGTGTGTGCGCGCGCGCGTTTGTGAGTACTGTATGTGGTTTGGTGTTTGCGAGTGTGTGATCGGTGGGTGTGTGTGTTGGTGTTGACTTGTCTCTGTCGGTGTTTGTAAGTGTGTGTGTCGGTGTTTTAGAGTGAGTGTGTGGTGTTGTGTGTGGTGTTGTGAGTGTTGGTGTAGTGTGTGTGTGAGTGTGTGAGTGTGTGGTGTTGTGAGTGTTGGTGGAGTGTGTGGTGTTGTGAGTGTTGGTGGAGTGTGTGTGTATTGTGTGTGAGTGTGTAGTGTTGTGAGTGTGTGGTGTAGTGTGTGTGTATTGTGTGTGAGTGTGTAGTGTTGTGAGTGTTGGTGGAGTGTGTGGTGTAGTGTGTGTGTGGTGTTGTGAGTGTTGGTGGAGTGTGTGGTGTTGTGGGTGTTGGTGTAGTGTGTGTGTGTATTGTGTGTGAGTGTGTGGTGTTGAGTGTTGGTGGAGTGTGTGGTGTAGTGTGTGTGTATTGTGTGTGAGTGTGTGGTGTTGTGAGTGGTGGTGGAGTGTGTGGTGTTGTGAGTGTTGGTGTAGTGTGTGTGTGTGGTGTAGTGTGTGTGTGTATTGTGTGTGAGTGTGTGGTGTAGTGTGTGTGTGTATTGTGTGTGAGTGTGTGGTGTTGTGAGTGGTGGTGGAGTGTGTGGTGTTGTGAGTGTTGGTGTAGTGTGTGTGTGTGTGGTGTAGTGTGTGTGTGTATTGTGTGTGAGTGTGTGGTGTAGTGTGTGTGTGTATTGTGTGTGAGTGTGTGGTGTTGTGTGTGTGTGTATTGTGTGTGAGTGTGTGGTGTTGTGAGTTGGTGTAGTGTGTGTATTGTGTGAGAGTGTGTGGTGTTGAGTGTTGGTGTAGTGTGTGTATTCTGTGTTGGTGTAGTGTGTGTGTATTGTGTTGTGAGTGTTGTGTGTGTATTCTGTGTTGTGAGTGGTGTGTGTGTGTGTGTTTTCTGTGTTGGTATTGTGTGTGAGTGTTGGTATTGTGTGTGAGTGTTGGTGTTGTGTGTGTGTATTCTGTGTTGGTATTGTGTGTGTGAGTGTGTGGTATTGTGTGTGTGAGTGTGTGGTGTTGTGAGTGCTGGTGTAGTGTGTGTATTCTGTGTTGGTGTTGTGTGTGTGTATTCTGTGTTGGTGTTGTGTGTGTGTGTATTGTGTGTGTGTTGGTGTTGTGAGTGTATTGTGTGGCGCTGCGTGTGTTCGTGTGCGTGGGGAGCGGTAGTGTAGTGGTTAGCGCGCTGCGCTACGAACCCGGCGACGCGAGTTCGATTCCTGCGAATGGCCAACAACCAGTGACAATTATCTGAACCCTTCCTGGACCACCTCTAGGTCGACTCAGCCTCAAACGAGTACTTGGTGCTGTGTGTAAACATCGCCACTGGGGAGACAAAGGCGGCCGGCCGTGGTGTTGGCAACCCCCAACACCTCGTGTGCCGTGCCGGCCTTCAAAGGGTGCTCTCTAACAGCACTTGCCCCAACAATCTTTGTCTTTGAGCGAGTGTGAGTGAGTGTGTGTCAGTGTTTGTGAGTCAGTGGTAGTGATGATGAGTTCATGGTTGTTTGCGACCGCGTCTCCTCCTCCTCGTGTGCCGAGTTGTCCTCCGGCTGTGGCTAAGTGCGTTTTGTTTTCTCGTTGCTTGAGACGGCATCCTCGCTGGCTTGGCCCGGGCACCAATGACGGATGCTGTTGATGTTATTGTTGATGTTATTGTCGCAGCTGTTTCACTTGCGCGAGTGCATTGCGGTGGCCGCCGAGTGGACTTTGAAGAGTTTCTTACACCGTGGCCGCTGTCGGTGGGATGGTAAAATCGCCGGAGTCCCCGGCAAATGAGCGAGAGATGTCGTGGTGTTTGGTGGCGGTGGTCGTGGGGTGAGCTACAGTGCCAGGATTTGTGGTTATTCATGCTGCGTGCGTGTGGAAGTGGCAGCGTAGCCGTAGAGTTTTCGATTCCTGCCTTTTGCGGCCAGCAACACCTAGGTCCACTCGTCCTTAAATAAGTACCTGGGGCTGTGTGTCTCGTAAAGGTCGCCACACGGGGAGACAAAGGCGGCCGGGGGTGGTGCCGGCCACCCGGCCCAATCTTGCGCCGTGCCGGCCTTCGTAGGTGCTCGCCATAACAGCACTCGGCCCCGACTTCGTGTGAAGGCCTCGTGTGTGGGTGTGTGGGCATGTCTCCAAAGTGTGAACTCGTCCGAAACCTTGAACCCCGCGGCCGCCGGAGGGTGGTGGGGGAAACGAGACGCGGGAGACGAGGGACGCCTCCCGAAAGCTCGGACGAAACCGCGAATCGTAAAATAATGACAATGAGAAGCTCGCCGCAGACGCCGCCCGGCGTTAATTATCGAGATTGTAGACGAGGGGCGGCAGTGGGGGGGGCGCAGAGGAACCGGCTCGGAATCGCTTCTCTCACGAGGAGCACGGTGCCCGTCTCTCACGAGGAGCACGGCGCGCTCCGGTTTCCAGGGTCGTTTAACCGGCAACACGTGGGTTCACCACCTGGGTTCACCACCTGGGTTCACCACGTGGGTTCACCCGCGGTGTTGTCGGGGCCGCCACCGCCGCAGATTCAGGGTTCAGCACATTTCTCCAACCTCCTCCTCGGCTTCCTCCGCTTCCTCTTCTCCGGCTCGGCCCGGCATGGGTTGAGGGGAGCCCCTCACTCTTCCTGCCAGCGAGGCGATTTTGAGATTCCCGCCCCCCGAGAGTAAATTCCACAAAAGAAGAAGCGAAAGAAGTTGGCGTTGTCTGCATTCACGGACTGACTGTGATGAGTGGACAGTCACGGACTGACTGTGATGAGTGCACAGTAACAGACTGGCTGTGATGAGTGGACAGTAACGGACTGGCTGTGATGAGTGGACAGTAACAGACTGGCTGTGATGAGTGGACAGTCACGGACTGGCTGTGATGAGTGTTCAGTAACAGACTGGCTGTGATGAGTGGACAGTAACGGACTGGCTGTGATGAGTGGACGGTAACAGACTGGCTGTGATGAGTGGACAGTAACAGACTGGCTGTGATGAGTGGACATTCACGGACTGGCTGTGATGAGTGGACAGTAACAGACTGGCTGTGATGAGTGGACAGTCACGGACTGGCTGTGATGAGTGTTCGGTAACAGACTGGCTGTGATGAGTGGACAGTAACAGACTGGCTGTGATGATTGGACATTCACGGACTGGCTGTGATGAGTGGACAGGAACAGACTGGCTGTGATGAGTGGACAGTCACGGACTGGTTGTGATGAGTGGACAGTGACAGACTGACTGTGATGAGTGGACAGTAACAGACTGCCTGTGATGAGTGGACAGTAACGGACTGGCTGCGATGAGTGGACAGTAACAGAGACTTCCTGTGATTAGTGGACAGTAACAGACTGTGATGAGTGGACAGTAACAGACTGGCTGTGATGAGTGGACAGTAACAGACTGGCTGTGATGAGTGGACAGTAACAGACTGACTGGCTGTGATGAGTGGACAGTAACAGACTGACTGTGATGAGTGGACAGTAACAGACTGACTGGCTGTGATGAGTGGACAGTCACAGACTGACTGTGATGAGTGGACAGTAACAGACTGACTGTGATGAGTGGACAGTAACAGACTGGCTGTGATGAGTGGACAGTAACAGACTGACTGGCTGTGATGAGTGGACAGTAACAGACTGACTGTGATGAGTGGACAGTAACAGACTGACTGGCTGTGATGAGTGGACAGTCACAGACTGACTGTGATGAGTGGACAGTAACAGACTGACTGTGATGAGTGGACAGTAACAGACTGGCTGTGATGAGTGGACAGTAACAGACTGGCTGTGATGAGTGGACAGTAACAGACTGGCTGTGATGAGTGGACAGTAACAGTGACTGGCTGTGATGAGTGGACAGTAACAGTGACTGGCTGTGATGAGTGGACAGTAACAGTGACTGGCTGTGGTGAGTGGACAGTAACAGACTTGCTGTAATGAGTGGACAGTCACGGACTGGCTGTGATGAGTGGACAGTAACAGACTGGCTGTGATGAGTGGACAGTAACAGTGACTGGCTGTGATGAGTGGACAGTAACAGTGACTGACTGTGATGAGTGGACAGTAACAGACTGACTCTGATGAGTGGACAGTAACGGACTGACTGTGATGAGTGGACAGTAACGGACTGACTGTGATGAGTGGACAGTAACGGACTGACTGTGATGAGTGGACAGTAACGGACTGACTGTGATGAGTGGACAGTAACGGACTGGCTGTGAGTGGACAGTAACGGACTGGCTGTGATGATTGGACAGTAACGGACTGACTGTGAGTGGACAGTAACAGACTGACTGTGAGTGGACAGTAACGGACTGGCTGTGATGAGTGGACAGTAACGGACTGGCTGTGATGAGTGGACAGTAACAGTGACTGGCTGTGATGAGTGGACGGTAACAGTGACTGGCTGTGATGAGTGGACAGTAACGGACTGGCTGTGAGTGGACAGTAACGGACTGGCTGTGATGAGTGGACAGTAACAGACTGGCTGTGATGATTGGACAGTAACAGACTGGCTGTGATGAGTGGACAGTAACGGACTGGCTGTGATGAGTGGACAGTAACGGACTGGCTGTAATGAGTGGACAGTAACAGACTGGCTGTGAGTGGACAGTAACGGACTGACTGTGATGAGTGGACAGTAACGGACTGACTGTGATGAGTGGACAGTAACGGACTGACTGTGATGAGTGGACAGTAACAGTGACTGGCTGTGATGATTGGACAGTAACAGTGACTGGCTGTGATGAGTGGACAGTAACAGTGACTGGCTGTGATGAGTGGACAGTAACAGAGACTGGCTGTGATGAGTGAACAGTAACAGTGACCGGCTGTGATGAGTGGACAGTCACGGACTGACTGTGATGAGTGGACAGTAACAGTGACTGGCTGTGATGAGTGGACGGTAACAGACTGGCTGTGATGAGTGGACAGTAACGGACTGGCTGTGATGAGTGGACAGTAACTGACTGCCTGTGATGAGTGGACAGTAACAGACTGGCTGTGATGAGTGGACAGTCACGGACTGACTGTGATGAGTGGACAGTCACGGACTGGCTGTGATGAGTGGACAGTAACGGACTGGCTGTGATGAGTGGACAGTAACGGACTAGCTGTGAGTGGACAGTAACGGACTGGCTGTGATGATTGGACAGTAACAGACTGACTGTGATGAGTGGACAGTAACGGACTGACTGTGATGAGTGGACAGTAACGGACTGACTGTGATGAGTGGACAGTGACAGACTGACTGTGATGAGTGGACAGTAACAGACTGGCTGTGATGAGTGGACAGTAACAGTGACTGGCTGTGATGAGTGGACAGTAACAGACTGGCTGTGATGAGTGGACAGTGACAGACTGACTGTGATGAGTGGACAGTAACAGACTGGCTGTGATGAGTGGACAGTAACAGTGACTGGCTGTGATGAGTGGACAGTAACAGTGACTGGCTGTGATGAGTGGACAGTAACAGTGACTGGCTGTGATGAGTGGACAGTAACAGTGACTGGCTGTGATGAGTGGACAGTAACAGAGACTGGCTGTGATGAGTGGACAGTCACGGACTGACTGTGATGAGTGGACAGTAACAGACTGGCTGTGATGAGTGGACAGTAACAGACTGGTTGTGATGAGTGGACAGTAACGGACTGGCTGCGATGAGTGGACAGTGACAGACTGTGATGATTGGACAGTAACAGAGACTGGCTGTGATGAGTGGACAGTAACAGACTGACTGTGATGAGTGGACAGTCACAGACTGACTGTAATGAGTGGACAGTAACAGACTGACTGTGATGAGTGGACAGTAACAGACTGTGATGAGTGGACAGTAACAGACTGTGATTAGTGGACAGTAACAGACTGGCTGTGATGAGTGGACAGTAACAGTGACTGGCTGTGATGAGTGGACAGTAACAGTGACTGGCTGTGAGTGGACAGTAACAGAGACTGGCTGTGATGAGTGGACAGTAACAGACTGGCTGTGATGAGTGGACAGTAACGGACTGACTGTGATGAGTGGACAGTAACAGACTGGTTGCGATGAGTGGACAGTAACAGACTGGCTGCGATGAGTGGACAGTAACAGAGACTGGCTGTGATTAGTGGACAGTAACAGACTGTGATGAGTGGACAGTAACAGACTGACTGTGATGAGTGGACAGTAACGGACTGGCTGCGATGAGTGGACAGTAACAGACTGGCTGTGATGAGTGGACAGTAACAGACTGACTGGCTGTGATGAGTGGACAGTCACAGACTGGCTGTGATGAGTGGACAGTAACAGACTGACTGTGATGAGTGGACAGTAACAGACTGGCTGTGATGAGTGGACAGTCACGGACTGACTGTGATGAGTGGACAGTAACAGACTGTGATTAGTGGACAGTAACAGACTGGCTGTGATGAGTGGACAGTAACAGACTGTGATGAGTGGACAGTCACGGACTGGCTGTGATGAGTGGACAGTGACTGGCTGTGATGAGTGGACAGTAACAGACTGGCTGTGATGAGTGGACAGTCACGGACTGACTGTGATGAGTGGACAGTAACAGACTGTGATTAGTGGACAGTAACAGACTGGCTGTGATGAGTGGACAGTAACAGACTGGCTGTGATGAGTGAACAGTAACAGTGACTGGCTGTGATGAGTGGACAGTAACGGGGACTGGCTGTGAGTGGACAGTAACGGACTGGCTGTGATGAGTGGACAGTAACAGACTGGCTGTGATGATTGGACAGTAACAGACTGGCTGTGATGAGTGGACAGTAACGGACTGGCTGTGATGAGTGGACAGTAACGGACTGGCTGTAATGAGTGGACAGTAACAGACTGGCTGTGAGTGGACAGTAACGGACTGACTGTGATGAGTGGACAGTAACGGACTGACTGTGATGAGTGGACAGTAACGGACTGACTGTGATGAGTGGACAGTAACAGTGACTGGCTGTGATGATTGGACAGTAACAGTGACTGGCTGTGATGAGTGGACAGTAACAGTGACTGGCTGTGATGAGTGGACAGTAACAGAGACTGGCTGTGATGAGTGAACAGTAACAGTGACCGGCTGTGATGAGTGGACAGTCACGGACTGACTGTGATGAGTGGACAGTAACAGTGACTGGCTGTGATGAGTGGACAGTAACAGACTGGCTGTGATGAGTGGACAGTAACGGACTGGCTGTGATGAGTGGACAGTAACTGACTGCCTGTGATGAGTGGACAGTAACAGACTGGCTGTGATGAGTGGACAGTCACGGACTGACTGTGATGAGTGGACAGTCACGGACTGGCTGTGATGAGTGGACAGTAACAGTGACTGGCTGTGATGAGTGGACAGTAACGGACTGGCTGTGATGAGTGGACAGTAACGGACTAGCTGTGAGTGGACAGTAACGGACTGGCTGTGATGATTGGACAGTAACGGACTGACTGTGATGAGTGGACAGTAACGGACTGACTGTGATGAGTGGACAGTGACAGACTGACTGTGATGAGTGGACAGTAACAGACTGGCTGTGATGAGTGGACAGTAACAGTGACTGGCTGTGATGAGTGGACAGTAACAGACTGGCTGTGATGAGTGGACAGTGACAGACTGACTGTGATGAGTGGACAGTAACAGACTGGCTGTGATGAGTGGACAGTAACAGTGACTGGCTGTGATGAGTGGACAGTAACAGTGACTGGCTGTGATGAGTGGACAGTAACAGTGACTGGCTGTGATGAGTGGACAGTAACAGTGACTGGCTGTGATGAGTGGACAGTAACAGAGACTGGCTGTGATGAGTGGACAGTAACAGAGACTGGCTGTGATGAGTGGACAGTAACAGAGACTGGCTGTGATGAGTGGACAGTCACGGACTGACTGTGATGAGTGGACAGTAACAGACTGGCTGTGATGAGTGGACAGTAACAGACTGGTTGTGATGAGTGGACAGTAACGGACTGGCTGCGATGAGTGGACAGTGACAGACTGTGATGATTGGACAGTAACAGAGACTGGCTGTGATGAGTGGACAGTAACAGACTGACTGTGATGAGTGGACAGTCACAGACTGTGATTAGTGGACAGTAACAGACTGGCTGTGATGAGTGGACAGTAACAGTGACTGGCTGTGATGAGTGGACAGTAACAGTGACTGGCTGTGAGTGGACAGTAACAGTGACTGGCTGTGATGAGTGGACAGTAACAGAGACTGGCTGTGATGAGTGGACAGTAACAGACTGGCTGTGATGAGTGGACAGTAACGGACTGACTGTGATGAGTGGACAGTAACAGACTGGTTGTGATGAGTGGACAGTAACAGACTGGCTGCGATGAGTGGACAGTAACAGAGACTGGCTGTGATTAGTGGACAGTAACAGACTGTGATGAGTGGACAGTAACAGACTGACTGTGATGAGTGGACAGTAACGGACTGGCTGCGATGAGTGGACAGTAACAGACTGGCTGTGATGAGTGGACAGTAACAGACTGACTGGCTGTGATGAGTGGACAGTAACGGACTGGCTGTGATGAGTGGACAGTAACGGACTAGCTGTGAGTGGACAGTAACGGACTGGCTGTGATGATTGGACAGTAACGGACTGACTGTGATGAGTGGACAGTAACGGACTGACTGTGATGAGTGGACAGTGACAGACTGACTGTGATGAGTGGACAGTAACAGACTGGCTGTGATGAGTGGACAGTAACAGTGACTGGCTGTGATGAGTGGACAGTAACAGACTGGCTGTGATGAGTGGACAGTGACAGACTGACTGTGATGAGTGGACAGTAACAGACTGGCTGTGATGAGTGGACAGTAACAGTGACTGGCTGTGATGAGTGGACAGTAACAGTGACTGGCTGTGATGAGTGGACAGTAACAGTGACTGGCTGTGATGAGTGGACAGTAACAGTGACTGGCTGTGATGAGTGGACAGTAACAGAGACTGGCTGTGATGAGTGGACAGTAACAGAGACTGGCTGTGATGAGTGGACAGTAACAGAGACTGGCTGTGATGAGTGGACAGTCACGGACTGACTGTGATGAGTGGACAGTAACAGACTGGCTGTGATGAGTGGACAGTAACAGACTGGTTGTGATGAGTGGACAGTAACGGACTGGCTGCGATGAGTGGACAGTGACAGACTGTGATGATTGGACAGTAACAGAGACTGGCTGTGATGAGTGGACAGTAACAGACTGACTGTGATGAGTGGACAGTCACAGACTGTGATTAGTGGACAGTAACAGACTGGCTGTGATGAGTGGACAGTAACAGTGACTGGCTGTGATGAGTGGACAGTAACAGTGACTGGCTGTGAGTGGACAGTAACAGTGACTGGCTGTGATGAGTGGACAGTAACAGAGACTGGCTGTGATGAGTGGACAGTAACAGACTGGCTGTGATGAGTGGACAGTAACGGACTGACTGTGATGAGTGGACAGTAACAGACTGGTTGTGATGAGTGGACAGTAACAGACTGGCTGCGATGAGTGGACAGTAACAGAGACTGGCTGTGATTAGTGGACAGTAACAGACTGTGATGAGTGGACAGTAACAGACTGACTGTGATGAGTGGACAGTAACGGACTGGCTGCGATGAGTGGACAGTAACAGACTGGCTGTGATGAGTGGACAGTAACAGACTGACTGGCTGTGATGAGTGGACAGTCACAGACTGGCTGTGATGAGTGGACAGTAACAGACTGGCTGTGATGAGTGGACAGTCACGGACTGACTGTGATGAGTGGACAGTAACAGACTGTGATTAGTGGACAGTAACAGACTGGCTGTGATGAGTGGACAGTAACAGACTGTGATGAGTGGACAGTCACGGACTGGCTGTGATGAGTGGACAGTGACTGGCTGTGATGAGTGGACAGTAACAGACTGGCTGTGATGAGTGGACAGTAACAGACTGGCTGTGATGAGTGGACAGTCACGGACTGACTGTGATGAGTGGACAGTAACAGACTGTGATTAGTGGACAGTAACAGTCTGGCTGTGATGAGTGGACAGTAACAGACTGGCTGTGATGAGTGGACAGTAACAGTGACTGGCTGTGATGAGTGGACAGTCACGGACTGGCTGTGATGAGTGGACAGTAACAGACTGGCTGTGATGAGTGGACAGTAACAGACTGGCTGTGATGAGTGGACAGTAACAGACTGACTGTGATGAGTGGACAGTCACGGACTGGCTGTGATGAGTGGACAGTAACGGACTGGCTGTGATGAGTGGACAGTCACAGACTGGCTGTGATGAGTGGACAGTAACAGAGACTGGCTGTGATGAGTGGACAGTCACGGACTGGCTGTGATGAGTGGACAGTAACAGAGACTGGCTGTGATGAGTGGACAGTCACGGACTGGCTGTGATGAGTGGACAGTCACGGACTGACTGTGATGAGTGGACAGTAACAGACTGTGATGAGTGGACAGTCACGGACTGGCTGTGATGAGTGGACAGTGACTGGCTGTGATGAGTGGACAGTAACAGACTGGCTGTGATGAGTGGACAGTAACAGACTGGCTGTGATGAGTGGACAGTCACGGACTGACTGTGATGAGTGGACAGTAACAGACTGTGATTAGTGGACAGTAACAGACTGGCTGTGATGAGTGGACAGTAACAGACTGGCTGTGATGAGTGGACAGTAACAGACTGGCTGTGATGAGTGGACAGTAACAGACTGGCTGTGATGAGTGGACAGTAACAGACTGACTGTGATGAGTGGACAGTCACGGACTGGCTGTGATGAGTGGACAGTAACAGACTGGCTGTGATGAGTGGACAGTGACTGGCTGTGATGAGTGGACAGTAACAGACTGGCTGTGATGAGTGGACAGTAACAGACTGGCTGTGATGAGTGGACAGTCACGGACTGACTGTGATGAGTGGACAGTAACAGACTGTGATTAGTGGACAGTAACAGACTGGCTGTGATGAGTGGACAGTAACAGACTGGCTGTGATGAGTGAACAGTAACAGTGACTGGCTGTGAGTGGACAGTAACAGACTGACTGTGATGAGTGGACAGTCACGGACTGGCTGTGATGAGTGGACAGTAACAGACTGGCTGTGATGAGTGGACAGTCACAGACTGGCTGTGATGAGTGGACAGTCACAGACTGGCTGTGATGAGTGGACAGTCACAGACTGGCTGTGATGAGTGGACAGTAACAGAGACTGGCTGTGATGAGTGGACAGTCACGGACTGGCTGTGATGAGTGGACAGTAATGGCTGTGATGAGTGGACAGTAACAGAGACTGGCTGTGATGAGTGGACAGTCACGGACTGGCTGTGATGAGTGGAAGGGTCCCTGTAAGGCGGCCACATGCGCGGTGGCACGAGGTTGCCGGATCGTCGGTGCGGTGGGGGTCGAACCGGGAGAGTGGGAAGCCCGTGGGGTCGTGGGAGTGCAAATGAGGTCAGGGCGGTGGGGAGTGAACGCTCGGCGGCCGGTTTGGTTTGCATCCGAGCGAATGGGACGTCGGGGAGAGTTCGTAGAAGTCCCAGCGTTCCATGACGGAAGTTCCATTCGTGGGGGTGGGTCGGAAGGAGCTCGGCGCTGACGGCCCCGGCGTTCCGGTAAATGGGTGCCGCTTGCGCGTGGTGTCGCCACCGCAACTCCAGGATTGGTGTGGCTCTCTAAAAACGTGTTCGTACCCTCAAAATCAAAGACAAATCCCCCGTGTATAGCTTTTAATAGATTGTTGGGGCAAGCGCTGGAATCAAGCACCTATGATGGCTGGAACGACACGTGTCGATGGGGTCGTGGGGGACGCCTTTGTCTCCCCCAAATGCTGACGTTCACACATCGCACCAGGTACTCGTTTAAAGCCGAGTCCACCTTGTGGGAGGCCCAGGACTGGCTCAGATGTTCGCCGTTGCGTTTGGTCGCGAGCGATAAAACGGAACTCGGGTCGCCGGGTTCGCAGCGCCGTGCGTTAACCCCTACCCTCCCGCTCCCCTCGAAAACATACACACACGCACTCGCATACTCATGGCACTCAAAGACAAAAGCGGGCAAGTGCTGTCAACTAGAACCTATTTAATCCGGGCAGGGCACTCGAAGCACCTTTGCCAAGTCCCGAGGTCGACCCCAGGATCGGTTCAGATATCGCCCGCCACTGATGTGTGCACGGTGCGTGGCGATTTTAGTCGTGCGCGCTCCCACGCAGGCGCTTCGTGAACGCGCGCGGTACCGCATGCGTGCACGGACTCCATCTCCCCATTCCCAAGTTTTTAATCACTATAACAACAACAACCTCGCTCCCTTTAACAAATCCGCTAGGCGTGGGTGGTTAGTTGGTGAGGGTGGGGGGGGTGGCTTGGGGGTCTGCGCTCGGACGGACGGCGGCGATCCGAGCATCTTGACTCGCGAGCGTGCGCTCGGGCATTTCTGCGCTGAGCGCGTTCTGCTGGTTCAACAAAACTTGACGGCAGCATCATCATCACCAGTAGCATCAGCAGCAGCATCGGCGCTCCCGGGAGAGGCCCCTCCGGCTGGGCTTCGCCGTCGGCCCCCGCCCAGCCGCGTTGCCCGCTCGGAGCTTCTTCGTTTATGAGCCGGGGGAGTTTCTTTATCCGTGGCGGTTGTGTTTTATATTCCCGTCGGTGGGAATCCCACGGGCAAAACCGTCGTCGGCATTCCGTGAGTGATGACCTCACACCGGGCACACGCCCCCCACCCCCGGCTCGCGAGTGCAAAGACAAAGATCCCCCGTGTAGGCACGCAGGCTGTTGGGCCAAGTGCTGTAGTACCGTGAGCACATTACGACTAATACAAACGTCCCCCATGTAGCCTTAATAGACGGAACGGTACACGAGACGGGGTGGCTGGCCAAATACCACCCCGGGGGCCGCCTTTGTCTCCTGAGTGGCGATGTTTACACATCGCTGCGGGTATCTCATTTGAGGCTGAGATGACCTTGGGGAGGTCCCAAGACCGGTTCAGGTAATCGTCGTCACCGTGTTGGCGGTTAGCGGGAATCGAAACTCGTGTCGCTGGGTTTGTAGCGCAGCGCGCTAACCACCGCACGCTCCTCGCGCGCATGCAAACACGCCTTTTAAACACGAACACACCGTCACTAAAATCGGGAAAGAAAATCTGGATAAAAGAGAAAAAAAAACCCCAGTGGACAAAACTGTGCATCCTAAAAGAGAACCGCTCCCAAGTTGACGGGCGACCGATTTTTTTTATTCGTAACGAGGCTCCCCACACCCCCACCACCACCCCCTTGGCGGCGATGATGACGGCGTGGGACGGGCAACGTTGGAGCAGCGTCGCGGAGTGCGGGTCGGGGTAGGCGGCGTAGCGGTTCGCGGCACTCCGGCCACGAACCCAGCGACCCGAAGGTCGATTCCTCGCTCGAACCCCAACATCCGTGATCGATCACATGAAACCGGCCCTGGGCCTCCCTTAGGTTGGCTCGGCCTTCATCGAGTCCCTGGTGTGATGTGTAGGACGTCGCAATTGTGGAGGCAGAGGGTGTCCGGGCGCGGTGTAACAGTTCCTAGCGGTGAGCGCGCACTACCTCCGTGTGTGCTCTTGAGCCAACGTCAGCGGCCTCTGAGTTTTACTCGCGAGTGGCTCTCTCCAAGACCCGACCTAAAAACCCCCCACCGCACGCATGGCCGGGAATTGATGCTGCTGGTGCTGACGCCGGCGTTGCTGATGCTGCTGATGATGATGGTGGTGGTGGTGTTGGTGTGATAGTGGTGGTGTTGCTGGCGGTGGTGGTGCTGATACCTCCACTGTCACCACACGGCAAGAGAGAAGCGCCGTGGCGTCGTGCCAGTTGCCGAGTCGCACATTGCCGAGGAAATTGCCTCCCGATTCCGAGCGACGCGGCGGGGATGACACCCGCTCGCTAGCACCTGAGCCCATGGTGGAATGCCCATAGGATGGCAAACAAAGAGGGGGGAAGCCTTTTAGGTGTCGTGTCGCGGTGAGGTTGTGGAGTGGGGGTGGCAGGAGACGTTTGCGTGAGAGCGTGGTACCTTTAATGTGTGCAGGCAGTGCAACTGCACCGGGTCCCATAGGCCGAAGGGTCTCTTGCACCGGACTTCGGGGGGGGGTGGGGGTGGAGTGGTGGGGAGCACGTGGGGCATTTAATTCCTTGCACCGGGGTCCATACACCCCACCCTTGGCCACTGAGGAGTGTGAGCGAGCGTGAGGGGCTCAGTGTTTGTGTTCTAACTCATCACCCATGGATTGTGGGCAGCACGTGTGGTGCACAGGGGAGTTAGGAGAGAGCGCTAGGGGAGAGAGTTAGGAGAGAGAGCGCTAGGAGAGCAAGAAAGCTCGCGCTCACGGCATCACGCGGGGGCAACGCGGCTCCCGGTGGGAACCGGCGCCGCATCGAGACGAGAAAAAATGTTCGGAATTCGCCCTTCTGTGCCTCGGCCGCCAGTGGAGGGCCCCCTGCGTGCGTCGCGACCGATCCCGTGGAGCGTGAGACCCCCCAGTGGGGGGCTGCCAAGAGTGTAGGGGGCTGCCAGGGGTGTGGGGGGGGGGGCCCTCTGCCCTCGAATGGGATTGGTCCCCTGCGTGCGGTCTCCTTGCGTGGCATCTGCACTGCTGGGCTAATGACACGGCCCAGGTCTCCCTGGAAAAGCGATACGGTGAGCTTCGCCGTGCCGCGTCACCCCACTCAACTTTGTACTGCACGACCTGCGCAGCAGGAGGAACACCCGGGAGTGTTGCTGTGGAGCGTTGTTGTGGAGCGTTGTTGGAGCATTGTAGTGCGGGAAGCTCCGCCGCTCGCAGCGGTGGGGGGTGGGCGGCGACGTCGGTGGACTCCTCCCGGTATCGCGATGTCCCGGAAAGGGGGAGCGTGCGTTACCGACTCCCCCTTGGCTGGCGGTGTTGGCGCTGCTCCATTGCTCCGTTGCCTGCCCCCCGGGCCGCCAGTCAGAGCCACGCCCCTCCCCGTCCCACCCACCCGTCGGCCACGGCGGAGGCCCTCGGCGGCCCTCGGTAGCGCGGGGCCCTTCGAAGGCAGGGATGGGGTCGCGCGGGCAGAAGGGGCAACCGGCGGGAACCAGGCCGGCACCCAGGGGCAGCGCTCTGTTGCTCCACCGAGGGTCATGAACTCTTCCCCAAACCTCCCGGTGGACTGCCCGGTGCCTGGTGTTTAACCGGTTCGATAAAGGCTCTGGGGGGCGGGGGGGGGGTCAAGGCCTGGGTCCAGCCGCTGGAGGATAATGGAGGTCAGAGACGGTGCCTCCTTCGCCGCCGTCGCCACGGAGCCGCGATGGGGATGAAGGGTTGGTCCCGTGTGGCGCAGCCGCGAGAAGCCATTAGGAGAGAGATATTGACAGGGGAATCGCTCAGATGCACGTCCCCCCCCCCTCCCTGACCTCCCCCATGCGTGCGTCCTCACGCGAGTGTGCGCGTGTGGGAAGGGTACGTCTTGTCTGTACGCTGGATGCAAAGACAAAGGTTATCCCCTGTATTGCCTGAATATCGTTTCGGAGCAAATGCTGTCAGTGAGCAACTGTTAAGACCAGCACGGCCAGCACCACGCCCGGCCGTGCCAAGTAATTATTTGAAGCTGAGTCGACCTAGCGGAGGCCCACGGCCGGTTCAAATATTCATCACCTGATGTTGTACGTGATCGGAAATTGAACTCAGGTCGCCGGGTTCGTAGCGTAGTTTAGCGGTGAGCACACAGTGGATATAGACAAAGACATACGTGCACACACGCGCACGCATAGATGAGGCTAAGCGCAGCACATACAGAATTTAGTCACAACACGGTCATTCAATACACACGCAAGCGCACACACATCCCATAATCACACACTCAACGCACTCACGTGATACACGCGCGCACTCAACACATGCACAACATGCGCATGTTACTCAAGCACTTTGTGTAACCCGTCACGCGCACGCACGCACACACACCGCACACAGGAATGCACACGCATGCTCTTACACGCACACGTGCGGACACGCCACGCACATAAACACGCACGCACATCAACGCGCACGCATGTGCACAGCACACACACGCATGTGCACAGCACACACACGCGTGCACGTGCACGTACACGCGCACACACACGCGCACATACACGCTATTAAAAGCGCAGAGACATGGATTTTTTTCTTTTGCCGGCGGAATGAAACAGATGCTCTCGTGCCGAATGTTTCGGCAGACGTTCCTCTTGCGTTTAAGGATCCCTGCGGGATCCGCTCGTGAAATATTAACGATCGTAAATGCTCGGCGGGCAAGGTGCAGGTGAATTGGGCTTTGTACAGCGCGCAGCATGGGGGGGGGGATCGTTCCGCGCGTGCGTGCGTGCGTCTCTGTGTGTGCGCGTCTTTGTCTTTGTATGCGTGTCTCAGACCATGTGCGCACGTGTGTCGGGCGTGGTCCTGGCCACCCACCTCCTCGTGTGCAGTGCCGGCCTTCATAGGTTCTCGCAAACGGCATTTGCCCCAGCAGTCGGTTAAGGCTATATGGAGAATCTTCGTCTTTTGTGTGTGTCAGTCTGTGTGCTCGTGAGTGTCTTTGGGGAGGGTGTAGTGTAGCGGTTCGCGCGCTGCGCTATGAACCCGGCGACCCGAGTTCGCTTCACACTCACGGCCAAAACCAGTGACGATTATCTGAACCGGTCCTGGGCCTCCCCCTAGGCTGACTCGGCCTTAAATTAGTAGCTGGTGCGGTGTGTAAACATCGCCACTGGGGAGACAAAGGCGACCGGGCGTGGTGCTGGCCATACCACCCCCATCCTCGTGTGCCATAGTGCCGGCCTTCATAGGTACTACTACTGGCTAAAAATCACTTGCCCCAACACTCTGTTAAAGCTATACTTGGGGATCTTTGCCTTTGTGCTCTACACTGCCACGTCTAGCAGGGAAGCCGTCGCACCACGAAGCGGCCCCTCTCCTTCCCCGGAGCCACGGGCGGCGAGAGAGGAGCCGGCGCCGCGCCCCCCCCCCCCCCGCGCTACCGACTTGAGTCTGACTGAGCGTGTGCGGGGGTTAATGTCAGCCGCACCTGGCACACCGCGTCCAGCAGCATTACACCTGGACGTGTAATGAGGAAGACGGAGAAGACTGACTACAATTTCTTTGACTTGGGAAGGTTATAGCTGCAACCGGAAGCCAGGGAAGAGAGCCAATGAAGTTGTGTACTGTATCAGCAATTTGAACAATTCGATGCAACTGGGAATCAATATGATGGACAGAGCTGGTTGAGAAAGGACACGGTTCACAGAGAGAGAGAGAGAGAGGGAGAACTTGCGTGACGTGTGCGGAACGTGCACCTTAGGGGTCGTGTGCATTGTGACGTGTGCATTGTGACGTGTGCATTGTGACGTGTGCATGATGTGTGCGCGTGACGCCCGTGCATCTCTTCCATCACTGCAGCTGCAGGAGCAGCTGAAGCGGCGCCTGGAGGAGAGCGACTACGGCGACCGCGCCAACGGCTCCTCCTACGACTGCGCCCCGCCGGGCCCCAAGCGCTCGCGCGGTGACGGCGGCGGCGGCGGCGGCCCGCACGGGGCCCACGCGGGGGCCCCGCTCTCCGCCCCCCTCCGGCACCCGCTGCCGCCCCACCCCCAGCACGCCCGGCAGCACTGCGCGCCGCTCCCGGCGCCGTCGCACGGCCGCTACGGCGGCGGCGGCGGCGGCGTCCAGCACTGCGGCACGGCGGTGTCGGTGACCCACTGCGTCACGGGCGACCGCTCGCGCAAAACCATCCACACCACCGTCACCGTGCTGCAGGACGGCGGCGCCGGCACGGCGCTCAAGGTGGAGCCGCGGGACGGAGCGTTCTGCTCCGTCGACGACGACCTTAAGCGCGGCGGCGCGCCCGGCTGCGGCGTCTCCTCGGAGGTCGACCAGGAGCTGGAGTTCATCCTCGAGGAGCTGGAGCGGGAGCTGGCCAAGGGCGACACAAAGGAGGCCTTCGATTTTGGGCGACCGGCGCTCAACGGGGACGACGAGCGGCCGGCGGCCGTGGAGGAGGAGGAGCATAAACACTTCCTCAAGCTGGAGCACGGCGCCGCCCGGCGCTGCGAAGACAAAGCGGCGGCGGCGGCGGCGGCGCTCGGCACGCTGGTGGTGAAGCGCGAGATGTCGCCGAGCTGCCACGGCTCCGCCGGCGCCGGGTCGCCCCTCCACGCGCAGGGCCGCACAGCACCGTCTCCCGTCGTGGCCTCGCCGCCCTCGCAGCAGCAGCCCGTGCAGGCGGCGCGCTTCCCCCCGCAGACGGCGCCGCCCGCGCACCACCACGCGCACCACAACCACATTCAGCAGCAGCAGCAGCATCAGCAGTTGGGCATGAACATGTCGTTTGCGTCCCGTCTACAGGCACCCATGAACTACCAGGGCGTGCCTCCGTTTCAGCAGCAGGCAGTAGCAAGGCATGTGCAGCAGCAGCAGCAGCACCAGCAGCAGCAGCAGGGAGTTAAGGGACAGCTGCCGGTACAAGGTGGCCCGTCGTGCGGGTGGCCGCCGTCAGCGCCGGCTCGGGGAGGCCCTCGCTCCTCGCCGGCCTACGACGCCGATCGGCCCAAGGTGAGCGCCAGCGGCCACGCGATGGCGCCGTCGCGGCCCGGCCCCACGGGCCACGTGGCGCAGCCGGGACGAGCGAGCCCCTCGCCCGCCGGCCACGCGGCGCAGCCCAACCGCACGCCGCCCGGCGCCGCGAGTCAGGCCAACCACAACCACCACCGGCACCACCACCAGCACCCGCAGCAGCAAGCGCAGCACCAGCAGCAGCAGCAGCACCACCTGCCGGTCGCACTCCCCGGCCAGATGCCCGCGCCTCGCGGGGCCGAGGGCGTGGTGTCGCCGGGCTGCGGGCACCCGCCGGGGCCGCCGGTACCGGTCAACGCGGCCGCCGGCGCCGGCGCCGCCACGCCCCCCTCGCAGGGCGGCCACGCCGCTCCGCTGGGGCACAAGGGCGGCAGCGCCGCCGCAATCACGCGGCCCCACGAGGCCTGCCCCAACGTGACGGCCGGCGCCCTGTCCTACGGCGACACCAAGCCGCTCACGCACTTTGACCCCGACGGAGAGGAGGCGCGAGGGGCGGCGGCGGCGGCGGCGGCGGCGGCGGGGGGTGGCCCCCCCCCTGCGATGCCGGGCGCCGTGGCGGCACCGGGGAGCGGAGGGTTCTACCCTCATGACGCCGGCGCCAGGCAGCCCGCGCGGGCGCGCACGGCGCCCGAGGTGCGCCGCTTGCTGCTGCGCCACGTGCTGGAGCAGGGGGGGCTGGGCGGGGGGGAGCTGGCGGCACGGATCGGCGCACAGTACCAGCCCGGAGCGCAGGTGAGGGCGCTGGCTCAAGCACGCACACGCACACGTGCTCGGTATTCGTTGCGCAACAACAACAACGACAACAGCCGCCACCGTTTGCCTTCACTGGGCAGTGACGTCGCAGTGGCGATCGTGCCAAGCTAGGTGCACTTTGAGGCGGTGTAAAGCGTGCCAGGCTCGCTACTGGCAAGCGGGTCAGGGCACAGACCCCCGATGCTGTGGGTGTGACGGACGGAGATGACCAGTGCACTCGTGCTGCCCTCTCCGCGGTGCACGCACGCCAAACGCAACACGCGCACGCGAAGTGCGGACGCTGCATCGTCGTGCCGCGGGCTTCCACGGTGCCGGCACGGCCGGCTCCGTCCGTGCCGGCAGCCTGGAAAATATTTCCACGCGCGGCACACCCCATTCGTAATTACACCGCTCGCGATGGCCGTGCCTGCTACTGGTCACGTGCCACCTTCGGTGTTAAACGAAGCCTTGGGCCGCAAACGTGCCAAGGAGGCTCAGCGATAGGGCGGGTTGTCTTGCCGGCGCACCGCCATGATTTGGCGTCGCTGGCACCCACCTCGCTTGGCACTGCACCCACCCGGCACTGGCGTCGCCCTCTCCTCCTCGTGCCGCTGGGGAGACACCACTGGTGCTGGCAATTTTATTATTTTATTACCCCCCTCCCCTCTTTTGGCCCTGACCATCGTCGTCATCGTCTCAATTCGCCCATATTTGGCGGCGGAGTGAAGTCGTGGCAGAACGTTACGTTACTCGAGAAGCATCTCCCCCTCTCCCTTTTTCCCCTCGGCCTCTCTCTCTCTCCCCATCTCTCACCAACTCTCTCCCTCCATCCTTCTCTCTCCTTTCCTCTCTCCCTCCCTCTCTCGCAACGGCCGTCTGAATCACGGCGCTTGTGTAACTCCCAGAGTGGCTCGCTTACTCACACGCATGCTCATGGTCCCCCTACCTACCCCCCCCCCATCTCTCTCCCCCTCTCCCTCCCTCTCCCTCCAATTCCCACTCTCTCCTTCAAGAATGTGCAGCCTCTTATCCCTCCCTTCGTTCTAATGCCATTCTGTATCTAATTATGCACGCGGTGTTGGGAAGATTTAGGTAGACCGTGGAGGTGATGGGAAGGACACGTGGGCTAGTGGGAAGAGGGCTGGGCAAGCAACTTGCACGGTCTGAAGGTGGCAGGAGCTCCTTGTCGATGTCAAGAGGGCGAGGGGGTTTTGACGATGGGTGGGACGCGCGTGGTCTGCGGGATGGAGGAGGAGGGCAGGTGGGCATCGCAGTGGCATCCAGAGGTTGCCGACCCAAGGGCAGATGGCGGCGGCGGCGGCGATGGTGATGATGAGACTGTAGTTGGCGACCTTGGAGGTCAAATGCCAACTCTGTTACGGCTGCGTGATTTAGCAGACGGAAGGAAGCGATGGTGAGGTGTGGAGGCATTGGATGGCCTTGGTCGCGATGACCTTCCGATTAATGGGCCCCTCGGTTTGTGGACTTGACCGCACCAGATTTAACCAAACCGAGGTTCAGTGTTGTTGAGAGCCCATAGCGGTCTCGTTGGTGTGGCACATTGTGTTGTGGCACGGCGTCACACAGCAGGGCCCGCCTCAACACGGGGAAATCTTTGCTCCCGAGCACAACCACAACCAGCACCACCGCCACTCGTCATGGTGCCGCTCGCTTGCCGTGGCCGTGACGGGCGCTGAAACAAGCATCGCCTGCAGCCGACTTTCCCACTCCCAATTCCACAACCATCGCCATCCCCCCGAGCCCCTCGGCACCGCACCGCCACTCCTGGCCGCCGCAGGGTCCCGGAGAGTGCGTCGCGAGCGCGGTCAAATTAGCGCGATTCCACGGGCACAGGAAAGTTCCGCGCGCAGCTCGGCCGGGAGGAAACGCAGGCGGGGGCGAGCCGCTCGTGCGAACGAGAAGTGGCGGTGCGCGGGTGCTAAAAATACCCACCGGCGGCGCCGCCGCCGCGGCTCGCGAGCGCGCGGGGCCTTGGAACAGGCGACTCATTCCGGAACGCGCAAACGCGTGGAACGTGGTGCGCTCTCTTTACAAGAAGGCACCCGGCGGAGCGAGCGAGCAGCTCCGGCGAGTTGGCCCCCCGACGTGGCCCTCACGAGCCGGGGCTCGTGAGGGCCACGTCGGGGTGCGCCGCCCACGGGGAGTCCTCTCGGTGTTCTCCTCGCGCGACGCGGCTCCATCCTGGCCGCAGCTCCCGTGCGACCATGGAGGGTTCGGAGGGCCCTCGGCGAGGGCCGTGCATTGTACGGCGCAAAAGTCCGCCGATTCGCTTCGAGAGCTCGGTGGCCGAGTGAGTGGGGTCAGTAGGTGAAGGGGGGGCGGGGGGCGAGTGAGCGAGGTGAGCGGGGGTGGTTTGCGCAAGTTGGTGGAGTCGCATCTCGGGGCATGGCGCCGTCACGGGGCAGGGGGGAGTGGGGTATTCATAGGCACAGCTG
Organism: Petromyzon marinus; assembly: GCF_048934315.1. Taxonomy (NCBI): domain Eukaryota; kingdom Metazoa; phylum Chordata; class Hyperoartia; order Petromyzontiformes; family Petromyzontidae; genus Petromyzon; species Petromyzon marinus. The sequence goes on from NC_133684.1 coordinate 9,049,368, forward strand.
AGCTCATCCTGAACGTCACCGCGGGGCCTCTCTCCTCCAGGGCAGCATCCGTCGCTGCCGATTGCACCTCAGATGTGCATCCGGACCCTATTTATACACGCGGGGTGCACGCGTGGTAGCGTGCACTTGTCACTATATATACACACTATATATATACACTATATATACACACACACACACGTGCGTGTGGAGTGGGGGTGGCGCAGCGGTTAGCGTCGCTGCGCTCCGAATGCCAGCGGCCCAGGTTCGACACCCGCTCGTGGCCGAAATCGGTGGCGCGAATATCTGCACCGATCACGGGTCCCGCCGGCCTAGGCCTACTCGCCCTTAAATGAATAACATCAGCACTGGGGGAGATAAAGGCGACCGGGCGATGTCTAGCCCACACCGCTGACAGCATTTTCCCTGGCAGCCTGTGTGGGCTACACGGGGGGGGGGGGGGGGGGAGAAGCTTTGTCTTTTTGCGTGCGCACGTCACCAACGCGCGCTGCCAAGTGAAACAACGACACCCCCCCCCCCACACTTCCTCACGCACCCCCTCACACACCCTCCCCTATTCCTGACACCGCACACTGCCCACCCCCTCCCTAGTGCTGACACTCGACACACCCACACCCCCCTATTCCTGACACTGTACTCCATTGCACTCTGACACTGAATTCACCCCCTCTTCCCCCCCACCATCCACCCAGGCCCTTGCCCTTTGCCCCCTCATCTGCTCAGGGTCCCTTTTGGCAGCGTGCACAAGGGGGGCCCCACCCTATGTCCCGGGGGGCAGGGGGGGGGGGTCTCCCCTCCCCTCGCCTCCCCTCCCTGCTCCTCCTCTTCATGAACTCGATTCCCCCCACCTCCGCCCAAACCTCATTGAACCTCAGGAACGCCCCCCCCCTACACCCCCGCCCCCACCGCTGGCTGCCCTGGAGCCGCTCGTTGCAGTGGCGGCAGCAGCAGCAGCAGCAGCTCAATAATGCAGGAGAATTGATTTTGTTTGGGTCAATGCGATGCCTCCTGACAGATCCAGCAGCCAGAGGCCTCGGCGCTGCTGCTGCTGCTGCTGCTCCTTGTGTTTGTGGGAGATTACGGCGAGGGGATGAGGGGGGGGTGAGGGGATGAGGGGGAGGGGATGAGGGGAGGACGAGGGGATGAGGAGATGAGGGGGAGGATGAGGACGAGGGGGAGGACGAGGGGATGAGGGGGAGGACGAGGGGGAGGATGAGGGGGAGGATGAGGGGGAGGATGAGGGGATGAGGGGGAGGACGAGGGGATGAGGGGGGGGACGAGGGGATGAGGGGGGGGACGAGGGGATGAGGGGGGGGACGAGGGGATGAGGGGGAGGACGAGGAGGACGAGGGGGAGGACGAGGAGGACGAGGGGGAGGACGAGGGGTTGATATTGAGGGTTGCTGTGCACTGACCACTACAGTGAAGTAAAATCAAACGAGCCCCATGAATGACACCGCGTTGGGGAGGCCTTCATCCAGCAGTGGATTGACGGGAACCTGCACACACGGTTCGAGTTAGGAGAGTGATTTTGGGTTTGGTCGGGATTTGGGTTACGGTTATAGTGTTTTAGGGTTATGATGAGCATGAGGGGTTGGGTTTAGTGGTTATGGTTGGGTTGAGGGACAGGGTTGGGATTCGGAACAGCCCACCTCTTCTCTAGCCCATCCCACGCCCGTTTAGCCCCCTCTATCCAACACACACTTTCGTACAGGACAAAGATCCGCTGTTTAGTCTTAACAGACTTTTTGGCCCGAGCGCTGTTATCGAGCACCCGTGAAGGCCGGCACAAAACACGGAGGGGGTGGGTGGCCTGCATTACTCCCGGTCGTCTTTTGTCTCCCCCAGTGGCGATGTTTACACACCGCACCAGGTACTCATTTGAGGCCGAGTCGACGCACGCACTCGCGCGTTGGCGAGCGCGAGACAAAGACGCACTCTCACGGACGCACTCGCTCTCCCTCAGACGCGCACAGGCAGACGAACCACACAGGCCCAAACAGCTCTGGCGGCAAATGCAAAAACACTGACGCTCGTTCATAAATGTTTAATGTTGACGGGACTCACGTCCTCCAGCAGCGCGGGTTTCCCCACGGCCATTTTTGTGCTCCGAGTTTCGCCCGTGGCTGCGCACACTACCGCCACCACCACCACGGCGTTCCCGCCGCGTTCGGCAGAGGGCACAAGTGGGATCGGAGTGTCGCAGCTTTTGTTCCAATTAAATCTTGTCCCATTTGCACGCTTGCTGACTCTGCAGATTGATTTTGTTGTCAACCCCCACCCCCCCCCATCTCACCGCCCCCAAATTGTACACCGATCGCTGCTATCGACGTCACCAGCCGTAGACTTTGTTCGGAAATCTCCTGAGAGCAGTGGCGGCGAGAGGAGGGCTCACCACAGAAGCGGATGTCACAGAGCTACCTCTGAGATCCCTTTTTTTTCAAGTGACCTCCGGTCCACGCACGGTAGAGGGCAACACATCCCTGCTCACTGTGCCACATGATGAGAGCAATGCTCATCACATGACCGTAGAACCAACATTTTAATTCTCAGAACAGAACGCATTTCATGTAATGGGGTTTATTTTATTTTTTTTGTACAGACCATCAACTCATTAGACTGCGTGAGTCTATGGGTCCCTGCGCGGGTCTATGGGTCCAGACCGAGACCATCGACTCGCTGGACCTGGGAGCCCAGTTTAACCACAAAGACAAAACGTCGGACGGCAATTTTTGCATCGAAAGTCGCCCTGCGGGAGGCGGTGTCTGGTGCTGGGCAGCCGCCCCGGGGTTGGCAAGCACCCCGCCGTTCGTTCACCCGCACGCACACACACCTTGCTCTCCCACAACTGGGAGTCAAACCGATCTCGGGTGAGGTCGGAGCGATGATGGTGGGACGATGGCGCGCGTCTGGGCGACCCGCCCTGCTGAGTCGAGGCGCGCGGTTTCTTCTTCCCCGCGGCCCCCCCTGCTCCTCCACGGCGGCTTCGGGGGGACGGTGGCGGGGGCAGTGGCGGCGGTGGGGTGGGTGGGGGGGGGGGTGCCAGTGGCGGCGGGGTTTGCGTAGCGGCCAGAAGGCTTCCGTTTCGCCGAGATATCTCGCCGCGGTGGCGCTGCGGAAACGACATGTGTTTCCAATCGGCCAGAAAACCCGGATCGCTGTCAGCCGCCTCCTGGCTCACATTGGGAAGGAGCGGTGCCGGAGGATGGGGAGGAGCGGAGGAAGGGGTTGCGGGGGCGGTGGTCGTTGTGATGGGTGGGCCGGGGCGGGCGGGCGAGCGTGGCCGGGGGTGCCGCGTAGGGGTGATCGGGGTTTATATGGAGGGAGGATGGGATCGAGGGGGAGGGAGGTGGGAGGGTACGCCTGGGCGAGCGGGGAAGGGAGAGGAAGTGTGGTGGTAGAGGCGGCTCGCGGGGGGGGGGGCGAGCGGTGGGGAAGGGCTGGGTGCTTTGGGGTAACGCGGTAACGATGGCGGGGGGGGGGGCCCCGGGCCGGCTGTGGGGGAGGGTGGCGACGCTGTTTTACGTTTCCTTGCACCTGCACGGCGCCTCTTGGAAGGCAGCAGCAGCAGCTGCCCGGTGGCTGCTGTCGCCACTGCTGCCCTCTGCAGTCGCATCTGTGAGGCTTTAGCACTCGCGGTTTTTCTTTGGAGTTTTACCGCCGCTCCGATATTTTTTTTTTCTCACGGAGAGCGAAACCAAGTTCGGAGCCTGTGCGGGTGGAGCGGGGGGGGGGAATCCACGTCCTCAACAAGGGCCGGACGGGTCTCTCTCTCTCTCTCTCAAACCACACAGCACACGCAGCTCGGTGACCTCCATCTCTGCAAGTCGCCCCTTGCAGGAACGGAAGTGACCGAGCGTGGCGCTCGCGGTATCCAATGCCGCGTTGTCGGTTCTAAAATATTCCGCCCTCTGGTGCCCGATTTAGTGCCTCTACGATGCTTGCAGCAATGGATCAAACATTTTTGCGGGCTGTTTCGAGGAGGTAGGCCCCACGTGGCCGCGGGACCTGTGCAATGATTGAATGGGGGCTGTACGAAGTGAAGTGGTGGGTCGCGTCCAGCCCGTGGTCATAGGGCCCCCCCCCCAGCCCCGGTGTAGCGAGTGGCTGCAATGGTGGTGGAGCCATGTGCATGGCCCCCACACTCAACGATGAGGGCGTCGTTCGGCCTTGCCGTGTGCCCTCCGCACGCGTGACTTCTCTCTTGCCGCCCCGACCACAACCTTGCCGCCCTGCACACCTGACCGTCGCTCTCCTCCTGTGCCGGCAGGAGAAGGTGGTGGGCGGCCTGAACCTGAAGCCTTCCCCAGGGCCCGGTTTCCCTGGCAATCGGCTGGCGGCCACCCTGCCCGGCCTCAACGCCACGGAGCAGAAACGCGAGCTCATCCACCAGCAGTTAATGGTGAGAGAGCGTGTGACGGCGGCTCGGGGCATAACGCACGGTCAAGAGGTAAAACCTCGATACAAAACCCAGGTCCCGGAGAGAATCTCGGGTGCAGGGGGCAGCCCTACAGTTGCTTGTTCGCCCTATTCCCTGAAGAAAGGGAGCTCTAAAGGGTATTCGACCGACGTCTCTCAGAAGAGGTGGGGAGTTACCCAAACTTTACACCACCACTCGCGACCTGTCCATCGACCAACTACGGTTAACCAATTTGTGCTGCTGGGTCGACATAGGCGGGGAAGTGGAGATTTAAGAAACTTCCTCCACTATTTCAACTGTCGTGCCGAGAGATCGAATGTCATAAACGTTCCACCGCCGTGTGGCACCAACACCCAGAATCCAGACACAAATACTAATCTTCTTTGGTTCTTTCGGTAAAGACACGTAGAATGAGAATAAATCACCTGATGAAGGCCGCTTGTGTTGTGGCCGAAACGTCGTGAGAATATTATTGTGTTATTTTATTTTATCAATTTATTATTTTATTCTCATTCTACGTGACTTTACCGAAATAACCAAAGAAGATGAACCTTGCAGTCACGAAAGCTTTAAATCGAAACAAATACTAATGTCATATCGAAATCTTTTTTTTTACTTTAGGAAAATCAACAGCTGCACAGGCACCTGACGCGGCCACCCCCGGAATACAAGGACCAGCCCATGGCAGTGCCAGCCAACTCATACCCAGGTACCCTCCTCCCCGCCAATGGTGGCACGGCCCTCGGGAGCATACGCGCGCGCGTGTGTGTGTGTGTGCAGGCCTTCATAGGTGCTCGCTAACAGCACTTGCCTCTACAGTCTGTTAAGGCTATATGGGGGATCTTTGTATCTTTATGTGCGTGTGTGCGCTACGAACCCAGCGACCCGGGTTCGATTCCCGCTCATGGTCGACACCAGTGACGATTATCTGAACCTGTCCTGGGCCTCCCCTAGGTCGACTCGGCCTCAAGAAATGAGTACCCGGGGTGGTGTGTGTAAACATCGTCACTAGGGACACAAAGGCTGGACACCCTCCGCCTCGTGTGCCGTGTCGGCTTTCATAGGTGCTCGCTAACAGCACTTGCTCCAAAAGTCCGTTAAGGCTATACAGGGGGATCTTTGTTTGCGTGCCTGTGTGTGTACAAATGTGTGTTGCGTCACGGGGCCGTGAGGGATGTTGGCAGTGGCTTGGGGGGGGAGGCTTTCATCCAGTAGTGCAGGTTCAAATTGACTTTGCTTCACCGAGTGAGAACTCGGAGAGAGACCAGGTTAGGGGGGAGTCTCATTTGTAAGAGGGGACCTGGGTGACCGAGATGTGACGAGAGCAAAACGAAGTAATGTTCCAGCAACGAAGTGAATAGAAATCGGGACGACAACTAACTGCGTCAAGTGAGAAATGAAAAGAATATCGCTCGAACATTAATCGGCGTCAAATGATTCCCTGTCGCGTAAGGCGGCTTGGGCAGATTGTCTTGTTTGACTGATGAGCGTAAAAATACTGCAGTTACATTAAAGAAACATTAAAGAGATCTGTGCTGACTTTTGTACTCGCATGTACACGGGCTGATGATAATCTACGTTCATTGTGCTTTTTTGTTTTTGTAGCCACAACCCAGCCCTTCTCAATGCCCATCGGTTCTCCAGTGACGCAAATGTCCCCGGTGCATTGTCCTGGTGCCAGCCAGCCGCCTCCGCCCGTCTACGCTCTTCCCAACGGCTCTCCACTCCATCACCACCACCAGCAGCAGCAGCAGCCAAGCATGATGGGAATAGTGCCGCCCCCATCGCCGGTGGTGGTGGCCACGCAGCAGGGTACCAACATGTCGGGCCACGGCGTGCGCGCGGTACGGAGTTCCGTCACGCCGGGCGCGCCCGTGCCTGTGCCCGTGCCCGTGCCGGTCCCCGGTCGGCTGGTGCACCCGGCTGAGCCTGCGGCCTTTCGGGGTCAGCGGGCAGCGGCCGGCCACAACGTGTGGGGGCAACAAAACCAGCAAGGGCAGCAGCATCCTCAGCAGATTCAACAGCAGCGCTTCCCGCTCCCCAACCAGGCCGTGAACTTTCCGATTCGGCCGCCGCCCGCACACCTTTCCACGGCACCGCAGGCCGGCCTCGGGCAACTCAATGCAGCCCCCGGCACCCCGGGGCAGGTGCCCAACTTTCCGCCACTTCATGGCGAGCAGGGCGGCGGCGGCGGTTTCTTCCGGGTCTCGGGGGGATGCAGCAACGTGGCGGTGGAGAGCATGGGGGGGGCGGCAGGCTCGGGCCTCGCCAGTCTCAATGGAGGTTCCGATTTTGTGGACTCCCTGCTGAAGGGCAGCGGCGGTGGCGGCGGGGGCAGCGGCAGCGGGGGCAGCAACGAGGACTGGCAGGACCTGGAGGAGATCCTCGGCCAAAACTAGCGGGGGACCCAGCATGCTGCCGAGAACACCGATCTTCCCGGCCGGGCTACACCCCGCGCACGAGGACGGGCCACCTTCCTCGCACCTCCTTGTCTGCGGTGCGACCGAGCGGCGTCCACCCAGCGTTGGGGACTGCCACGTTGGCCGCCTCTGTTGCGGGGTTCAGAATTTGCAGGAAAAGTGAAAGAGGGGGGTGGGTGGAAATCGACGACATTTTAGGTCGTCCTCCACGAACTCGCCGGTAAAATGTGAATGTTTCAGGTATCGCTCTTTCAACTGAGGAAGTGAGCGAGGATCTTTTGACCCTCGAAACCCAATCGTGGCCAAGCGAACACTCCGAGCCGCTGCCGTGGCTCTCGCAGAGTCCTCGTCTAACTTACAACAGATCCATCCTGCACGGGGCACTCGTGATCTTTCTCAAAGTATTCCGGCACCTGCATCTTTTTCTTTCTTTTACACGTTGGAATCAAAAACGTTTTTAATTCCACATTGTCATCCCGCGTTGGCTTTGCCCATTCCACAGTGGTGTTGACGATGGCCCCCAATCCGCTGCGATCGGTTTTAGCTCCGTCACCGCCGCCGTTGAGAGGAGCCAGCAGCCGTGGCCGGCAACGTTAGTATTACCGCGTGCATCCTCGGGTATTAACGCGTCCGTGTAAATAATATAGCAGGCTCGTGATTTTGTTTATTCGGGGGAACATATTTATTATTTGTCGTGAATAAATGCAAAGCACAACGTCAAACACGACGATTATGCGCGGGGAGGGCCTCGTGGCCGCCCCGCGCGCTCGCTACGGCCGCTGCCGCCACCGTCACCATTTCATCCGTCACACTCCGCTGCCGGCATCGTGCCGTCGTGCGCGGGGGGGGGGGGGTAAATGCCTCCCGCACGTGACGGGGAGTGCATTTAGATTTTTTTTTTTTCTTTTTCCTCTGCGACGGCAAGAACATTGAGAGCGATCCCGGCGCGGGCCACGGCAACCCCCGGCACTCGCCAAGAAACTCCACTCGGCACTCCACTCTCAGCCCGCACGTCCAGAAACCCTGAAGACGGATCGCAGCGAAAAGGCCACCCCTAAGGGAGCTTGCAGCGGATTCCACCTCGTAATCTCCCGCCCAGGTCTCACGGCACCCAGTTGTATTACCCCCCACCCCACCCCATGCCCGTCTCAGCCAATGGTCACTTGAACAGACCACTGCCGGCGATTTCACGTGCGTGCGTGCGCTACGCGGCGCGGTTTAAACAGCCGCTCCGGCCCGGCAGACGGAGAGCATCGTGGGGCGCTTGGCCGCTGCGCAGAGATCCACGAGGGAGTGGAGTTTACCGCGAAGGCTGGCGGCACTGCGGGAGATGCCGGCCGCTTGTAGCTAAGGGTGAAGGGGTGCTGGCGGGGGAACATTTCTTGGGGGGGAAGGGAGATGGGGGGGGGGAAGGGGGTCCCGGCCCCCCTCTATGGCTCCTGTTGTCCGCCGCGGGGTCGCCAGCAATGCATCGCGCGTACGCTCTCCCGTTCGTTTTTGTACTAAACAGCGAAATGCTAAAGTGAACTGTTATTTTAACTCGGAACCTGTACAGTACTACGATTAGAAGTGTTTTTTATACCTTTAAATAGAGCATCTCTATCTTAACATTTACAATGTAACACTTTGTACACTTTAATATATAAATATATATTTTTCAAGTGCTCAATTTTGTATCATATTTAATAGGTATCAATGCTTCCCCCCCCCTGTGCCCCCCCGTGTGTCCGCGTCGCGTCTCCTTGCCAGACATTCCCTGTTGTCGCTCGAACGCTATGGAAATGAATAAAATATTACATTTTACGTCGTGATGCCGATCTCTCTGATGGTTAACCATCCTCATCAGCCATCTTCAGTCCACTGCTGGTCAAGCCATCACCACATCGCACGCATCCTGCAGTGTATGATACAGACAGACAAAAGATTCCCCGGAAATGCCCTTAACGGACTGTTGGGGCAAGTCCTGTTATAGAGCACTTATGAAAGCTGGCACGGCACACGAGGCAGTGGGTGGCCAACACCGCGCCCGGCCGCTTTTGTCTCCCTAGTGCTGATGTCTACACACCGCACCAGGTACTGGCTTAAGGCTGAGTCTACCCAGGGGAAGGCTCACCAGGACCGGTTTAAATATCCGCCACTGTTTTTGGTCGCGAGCAGAACTTTGGACACCGGGTCCATTCATTAATTTCATCCACTGCGCCACGGCTCCGCACGCGATGCAATAATCCTGCAACGTGGGAAGATTTCATCCCTCCATCTCCCTCCGCTGCCGCTCCGTTGTTATTCGTGACCGTCGGACGTGACGTGTCCAGCCCAAGCCCACTGTTAACATTTGGGATGATGCCTTTAACCTGCGTGTGCATTTGTCCCTCCGTGGGTTTGTTTTTCTGAACTCAAAAGTGCGCAAAGGAAGGTGGAGAGATGCATGCGTGGAATTGCATGGAGACGGAGAGGAATGCATGAACAGGAGGGGTAAAGGCGCAGCCCTGGAAGTACTTACTCACGCCACTGCTAGCTGAAGGGCTTCCACGATAGGGAGATCTCTAGAGGCCCTCCGTAGGATATTTGGCCTTCTCTTCCACGCTGGCCAGACACCTTGGATGAGCTGAAAGTGCCTCTATCCCACCACACGTCTTGTTATACAAATGCTGCTGCTTTAGATGGAGCACTCTTGCCATGAACATCTGGTAAGCCGGCAGCATGTGTTGCTTAACAAGCCTGACTGCTGATGAGACACGGAAGATTGAAAACGGGTCCAGAGTTTGCTTGCTGCAGAATATTGGTCTGGAAAGTCAATCGACTTGTGGACTAAAGTATGTTAGTACGTGGAGAGACGTAGTCATGCTTGGAATTTTTTCTTAAAAAATCTGACTATAATTATTACACTTGTTTTAGCCAGGAAAACCTCACTGAGCCTCAAGACTCTTTCAGGAGGGTCCTGCCACGTGTTTACAGTAGGGGAGCAATGTTGCTGCTGATGTGTGTCATCCCAAATTAATCATCGTCAGGTACTGTACTGTATATATTTTTTTTTATAGCATTGGGATGCTTGACAAATTCCAGTTACATTTTTCATGGAAGGAAACCGAAGCACCTGGAGGAAACCCATGCAAAACAGGGGGGTGGGAGGGGGGGGGGACATGCGGATAAGTAACCGGAGTCGAAAATCGAACCCAGGCTTTCTTGCCGCGAGGCACAGTGTCACCGCTGCACCACCACCACCCAACCGGGCCACACTCCGAACACCCAAACTGGAACGTCGGAGCGCGGCACTCCTCCTGGACTGCCCAGTGCAGACGGGCATTCCTCCGTGATATCGCGTGCCGGGGAATGATGTCATTTCTTCCGGAGTGAGAGCCGAGCGGGAGGAGGAGGCATGCAGGGGTGCGGGGCTGCGGCGAGGAGAGAATGAAAGGGTGGGGGGGGGGGTTAGGGTGCCGCTGGGTTCGCAGATCTCGGCGGGTGGTGGACAAGAATTGGTGCCCGTAAATATTTGCTCGACTCAACAGTGGTGCTGATGTGGAGAGCGCGTCCCTGCAATTTCTCGCCGACGTTCCTGCTAGGATGAGGGTCTCCAAGATGGGGAGGTCTATGGACCACCCCCCCCCCCCGAGAGGGTATTTGGCCTACTACTCCACGCTGGTCCGATAAGGGTGCCCGTGAAACAATAAGTCACTCCACTGCTGGATGAGGTATCCCCACGCTGTACGGGTTTCGACGGATGTTATTTGACATCAAATTACACTTAGGGGTGATTTGACCATACTTCACCACGGTGGTTAGAGCGGGTTTGTGAAGGCGGGGAGCATAGTACAGCAGAACAAGGTATTCTTTGGGTCTTTCGATAAAGTCACGTAGATAGGTTCAAAGAAAATAACAACACAAGCGGTGACGACCGCTTGCGTTGCGATCGAAACGTCGTCGTTTTTTTTGTTATTTTCTTTGAACCTATCGAGATGACTTTACCGAAAGACCCAAAGAAAGTTTAAGTCAACAGAAGAACAAGATGTTTTTCTGCACTCCTGTCTGCTGCCCACCGGAGCAACCGATGCCAACCTGTTTGTGCACGTGGTGGTCATCCAAGCACGTTCCAGGCTCAACGCTCCTCCGATTAGCACGGTTGACTACGTACGGTGCGAAAGAAGTTCAACGTGCATATAACCAGGACAACTCGAACAGTGCGGTTCACACGGCCCACCACGACGCGATGCACCTCTACATGTTGACCAACTCGTTACGCGCTGCACGCGCCTGATAATGGCTAAACAATAGCCCCGCCCTCTCCCCTCCTCTCTCACGTCTCCCTTCACGTTGTCTCCTCCTCCGTGTCTCCTCCCTCCACCACAACTGTGCAAACAGCAGCTGTCAAGTGCCCCAGGCTGCGTGGTCAAACAGCGCCCTCTGCTGTACAAACATCGGCCAGGACTCGCTCACCCAGCGAGTCCCATTGTCACCACAAGTCGTTCTCGTCGAGTATTTTGCCCACTCGCTGAATGTCAGCCAGAGGAGATACACATCATCCCACAACGCAATCTCCCAACACATTTTACAATGTGACTTTTAATATAAATGAGTTTAGGAATACTTTTAGATTCATGACATTGGGGGTGTTTGGTGCTCAACAGCTCACTTAATATGCCAATTTACGAAAGTGTTAATCAGAAAAGATGTCATTCTCACCAAGCCCCACGGTGTAACCAAGTGCAAGTATCCAACTCTTCTCATCCACTGTGTTCGGTCCCTCTATATTATTGTTATTACAAATGGGCTGTGGAGAAGGGGCAATGCCCGAAACGTCGCCTATATTAAGGCCACGTTTTGCGAGCACGGGGAGGGCCAGGTCTCGCTACGATGACGTCAGACTTTCCAGCCCCCACACGCATTGGCGGCTCCCCATTGGCAGAGACGCTCCAGCGGGCGGGGGGGTCGCCCGCATGCTTGAGAACGTCGTCCTATTGGCGGAGCCTCACGGTAGGCGGAGCCGCCTGGCGAGAGGGCGGGGCCGTTTGAGTTGGGCGGGTGCAGTTGGGGATGGGGCGGGACCACATTTCTGCTGGGGCCGCGGCGCTATTGGGTGGAGCGGCCCGGCTGGGCGGGGCCGCGGCAGGCGAAGGCGGCGCCACTATTGGGCGAAGGCGGCTCGGGTGGGCGGGGACCGCGGCTATAAGTATTGGTGGAGGCCGTGAGCGCGCGAGCAGGAGGTGCTGGCTCGAGGTGCTGGTGTTGGCCTCTCTCTCCCTTCTTCCTCTGTCTGCTCGTGGCTCCAGGGGACCCCCATGGCCGAGGACGCAGCGCCCCGGTGGCTGCCCCTGGAGGCGAACCCCGACGTGAGGACACCGCGCCCGGCGCCCTTACCCCCTCCCTCCCTCTGTTCCCCCAACCGATTGTGTCTCCGCTTCACGTGGTCGAGGTTCGCGGACCCTGACGATGGCCAATGCGGCCGGGACCACGACCGAGGAGAGGGCCTCCCATCCTTGCCGAGGCGGGACCCGCGCCTCGAGGTGCCCCGACCCTTAACGCTGACCCAGAAGGTCCCTGGACCTGGACTCGAACCCAGCGTCTTGTGTGATGCTCTTTAGCTGAACCTTCAACGCTGCGCTCGGCTCTTCGAGCGACGGTTCCCATGCGAGTGATGACGGTCAATACGCCGGCGGTTATTTAATTAATTACTCTTTATTTCGTTTGATATTTTAAAGATTGATTTACATCCGCGCGCTTGTTCGCCCACGAGGGAGAGCGGCGGCTGGGTGGTGAGGGGGGTGATCGTGCGAGCAGGCGCGGCACCAGACAGACGAGACGGACGCCTCCTTCCCCTGGGGGGGGGGGCCGCGATGTCGCCATCGCGGCCCCCCCCCCACGAGTGCTCACCTCGGGGGTTTGACGTGGGCGGCGGCGTCGTCGTCTGTATGGCGAGGGCGCCATGTAGCAGCGACGCGCTTGAGGAGGGGAACCCCCGGGGGGCTTCGCGACTCGCGGTGCCCTGCCAGAGTGAGGGTGCACGCCTCCCGGGAGAGAGAGAGACGTTGGGAAGACGACGCGCCGAGGCTGCGGTGGAAACTTCCCGCTGCTCTAAATAGCGCCGTGACCCAGTGGGTTCTCATCGGCACATCACGACCCCCCCTCCGCCCGTCCGCCTCTTCTTCTCACCGTAGTTCCCTTGCTCCCCCTTTTATCCATTCCCTGACCCAACCCCAAATGACTTCAGTACTTAGCTCAATACCCTGTGCACTAACTTCACGCGGCCTAAATATCCCAAGCCTTACGATATCCACCCTAACCCGATCGGCGAACATGCCCTAAACCCAGCCCACATACCTAACCGTATAAACCCTTATCCCCTGATACTACACTTATATCTTGACCCTAACTCTTTAACGCAATAATGCCACATGAATCCCCAACTTTATCGCTCTCTCTATATCCATATACCCCTTACCCCCCCCTGTCTCCATCCCGAACTCCCTGACCACAACTACAGCCCTCTTCTGTGTCGGACGAAGCTAGTGCGGGGCCTGTAGCAAATGTTATAAAAGGGCCCTAAATAAAAACACACAAATATTAAAACACTAATTTTTTACATGCACAGTAAAGTAATTGTATTGTTTTCCATTTGCAAATCGCTAACCTTAAACACCCAGTCGTTCATAAAAGTTTAAGGCAGTATAGTACTATAGTGATAGAGCAAGTGCGGAATCACTGAACCGGCATTGATAGCTTGAAATCCTTTAGCGCGGGGCCCTTGAAAGTGCGGGGCCCGTAGCATGTGTAGCTACTTTTTCCACGAGGATGATCCGGCACTGTGGTGGTCACCACGTGTGTTGCTGCTACGTCAGTGTCTAGACACCAGTGGGGGCTCCCAGCCGCGGGGGGGGGGGACGTTGGCCTGCACAACTTGCAGATGTCTTCTTTGGTTCTTTCGGTAAAGTCACGTGAATTAGAATAAAATAATAAATTGATAAAATAAAGTAACACAATAAAATTCCCACGACGTTTCGGCCACAACACAAGCGGCCTTCATCAGGTGAAGGGACGAGACTGTCTGGAGGACAGCGCTGTCCTCCAGACAGTCTCGTCCCTTGTGTTGTGGCCGAAACGTCGTGAGAATTTTATTGTGTTACTTTATTTGATCAATTTATTATTTTATTCTCATTCTACGTGACTTTACCGAAAGAACCAAAGAAGATGAATCCTTGCAGTCATGAAAGCTTTAAATCGAAACTTGCAGGTGCTTCTGCGATCACATGTCACAAAACATCGAACGCCATCAGGCGTCTCATTCATGCGAGTCGTACAAAATCAAGTTTGTTGTTTATATGCCATTTTTTTATTCGATATTTTACAGCACTTTGGATTGTTTTGATTTCAAAAGTTGTGGTGTTGGTGCGCAGTGGTCCCTGAAAATGTGTTGATGTTTGCCAACGGTGGTCCGTGGGTCCATAAACACATTCATCAAAAATGCTGTCTTGAAATTACAAACATAATGTGGTGTTTCAAGCAATGGCCGTTGTTCATAGCCCCTCTGCTGTAGCCCCAGTGCTGTGAATACGATTCATTGCGCATAATATCGCTTGTGATTTTTATTTGGAGACCGCAGTGTCGTCGATTGAGTTGTTAATTTTGCTTGTGCACGACTGCCAACGCAGTATCACCAAATGCTTATTCATCTGATGAGCTGAGATGTATTGGCTTGGTGTAGTGTGGCATCTGGCGCTGCACCTTGCACGGGCACCGCCATCAACCGCCTCTTCTGTGTTGCAGGTGATGAACCAGGTGAGCGGAAGAACTCGTGCTGGCGCCTCCAGTCCGGGCTGGAGCTGTGGTGCCCGCGTAGCAACCCAGCGGGCTCCAGCCACCTCCTCCAGCCACCGCCCCCAGCCTCCTCCTCACCTCCCTTATATTTGTTTCGTGTGAATTTCGCATTGCCATCAGCAGCAGCCATGCTCTATCCACTGTTGGAGGAAATCATTCCCACCCCTCACGGTGTCACGGTGCAACAATCCGTCCGGCTCCTGCACATGAGCTGAGCTCAACGCCCCATCTCCACTTTGGTCATTCTCTTGGAGGTGCTCCCTCCATCAGCTACGAGTGCGTTGTTAATGTTGACCCCCTTGGCCATCGTTTCCTCTAGCGACGCGTTCTGTCAAAGCCAACTTTTCACCGCACACAGCAGCGCGGTAAACTGCACAGCCTTATATCACGGTAGTGAAGCCAGATGAACGGACAGGATAGCATTGCTGCACGAAGAGCGAGTTGTTAAAAGTCTGAGCAATGATCTGGTGGTGATGCTGCTGCTGCTGCGTCGACAGTGGTGCACAAGTGCAAATAACTACAACAAATCTGCGTATTTGTCGATAAAACTACTGTGGCCTTAAAATAATACATCTGTTAATGGTGAAGTTTTCTGGAATGGCCCGTGATCAAAGCACAATGACCCTTCATGGGCTATGAAAAAGGGCCATTGCCCAAACCTTTTGCTTTTCATTTGTTTCCTTTTAAGGCCACATTGTTATTGACAAACGTGTTGGAATATTTTTCTTACGATTTGGGTAAATTACCAAATTTATTCTCCATGAAGATAAACCCAACAACAATATGTTTTGAGATACGGCTGCATTTAGACTATATAAGTCTACACTTGCTTGGAATTACACTGCGATAGAGGAAGAGGAACGTGGATTAGAGGACATATGCAATTTGGATACGTCATATGGAGTGGTCGTGGCAGGAAGTGTGCTTGGGAGGAACGTGTCCTGGCTGGAAGGGTCGTGGTCGAGTCTGACGATAGTGTGGCAGCCGAGGAATGCATCGTGCCCAGGGGAATGTGCGCCACTGAGATGGAGCTCTGAAATCAGCTTGTGTGCAAGTTCTACGCGGATCGTTACATCACAGAATAATGAGAGACGGCTATGGCTTTGGGAGGCATTCATTCAATTAGCACTGAATTGATTGTTTCTTGCCCAAGTAAGAGGCTAAATAATGTAAGGTAGGATTTAGTTGCAGGCCCTGTCCTCACTACTGGTCTCGTGAATTTGATATCGTGGTGTGGTGGCCACCGATGGGCCCGAGTAGATCACCCTCAATTTGTGCTGATTAGGTGGCAGTTGACAGCGAGCTTGAATGAGTGAGGGTAGGCCACACATGGTAACTCTTCGCTGCCTGTTAACGCAACAAGAACGCCTGCTTTATTACGAGCACGTGCATTGGTGTGTGTGTGTTTGAGGGGGGAACGGTAGTGCAGTGATTGGCACATTGCGCTCCGAACCCTGCGACCCGAGTTTGATTCCCATTCATGGCCAACGTTGGTGACCAATATCTGAACAAGTGTTGGGCCTCCCCAATGTCGATTTGACCTTAAATGAGCACCTGGTCTGGTGTGTAAACACCAGCACTGGGGAAAAAAAGGCAGCCGGGCGTGGTGCTGGCCACCCTCTCTTGTGCCGTGCCGTCCTTCGTAGGTGCTCGCTAACAGCACCTTCCCCAGAAGTGGCAAGGGCTGTATATACACTATACGAGTGGTCTTTGTTGTGAGGTTATGTCAGTAGTAGTGTGCGACTGCACATTGGTCCCTGCTTCAAAGAAGGAGACGGTTGGGTGTAGGGAGGCCCTGTGGAATTCTTTGCACCAGGGCCTGATCAACATGGGCATTAGGGGGCAGCTGCCTGGGGTCCTGTAATTTGGAGGGGGGCCCCCAAATGAATTTATATACTGCCCTAGAATGGGGTGTGACTGTCCAGTACTGATAACTCAGGAAATTGGGTGCTGAACACCGTAGCAGCACCTGTGCATAGCTACCAGTCGTGTGCCGAAATAAAAACAAGTTTAGGTCATTTTAACTTTGATTTAGGTCCGCAAGTCTTCTGTTGCATTAAAAAAATCAGTACAGAAACAACCGAGGGGCATAACAATGAAACGTTTGGCATCGTCGGGCATGGGCGGTGGTCAAACAGTCGAGAGAAGGCATTGAGTATTAAAGGAGGGGGGCGCCAACACAATAACAGTCCCGGGTCCCCCTCAAACTTAATCCGGCCAGGCCTGTGCCAACAGTGCGACGCCGCCGCTGCTGCGCCAATGCGTTATGCCGACACGGCGCGTGCGGGCGCTCGGGTGTGGAACGGGTTTCGCGGCGTCGGCACGCTTTGTGTTGTCCTCGGCTGTTTTATTCATTGAGACGCGATGGTGCGTGCGCTGCGCTAAAAACGCACCGCCGCCTCTGCCGTGCGCCACAGTTTGTGCAGCAGCTGGGCATGAAGACGAGCTGGCAGTTCGTGGACGTCCTGGGCCTGGACGCCGAGCTGCTGGCCATGGTGCCGAGCCCCACGTGCGCAGTGCTGCTGCTGTTCCCCATCAGCGACAAGGTGCCCCCCGCCACCGCCTGCCACCACCCATACCACCGGCCCGCGTCGAGCTCCTCTCGGGGTGGGGATTGCAGCCGGCAGAGCCGTAGCGTGGGCCACCGTCACAGGGGTTTACGGCTAAGTAGACGGAATTTTTGGTGATGGCGCAGGGCACACCCACCCCCCCATAACTACTTCTAGTGCAAGCCTTGGTCCCATCCCCCCCATCCCTCCTTCCGTGTTTGCAGTACGAGGCTCACCGGCGCGAGGAGGAAGAGAGGCTCCGAGCGGCCGGCCACGACGCCCCGTCCTCGGCTTACTTCATGCGGCAGACGATCGGCAACGCGTGCGGAACCATTGGCCTCATCCACGCCCTCGCCAACAACCAGCACCGCCTGGGTTTCGGTGAGCGGCGCGGGGCTCGCCATGGCCTCAAATCCCTACGCCGTGGCGTAGAGGGGGCGGCGCCGCAGTGGTCGGTGCACTGTGTGACTTATGGGGGCTTTGGTCCAGCAGTGGATAGAGCATGGATAATGATGGTGATTGAAACGATTAAAGGATATGTCTGTGTATTAAATTCAGCAGCCCAACAAAACATCTGAGACGGGCCGGTGGGGCGAGTGCCGTGCAAGACAGCCTCCGTATTACATCCGTGCCCATGTGTGTAAATCTGCTGCCTAACGCAGGCGTTATTTGCACCCAGCCTAACGCAGGTGTGTTAATGCCCTCTGTTTAACAGAGGTGTTCAGTGGAGTCCAACGTCTTAAGCTGTGTCGTTGCAGTGGAAGGCTCGCCTCTGAAGAAGTTCCTGAGCGACACGGCCGCCATGAGTCCAAGCGAGCGAGCAGAGAGACTCGAGCAAGACCAGGTGGGCTCGCCCGCTCACGCCAGGCCTTTCTTTCTCACGCAGTGTTTTTCGGGTCACTGCTGGGCTGGAGTGGGTGGCACATGATCAGTTGCCCACAGTAGCCATCGTGAGAGGCATACTAGATGTGATGTGCCTGTTGTGGAAATTATTCGCGGGTCGACAACCCGGACAGAGCCAACTGGCATTGTCCTGTCGAGCACTTTTGCCAAGACCCCCTCATAGATTCATCTTCCTAGGGGTCCAATATACCCCCAACGATCTGTGAACTATAAGCCGCACTACAAAGTCTGGACTCTTTATGTTTAATTTCGAGCGTTCACCCAGGAAAACTTCCCTGAGTCTTAAGACTTAGTTATTTAAGAGGGTCCTGCCAAGTTTTCGGAGTAAGGGGCGAAGTTGCTGCTGTGTGTAACCTCAGTCATGCAGTTTAACACGTAGGCTTTCGCCACCGATGATGCTGGATGTAATTACCAGCGAAACGTTGTACTCAAATTGTAAATGTTGTGGATTTATTCTGCAACACACCAGTGGGCTGAAGTAGTAACTAATTGGCATTTTGTTTACGTGACAAATCCATTACTAATTGGCTGTGTTGGGTGGTGGAGGGTTACGACACATTTATACTTGGGCGATCTAACCCCAAAAACCTTTATTATGTACCCAACCGTGCAATATGCGGGTATCCCTTTCAGAATTGGGATGTTTGGCCATTACCCGTTTCATTGTGTGGTGTTTCAGCTATGGAAGAAAACCCGTGCGTACCAGGGGGAGAACGTACAAACTCGACGCAAAAATGCGCTCGGGTCAGGAATTTAACCCAGGGCCTTCTTGCTGTGAGGCGCGAGCGTTACCACTGCGCCACCACCCTGCCGCGCACGCCTGCATGCTTTTAACCTTGTGCAAATGAACGTGAGAGAGTCACCCTGTCCATCTGATTCGCCACCTGGTCGCAGCAGTTGAGAACTCGCTCGGAGCTTCTGGTCCCAGTAGGTTACGTGAGGGTGGCGGGGGAGCGCCGCGCGTGACCGCTCGTCGCAGACTCCGCCGCCTTTCGCACGCATTCGTGGTTCAGATGGAGTCGTGCGTCGCTCTTTTGTGCATTGCGAAAACAGCCAGATGTTGATGCTGCCGTTTCAAACCAGAGAGCCCCTCCGGTTGTGTTGGCTGGAAAGACAGTTCGTGTTTACGCTTGGCAAAAAATATTGCCGAATTGCCGCAATTTCCTGCTCGCGTGACTTTGCGTTTTGCCAAAAATTTGGAACGAATTCCTTCCTTCCACCCACTCGTTAATTGGAGGCCAACGGCTGAGCGCGTCAATAACTATAAAACTCCGCGCGCGGCCTCACTTGGGAGCTTTGCGCAGGCCGTCCTGGCACGAGCAGGTGTGCGCGCGAGTGTGTTTGTGGATACGTGAGTGTGCGTGCGTGTGTGTGTATGGATGCGTGCGTCTGCACGAGTGTGTGCCCATGCGCGCGAGTCGCTAACATCGCTCCCCTCTGTGCGTAGAGCATCCGCGCGAGTCACGAGTCGAGTGCCCACGAGGGACAGACGGAGGTGAGTGTGACGCGTACCTCCACCCCACTTGCACCCCACCTGGGTGGGACCCCACTCAAGCCTGCTGCACCCACACCTGCTGCACCTGGGCGCGGCTCACTCGCCTGTCTGGATTGACCTGCATCTCTCGTGAAAGGGAGACCTGGGGTGTTCACTTATACTTTTGTCATTGCAAGATTTGTCCGTTGTTTGCTCATGACGTCTGCAACCACCGAGGGGGGTGGTGGAGGGGGGGGAGGCGCCGGGGGGCATTTCCCCACCATTTCGGACGCGCTTATTGCACATTTTAGTGATGAAAGTCATCGTTACTATAAGCAGGGCTTGGCTTCTCACTCAATATTTTGCGGGTTGCCTCTCAACTGGAGCAGGTGGCACTTGACCAGTAGTAGCCACAGCGAGAGGTATGCTGGATATGGTTTCCTCCCACGTCAACACTCGGCGAATAACACCTTAATATGTAGAGGACTGCAGAGCTTTGGTGTGTGGTTCCTCCTCCTCGCGCCTCCGAGTCGTTCTCTCTCTGTTCGAGAGCGAGGAGTGAACACAGTGCGGCGGTGGGCAATCATTGTCACTGAAGTAGGCCTCGGCAAGGTAAGGTAATTTACCCTTTTTACCGGGTAAAAGGGTAACGGTGTCGACATGCCAAGGGCTAAGGTAAAGGGTAGGGTAAAGGTAGCGCAAAGCATTACCCGGTAAATACCTTGTTTCACCGCTCGCTAAAAGCTCCGTGACGCAGCCCGTGAATAAAGCGCTCTACCTAGCATTTACCTGTTATAAATCTTTTTCATGTGTAGTACCCCAGTAATTGCCCTGTAATCGGGAAATTTGTATGGGGTAAGGGTACCTTTACTCGCCGAGGCCGACATTGAAGCGCCGCTCGGTGTACGCAGCGCTTGCAGTTGCAGGCTGGCGCCGGCAGGCCGCGCGCCTGTACTACCGGAGCAACCCCTGGCCTCACACCGCCGCACGATGGCGCTGTGAGCCAGACAAGTGACATTGACCCCCTACAGCGGCGCGGGCGTCCTGCTCGCCCGAGCGCCCCGAGCTTCGCTTGCCCTGCCCGTGTGGCGTGCGCTGTGAGGCCTGACGGTGGTGTTGGGACGCTGGGCTATAGAGAGGGCTGTGGTACGAGCTCACGCCGGAGATGACACGAGGGTTGGTTTTAATACTTCGGTGTCGTCACGGGTAAGGGTATTGACTTGGGTTATCGCTTCAGTCGGGGTACATCTTGGAGTGTTTAGTGTGAGGAATTTGGGCTAATTTTAATTCTAAGGCTTTAGCACAGAGAAAGTTTTACTCTGTGACGGTTTGCTTGAGAGTTGGGTTTAAGATCACTGAGAAGGTTACATCACAGGTCAGGTTAGAGCTTAGTTTAGGACTCGAGTTGGGTTCAGTGTTATGGTTCAGTCTCAAATGACGTTGGGTCAGGGGTCAGGGCCAGTGGTGGCGGGGGGTGGGGGGCGGTGCGAGCCAATCGAGAAGGGGGGAGACTGTTTATGCATCTGGCCACTTGAGTTGCTGCGAGCCGATTCCCGAGGAGCTGTTTCTCCCCGTCACTCGGTGTCCCCGGGGCGGAACACGGTCCATCCCCACGCACACCGCACCCTCGCCACGGAAATATGTGCGACAGCCGGGGGCCGGTCCCCCTCCCCCCCGACCCAGCCGCCAGTGAATAAATAGCTGCGCTGTGTATGTTGGTGGGGGGGGGGGTCGGAGAATGCTCGCCACTCTTGGAAAATTGGCAGGCTCTGAAATTCTGATTTAAAGAGGAGCGCGGGGGCGCCTGATGCGCGAGTCGTTGAAGCTGCCCACGGCTGCACGTGGGCGATTGTAGTGGCTCCTCCTCGACCTCCAGTCACCCCCCCCCCCCCCACCCGGTTTATGTCCTCGTTCGTGAACGTCGCCTCGCCCCCTACAACCACGTAAAATGAAGCCGCGCCACCCCAATACTCTGATCCCCTCCACGCATTCCCAATCCGGTCCCGCATCGGTGACAAGATTGCGCTTGCCGTCTTCAAGATCCTCCAGGGGCTCCCCGCTGGCTACTTCTCTCTCCTCTAATCACACTCTACTGCCCTCGGGGCGCTCTCTACGCTCCAGCAACCAAGGCTTTCTATTGAAGCCTCCTGGTTGACCTTTGCTTGGTGGGAGGTTGCTCATTCTCCACTGCTGCCCGCATGTTCTGAAACTCTCTTATCCCAGCCATCTTTGATGTCAACACCTTGCCCCTGTTCAAATCCTGGCTCAAAACCTTTGTATTTTTTTTGCTCTGCTTATGCGTGACTTCCTCTTTGTCGCTACAAAACAAACATGCCCACTTTTTCTGTGCAGCTTCTTGATATGCGGTCACATTTCGACGCTGTGCAAATCCACACTACTGTCTTGACCCCTAACCCCATATGGCTCTCTCCTGGTCCCTGCTTGTCCCCCCCCACCCTCGCCTGTCACCTACAGAAATCCTCACCTCACCTTCCCGGCAGCAGTAGCAGGAACTCGATGCTCTGGCCCATGTCTCTCTGTGCGCTCGCGTTTAGTACCAGAGATCCAGAGCCAAGCCACACAAAACCAGTAGCAGCGCCCATGCGAGCAAATAGACGTTTCCAAACGCGGCTGAAACTCGAGAGAAAGATCAACATCAAACAACCTCACGGCCAGCGATTGTATCGCGACAAAAGCAAGCTGCGAGCGTGATGGGGGTGGCCAGGGGGTAGTGGGTGGGGGGCGGCGTTGACTGCGCCGCACTGGCGTGGAGGGATTGACGTTCACCATCGGGCACAAATTGGAGGTGGGTTTAGAGGACGCCCGTGCAACTGGAACAGCTCCACACTTTAACGAGCCGCATTTTAAAACAATAAAACATGGAAACCCTGGCCACATGGCCCTGTGCCCGTGGCTGGGCACGGGGCTGGGCGGGGTTGGTGTCACAGTGGGCGCCTGGCATTTGTGCTGCTGGCGCCGGGCAGGAGCTTCTCTCTCTCTTCCCTGCAGCCAGCGCTGGTGCCCCCGGGGACTCGGCACCCCCGAGGGTTGCGCGATTCCCACGGCCCATGGGTGCTGACGGACACCCGCATCCGGAGGCCCCCCCCCCCTCCTTCTCAGAGCCGTGTTTGTGTTTTTAGTTTGCTGCGTTGTGTCTCCGGGACCATTTCTCAGCGGTGTTTTGCCATTGTGTTGTTTTGCTTTTCCTCCGCGAGCCACCGGGTGCCCTTGAGCAGTTGCTTTCTGCGGCGAGAGTGTGCTGGCTGGTATGTGGCCGGTATGCGCGCGGCATGTTCGCCCGGCGACCTGGGCGTTGGGAGGACAGCGTGGGTGAGCGTTGGGCGGCGGGGCAAGCGCCGTGAGCTTCCGCCCACGGTGCAGGAATATTACAGAAATGCTGGAGGCGACGATGACGATGATTATGGCCGCCCACTGGCGGTCTACTCTTTAACGTTTGAAAAGCCAAAGTGGTTTACTGCTCAAATGAGCTTTGATGCATTGGTGCTCGTCTCCTGTTTACAGCCCCGCTGAGCCAGTGGTGCAAATTCTACATCCCTATGATGGGGGCAAGACTCTCCAGATGACAACCGCTTGACTCTCCCACAAGGGGGGTGGGTACTGCGTTTAGAAAAAACGCAAGGAATGTCATGAAAATATCCGACCGAACGAAACGACAATGAACTGAAACGTGAGTGGCCCTGTTGTGGGCCCCATGGAATCTACCAATGGACTCGTAGTGGCATGTATCTGGTGGTCGTAGACTCCACCGAATGGCTGTCTGAACTCAACATGCTCGGTTGTAAACTTCCTCCATGGCTTTTGAAACGACATGCCTAAGAAGGAGAAGACAAATCGGGTCTGCGGTCACGTACGGGTGCCGAGGCCGGTCGGTGGCACGCTCGCTCGCCGTGAAAACTGTCGCCGGGGCGGCGTGCAGGACTGAATGGACGCGGGGACCAGCGGGCAGTAGCGCAGGTCCCGGCGAGGACCAGGCCCTTTCCTCGCCACGGGCGATGACCGAAACGGGAAGAGCGGTGCGATGACCGACGACTCCCGCACGGCTCCGTGGGCCGCGATAGGGAGGGGAACTGCGCATTCTTGACGCGAGCCCAGCACCCTGACTACGCGCTCACGCAAAGCCACACGCGCACATTCCCCACCTGCTTAGGCTAACAATAGCCGCGAGTGAATGAGAGGCCTGGTGCGGGCTGCGTGCGTGGGCGTGGGAGCTCCGCGGTTTACGGGAACCTCCGTGCCCCCAGGCGTGTAGGGCCAGAGGGCCCTCCCTATGGGTTTTCATAAAAAATAGATTTATCCACAAATTTGAGATCCCTTTTGTGCCATCGGCGTCGTGCCATCGGCGTCGTGTCATCGGCGTCGTGTCATCAGATGAAGAATCCATTTGGAACTCTCGCAGAGCGGTGCAACCCTCCGTGTTATGGAAACTGGTATCCAGGAACTGCTTCCGAGATCGCTTCAGGGTGACTGGTGGTCCACAAAATCCTCGGCTGGAATTAAGTCAAATTCACCAAAAAACAAATTAACATCATGGGGGCTTTTTTGCAGTCGCTGGTTGGACTGAGAATCTGGTTTAGCCACAGGCAACAGCTGCCAGAATTTGAACCCAGGTTCTCAGCAGTGCCAGCTCAGCACTGTCCTCTGATTCACTCGGCCAACTTGACGACAACAATGCTATGATTTAAGTTTTTATAATGAACGAGGCTCACGATAATAGAAGTGCATGGCTTTAGTATTGCCTGGCAAGGCACCCCCCCCCCCTCCACCACATAACCAGGAACGGGGGAGACTCGCAGCTCTGGGCACGAGCTCCCGTGTGCTCCCATGGGCAATGCGGTATTCGCACGCCTTGGCCCGCACCGCCGCTTGCTGTTGCTTTTGCCGTTTCTCCGCCAATGTTGTTGCTCTGTGGGAAAACGCACAGAAGCGCGTAGCAGTTAGGTTGGCGGGGTCGAGTTGGGTGGGGGGTCATCGTTGACAGCAGGAATGTTGGGAATGCGGTTGAGCGAGGGGGGCCTTCACACTAAGCCCCCCACGTGTCAGTAGTTGTTCCCCCCCCCCCCCCCTTTTGGTACAGTCTTTGGTTATACCGTGGTCAGTGTAAATGCCACGACGTGTCGCCCGTGTGAGGTTGCAATTCCTGTGGCCGAGATCCACACGTCCGAATACCAGGCGATTGTGACGACGCCGTGATTCACAGACTTGTACGGTCAGCGGTGGTTTCACAGAAGGGGACAATGTTCCCGTGTGAAGCAGAATGATGCACTTTCAAACTTGGCCACCGGTCCCACTCGACGGGCCCAGGCGGAGAGACCCGTGCCTCAATGTCGCTGTGTCTGGCGTTGAGGAGTGGCGCGCGAGAGGTCTCTGCAGGAGAGAGGAACACGTGTCCAGTAAAGTGCAATTTTGGGCCAACGTTGGTCTAACGGTACCAACCCCACGTGCTAACATTGCATATATACGGAGTTGTAAGTCTGGTGCTGTAAACCCCTTCCCTGCCCAACGACGACAACACTTGCAAGATCTGTTGCCACATTTCTAAATCTAGGAATGGGCTTCTCGTCTCTCACGTGAGAAGCCATGAAAAAGATAAACCAGAACTCAAGCCAATGAAAGCTGAACACTCCTCCGTCTGCACGAAGGGGAAGAGAATCCAGAGGTGTGCAAACTGGAAACAAACAAGAGTTGTAAAAGTGCCATTGTGACCATCGGATCAGTCCTCCCACTATGCCTTGCGTGTGTCACATGACATCACCAGACTGTGGAACGCACACAGTCCACCAACTGAAGAAAAGATTCGGCGGCGGGTGACGTGCGTTTTCGGCTTTTGACGGGCGCACTGTTGGTATTGCACGCCAACGATGACTGCGTGGGTTGAATGAATCTGAGGTTGGGGAGGGGGTGGGGGTCAAAGGTATCGGGAGACGGAGTCGTGTGTTGACACTGCCAAGCCTCGGGCAGGAGCCTGGCGTCACGCTCCGTGTGGACGGTTTGGAGACGCACGTTTGAACGTAATGAAAAGCGACATGGCAATGTGCCTACAGCAGGTGCACAGCACCTCCCTTGACGTACGGATACGACGCATGGACGTTGACAAAGAAAATGATACAAAAGGTGAAAAATGCGCGAGAAGCACGGAGAGGACTGCGCATGGCTCTGAATGACACCGAGAGACAAAGAGGAACGTGGGTGAGCGGGAGCATTCACAGGTAAAGGACGTCATGTTGACCGCGAGGAAAAGTAATTGAGCTTGGCTGCTTGGGCAGGACACGTCGCTAGAAGGGACGATAGCCAGCGGTCGAGACCTAACAATGGAATCGCACGCAGACAAAGACGGCCACGGGCTCGAGAGGACGTCCTCCGCCGGGTACGGAGACGGAACGATGCAATCTGCTCGGGTGCAGGTGCTAGACGGATTGTCGCATCACAGAACTGCGAGAAATGGCGATGGCTCCGGAGGGGGGGGGGGGGTTGGGTGGGGGGGGGGTTGGGTGGGGGGGGGGTTGGGTGGGGGGGGGGTCCTCATCCGTTCGTGTATCAGATTATATATCACAGCTGCTCCATGGTCTCTTAACGTCCGAGGCATTTATTGGCGCTCAGGTGACCAGCCCAGCGGCCCAGTTAGACCCCCACAAGCAAAGCGCCCCCTCCCCCCACCCCGGCGTGACGCACGGCAGTGTCGTGCAGGGCGTGCCGCCCGGTCGGTACGGGCCGCCGTTCTCCGGGTTTCTCCGTCCGCCGAGGCTATTTTAAACAATTTTTTTTTCTTTTTTTGGGGGAAACAAAAGCGAGAACCGGTCTGGCGCTCGTCAAACCCCCGGGGCTGGGTCGCGGGGGGTCGCGTAACGACCGCCCGACCAGACTGCAGAACAGATTTGCTTTTCGGCCCTGCCCCGCCGCCCCCAACACCCGCAGCGGACATTCTGACAAGTCCATCGGAGCTCGGGGCCGCGTGTCGTTCTCTTCAAGGCGGGCGCTGCATGCGCGCGAGGCCCGTTCTCTTTGCTGGTTGTGCTGTTCCCGGTTCTGTGTGCGTGCTTCGAGTCGTCGTCACCTGGCCAGGTGTGGAGCCGCTTTGCGGCGCCTCGTTTATGGATGTGGCTCTCGCGAAAGCAAAGCGGCCGATCGGGAATGCACACGCTCCAGACTGTACCTCGTTCATAACTCACCGTTGTTTGACACACGTTGCTGGAGGAAAGCCCTCCCCACGCCGTGACAGTCACAGGCTTCATTTCACCGTACTTCACCCAGCTGATTAGTGCGGGTTGGTGGGGGGGGGGAGGCGGTGGAGTGTGGATGGTGGTGCCGAAAACCAGCTGGGGCATAGTTCACCGCTGGTAGAAGTTGGAGTTGGCCAGGAATCGAACTCGTGATGCCGCGTTTTTGAAGGACTGTGCGAGCAGGGCAGAGACGTCACCAACGCTAGCAGAGAGATGCAGTGAGGGAAAAAAGTATTTGATCCCCTGCTGATTTTGTACGTTTGCCCACTGACAAAGAAATGATCAGTCTATAATTTTAATGGTAGGTTTATTTGAACAATGAGAGACAGAATAACAACAACAAAAATCCAGAAAAAAACGCATGTCAAATATGTTATGAATTGATTTGCAATTTAATGAGGGAAATAAGTATTTGACCCCCTCTCAATCAGAAAGATTTCTGGCTCCCAGGTGTCTTTAATACAGGTAGCGAGCTGAGATTAGGAGCACACTCCTTAAGGGAGTGCTCCTAATCTCAGCTTGTTACCTGTATAAAAGACACCTGTCCACAGAAGCAATCAATCAATCAGCTTCCAAACTCTCCACCATGGCCAAGACCAAAGAGCTCTCCAAGGATGTCTGGGACAAGATTGTAGACCTACACAAGGCTGGAATGGGCTACAATACCATTGCCAAGCAGCTTGGTGAGAAGGTGATAACAGTTGGTGCGATTATTCGCAAATGGAAGAAACACAAAAGAACTGTCAATCTCCCTCGGCCTTGGGCTCCATGTAAGATTTCACCTCGTGGAGTTGCAATGATCATGAGAACGGTGAGGAATCAGCCCAGAACTACACGGGAGGATCTTGTAAATGATCTCAAGGCAGCTGGGACCATAGTCACCAAGAAAACAATTGGTAACACACTACGCCGTGAAGGACTGAAATCCTGCAGCGCCCGCAAGGTCCCCCTGCTCAAGAAAGCACATATACATGCCCGTCTGAAGTTTGCCAATGAACATCTGAATGATTCGGAGGACAACTGGGTGAAAGTGTTGTGGTCAGATGAGACCGAAATGGAGCTCTTTGGCATCAACTCAACTCGCCGTGTTTGGAGGAGGAGGAATGCTGCCTATGACCCCAAGAACACTATCCCCACCGTCAAACATGGAGGTGGAAACATTATGCTTTGGGCGTGTTTTTCTGCTAAGGGGACAGGACAACTTCACCGCATCAAAGGGACGATGGACGGGGCCATGTACCGTCAAATCTTGAGTGAGAACCTCCTTCCCTCAGCCAGGGCATTAAAAATGGGTCGTGGATTGGTATTCCAGCATAACAATGACCCAAAACACACGGCCAAGGCAACAAAGGAGTGGCTCAAGAAGAAGCACATTAAGGTCCTGGAGTGGCCTAGCCAGTCTCCAGACCTTTATTCCATAGAAAATCCGTGGAGGGAGCTGAAGGTTTGAGTTGTCAAACGTCAGCCTCGAAAGCGTAATGATTTGGAGAAGATCTCCAAAGAGGAGTGGGACAAAATCCCTCCTGAGATGTGTGCAAACCTGGTGGCCAACTACAAGAAACGTCTGACCTCTGTGATTGCCAACAAGGGTTTTGCCACCAAGTACTAAGTCATGTTTTGCAGAGGGGTCAAATACTTATTTCCCTCATTAAAATGCTAATCAATTTATAACATTTTTGAAATGCGTTTTTCTGGATTTTTTTGTTGTTATTCTGTCTCTCACTGTTCAAATAAACCTACCATTAAAATTATAGACTGATCATTTCTTCGTCAGTGGGCAAACGTACAAAATCAGCAGGGGATCAAATACTTGTTTCCCTCACTGTAATGGTTATTTGACCATACTTCACCACGGTGGGCAGTACGAGTTGGTGACGGCGGGGAGCAGAGACGTGGGAGCATAGAATCGCTGTACGACAACGGATCTGCCCCTCCCTCGACCGCCCACCACATAGCAGCCGCCAACGACAGCCTGGCGTGCACAGTGGCCGTCCATCGAAGCACTGTCCAGGCTGAAGCCCGCTTAGATTGTGGGATCCTGGCGAGACGGGGACGCGTGTTCCGCACGCGATGTGGTGACGGTCGAGCTTGTCTGCACCGCACGGTCGACGCTGAGCAGCAGGCTGCCAGGTTAAGCCGCTGTCTGTTTGATTACAGACCGAGACTAAAACACACATTGCTGTGTAAACTGGTCTGGTTTTTGCTTACTGCATACTCCTCCCAGATGTTATATCCCATCCCCATTGCTGTGTACTTATATTTCTGTAATATCCTGTCCAGTGGCTCGGCGGTAGGTTGCGGGTTAAACGCCTGGGAGTGGATAAAGCGAGTGCAACCACTTCGTTGGGAGGTCGACGGTGGCTGGTCTCGCACCACTGCCCTGGCGCTGTGAACGGGGAGTCGCTGCAGCGTGGACGTGCGTGTGCTGCTGCTGCTGTGTGCGTTATTCATCCCGGTTGTGAGCGCACGCTCGGTTCGGTGTCTCCCCATGTTTCCGCCATCGTGATGGCGTTTTATAATCTGTTTAAACGAAAACAAAAATAACAGGAGTCGCACATTCCTGCAGGCTCTGTGGGGTTGGGGGGGTAGTGGCGGAGGGGGGGGGGCGAGGTAAGGGAGGGGGAGTCTTGGCATCTAAGCCCCACAGCTGTTGCCTCGCTGTCGCTAAGCGCTTGCAGCTGGGGGAGGCGGTTCCCACCTGGGGTTGTGCGACCGACGGACATCTCCACTCGCATGAACGTTGGTAATAACAAGAATATAATAGCAGCAATAAAGCCCTGTGTTTTAAGACATCTGTTAAAGAGAGTCGTGATGCGTTGCTCTGCGGACAATGAGAGTTCGGCTTTGTTCCGGGAGGAAGCCGGAGGAAAACCCCTCTACTCCCACGAGGAGGTGATGCTCAAAGTCGTAGCTTCACCACCGCCTTCCGCTCAAATCTCCACACAGATGTATTCTAGGATCTGCTGTGGCACTCTTCAGCTCCTGTCCATCTCACACTGCACAGGATTCCCAAGAAGTCTCCCGTCCAAGCACCGTGTGATTTACCCGGGGCTCCACACCCCCCTACGGGGACGGCCCTGTTCACCACCACCACACTGCACCTCACAAGAACGCACCAACTCGCCCACCCGCTCGCTCGCTCACTCGCTCACCCACACTGCAGGTGACAACACTTCTCCTCCTGCTCTTCCATCGCACTGCTCCACTCTTTAATTCCCTTCCATTGTGTCTGTCTTGCCAAGTTCCCGTAACACTGCTCAATTCAAGAAACTCTCAAACTCGCATTTATTCCCCCTTCAATAGTGCTGTTCGTCACTGGCTGCTTGTTCTTTTGGACCTTCGCGGCCAGTGCTCTGCTCGTGCGGCGTTGTTCTTTTTGTGCGGCCCACGCGGGACACCGTCCTCCCTGTGGGCGCGCCCTCTGTCCGAGCCCAATCCCCTCGGCCACTCGTGACGGGAGAGCCGGCTCCGACGCCACGCTCGCTCTGTTTACGCACAGCCGTGCCAAATCTATTTGGAAATTATGCGCGACACATGTGGAAGCTATTCGACCCGCAGTGTGTGCGTAATGTATTTGGGTCATGTGGAATACACGTGAAGTGTGCTTCGTGCACAGCAAAAAATATATTTAGCAGATATTCGGGCTTTCACAGTTTATCAGGGTAATGGCCGGAGCACAGTTATCGGGATAATTGCAGGAGAACGGTTATCAGACGATAGCGACCACTTCACGCTCCTGGGGAGTGTAGTCATGGGGTGATGACATCGGCACGTTGGGTAAACAGATGAGAGAGATCTGTGGGCGAGGGGGGAAAGACGCCAGTGAGGACACGTCTGCGTGTAATCATTGGTGCGTGTTCGCGCGCGCGTATGCTTGCTGGGAGGAGCGGTGGTGATGTAGTGGCTAGCGTGCGCTGCGCGACGAACCCGGCGACACAAGTTCGAATTCGCTTCCCGCTCATGCCCACCAACCCCACTGACGATTTTCTGAACCGGTCCTGGGCCTCCTGTAGATCGACTCAGCCTAAAATGAGGGCCTGGTGCGGTGTGTAAACACCGCTACTCGGGAGACAGGCGGCCGGGCATGGTGCTGACCCACCCCCTTTGTGTGCAGTGCTGGCCTTCACAGGTGCTTGCTAACACCACTTGCCCTAAAAAAAAATCTGAGGCTATCCGAGGGATCTGCCTTTGGTGCGATGTGTAAAACATCAGCAGACAAAAGCGAACGAGCCGACTGTAGAGGCACATGATGATGTTGATGATTGTGTATGTCTGATGCTGTGTGTGTGCAGTACTGTGCATGGACCTGTAAATGCCACTGTGCGTACGTTTGTCACTGCAGGTGTGTGGCTGCCGAGTGTGTCACCGTGTGTCGTGCTGTCTATTCGCGACACTGTGTGTGTTTTGAGTGTGTGATACTCTGTGCGTGCGTGTGCACAGGCGCCGAGTGTGGACGAGAAGGTGGACCTGCACTTCATCGCGCTGGTGAACGTGGACAACTCTGTCTACGAGCTCGGTGAAGCCTTGCTCTTCCCCCGTCACCCTGGGTCGCCCTGGGTCGCCCGGCGCCGTTACACGAGGGGGGGCGGCAAGGGGCGATGTTGCGTGCGGCGCTGCGTGTGACGCTTGCCCTTGCTTGGCTGCTAATCATCCCACGTTACGAGAACTAATGAACCAATGTCGGCTTCTCGGTGTGCCGCATGGGAGGCGCAGTCTAATCGGTGGGGATCATGGTGAACCGGTCCTACCAGAGAACCGGACCCCGTGAGAGGTTTGTTTACGTGATCTAACGGCCTTCACGTGAACGTTGTCCGTTGTTCCTCTGTTGTAAGAGCAGTGGCCTGTGACTACATCACCTATAACACACCAAATTCCATCACTCCTCGGATGCTAAGCAGAACTTTGAGCCTGGACGGTGCTTGGTCGGGCAACCACCAAGCACAGAACGGGCAGTAGGCGTTGCGAGCAGTAGGGGGTGGTGCAGCAGAATCTCTTGTTCTGCATTCCCTTCGCCAGCCCACAGCGACCAACCTGGTGAAGTATGGTCCAAATAGTCGTCACGGCTTGCACGGTGGCTGCAGGGAGGCGCTCTCATCCAGCGGTGGATCCTGCATGTTTACATGTGGGAGCGGCGAGCGACTCCGGTTTATTCCGCGCACCTTTTTAACGGGGCGAATCTCGTGGAACCCCCGCGCGCGGGTATGCACATGCGCGCGGGCAGATACGTGTGCGTGTGCGCATGTGTGCACATCTCCGTGTCCAATTTAATAATGCGGAGGCCCCGTCACGGTACGGGCCAGCACCTGTCCTATCGCCATCCCCGGGCCGCCCCTCCGACCCCCGCGAGGGCTCCGGTGTGAAACCCCCGACGCTGTCTCGTGGGTGTGAGCGACGACGCATGATGGATGAGCGCCCGCGCGTCTGTTAGGGCCGCTGCCGTGCTGCGTGGCAGTTGACCCGCTCCTGCACAGAACCACATGCTGGTGCGGTGGTGGGGGGGGGGGTGCCGGTGTCCTTGCGTGCGTGTGAACGCACGCGTGTCACGCGTGATGTTCGTGTGTTACAGTTGACGTGCATTTACTACAGAGTCGTGCGCCTGCGTTCGTTTTCACACATTTGTGCGCGCAACAAATCTCTTCAAGGCTGTACAGGGGATCTTTGTGTTTGCGCAGGGCCACGCGCTCTGTGTCGATGTCCGCTCTTGCCGGGATGCGTGTCCTGGTGCGTGTGTGCGCGCACACTTGCCTGTGTGCGGTCGAGGTGTCCGTGTGCGCTCACATCCCTGTATGTGTCCACGTGCGTATGCCCACGTGCGGTTAGTACTCCGCGTTACGAACCTGGCGACCCCGAAATTGATTACCGCTCATGGCCAATAATGGTGGCAAATATCTGAACCGGTGCTGGAGCTCCCCTAGGTCGACTCGGCCTTAAATGCGTACAATTACGCGGTGTTTAAAGCATCAGCATTGGGGAGACAAAGGCGGCCGGGCCTGGTTTTGGCCACCCACCTCGTCATGTGCCGACCTTCATAGGTGCTCGCTAACAGCACTTGACCCAACAGCCTGTTGGAGGCAACAGAAGGGATCTTTGTGCGTACTGTACGAGAGAGGATGTACACACGCGCGTGCACGTGCTGGTATGCACACGTCCACGTTCCCTGTGAGCTGGTTTTGATGTTTGGCGCCTGTGTTTTTAATCTTCCAACTCTCGCTCCGTGCAGATGGCAGGAAACCCTTCCCTATAAACCACGGCAAAACCAGCAGCCAGACCTTCTTGGAGGTGAGCCAGTTCCTCTCACCTCCAACTCGCTCACCACATACAGCACATACACCACGCTCACTACATACAGCACATACACCACGCTCACCACATACAGCAAATACACCACCACGCTCACCACTTACAGCACATACACCACCACGCTCACCACTTACAGCACATACACCACGCTCACCACATACAGCATATACACCACCACGCTCACCACATACAGCACATACACCACGCTCACCACATACAGCACATACACCACCATGCTCACCACATACAGCACATACACCACCACGCTCACCACATACAGCACATACACCATGCTCACCACATACAGCACACACACCACCACGCTCACCACATACAGCACACACACCACCACGCTCACCACATACAGCACATACACCACCACGCTCACCACATACAGCACATACACCACCACGCTCACCACATACAGCACATACACCACCACGCTCACCACATACAGCACATACACCACCACGCTCACCACATACAGCACATACACCACCACGCTCACCACATACAGCACATACACCACCACGCTCGCCACATACAGCAAATACACAACCACGCTCACCACATACAGCACATACACCACCACGCTCACCACATACAGCACATACACCACCACGCTCACCACGCTCACCACATACAGCACATACACCACCACGCTCACCACGCTCACCACATACAGCACATACACCACCACGCTCACCACATACACCACCACGCTCACCACTTCACCACGCTCGCTCCAGAAAACATCCACGTTTGGCACCCGCTCTACCCGTCAGCACGTAGTGCTTTTAATGTTGGACGCCTGTTATGATTGTGTGTTGCTATTCCGTTTACTTTCCAAGGAAAGCCTCACTGAGTCTCAAGACTTTTTCAGGAGGGTCCTGCCTATTTTCTTTTTCAGTAGGGGGGGGGGGGGCGATGTTGCGATGCGTAATCCCAGTTAGTAATTTGCAGGTAATTTGTCGGCATTGCGATGTGTTTTGTGATGTGTCAATACCAGTGACATTGTGTGTAGCTTTGTTTTCTGTCTGTGCACACCCAGACACGTGCCCGTGTGTGCGCGCGCGCGCGCGCATGTACATGTGCTAGTACGTGGACCGCGCGTAGGTCCGTTCAAACGCGAGGCCCGTGTCACCTGCTCCCCCCCCCTCCCCCCGCAGGACGCGGCCAGCGTTTGCCGCCGTTTCATGGCCAGGGACCCGGACGAGGTTCGCTTCACCGTCATTGCGCTATCGGCCGCCCCGTGAGCCCGGCCGGAGTGGCGGGGCCGGCCGGCGCGACCGCTGCGCTCCCCCGCGGTCGTGGTTGGACAACGCTTGCGCGACGAGGGTCCATTGTCGGTCGCATCGGCGAGTCGCTCGACGGTCGCACGTAGCACGGGGGGGGGGGGGGGGGGACCCCGGGGGGGGGACCCCCTGTGACCCCTGTGCCCCCTGTGCCCCCTGTGCCCCCTGACCCACCTCGAGATGGGGAATGAATTTGAGGCCCCCAGCCTTTGACAGGAGGGATTTCGTTGTTGGGCGGAGGGGGGCCCCCACTAAGGACGGAATAACGGTCGGTGGGGGAGAGGGCATGGGGGGGCGGGGGGCCGTGGAAGTGGGTGCGTTTCTCTGCGCCACTGCGTTGTTTACGCGGTGTGAATAAAATGCATTGAAAACGTTTCCGATGGCTGCGTCCGCTGCTGCAGTGACGGGGGGAGGGGGGGGGGGATGCGTGTTTCCGAGTCAGAGTGAGGATCGGACACCACGCTTCTGGAGGTCCTCAAAGACGAGCGTCCTGGTTTGACCCAAGTTGTTCCCTTTCGGGCCAGAGAGGCGGCAGGTGATGGCGCATCGGACGATTGTGTAACTCCCCCCCCCCTCCCGGTCCCCCCCAGTCTAATCGCAAGCAACGCCAGATGTGGAGCGTGCGCGTTTCGCGAGGCTCAAAGACGCAGCTGGGGGTGGAGGAGGAGGTGTTCCTACCGAGAGACAGAAACACAAAGACCCCACCGCCTACGCCGCAACACCCGACCAACTCGCCCGGCAACAACAATGAAATTACCGCCTGGCACAGGAGAGCGCCCCCTCTGCCCCCCCCAGACATCACGTGTCGGATTAGCGTAATAGCCCCGCTGTCATGTTCTCTCCTCTGGGCGACATCAATTATTGAGACGCGGTGAATGGGGAAGTGTGAGTCATGTCGCGACGATTACCACCAAGACCATTGTCACCGCGACACCATGGGGGAACCACACCTCGAATTGAGTGGGGGGGGGGGGCAGAGAAGCGTTTGTTGAATTGGGGGGGGTGTACTGAAAAATGCCAACAGGTCGGAAACAAATTACTCGCTGTCAGAGTTGTAATTATGTGAGAGTTTACACTTTTTTTATGAAGCTAGGTTCTAGATGCTTGGGAGTGTATAGACGATGAGAGGTCATTCCCAAGCGTGCAGCACTTGCGAAGGAGGAAGTAGATCGGCGTTGCGAGCTGCAGTGTGGGCGAGCGAGTTGATGGGAGAAGTGAGTCAATTTGAGTGCACCGCAACTCGCAAGCGCGCGGTGGTTGAGCACGGTTTGGGATGAGATGGAACTCCGGTCGACCGAGTGCTCAACATTTGGTGGAAGACTCGACGGGTGACGTTCACGGCAACGGTAACTGCTAAACATTTGGTGGAAGACTCGACGGGTGACGTTCACGGCAACGGTAACCGCAGTGCCGGATGAAGCTAGTGCGGGGCCTGTAGCATATGTTATAAAGGGGCCCTAAATAGTAATATTAAAACACAAATTGTTAACTTGCATAGTAAAGTAATCGTATTTTTCATTTGCTATACAGCCAGATAATACGACATCGCTAACCTTAAACACCCAGTCGTTAATCAAAGTTGAAGGCGGTATAGTACTATAGTAATAGAGCAAGTGCAGAATCACTGAATAGGAATTGATAGCTTGAGAGGATTTAGCGCGGGGCCCTTGAAAGTGCGGGGCCCGTAGCTACTTCATGTGTAGCTGCTGCTTGTGCTACGAGGATCATCCGGCACTGGGTAACCGTGGTCGTCAGGAGGTGTCGAGCCACCAGTGAGC
The DNA here is from genome assembly GCF_048934315.1 of Petromyzon marinus. Classification (NCBI taxonomy): domain Eukaryota; kingdom Metazoa; phylum Chordata; class Hyperoartia; order Petromyzontiformes; family Petromyzontidae; genus Petromyzon; species Petromyzon marinus. Next base: position 9,085,553 of record NC_133684.1, read on the forward strand.
CGAGTGAATCAGGAAGTGTGACGAGGTCTCTACGTCAAGCGACCAGGATGAAAAATAATAATGTTTTACCCTTTCTGGAAATAACACAGGAAGTGTTAAGATGTTTGGACACCAAATATAAACCTTTTGCAAGGGATCAAGCACTGCATTAACCACAAGCACTACTTGTGATGCACATGCAAACAAACATGCTGTCATAGTATATGCATTGTCTTTGAAACTGATTGGTCTACACCAGAAACAGCCGTCTTTGTTGGCTGGGCAATGCCAAACAGCACCTATGGCGGTGTTTGGCCTGCTCTTCCATGCTGGGCAATGCGTCTTGGAGGAGGTGGGAGTAACCCACCACTGTACCCCCCCCCCCCCACCACAAGCGACCCGCCGATCGGAGACTGCTGGTGGGTGGAGAGAGGGCAGTAGGGCGAGGGGAAAGGCTGAGAAACGTGCACCTCTGCCGCGCCCGGAAATCGAAAATAACCCGCGACCTGGAATTGTTTCCCCCTTTTTCTCCCGCACCTCCGATGAGCAAGCTTGGCTACGTACGGTGCGAAAGAAGTTCAACAGACCGTACATTACCAGGCCATTGTGCGGCTGCTGACTGTCACTGGGCTGTGGCAGCTGTCTTCCTTTCTCGGTTGATGGCTAGACACGTCTTTTACTACTCGCTGTTGTCTGCAGGACGAGTCGCACATGAAATCGATCTTCGAAGCTCAATGGGAATACACTTCTGACATTTGTCTGTGTCCGACAAACCAGCAACCGATGTTTGTTTTCATGCGGCTGCCGGTAATGCAATAAAGATTTCAGCAGCCCTCGTCCTAAGTGCTGCACAGCAGTTACTGCACCCATCATCCCCACCACCACCATCATCATCGAGTCTGGTGAGCCCGCAGGAACGAGCGTGCTCAGGATGCCGTGCAGCCTGACATAGACTCACCTGGGATCCCTGATCCCCTTGACTCTCGCCCCACCCCATCCCGTGTATGAGCCCCAAAAGAGAATGGGTGGGGACCCGTGTCTTCCAAGATGCCTGGGGGATAGGAGTGATGGGGATGCGTGGCGGGGGAGAGAGTGTGATGCTAATGCAGGTGTGTGTTGTGGAGGGAGGGAGTCTGAGGTGGAGGAGATGTATCATTATTATCTCACCTGTTTGCCAAGAAAGCCTCTCGCTGAGTCTCAAGACTCTTTGAGGAGGGTCCTTCCACGTGTTCGCCAGTGGAGAGCGGGGCGATGTTGCTGCTGTGCGAGATTCCCGGCTGAGTGATGTCCAGGTAATTGTTTTTCAACGTTGAGATGTTTTGGCCAAATAGTGGTTACATTGTGTGTGGTGTGTGTGTGGGGGGGGTTGTTTTAGCTATGGAAGGAAACCGGGGAACCCGGAGGAAGCTGAGAGGCGATTAAAGCGAGGGAAGGAATGGGAGCGGGGATTGTGAAGTTGAGTGGAGGGAGTGGAACGGAGAGGGAATAGTGTTGAAGGAGGGAGGTTGATGGCGGGATTAGAGGGCACTAGAAGAAGGGATTGCGAGGGATTCTGAAAGGAGGGAGGTGGAGGGGCGAGGGAGAGTGGAGCATGTTGAAGAAGAGTGTGGATGGAGAGAGGTGTTAATGTGTTTGTGGGGGGTGAGAGAGAAGGGAGGAACAAGGAGGTAATTTAAATGAGGAAATGTGCATGGAGGGAGGCGGAGAGGGGATGGATGCATTTTTAAATGAAGGGGAGGGGGGGGTTGGAGGAGGGCTGAAGGGACACAGCGAGTTTGTGGGGAGCGTGAGGGGGGTGGGGGGAGCTGGAGACAGGGGGGGAGGGGGAGAGGGGAGCTGGGGAGAGGGGAGCTGGAGAGAGGGGAGCTGGAGAGAGGGGGGGAGGGGGGAGCTGGAGAGAGAGGGGGAGGGGGGAGCTGGCGAGAGGGAGGGGGGGGGAGTGGAGCTGGAGAGAGGGGGGGAGGGAGCTGGGAGAGAGGGGGGAGGGAGCTGAGAGTGAGAGGAGGGAGAGAGGGGAGGGGGCTGGGAGCTGAGAGAGAGGAGGGAGAGGAGAGAGAGAGGGGAGGGAGCTGAGAGAGAGAGGAGAGAGAGAGGGGAGGTTTTGTCGATTCGCTTCCCCCCACCCCACTCGCTTACGCCGAGCTCGGAGCTCGAAGGAGCCGCAGCCACCGCCGCCGCTTCCTCGCGCCGAGCCCCGCGGTTTTGAGTTGCGCGGCCTCCACTCGGCCCCCCTTGCGCCTGCCGGGACCCGCGGAGCGAGGCGGGCCCCGAACCGAAGGGGAACTTTACCCCCCGGGGGACCTGAGGGGACCGCGGGGACCGCGGAGACCATGGCGAGGGTGGCCGAGAGCGGCCCCGCGCCGAGCGAGGCGGCGTGGGGAGAGGAGACGCGGGAGCGGAGCCTCCGCGACGTGGCTGGCGAGGCGAGGAGGTGGATTCAGGTGAGGTGGTGGTGGTGGTGGCGAGGTGACGACGAGGTGAGGGAGTGCGGAGGTTAGATGCGGAGGTGATGTGAAGGAGGTGGATGCAGATGAGGTGATGTGAAGGGGGTGGATACGCATGAGGTGATGTGAAGGGGGTAGATACAGATGAGGTGATGTGAAGGGGGTAGATACAGATGAGGTGATGAGGTGATGTGAAGGGGGTAGATACAGATGAGGTGGTGTGAAGGGGGTGGATACACATGAGGTGGTGTGAAGGGGGTAGATACAGATGAGGTGATGTGAAGGGGGTAGATACAGATGAGGTGATGAGGTGATGTGAAGGGGGTAGATACAGATGAGGTGATGTGAAGGAGGTAGATACAGATGAGGTGATGTGAAGGAGGTAGATACAGATGTGGTGATGTGAAGGAGGTGGATACAGATAAGGTGATGTGGTGATGTGAAGGGGGTAGATACAGATGAGGTGATGTGAAGGGGGTAGATACAGATGAGGTGATGAGATGATGTGAAGGGGGTAGATACAGATGAGGTGATGTGAAGGAGGTGGATACTGATGAGGTGATGTTAAGGAGGTGGATACTGATGAGGTGATGTGAAGGAGGTGGATACTGATGAGGTGATGTTAAGGAGGTGGATACTGATGAGGTGATGTGAAAGAAGTGGATACCGGGGGTGAAGGTGGATACACGAGAGTCGATACGAAGGTGAAGGGGGTGAGGTCGTGAATGTGTGGAAGTAGCGAGGCGGTGAGTGGGCGAGGTTCAGGATTTACGTTCAAATGGGTGAGGCGGTGAATAGGGGTGGATTAGAGGCGAGGCGATACAGGTGATGAGGTGCGAGTCAAAAGGTGGATGCAGGGTCAGGGGATGAGGGAGGGTAGAGCAGTCGAGGGAAGGTGAGGGGATGAGAAGGTGGGTTTAGGTGAGGGGACGTTGAGGTGAGGGGGCCGATGAGGTGGATGCACGGTAAAGATCGTGAGAGGAGGTGAACACTGCTCCTCGGAGCTGACATGGAAGCGAGCCGGACAGGGGTGGGTGGGTGGGTGAGAGGCAAGAGGTGAGCGATGGGGAAGGAGAGACGGAGGAGGAGAGATGGAGGAGCGTACAGCAGCAGCAGTGTGGTGGGCGCGGATCTCAAGTTGTGATGTGCTGACCCTGCGCGTCACGGGCACGCGGAGTGAGCGAGAGAGAGTGAGTGAGGCAGGGGAGGCGTGGGGGGGATGAAATATGAACGAGTGACGAGGTGGAAAGAGAGAGGTAAGAGAGAGATACAGGAGAGGTGGACGAGTGAGGAGAGTGGGGGGGGGGGTGTTGCGGGAGAGAGACTCGAACCGTCTGGTCGTCACGAGCTTTAGGGGACGACATTGCCCAGGTTGAGTTGGGAGATGTGGGGGTGGGGGGTCTCGGGGGTCCGGGTTCGGTCCCCCTTTGCCCCCCCCCCAACCCAACCTCTTCCACCCCCCCCCCCAACCTCTTCCACCCCAGACCTCGACGTGAGAGAGGGGAGGGGAGAGTTTTGGGGGTGTCTACAAGACGCGGGTAAACCCGGGGGCTCAGGACGCAAAAGCGAGAACGGCGAGAAAATCCGGTCCGGGCTTCACCACCACTACCACCACCACTACCATCATCATCATCGTGCTAGCCGGCTTCACCACCACCACTATCATCATCATCATCATCGTGCAAGCCGGCTTCACCACCACCACCATCATCATCGTGCAAGCGGGCTTCACCATCACTATCATCATCATCGTGCAAGCCGGCTTCACCACCACCACCATCATCATCATCGTGCAAGCCGGCTTCACCATCACCACTATCATCATCATCGTGCTAGCCGGCTTCACCATCACCATCATCATGGGCGTAGCTGGGCTCATTAATGAAAGTGCGGTGGAGAGTCACGGGGGGCTTTTGTGTTGTTGTGGGGGGACGCCTCCCGCCGCACCCACTCCGCGGGGGACCTCCACCTCTTGCCCCGGTACTGTGTTGTGATGATGATGATGTAGAGGAGGTGGAAGGGCGCGCAGCGTGTTATCGACTTGCACAAAACCTGAACTCGGGATCGAAGTCCCCGGCCACTCCGCTCCCACCCCCCCCCGAGTTGCCAGTCCACACGGCCATTACGTGCAACAACAACAACGAAACAAGTCGCCACACGCTGCACGTGCCTGATGGTGGATACACAATAACCCTGGACTCGCCCACCTCGGTTTGGGGGGCATCTATTTAGTAGGTAGGCAAAAATCTGTCAAAACCTGACTCCTCCCCCCATCCCCCCCAGCTGCGTACGTACACCTGACGCACCCCCCCCCCCCCCACCCCGAATCCTATAGAACGGCCGATATTTAATCCACGCAGAAACGATCAAGGATTAATAATATTAACGCGTTTAAGCAAACAGATAGTACACCGCCGGACTATATAACTAATTTGAAGGCCAATGTAGACATTATTATCGAGGCTTCACCCCCCCGTTTCCTATGCGTACGCACATTGTCAGTAGACCCCCCCCACCCATACGCAAGCGAACCCATTTGGGTTAACCCCCCCTCCATGCGTACGGACTGAATGGATGGCCTCTTGATTCCCAGCCGCGACCCCCCGCCCCCTCCCACCACCAGCCCCCACGACTGACATGGCGTGGCTCGGTCATCATCCAGCAGTGGACTGACAATGTGAACACAAACAGATGGCACTGGTCCATTAGACCGACAGATGTATACAGTATGTGTGTTTTAATGCGTTAATAACGCACCCCTGAGCGCATTACGATTACTCTTGCTTTCAGTCCGAATCGTCGGCGTCCTCTGCACGTCACGTGGGACGTGTTGAGCAATCATTATTGATCGCGTTTCCGCTCGGCACGTGCTGATATCCAGGCGCGAGCACTGATTACGGTCACTAGGGCAACACCCGCAGTGAATGAGGGGCGGGGTGGGGGGTCACCTGTGGTGAATGGGGGTTGGGGTGAGGTGTGAGGGGTGAGCGAACCTCGTCACGAACGCTCTTTCGCCTTGGATGAGGGCGCCCTCACCTGGACGCATCGCGCGCTCCCTGCTGCAGCCACGGGGTGGCGCCCCTCCCTCCATCGTGCCCCTGCAATCTATATACGCCTATGGATCACATTCGTGTTTTTGGAGTCTATGTTAGAGTCTATGGTTCATGTAAGTTCATGCAAGTCTACAGGTCTGTGTTGAAGTATATTGTTCTCTACCCGTAGAGAGTCTAATGTGAGTCTATGGGTATCTATGTAGATGTAAGGAATATATTCTGTTGTTGTGTATGGCGGCAATCTGGTTCAGGAGCTCGATGCCAATGTCGAGGTCTGCTGCTGGCCACGGCGAGTGGGCTTTAGCAGAGAGGGTTCGTCTCGCTTTGCTGTTCCTTCTCCGTTGCAGGAACTCCGACTGCAGTGGCTCACTATATGATCCACGGTTGCAATTGCATGATCACAATCGCACCACTGTGGTTTGCCTTTAATTTCCATTGATGAAGGAGACGTGCGCATCGCTCTAGTGATGTCCCGATGCGGTTGATGGTTACACCGGTGTCTTCGAGGAGGAATGTCAAAACCAGGAGTCTGTGGATCTATTTGCAAGAAAAGTGGCTGTGACTTGGATAATACGATGTGCGGAATAGAAGCCCAAGCCCAAAAGTTAGGCGTGTGGCTCAGCGGAACTGTCAGATCCTCCACCGAGGAGGGGACACACAGCCCAGCTGAGTCCAAGAGTTCAAGTCGACTGTGTGTGACCAGGTGAGAACTCCAGAGACCAGGACAGGAAGTAGTCCCCCTTTGCGAGTGTGACCTAGGGTCACAAAGATGATCAAAGCAAAACAAATAAAAGAGCGTTACAGCAATGAAGCAAATAGCAATTGGAATGAAATCAAATTCGGTAGCTACGAAAGAAGAGCAGCTTGTGTCGGGACCGTGCCTTGATACCGAGGACGTTTTTTTTGTTATGATTTCACGGGAAGGCTGCAGTGATTGTCGCTTTGGGCGAGGTCTGGGCTCGGGATGAGGTCATGGGAAGAGACCCGATCCAGACTCTGGTTGTGTGTGCCCCCATTTCGCTCGCATTATCACATCATCCCATTTGGGCGTGTCCCTGTGTGTGCACATACAAAGACAAAAATGCCCCGTACAGGCATGCATGCAGGCTGTTGGGGAAAGTGCTCTTAGCGAGTACAGTGCCAATGAAGGCCGGAATGGTGCACGATTGGGTGGTGTGGTCATAACAATGCCCGACAGACGTCTGTCTGCCCTGTGCTGTTTTTTCTGTACGTACTATAGCAGGTACTTTTTTACGGCTGAGTAAACCTAGCAGAGGCCCATAATCAGTTCAGATATTCGTAATTGATGTTGGTCGTGAGCAGAGATCGAACCCGGGTCGCCAGGTTAGTAGCACATCGCGCTAACCACTGCGCCACCACTCCGCGCTGTGTACACTCACTGTACTGTGGATCTGCCTCTACCACGAATAGACTCATCACCGACATTGGCACTGCCTCGTAATGTCATAAACAATAGCAGAGTGGGAGTTCACAGTCCTTTATCAATCCACTGCTGGATGAAGCCCTCCCCACGCCGTTGCCACCCGGTCCCGTCGTTCCGCCCTCATTCCATTGCCGCCCGGATAAACTTTTTCGCGTGCCCATACTTTTCCGCTCCATCTCCACGATGTCCGTTCCCTCTCGGGCGCGTCCCCCTCCCTTGGCTGAAGATCCTCGTCACGAGTATTGCCACATAGCCGCAACGCGTCTAACCCGAGGGCCGATTGCTGTCCGTCAGTGTCCGCCACGTCAATTAACCGCAATGTTAGTGAAAAACCCCAAGTGTTACTAACACTTGAATAATTCATATCCCTCATCCAGAAGTCTCGAATGGTGGAGGGGTTGTTCTTCCCGCACCCATCAATCTCAAACGATGGAGCGGGGGGGGGCGATTCTCTCTGATCCTTTACCTCGTGGCGACTGGGTGGTTGCCCGCGACGCGCAGACCCGCGGGGCCCCACAGGACCGTCCCTGTAGCTCGGGGGGGCAGGCGCTAGGGGATCACGGAGAGAGAGAGGCGCGAGAGTCCGGCTCGCGACATTGCGCGGCGGCGATCACTGTGGGTAGGGAGAGGGGCGGCGAGGGAGCGGTGAGCGATGCCGCATTACTGATTGAGTCACGCGTGAGGGCAGTGGTGGCGGGGGAGGGATAGGGATGCGTGAGGGAGGCGAGGGCGATGTGAGGGGATGAGGGGGAAGAGAGAGGGGGTGGGAGTGATTGTGAGTGGGGTGAGGTAGTGAGGGAGTGGAACTGCGTATGGTGACAGTGATAATGACATCGTGGTGGCTATTATCCTGTGTAACCAAAAAAAATGTTCCTGGGTAGTGTTATTTTCTAATTGCTTTTGCCTCAAAGGTACAGAAAATGGCTATTATTCCCCACAAATAATCAGTCGTTAGGTCTATGACCTTACAACCATTCACTGGTAAGACCACCTCAGCTGTTCTTAACTCAGCTCACAGTACATCAAATTCGTGATCTGATCCCATCTGTGAAAGATGTGATCCCTGACATGTAATACCCCGGCGTCTACAAACTAAGCTGTGTCCGCGGCAGTAGTTACATTGGGGAAACTAAACAGGACAGCGATATTTTTAAACGTACCTATTTTCAATGAGAAAACGTGTGCATTTGTGTCATTCCTTCACGTAAAGTCCTAGTCACAAAAGCAAAGTTTGTGGGGAATAATAGGCATTTACTATACTTTTGAGGCATAAGCAATTAAAAAAATAACACTACCCTGGAACAAAAATTGTGTTACATAGCGAATGATCAGTGGCGAGTGATATAAGAACCGGTTCTGGGCTTCCTCTAGGTCGACGAAGCCCTATAAGTACCTGTTGTGGTGTTTAAATAAACAGCACTGGCGAGACAAAGGTGGCCGGGTGTGGTGCTAGTCACGTCACCCTATCTTGCGCTCTTTCCGGCCTTACGTGCTCACTAACAGCACTCGCCACTACCAGCGAGAGGAGAATATGTATGTGTGTGTGTTGAACTTCTTTCGCACCGTACGTAGCCAACCGTGCTCATGTGAAGTGCGGTGTGGGGACAACAAACTGAACACGCAACGAGCGGCAGTTCTAAAGAAGTGAATTCTCAGAATGTTCGTGTCGTTGAGGGAGTGGCGCGTCCTCGTTTTATCTCAGACCCCCCCTCCTCACTTGCTCACTCGAGCTCCTTTCCCTGTGACCCCACACCCCCTATCACCCCCCCCTCCTCCTCGCTCTAATTGACTTCGGGGGGACACACCCCCACGATAATCTCCCCCCAGTGTCGCGCGTCGCCACAGATGCTGCAATTAAATTATTTTCATCATCGGGATCTCACGGGTGCCTGTGACACGCGCGCGTCGTGACTCACGGCATGGTATGCAGGAGGTCGCGGGCTCGATCCCGACCATGGCGCTGGTATATTTGGAGTTTGCGTGTCTCTCTCCCCCGTGGTGTTGCGTGGATTTTTCTCCCGGTCCTCCGGTTTTTCCCCTCCACATTCAGAGAAACACGCGTTTAGAGTATTTGGCTGCTTTAAATTTCCACGCGATAAGCCACTTCGTTGAGCTTTCAATTTGTGGCCCGGTCGCTTCTGATAAAGAGCTGCATATCCGAGTGTGCTTTACCTGGTCAAACAGAAATAGAAAATAGTACAGGTGTCTAACTCAGTTGTGGCGCCACACATAAATTCGGGGCCAGTGCATGTGTATCTCTGTATCTCTGTATCTGTGTCGACCCCTGTGTCTTTGTACGTCTGTCCGTATATGTACGTGAGTGTGTATCACGGCCAACACCAGTCACGACTATCTGAGCCAATCTTGGGTCTCTCAGGATCGACTCGGCCTTAAAATGAGTACCTGGTGCGGTGTGTAAACATTGCCACGTGGGAGGCAAAGGCGGCCGGGCGTGGTTGCTGGCCACCCATCCCTTCGTGTGCCGTTCCGGCCTTCATAGGTGCTCGCTAACAGCACTTGCCCCCAATATTCTGTTAAGGCTACACGGGGGATATTTACCTTTGTGCGAATCGCGTCTCGATATCGAACCCTGCGGCTGCTGCTGGGGGAATGTGTCAGGTGCGGTGAGCGTGGCGCCTACCCGCGGGGAGTGGCACGTGGGGACTTACACTTGGGGGGGGGGTGACACTTGGGGGTGGAGGGTGACACATGGGGGATGACACATGGGGGGTGACACATGGGGGGTGACACATGGGGGGTGACACATGTACTCCACCCACGTGCTCGCTCGCACAAAGACCCGAGTGTGAGTTTGCGAGCTCCTGTTAATGCCGGCACGGCGCACAAAGCGGATGCTGTGGTCAGCACCACGTGCGGGCGTGCTTTTGTCTCCCTGGTGCCGATGTTTACAAACCGCACCTAGTACTCATTTAAGGCCGAGCGCACATAGTGGAAGCGCAGAAGAGGCTAAGATAGTTATTTGAGGCTGAGTCGACCGAGGAGAGGCCCAGGACCGGTTTAAATATTCGCCAGATGCACCTCACTTGATGCTGAGTCGAGCGCACGCAGACTCGCACACAAAGTGTCACCCTGTCACACGAAGTGTCACCCTGTCACACTTCGTGTCACCCTGTCACACTTCGTGTCACCCTGTCACACGAAGTGTCACCCTGTCACACGAAGTGTCACCCTCTCACAAGAAGTGTCACCCTGTCACACGAAGTGTCACCCTGTCACACGAAGTGTCACCTTGTCACACGAAGTGTCACCCTGTCACACGAAGTGTCACCCTCACACGAAGTGTCACCCTGTCACACGAAGTATCACCCTCTCACACGAAGTGTCACCTTGTCACACGGAGTGTCACCCTGTCACACGAAGTGTCACCCTCTCACACGAAGTGTCACCCTCTCACACGAAGTGTCACCCTGTCACGAAGTGTCACCCTCTCACACGAAATGTCACCCTCTCACACGAAGTGTCACCCTCTCACACGAAGTGTCACCCTGTCACACGAAGTGTCACCCTCTCACACGAAGTGTCACCCTCTCACACGAAGTGTCACCCTCTCACACGAAGTGTCACCCTCTCACACGAAGTGTCACCCTGTCACACGAAGTGTCACCCTCTCACACGAAGTGTCACCCTCTCACACGAAGTGTCACCCTCTCACACGAAGTGTCACCCTCTCACACGAAGTGTCACCCTCTCACACGAAGTGTCACCCTCTCACACGAAGTGTCACCCTCTCACACGAAGTGTCACCCTCTCACACGAAGTGTCACCCTCTCACACGAAGTGTCATCCTGTCACACAGACACGAAGACCACGATGACGGGAGTAGTTTAGACCCAGGTTAACCGAGATGACTGGCAGATGCACCGCCTGTACTCCCCACTGTGACAACTGGCCAATAACCACGGTGGTAGTAACTACCTAAGTTTGAGCACACACACGTAACACTCCCACGTGCACACACACACTCCCACACACACTCCCATACACACGTAACACTCCCACGTGCACACACACACTCCCACACACACTCCCATACACACACGTAACACTCCCACGTGCACGCATACACGTGCACATCCCACTCACAAGTGCTCACACATACACTTCCACGTGCGCACACACACTCCCACACACACTCCCACACCCATACATGTGCACATCCCACAAAAACGTGCACACACTCCCACGCACAAACACACACATGTACTCCCACGTGCGCACACAAACACACACACGCCCACGTGCACTACACGTGCACACCACGTGCACACACAAACAAACCTAAACACAGGAGTGTGCACGCGCACACGCGCGCCTCTGGCCAGGTCGCCATGGCGACGCGATCCACGCCACGCACGCGCCCAGCCCGGGCACGCGCTCCTCCGGGTGGCGGGCGGGGGGGAGGGATGGGGGAGGGGGTGAAGGGGGGGGAGGGATGGGGGAGGGGGTGAAGGGGGGGGTGAAGGATCCCCCGCCCCCACCGCCCCCACGCGGTCCCCTTGGGGATCAATGGGTGCATCTTGACCCCACCTCACGTCTCGAGATCACTTCCCTCACACCTCCTGTCCCTTTATCGGGGTCTGAGTGCGAGCGTGTGAGAGGGTAATGATGCTACGTGTGTGTGTGAAGGTAACGATGCTACGTGTGTGTGTGTGAGGGTAACGATGCTACGTGTGTGTGAAGATAACCTTGCTACGTGTGTGTGAGGGTAACGATGCTACGTGTGTGTGAGGGTAACAATGCTACATGTGTGTGTGAGGGTAACGATGCTACGTGTGTGTGAGGGTAACAATGCTACATGTGTGTGTGAGGGTAACAATGCTACATGTGTGTGTGAAGGTAACGATGCTACATGTGTGTGTGTGAAGGTAACGATGCTACGTGTGTGTGTGAAGGTAACGATGCTACGTGTGTGTGTGTGAAGGTAACCATGCTACGTGTGTGTGAGAGGGCAACCAGCTATGTGTGTGTGAAGGTAACGATGCTACCTGTGTGTGTGAGAGGGCAACCAGCTATGTGTGTGTGAAGGTAACGATGCTACGTGTGTGTGTGGGTAACAATGCTACATGTGTGTGTGAAGGTAACGATGCTACATGTGTGTGTGTGTGGGTAACAATGCTACATGTGTGTGAGAGGGTAACGATGCTACGTGTGTGTGTGTCAGAGTGTGCGTGCACGTACGAGCAACGCCAGTGACGATTGTCTGAACGGGTCCTGGGCCTCCCCTATGTCGACTCAGCCTTAAATGAGTACCTGGTGCGATGTGTAAGCACCCCCCACGTAGCCATAATAGACTTGTGGTGGCAAGTGCTGTTAGCGAGCTCCTGTGAAGGCCGGTAAGGCACACGAGCGGGGTAGCCAGCACCACGCCCAGCCGCCTTTGTCTCCCCAGTACGCTACGTTTACACCTCATACCAGGTACTCATTTGAGGCCGAGTCGACCTAGGGGAGGACTCCCTTGTTGGCGACCGGGAACGAGAATCAAACTCGGGTCGCCGGGTTCGTACTACGGCACAAATGGTTCCACTCGCGCACACACACACACACAGACACACAACTCCTCTCACACACACACACACCGATCCCTCTCACTCTGTGTCATGGTGTGGTTGGCATGAGTCCTTGTGCAACGAACGACGTGGGCCCCCTCCACCTTGTTCAAATTCCATTCTCCCCGCCCCCCCCCACCCACTGCCTCCCAACCCCCCAGGTGCAATTGCACCGCCTGCACACTCGACAGCTGACGTCACTGGTCGCACCCCTCTGGTACGGTGACATGCTCGCACTCGCTCGCCCCCCGCTCACCGTCACTGCTCGCCCTGTGGCGCGTTGCCGTGTTGTCGTGCAGGAGGTCACAGGTCGAGAGCTGGAGGGAGAGGATTTCCGCGCTGCCCTGGAGAACGGCGTTGCCCTCTGCGAGTGAGTCTCGGGGCACAGGGCACTTGGCGAGGGAGGGTGAGGGGTTGTCACTTGTACAGCTGCACCACAGCATCACCCGCACCCGGAGCACAGAAGGCCGGGTGGGGGGGGGGGGGCATGGCACGGAAGAGTAAAGGATGGCAGAGCTGGGGGAGGAAGGGCATGGGAGGGTAGCGATGACGATTCTGAACCCAGGGACTCAACCCCCCTGTGTTGTGGTTGTATGGGTGGTTGTGGTGGATGTGGTTGTAGCGGTTGTTGTGGTTGTTGTGCCGTAGCCTCGTGAACCACATCAAGCCGGGACTGGTGAAGAGGGTGAACCGACAGCCGACCCCGATCGCCGGGCTCGTGAGTGACATTGGCGATGCCGCACCGCTGCACCACACCTCCGCACTGCACTACCACACCAGACCCCCACACCACCAACACGGAACTTGCACCACCACACCACTGCACTACCACATCGGACTCCCACACCACCACACAGGACCCCTGCACCGCACTCCAACACCAGACCCCCACAGCACTGCACCACCACGCCACACTCCCACACCCCTACACTACACGACACCGCACCATCAATCCCCCCCCGCACAGCACCCCTGCACCAACACCACTGCACTCGCACACCGCACTCCACCACCATGCTCCCACACCGCTCCCAGCGCTCCATGCGGAGCGGTGCGCTCACCGCCACCGGGGAGTCTCTCTCAGCTGTGTATCCTCCTGGACCCACTGTGGGTTTGGTGCACGCCAGTGTGGCTGATTGTCGTTGCAGTGGTGATTGCAGTGGTTGTGGTGAGCGATTGTGGTGGTGGTGTTTGGTTTGTTGATTGTGGTGTGTGCAGTTGTGTTGGGTTTGGTGGCTCTGGTGTAGTGGTGGTGTGTGTGGTGAGCGCTTGTGAGAGTGGTGGTGGTTTCCATTCTCGGTTCCCCAAGCACCATGTTGCCCCTTTCCCAGTCCTCCTCGGGTGTCAGGGTTCAAGGGTCAGGCCCCCCACGTGCCGCGTGAAGATGGGGCAGGGGGGTGGTGTGAGGAGGGCGGTGAGGAGGTTCTCATCCTCGTTGGGAACTCACGTCTGTGTTTCCCGGTCCTTGTGAGTGGGTGCGCAGCGCGAGTGAGCGCGCCCGTGTGAACGTGTACCCAACGTGTATGCGTCCGTGTGCCTCGTTGTGTCTGTGTGTTGCTTTAACTGTGTGTGTGTGTATATATGCCCGTGTGTCTGAATATAGGTCGACTCAGCCTTAAATGAGTACCTGCTTTTTTTGTTTAAACCTCAGCACCAGGGAGACAAAGGCGGCCGTGCTAGCCACCCATGCCCTCTTGTGCCGTGCTGGCCTTCATAGGTGCTCGCTATGAGCACTTGCCCCAGCAGCCTCATACAGGTTATTTTGGTCACCTCTTATTTTGTGTGTCAACTTGCGTGGTTGTGTATCCGTTATCTAGGGTAATTACTCTTTGTAATTCTGTAGTTTGTAATAAAGTTTAATGAGTTAACGTTATTATAACTTTGGCCAACATTACAGCTCTAATTGTAAATGGCCCTAGGACTGGTGTGTGTGCCTCTGTGTGCTTGTGTAAATATATGCCTGTCTGTATATTCGCGATATGTGTGTGTACGCATGTGTGGTGACGCCGCAGCTAACTGCAGCGCCACCGCTCCCCAGTGGCCCGAATCCCGCTCCTGACCAATAACAGTAGGTTGTTCTGTAAACCGGTCCTGGGCCTCCCCTAGGTCGACTCAATCTTCAATCAGTACCGTGGGTGGTATGAAAATATCAGAATTGGGGACACATACGCAGCCGGGCTTAGTGCTGGTAACCCCACCCCCTCTTGTGCCATTTTGGCCTTCGTAGAAGCTCGCTAATAGCACTTATCCCGACAGTCCGTTAAAGGCTATACGGGGGATCTTTGTGCTTTTTTGTGTGCGCGCACGCGCACCTCTTAACGTTTATTGCAACCAATTCGTTGGGACGTCGAGATTTGGCCAATCTCGTCTATCTGTGAGCCACGCCTGGGGAGGTGATAATGCCGGGAGGAAGAGGGGAGGGGCAGGGATGGGGGCAATGCTCGGGGAAGGAATTCCTTCCTTGGGACTTTGCTGCTGGCGACGCTTTTGGGACATCAGGTCTTGAGATGAAAGAATCCATTCGGAAATTTCCCGTGGGAGTTGAGTGATCAATTGGCTTTGGTTGCAATCAAACAATATTATTATGTATTACCATGAAAGCCTCTCACTTAGCCTCAAGACTCCCTTACAGGACATTGGGACGTTTGGCCAAGCGTTGCATTAATGAGGGGTTGCCTCCGTGCGGGAGGAAACGAGAGAACACTCGGAAGCTCCGCACAGATGTATCCAATAATCCATTGTTGCACTCCCAATCTGTACTGTGTAATTGAAAAGGTGTGAGAGAGATGAGCCAAGTGCTCCCTTGGATTAATTCACATCGGCGCCGCCCGTCCACTGCTCGTTCTGCCAAATCGGTCCACGGATTGTGTCCATGGGGCGTGACCTCGACCCTGACGGTGACCTCGACTCTGATGGTGACCCCGACCCTGACATTGACCCTGACGGTGACCTCGACCCTGACGGTGACCCCGACCATGACGGTGACGTCGACCCTGACGGTGACCTCGACCCTGATGGTGACCCCGACCCTGACGGTGACCCCGACCCTGACTGTGACCCTGACGGTGACCTCGAGCCTGACGGTGACCTCGACCCTGACGGTGACCCGGACCCTGACGGTGACGTCGACCCTGACGGTGACCTCGACCCTGACGGTGACGTCGACCCTGACGGTGACCCCGACCCTGACGGTGATGGTGACCCTGACGGTGACCTCGACCCTGACGGTGACCTCGACCCTGACGGTGATGTCGACCCTGACGGTGACCTCGACCCTGACGGTGACGTCGACCCTGACGGTGACCCCGACCCTGACGGTGATGTTGACCCTGACGGTGACCTCGACCCTGATGGTGACCCCTACCCTGATGGTGACCTCGACCCTGACGGTGACCTCGACCCTGACGGTGACCCCGACCCTGACGGTGACTTCGACCCTGACGGTGACCTCGACCCTGACGGTGACCTCGACCCTGACGGTGACCCCTACGCTGACGGTGATGTTGATCCTGACGGTGACCTCGACCCTGGCGGTGACGTCGACCGTGGCCTCTCCAGGGCAGAATTGAGCGAATCCGGCAGGCCTCCACCGGATGATGCTGCGGCCGAGTGGAGTTGTGACCGTAGGGTGCCACACGCCAACTGCCTCGCAGGGCAACATTAAAGATCCCGTGACGTCCTTCGAGAAAGAGCAGGCCATTGTGTGCCGGCGTCACTGTCCAAATTTGTCACATTTAAAAGAAACTGACCTGATTGCGATCGCACACAGCAGCGTCGCCCCCCCCCCCCCCTCCCGTGAAGCTGCTTGGCACGCCGCCTCCGTGGAACGGCAGCGCTGCCACGGCCCTGCGTGACGATGATGAGTGAAGAGGTGTCATGCAGGGAGGGTCCCACGGGGCCTTGGTGGAGTGGCTGGGGGCTCAGAGCTGGGGGGGGGGGGGAGGAGGTGAGGGGCAGGGGGTGGGGGCCACGGTCTAAACCCACTGCCCCGGCTGATAATCTCAGAAAGTGTGAGCTCCTCGGAGGAGGAGGAATGGGCGGCACGGCCGCTCTCGTCTCTCGCGCGGAGGTTGCGCCGCCTCCGCTCCCGAACCCTCGCATTCCTCGTGCGAGATGTCATCCCGCGCCGCTCGAGCCACGCGACGATGAGCTCAGCGAGTGTCACCGTGGTGCCAATTCCCCCCCAAAAAAAACAACGCGCGCAGGGACGTGTCGGGGCGCGGGGAATGCGGGGGACCGTGGGGGACCGTGGGGGACTTTGGGGGACTTTGGGGGACCGTGGGGGACTTTGGGGGACTTTGGGGGACCGTGGGGGACCGTGGGGGACCGTAGGCTCCGGGCGGAAGGTCTCGGGGTGAAGGTGTCCCAGGATGCAGCCTGCTGTAGGCGAAGATCCCAGCGTTGGAGGGTGCAGCGACAGAGGTGTTTCGCAATGGACGGTCCAGCAGAAGGGGCACCCCGCGATCGAGTCGTTCCGAGGCTGGAGGTGTTCAGCGATGGAGGCGTCTTGAGCTGGGAGGTCCTGGGATGGAGGTGTCCCTCAGGGTAGGGTCATGGGATAAGAAGAGTTCCAGTGTGGAGGATCCAGTGGTTGGAGGTGGTGTGATAGAGCGACCGGGAGGCAGGAAACATTGTCACGGTGACGTCAGCAGGTCTCTGGGGAGAGGCGCAGGCTGGGCTGGGGAAACAGTGCGATTAAAACATAAAAATAACAAAACGCAGCGCGGCCAGGGAGCTGGGCGCGTCGGCCATTCATCGCTCCGGGGTCCAGCAGCGGAACCTTCTGCTCCCCGCGGCTGTTCCCCACCCCCTCTATCTGGTTCCCAAGCCGTCAGTTCCAAACTCCGGAAAATCTACAGCTCACATCCTCCTGGACTCCACGGGACAGCCTCCGAACTGGAGACTCCCGCTGCTTGCTGCTGCGGGTGGGTTGTCGCTCGGCCGAATCGTCGGCATGATCTATCCACTGCAGGATGAACATCCCCCCCCCCCCCCCAAGCTGTCGGTGTGTCCCACGCTCCTGCGACGTAGCGATCTATCGCGTTCCGAGCCAATCTCGCGGCTCCCTGTTGCCGGCGCACGCCCTCTGCTTCCACGTTGCCCACTGACCGTCAGCCCTTCCTTCTCGGTGCAATCGCGCGTCCCGTCCACGCCACTTTTGCACACTTGTCAGCTTTTTGTTCCACCTCCTCCCCGCCGCGTGCCCGGTGGAAGCGCTGCCTTTGTGCGTGTTTTTCAATCGTGGTTGCCGCTGAGCCCAGGCGTAAAACGCCAAGTGGCCAGCAACATACGGCACCCATTAACATCACAGAAGACAAAAGTTCACATGCTTGTTGGAGTGAAAGGGGCTTGGGAACTCGATGAGCCGATTGCTCCCTTCGTGTCCCACTGAAGCCACGTGACTAGGTAGCCACAACGACACAGAGCAGTGATGGACGTGGTGTGCCGGGTTGCGGAAATTTTTTCGGGGGTCACCGACCCGCACGGACCCCCGCCTGACATTCGTCCCTGGCGAAGTCCCCTCGGCTCCGGCTGTCTTCCCGTCTCGAGCGGCCGCGTCTCAAACCCGCCCGGCGCTTCTTGCACTGGAGACTCCTCGGCATCTGTCCAGGGAGCGGCCCCTTGGAATTTGGCACGGGAATGGGACCTGCGAGTACGTGTGGTCGCGTGCGTGCGTCGTGTGCGCGCACGCTTCTGTGCGTGTGTGTTTGCGTGTCGCGGACTGCGCTACGAACCCGCCAGCCCGAGTTCGGTTCCCGGCCACGGCCGGTTCTGGACCTCTCTCCCTCGTTGACTCGGCCTTAAACGAGCACTGTCGAGACGAGGGCGACCAGGCGTGGTGCCGGCCACACCAACCCCGTGCGTGCCTAGGCACCCTCCGTCCATAGGTGCTCGCTGACAGCACTTGCCCCATCTGTGTAGGCTAGACGGGGGGGGGGACCCTTTGTCTTTGTGTCTGCATGCGTGTCAGGCGGGTTGGGGAGGAGGGGTGTAGAGAGAGAGAGGGGGGGGGCTAGCGGAGGGGGGGGTCTTTTTCCCCTGGTGTCCTGCAGGGGGGACGATGGGAGACGGGGGGCGGTGGGCAAACATTCCTAAATCTGGCCCCGCAGCCGGGGTGGCGGCAAGGGGGCTCTGCTTTCCCGGAGCGGCCCAGGGAGTGAGGCGTGCGCGGCCCTCGTTAGCGCGGCCCTCGTTAGCGCGGCCCTCGTTAGCGCGGCCCTCGTTAGCGTGGCCCTCGTTAGCGGTAATTGGCGCTTCTTGCGGCGTTTGGCCGGGAACTCCGTCGCCCTTGTTCCACTTAAACCGTGAGACGCGACGACGGTGGCGCGTGCGTTGATGTCGCAATTAAACCATCGCCCTCCCCCTGCCCATCGCTCCCCTCTCACGTCAGTGACGTCCCCCCCCCCCTTCCCTCTCTGTGCCAAACTAAGGCACTGTGCAGTGAGTGACGTGAGACCACGCGGGGGGTAGGGTGGTTGAGTGATCGGGGATCAGCGTTAAGTGACTGATGGGATGGGAGGGGGTCAACGTGGGGGAATCGTGGGGGGGATTGGGTCAGTGGGGGATCAGGGAGGGTTTAGTGAGGGGGGGGGGGGTGAGAGTCGTGTGAATGAGCGTTGTGTACAAGCAGAGAGTACATCGTGTGTATTCTGTGCGACGTGTGTGTACTCTGTGCACTTTGTCTATGTACCTGGTATGTTTGCTATGCACCAGGAATGTAATCTGGCACGCGTATGTATTCAGCTATGAGTGTAGTGAGTGCTAGGACAAGCCAGTATTATTGCACGCGTGTGTGAAGACGCCTGTACCCCCCGTGTGTGCGTTATTTTGAGTTCACATTGTGCGTACACACGTCCGGTTAGACACGTGCTTATCTACACGTGTGCGTGTGTCTATGGGGAGCGGTAGTGTAGCGGTTAGCGCGCTGCACTACGAACCTGACGACCCGGGTTCAATTCCCGCTCACGGCAAACACCAGGGACGATTATCTGAACCGGTCCTGGGCCACCCCTAGGTCGACTCAGCCTCAAATGAGTACCTGGTGCGATGTGCAAATCGCTGCTCAGGAGATGAAGGCGGCCGGGCGTGGTGTCGGCCACCCACCCCCTCGTGTGCCGTGCCGGCCTTTATAGATGCTCGCTAACAGCACTTGCCCCTACAGTCCGTTAAGGCTATACCGGGGATCTTTGTCTTTGTATACAAGGTTGGGAGCGGTTGTGCGGTGCTTGGCCCATTGCACGGCTCACAGTCGCTGATGAATATCTGAATCCAGTGCGGAAACCTTCCTTTGTCGGCTCAACAGTTAAATGAGTACCCGGTTCGGTGTGCAAGCATCCGCACCGGGGAGACGAAGGCGACCGGGCGTGATGCTGGCCATAACACCGCCTGGTGCGCCGCCCTTCCGAGGTGCTCGCTAACAGCACTTGCCCCCCCTAAACAGCCCGTTAGAGGCTAAGCATGGGGCAGGGATCTGCGGCAACGAAAATAACAATGAGACTTTTTTTTTCGGATTCGTGTAAAAAAAAAACAACTTCCATTTCAAGAGCCGCAAATGCCGCGCTATGAATACGGGAGACCGTGGTGGCACTTTTATAAGCGACGCCACACGGAGCAGTCCTTAAAAGAGCGGCGTGTTGGCTCCGGAGCTGCAGGTTGCCGACTCTGCGGGTGTTTTAGTCGGTTGGGTTCGGTCTCGATTCGCCGTGGGGCTGGGGAGCGTCGCAGGGTGCGTCGGGAACGCGAGGGAGAACGCGGAGAGAGGGAAACAGGTGGGAGAGAGAGGTGAGATGAGATGTGAGACAGAGGGATACAAGAGAGGAGCATGGGGAGAAGGAGAGGTTAGAGAGAGAGCGGCGGGGGGGGAGGAAAGGGAGTTTCGAGTTGAGGTGGAGAGAGTGATGAAAGCTCTGAAACAGAGGGGCAGGGAGGGAGGTAGGATGGGATGAAGAGGGAGGGATGAGGCAGGAAGGGAGGGGATGAAGAGGGAGTGATCAGGCAGAGAGGGAGGGAGGGGATGGGTTTTCGGCACGGGATCCAAATCCCGCCCCACTCTGCCACCTCCCCTCGTCTCTCCCCTCTCCCCCTGCTCCTCCCACGCCGCGACCCCCGCTCCCCACTCCCCGCTCCGCTGCCACTCTCAGCGAGGAGTCGCGCGTGCGGGAGTCGGGGTGCGTGACTGAGCCCGTGACGGTGACGGTACGCCTTGACCCGTCACTGTGTGTGCGTTCACCCGTCACTGTGTGTGTGTTCACCCGTCACTGTGTGTGTGTGTGTTCACCCGTCACTGTGTGTGTGTTCACCCGTCACAGTGTGTGTGTGTGTTCACCCGTCACTTTGTGTGTGTTCACCCGTCACTTTGTGTGTGTGTTCACCCACCACTGTGTGTGCGTGTTCTCCCGTCGCTGTGTGTGTGGTCACCCGTCACTGTGTGTGTGTGTTCACCCGTCACTGTGTGTGTGTGTTCACCCGTCACTGTGTGTGTGTTCACCCGTCACTTTGTGTGTGTGTGTTCACCCGTCACTGTGTGTGTGTTCACCCACCACTGTGTGTGCGTGTTCTCCCGTCGCCGTGTGTGTGTTCACCCGTCACTGTGTGTGCGTGTATTTACCCGTTACTGTGTGTGTGCGCGCGTGTTCACCCGTCACTTTCTGTGTGTGTGTTCACTCACCACTGTGTGTGCGTTTCTCCTGTCGCTGTGTGTGTGCGCGTGTTCACCCGTCAGTGTGTGTGTGCACCCGTCACTATATTTGTTCACCCACCACTGTGTGTGCGTGTTCACCCGTCATTGTGTGTGTGTGTTTAGCCATGACTGTTTGAGTGTTTACATGTGACTGTTGATGAGTGAGCGCGTGAGTGTTAGGCAAGTGCCTGCGTGTTTGTGACGGTGACCGTGTGAGCGTGACTGACAGTGATCGTCGCTGTGTTGGCCCCTGAGGCCGTGACTGGTTGAGCGTCTGTCACCGTGCGAGTGACTGTGTGAGTGACCGTGTGCGTGACTTTGTGTGTCTGTGACTGAGGTTCTGTGAGGGATGGTGAGCATGTGAGCGTGCCTGCGTGAAGATGATTTAGTTGTTTGCATTGAGAGTGTGCGACTGCGTGTCTGTGCGACTGTGTGAGAGTGTGCGACTGCGTGTCTGTGCGACTGAGAGAGTGTGCGACTGCGTGTCTGTGCGACTGTGTGAGAGTGTGCGACTGCGTGTCTGTGCGACTGAGAGAGCGTGCGACTGTGTGTCTGTGCGACTGAGAGAGCGTGCGACTGTGTGTCTGTGCGACTCAGAGAGTGTGCGACTGAGAGAATGTGCGACTGTGTGTCTGTGCGACTGTGAGAGTGTGCGACTGCGTGTCTGTGTGACTGTGAGAGTGTTCGACTGCGTGTCTGTGCGACTGAGAGAGTGTGCGACTGCGTGTCTGTGCGACTGAGAGAGTGTGCGACTGTGCGACTGTGAGAGCGTGCGACCTGTGTGTGCGACTGAGAGAGTGTGCGACTGTGTGTCTGTGCGACTGAGAGAGCGTGCGACTGTGAGCGGCCGCGCCTCTGCAACTGGGCGCTGGTGAGCGATCCCCTGAGGAGGACTGCCGGCACCGCGAGTGAGATTTTCCCGTCTCCCGGCCCGGCAGGACAACGTGAACCAGTTCCTGGACGCGTGCGCTAACCTGGGCCTCAAGCCCGCTCAGCTGTTCCACGCGGGCGACCTGCAGGACACGTCGGAGCGCCTCACCATCAGGTGAGCTCACCTGCTGCCCCCCCTCCCTCCCTCCCCAACCTCCACCCCACCTGGCGGCTTGGCCCCCCTCCACGGAAATCACAGCGGGCTCTACTCGTCCGTGCATCATGGGCGGGGGGGGGAGGCGAGGGGGGGGGCACCTCGGCACCTCGGCGATAGGCGGCCCCGCGCGCTCTGGGAGCGACCGTGCGTCTCGGCGTGCTTTAAATCTCTCGCCAGGGTGACCCCTCGAGGTGGAACGTCTCGTCTGCAGTCGTGTCCAGAGGGGGGGCGGGGGGTCGGTGGACTAGGGCACGGCAAGCACCGAACGACGCGCGCGCATTTTAAACCTGCAGCTCGTGCGGGTTGGCTGGAAAAGCACACAGACGTGCACACATCCACACATGCGTACATGCACATTAGCGTGTTTTCTAGATTCGGAGGACCGACGAGAGATAACGAGGGGCACCGAGATCCCTACCCGCCCCCCCCCCACCCCAATGCCTCCATGTGCCAAGGCCGGCTTTGTCGCCCGGTCCGTGCCGGGGTTTGGTAGAAGCCACAAATTCCTTTTTCGTCCTTGAGCCAGGGTAACGCGGTCCTCAGTGTGTTACCGTTGGATTCTCAGTGTGGTACCATGGGTCCTATGTGAGTTACCGTTGGATCCTCCGTGTGGTACCATGGGTCCTCTGTGAGTTACCATTGGATTCTCAGTGTGGTACCATGGGTCCTATGTGAGTTACCGTTGGATCCTCCGTGTGGTACCATGGGTCCTCTGTGAGTTACCGTTGGATTCTCAGTGTGGTACCATGGGTCCTCTGTGAGTTACCGTTGGATCCTCCGTGTGGTGCCATGGGACCTCAGTGTGTTACCGCGAGTCCTCAGTGTGGTACTAGGAATCATCGACCTTAGGTTCTAAGTCCGTTATCACGAGTGCGCGGTGCCTTATAAAAGGGGGTCCTCATTGCTATTAAGAACCCCATCAGAACGTTCCCAAGTATCCTCATGGGGCGTGACTAGGATCCCAAGGGGATCCCTTTGCGGGGGTGGTTGAGGGTCCATGTCGCCCTTGACCCCGGCTGAGCGGCCGTGGTGCCTGGAGTCGCAGAGGCTGGTCCCGGAGCCACCTGCGAGCTCCACTGGGGTCCCGCTGGGTCCCTAGGGGGGCTATCACGGGGTCCCCGGTCCAAAGTTCGCCCCTCGGCGTGACACTTTATTACGCCGTCATGGCAACTGCCGTTAATGTGCAGTGGCGGTGTCGTGCTCAGTCGCCACCGCTCCTCCCTCCCACCCCCGCCACACTCGACCGCTGAGATTGTTGTGGGGGGCGGGGGGGGCGTAGCTATGGGCCCTGGATGGAGGAGGGGGGTGGGGGACACGGTCGGTCCTGCGGTTTGTATACCCCTGTGAGAGAAACGGAGAAGATAGGGGATTGAGGATGGGAGATTCGGGGGGGGGGGCGGGGGGGGGAAGTTCAAGGAGCCCCGCCCCCTCAGGAGTCAATGTAACAGGTGCCCCCCAGCCCACCTCTTAAGTAAACACGATGCCATGCGGATCACACGGCGTCCAAATGCAACTGCATTTCAAGACCCTGTGACAACAAAACCCTCTCACCTCTGTACAGTTGAAATTTAAGGCAACCACCCATCCTGAAGAAACAGAACAGGGACACCCCCATTCCTAAGGAACAAATCAGATGCGAGCCCCCTCTGTAATACAAATGACAAAAAAAACCTCCCTTTTGGCTTTGAGATACAAACAGCTTCCTGAGGTCAGAGATCACAATAGCTCTGCTTCTAGGGTGAAGATAACAGGGCCCTGGCTTTGCCTAAACGTAACAGCCCCCCCCCCCAGAGTAGAGATAACAGCTCCACCTCATAATAGAGGTTTTTTTTTTGCCAGGATCCAGGGTCCGTGGGCCCTGGAGGGACCGTGCCCCTCGCGCCCCCTTGGGAGAACGTGGAGTTGCCGGATGTGTGTGTGTGTGTACGCCCCCTGTGTCCCGCGATGCCACTTCAGGAAAGCCTCATCTAGGTCTCATGACCTCTGTCGGGAGTGCCCTGCCAAGTTTGTGCAGTACGTGGTGATGATTGCTATGTGCAATCCAATCAGGTCATTTGAGTGGCGGTAATTGAGTGGCGGTAATTGAGTGGCGGTAATTGAGTGGCGGTATTCAGTGGTGGTAATTCAGTGGTGGTATTTGAGTGGCGGTGGTCGTGGTGGAGGTGGTGGTGGCCCCGCCACACCCTTGGCGTTCCAGTGACTCCTGCCAGGGCGGTGCTGTTGTTGCACGAGTTCACACACGCATTCCACGGCGGGGGGGGGGGGGGGTCCGAGGGGCGGGTGCGATGGGTAAAGGTTAAAGGTAAGGATTACAGGTGTGTCCTCACACGACAGATATGTCCTCTTTGCATATCTGCAAGGCGCAATCTGCGCTGCATTCCGCCGCGTCCCTCATGCTCTGACGTTGGTGGCGGTAAAACAATGAGACTCGGAGTTACGGATATATCGGGGATCGGAGCTGCACCTGCCGTTGCACCGGGGAGTGGGCGGGAGGGTGCAGCTGCAGGTGCGGCGGCTTTCATCGCGTCAGCGGGACGGGGCATCGGGGGGCCTCGCGAGCTTCGGGCCTCGCGCACTTCCCCTGGAACCTGGGTCCCGTGCCATCGCACCGGGCGGCAATTCGCGTCGGCCCCGAGAGCGCGGAGAGCGACGTGCGGAGTTTCGGCTGCGCGCGTCCCAGCGAGATCGCGATGATGGACGCACATCGTCGGTCGCTCGCGGGTTGCGTCCTCGCCCCCGCTACTCCACTGGACAATCGGCTGCCAGGAGGACAATCCTGATGCAGCATGGCTGCCGGAAATTCCCTATGCAACATGGCCACTGTGCCCAGGCGGGCTGTGGCTAAGTTGCGTATTAATGTTATTCTTGTGTTTTTAAAGCAATGTGAGGGTGACTTTGCGTGAATTTATTTGTGCGTGCGAGCGTGTTTTTCTTTTTATGTCTCTGCCGTGTGGCGTGTCGGCCTTAATAGGTGTTCACTAAGTCTGTTAAAAGGCTCTATGGGGGATCTTTGCCTGTTTGCGAGGAGAGTATTTGTCCGCAATTGCGCACGAGTTGTTGTTGGGTTTATGTGTCGGTGCAAGCGGAAGTGTGTGGATGTGATGACGGAATTAAGGCTTGTCTTCTTCATCCCCTCCTGATGTCCCCTGGTCCTCTGGTTCTCCCATTCCCTCGTCTCCCGGTCTCCCTCCCTACCCCCTTATTTATCACCTGGTTCAAAAGGTCAGCTGTTAGCCTCATTATCCTCATTACTTAATCGCCTGGTATCTCCACCTCCTGATCCCCGAGTTACCCCGATCGCATTGATCGCCTCTTCTCCACACCCCCTCATCCCCTGGTCCCCCCTCGTTATTGCGGTCGTGGACGGTGCCTGGGCTGGGTTGCGCGTGGGGCACGGAGTCCATCCCGGGCCCCGGCGAGCGCGCGGTTAAATATAGACCCGCGGAGAGGAATTTACGAGACAACAATTTGGTTTACGAGCCAGGGGTCACGATGGGGAGGCGGGGTCGGGCGGGGCGGTGAGTGTTCGGGACGGACTCTGGGCCCGGTCGCACACTCGTCCTGTCACGCAAACGGGAGGCTAGATTAAGTTGAGTTTGTGCCACGAGAGACATCCCGTCCCCTGGCGCCTCACCTGGCTACGGGGGCCCACGGGGGCCTGGCGAGGCCGGCCCGAGCGCCGCTGTCCCGGGCGCGCTTTGCCGAGCCCGGAGTGGCGCCGCCGAGGAGCGTGGAAGCAAGCCGCTGCTCGCTTCCACGCTCCGTTCGGGCAGCTGCCGCCACAGAGGCACACGTTGGCCGCCCACAGTCTTGTCCTCACCAGGTCACAGACCGTTCCGCAGGTTCACACCCATTCTGTCCACTGCGATTCTGTCCACTCATCCCCGCGTGTTATCGCAGTCGTACGCTACGCGAAATACTCGGGTGTTTTTTTTTTATCTCACTTGCTGAGCACAGTTGCCCAAAGGCCCAAAAAACACCCAATGGCCAGTAACAAACAGTACACTGCTGTAATAGGTGAGAGGTAACACATTCCTTGAATTGAGCGAGATTATTATTATACCAGTTTGGGGGAACGTGACGATTGGAGGGAATTCCAGGGTTGAGCGGCACGAGGGTAATGGCAGGGGAAGTGTGGTGACCTGCAGCCTGGTGGTGGCACGCGGGTGGCGACATCGGTGACTTTAGTTCGAGCGAATAGTGAACCGTGCTCGTGGCGATAGGAGAGTGATCAGGAGGTGACTGAATCGGTGTGTGCTGGGGCACTGTGAATGTCCACGGTGGGGAGCTCTCCAGGTGGTGCTCCTCCTCTCAGCCGCCACCGCTGGTGATCCGGACACCTCTGGGCCGGGTGACGTCTCTGTGATTGAGAGAGAGAGAGAGAGACGGAGGGTTTTCATGGGCAGAGCCACGACGTCCGGCCCACGGGCCGTGGGGCCCCAGGCGCAGGGCCGGCTGTTTCCCTGGGACGGCTGTGAGCAGCCGCAGTGTGAATTCCTGTGCCCCGGGGCTGTGGTCTGACAGGTGCCTCCTCCTCCTCCTCCTCCCCTGACTAAAAATACTCGCGGGTCCGCCATTCACAGCTCGCGCTCGTTGAAAGAGCAGGGGCAGGAGCCAGACTGGGCCCCGGGCAGTTGCGGAGAACGGTCAAACGAGGCTGACTTTTAAAGGGCACGGCCGGGGGCATTCCTCGTGAGCGGAGCGACTGACTGGCTTTTCAAGAGGCACGGCTCGGGCAGTCCCAGAGCACAGGTTACACCACGGTCTTAGACTCTCGTGTGGCCAATGAACAGTGACCATCGGAGATTTAGTTGAGAGCTATTCAATTGCTTTGTCTGAGTGCTGGTGAATTGTAGACTCGCTCACCCACTCACACCTAATCACTCACGCGCCTACCCACTCACTTGCGCACCCACTCTTCCAACCCACTCCGCCAACCCACTAACTTACTCATTCAAAGGCAAAGAATTCCCCTTAGAGCCTTAACGGGCCTTTATTTGCTCACTCACCCACCACCTTCAAGTTTATATTTGGGGCAGTGCAAAGTCACATGGTAGCTGAAAGTAGCGCATGGGGGGAGAGGGAGGCTCTGTGTCTCCGCTCGTGTGCTGGGTGCCCTCCACGTCCGTCCGTCCGTCGTAGTCATCGTCTCTCGCCCAACGTATCTCTCCTTCTGCTTTAACTCTAATGATGCTATCTCCTTCTGCTTTAACTCCAATGATGCTATCGGCAACAAAAAAAAACGGCAGTAGAGGGAGATCAAAAACCAGGTGGGGGGGGGGGGTAGTAGATGCAGTGGTGAAGGATCCAGAAGGGAACGGGTTGAGAGTAGACGGAGCAGCGGTCTCCGCTAAAGACAACCGCGGCACGAAGTCGCTCCCCGGCCCCATCGTGGCTGGCGAGCCGACGGACGACGACGATGATCTATCGTCGTTGTGGTAACAAAGTGTCCATATCGTAGTAGACAATGGCCCACGGAAGCGGATACCACAGAGCTGCCTCTGAGATCACTTCAAGTGACCTCTGGTCCGTACAGTAGGGGGCAGCAGTTGCCAGCCTCCCTGCTGCATGGAGGCGATGTTCATCGCGTGATGGTCAAACTGACATTCGTCATTTTCAGAGCTGCGTTTTACCAAAATTAGGTGCAGAAACAAATTTAACCCGATGTTTCTTCTTTGTGTGTGCAGTCATTGGTGTCTGGGCTGAGACCATCCACTCACTGACCACGAGGGCCCGGTTTAATCGGGGGCGGCTGAAACGGAGATTCGAACCCGGGAGGTTAAGCGGTGCCGGCTCGGCGCTCTGACCTTCGAGCCACCAGGCTGTGCCGTCCCGTGAACCTGAATTCCTCCTACAGTGAGGAATTCAGGTCCACGGGATGCCCCAACGTTTAGCTCTGGCCACAGGATCGGCACGGGAGCGGCATGGGAGGCGGCAGGGTGCGGCAAAGGGAGTCGCGGGGAGTCACGTGGAGGGAAGGAGAGTCACAGAAAGGCGGAGGGGAGTTGTAAGGAGTCGCCGAGAGTCACCAAGGGGGGAGTCGCGGGGAGGCGCGTGGGAGGGTGCAGTGGGCGGGTGGCCGGCCTGGGTGTGGCAATGGGGGCCTGGGTAATTTTAGCCACCGAGGGTTGGCAGCTGCTTTCCCAGCTCCTGGAGAGAGAGAGAGTGAGCGAGAGAGCGATGGGTGGGATGGATGATTAGGGTTGGCGGTGGTGGTGGTGGTGGTGATGAATGGGTGGTGGGATAAAGGGATGATTAGGGAGGTGGTGGTGGTGATGGTGAAGTAGGGTCACTTGGGACCACGGGCCCGGCCGGGCGTGACACCGACGTGCAGGTGCCCACACCGCGCGTGCGGTGTTTACCTGCGCCGAGTGTTTGCCGCACGCGTCACCGGGCGCTGAGGAACTCGCCCCGCCGGTGGCGTCACCGCTCAGGAATGGCGCGAAACCGCTCGGCTCACGGGACGCGCCGTGCCCGTCAGCGAAACAAAGAGCTCAGGTGTCGGCACGGCCCGTCTGATGCAGCCCCCCCCACCTCCCACACACATGCCACCACCGCCACTACCACCGAGCCCCTCCCAGCCTCCTCTCCTCCTCCTCTCCCTCTTGAGCCACACCTTGCTGGGACACCTTTGCCCGTTGCCTCTACCTGAGACTCTACCTCAGCGATCCCCAACCTTTTTGGCACCAGGGACCGGTTTCATGGAAGATAATTTTTTCACGGACCGGTGGGTGGGGGGGGGTTCATCATTGGGTCTTTCCCCCTTTTCAAAGAAGCTAGGGGTCAGCTTGTGGGTTTACCAAAACTGTCACTGAGACAAGTGCGCAGTGCGGGAAAGAGGCGCGGACGGAAGTGGCAAATAATAAAATAATGGGGCGGGCCACGAGCGGACTCACCGCTCTCACCTCCTGCTGCTGTGTGGCACGGTTCCTAACAAGCCACGGACCGAAACCGGTCCGCGGCCCGGGGGTTGGGGACCCCTGCTCTACCTGACACTCTACCTGACACTCTACCTGACACTCTACCTGGCACTCTACCTGACACTCTACCTGTGTGCGTTAATGGGCGGCAGGGTGGTGGCAGAGTGGCGATGCTGCTGCCTAGCAGCGAGAGGTGCCTGGGTTTGAATCCTGTCTCGGGCACATTTACACGTGGAGTTTTTATGTTTCTACCCCCTGCTCTGCATGGGTTTCTCCGGTTTCCCCCCCCCTCCCCCCATAGCTACAACACATGCAATGAATGTCACCGGTATTGGCCAAACAACCCAAGGATGAAAAATAACCTGCAAATTACTCACTTGGGTGAACACGTGGAATAGTAATAACGATGCATCGCTGGTCGTCTCATTTAGCCGTCTTCCAATCAACGATCTCGGTTTTTCCTCCACCCGTGTTTCCTCTCCCTGAGATGTCTACTTGAGGCACTACTACTCCCGTGCTTCCGTCTCTCTTAGCGGTCTTCTCCACAGGCAATCTTCGGTCTGACAATCCTCTGCGTCTCGTCAAACCCGAGGGGACCCCTCTTGGGCCGCCCTCTCTTGCGGGGACACAGGCGGAGGCGTCTCACCCCCGCTCGTCTCCTCCTGTCTCCCCTCCCCCGAGACGCTGTGACCCTGCGTCCATGACCCCAAGATGCTATGACCGGGGCCGCGTGTCCACGCCATGGGGGGGGGGGGTCACGCCGGGTCGGCTGTGTGTCGGTCGCGAAGTCACCATCGCGTCTGCAGAGATTTCGTTTCCACCATTTATCCCCGGAGACGTAAATGAGCACGAATAAATAATGGACACCGTGCGTGACCTTAAAAGGGTAAATATATAATGGGTGACGTTTCGGGCAATGGCCCTTCTTTACAGCACATGGATAATAGGGAGGCCACAGAGACGTAGTGAATAATGAAGGGTTAAGTAAAAACCAAAGTGCACGTATACACTCGCGACACGCGCCTTCGAGTCGTGCGCAAGACACGATTGTGATTTGCGATTCGGGGGCCCGCGGTCTTCACCTGACGACCTGCGTAGGGGTCGGATGATTGTCCCGCGGGAATTGTGGCCCGCTGAGAGATACGGCCGAGCTGTGACGGACAGATCGAGATTGGCGAGAGAGAGGAGAGGAGAGCGAGCTGGAGATAAGGGGGAGTCCGCTTAGCGGTCACGAGCACTAGACGTTACGGTGCCATGTGGCTTGCCACCAGATGCTGCTAATAAAAAAAATTACGCTTTTAGAGATAATTTTTTTGCTATGGTGAAGGGCCACCTCCCGTAAACGTCAACTATCATCGACAGTACGTATATGCACAGTGTATTACGAAAGGGTGACTGACGGCACGGCTGCCTGTGGTGCGTGTGTGTCCTTGTGTTGTATTTATGTTTCTGTGTTGTGTGTCTGTGTTATTTGTCCTACTATGCTGTGTGTGTGCATGTGTCCCTGTGTCTTACCATCAGCCCCACCAAAACTAAGCACCTGCCTGGGTATTTTGTACCATCGGACACTCCACCCCCACAACTCCCAATCGGTGATGGGGCAGTTGTGGAGAGAGTGGAGAGTTTCCCATACCTGGGCAGTGTGCTTATGACCGGATCCAGTTTAACAGCAGAGGTCTCACTCCGAATCAGTCGAGCGGCAATATCTTTTAATCGGTTGCGTAACGCTGTGTGGAAGCTACCTGGTCTGTCGCTCCGCACTAAGCTTCAGGTCTTCTCAGCCATGGTCATTCCCTCCCTTCTCTACGCTTGCGAAACGTAGACCCCCCTAATGGAACATCTTCGCCGGTGAGAAACATTTAGGCTGGCCTGCCTACGATCCATCCTGGGTTTAACCAGGCTGGATTGTGTGAGGAGCTCACAAATCCTTGAAAGATCAGGGCACGGTCCCATCGGTGAGCTCCTCCGGCAGGAAAGGCTGCGTTGGCTGGGTCATGTAGCCCGCATGCCCAGCCACCACATGCCAAAACAGCTTTTATTCGGCCGGATCGAGGGGGCTAAACGGGCGCGGCACGGGCTACAGAAGAGATGGAGTGATGTGGTACAGGAGGACGTGGAGCTGAGTGGACTTGCCCGATGACTGGTACCAGCGGTGTCAAGATCGGCCTCTGTGGAGGAGGCTCGTGAAGGACGCTACTGGGCAGTTTGAGGCAGTCGCCCTCCAACAACAACGGAGGGTGGAGGAGCGACGCTCACAACAACGAGCGGAGCGCCGGGTGGCTAAAGCACAGCAGGTTGGCACAGTAGGGGGCACAGGTGGTGCATCAGCCAGTCACATCAGTCAGTCGACCCGTGGCACCTGGGTCTGCCACGTGACCTCCTGCCAGCGGGCGTTCGACACTTCACGTGGCCTCAAGGTGCACATGGCCTGGCACACGCGTCGTTGTGACGTCACCGCCACTTAGTGGCGAATGGCGGTTGTTGTTGTTGTGTCCCTGTGTGTCACCGTTTTTTTTTTCCACAGGCCCTTGTGTGCTCGATGTGTCACTGTGTCACTGTGTACCTACGGTTCTCTGCGTGCTTGCGTGTAAACATAGCAGTGGGGAGACAAAATGTGGCCAGGCATGGGGCCGACCACGCCGCCACCTGCAGTGCCATGGCAACCTTAATAGGTGCTCGCTAACAGCACTTAACCCGACAGCGTGCAGGGCCATGGGGGGATCTTTGTTCCCACGTGTATCCACGCGTCTCTGACCGCGTCTCGTGTCCGTGTCTTGCAGTGAAACGGAGACCGACAGACGCCTGAAAAATGTGAGCACACTCACATCTTGTCTAACACACACACACACCTCGTCTAACACACACACACCTCGTCTAACACACACACCTCGTCTAACACACACACCTCGTCTAACACACACACCTCGTCTAACACACACACACCTCGTCTAACACACACACCTCGTCACACTCACACCTCGTCTCACACACCTCGTCTCACACACACCTCGTCTCACACACACCTCGTCTAACACACACCTCGTCTAACACACACCTCGTCTCAATCACACCTCGTCACACTCACACACACCTCGTCTCACACACACCTCGTCTCACACACACACACACCTCGTCTAACACACACAAACCTCGTCTAACACACACACACTTCGTCACACACACACCTCAGCAGACACACAACTCCTCACACACACCTCATCAAACACTCTTTCTCACACACGCACCGCACAGCAACAAGGAACCTGGGTTCAGTTCCCGACTGGGGTGCCTTTCTGCGTGGCGTCTGCACGTGGGGGTCTACTCCTCGGTGTGAGTGCTATAAATCACCGTGCGATGTGTATAACCGGTGTTGGCCAAAAGTCCCAAAGCAGGACCATTCCTGCAAAAAGGAACTTCGGATGAGTAACTTTCATTGTTATCATATCACTGTCCCCTTCCCTCTCTCTCTCAGGTGCTGATCACCCTCTACTGGCTGGGTCGGGCGGCGCAGACCTCTCGCGACTACCAGGGCCCTGCGCTGGGCCTGCAGGCCTTCGACGGGGTCCTCTCCGGCAGCGGGGCACACGGCAAGGTGCGTCCTTCGTCACAACGCAGCGTTACAATCGTCGGCGTTGTCATCTTCATCATCACCGGTTATCCACTGCTGACTGAGAGTCTCCCCCCTCTCGTCCCCCCCCCAACCACGATGCCGTGTGGTTCGTGGCCGTTGTTCGACCACTCTTAACCGTGCTGGTCGGTGCGGCTCTGCGATGTGGGGCCATGTAAGTGCAGTACAACAGCTGGCCCTGCTGCTATGCTTCTGTCAGGTGCCCACCACGGCGCCCCAAAGTGTCGCGCTACGATCATAAATGTCGCGCTACGATCATAAATGTCTACGATCACAAGTGTCTACGATCACAAGTGTCGCGCTGCGATCACAAGTGTCTACGATCACAAGTGTCACGCTGCGATCACAAGTGTCGCGCTACGATCACAAGTGTCTACGATCACAAGTGTCTACGATCACAAGTGTCGCGCTATGATCACAAGTGTCGCGCTGCGATCACAAGTGTCGCGCTGCGATCACAAGTGTCTACGATCACAAGTGTCTACGATCACAAGTGTCTACGATCACAAGTGTCGCGCTGCGATCACAAGTGTCTACGATCACAAGTGTCTACGATCACAAGTGTCTACGATCACAAGTGTCTACGATCACAAGTGTCGCGCTATGATCACAAGTGTCTACGATCACAAGTGTCGCGCTGCGATCACAAGTGTCGCGCTGCGATCACAAGTGTCGCGCTGCGATCACAAGTGTCGCGCTGCGATCACAAGTGTCGCGCTGCGATCACAAGTGTCGCGCTGCGATCACAAGTGTCGCGCTGCGATCACAAGTGTCTACGATCACAAGTGTCGCGCTGCGATCACAAATGTCGCACTGCGATCACAAGTGTCGCGCTGCGATCACAAATGTCGCGCTACGATCACAAGTGTCGCGCTACGATCACAAGTGTCGCGCTGCGATCACAAGTGTTGCGCTGCGATCACAAGTGTCTACGATCACAAGTGTCGCGCTGCGATCACAGGTGTCTACGATCACAAGTGTCGCGCTGCGATCACAAGTGTCTACGATCACAAGTGTCGTGCTGCGATCACAAGTGTCGCGCTGCGATCACAAGTGTCGCGCTGCGATCACAGGTGTCTACGATCACAAGTGTCGCGCTACGATCACAGGTGTCTACGATCACAAGTGTCGCGCTACGATCACAAGTGTCGCGCTGCGATCACAGGTGTCTACGATCACAAGTGTCGCGCTACGATCACAGGTGTCTACGATCACAAGTGTCGCGCTACGATCACAAGTGTCGCGCGGCTCTATTTATAAAGCGTCTCTGTGGCCTCCCCCCGTCCGACTCCCCTTCCGGTAAAGTATTTTGGTTCGTTCTCCAAATAACCGTCTATGTGTGGCCGTCACATTGTTGTGAACGCGTCCCTATTTCTGAACGCATCTCTTGTCGAGCCGTCGGCGGTGAACGGGCGTGGATGTCGCCATTAATTTTTCCCACCGAGTCATCGTCTGCAAAGGCCGGGCCGTCACCGTGCGAGATGCCGTGTGACCGTGCGGGATGCCGCGAGTCGCCGTGCCGCCGTGCGAGCCACCGTCATCCTATCCCCGTGTGGCCGCAGGCGGAGGAGGCGGGCGAGGGGGCCGGTGGGTGGCGCGGCGGGCGTGACAGCGGGTACCTGGAGAGCTGTGACTCGGAGCGCAGCGCCTCGCTCTCTCCGCCCTCGCACGTACGCGACGACTCCCTCGACTCCCTCGACTCCCTCGGCTCCCTCGGCTCCGCCGGCTCCCGGCCGCTCTCTCCCGACGCGCCCAGAGACGGCGGAGAAGGTGGGGATGCCATCGCCGTGTCACTCGGGTGTCCATCTAATTGGCTGTTAATTTTGACGATGGCGATGATGAAGGCAATAACGATTAACAATGCTACTGATGACAACGCTGCTATGGTGGATTAGGGTGATGCTGCTGATGCTGCTGATGCTGCTGATGCTGATGACGATGTTGAGAGTCCTTGTGTGTGACCATGAGAGTGAACTTTTGCCCAACATCTCTCAAGGTTGTAACGGATCCCACCAGCCCTCCCCTCCCCCCCCCCCACCTTGGGCCTCCTTTTAGAGGCCACGATGCTGCTGCTATTGATGAGTGATGATGGCGCAAGTGATGCTGATGTTCACGATTGTGCTGCTGCTGCTCCTTGTGCCACTGACGATGACCACGCTGTCTCGCCCACCCCAGGCTACCAGGGCAGCGACGCGGAGAGCGAGGGCGCTGGGCGCCGCCGCGCCTCCGGCCGGGACGACATGTCGCTGCGCCGCGTCTCCACGGCCGTCGAGCCCAAGACGCCGCCCGCCGCTTTCAACCAGTTCCTGCCAGGGCGCCACCAGGCGTCGGCGCCGGCCACGGGCGCCCTGGTCGTGTCGGCGCACCTCCCGGCTCCGCTGCGGCGCAAGCGCGGGGAGCGCAACGAGGTGGCGCGGCGCAGCTGGGCCAGCAGCCTCGCCCTGCAGGGCCCCGACGACACCGACAGCGTCGGCCGTTCACTCTCCGTCACCAGCGACGGCGGCCTCTACAGGTAGCGCCGCCACCGCCGCTGCCACCGCCAACCGTGGCCGCCCACCGCCTGCGTTTCGCTGTTACTGTCCGAAGCCGAGTCGGCGCGTGCGTGTGTCATAACACCTGGGTCTGTGCCGTGACCTCCTGCCAGCGAGCCTTTTGACACTTCGCGTGGCCTCAAAGTGTACCTAGCCTGGCACAGGCACCGTGTGTGCATCGCCGCCTCTTTGTGGCGAACGACGGCCGTTGTTGTTGTGCGCATGCATGTGCGTGCATGCATGTGTGTTTGTACGCGCGTGTGTTGGAGAGTGGGGCTGCGTGCGGGAGAGCGTTCTGATTCGTGGCGGAGTGGGTTTGAGGTTATTCAAGATTCCCATGATTTTGGGATTTTCTGGAGATGCTCGGGTGTCAGAATTTGGGCTTTTTGGGGCCGTTTGGGTTGGGGATTATTTCCCTTGGGGGGGCGGGGGGGGTATTTTAGGGGGCCCTCTGCAGAACTGGAGTCGTCGGGGTGTAGCGTGACGCGACGGTGAGCGTCGTGCGCTCGGCCCGAACAGACCCGACGACGATGACACCGCGGAGGAGGAGCGCCCGCGCCGGCGCACGGGTAAGTGCGTGACCTTCAGCGACCCCGAGACGGTGACCTCGGCACCCGAGAGGTCGGGGTCTGGGTCGGGGTCGGAGTCCGACGGGAGCGAGCGCTCCGGCTGGTACAGCGTGACGCGGGGCGTCTGCGGCACGGCCCCGGTGCCGTCTTCGCCGCCGCCCTCCCCCTCGCCGCCACCGGGCCCCGCAGGCACCGTCGCGGCGCAGCGGCCGCCGTGGTTCCCTACGCCGGCGCTGCAGCCATGGACGATGGGAAGGTTCGGAGGAGTGGCTCCCCCCCCCAACCCCGCCTGCACCCTCCTGCCTGCCCCCTTCCCCCGCATGGTCGCGGTGCCAGCGAGGCGCCAGTCAGTCCCACGGGCCGGTGGGGTAACGGCCCCGGCGACGACCAAACGACCCCGTTCAGGGGTCCCCAGCAGCGGAGGTACGAGCAGGGGTCGGGGGTTTGAGGGGTTCCCCGCAGGCCCGTGGGAATGTGCCGCCCGCCTGCCTGCGTTTTGAGCGCGGGATTGAGTGGGGGGGGGGGGGGGGGGGGAGAGCAATCGGAGGGCACGCTCCTCGTCCTCAACTCCGCCCTCGCCTAACGCCGGCGATCACCGCCACTGGCGCCACTAACCTCCTAGCGAAGATTGCGGTGACACTAACTCCCACTAAAGCACCGGCGGGTCCACACGGCCGCCGCAGCCGCCGCCGAAGATGACGGTCCGGGCGTTTGTGCCCTCCCTGACGGCGGCCGGCGCAGCGCGGAGGAGAACGGGGAGCACGAGGGGGCGCGCTCGCCCGACATCATCACGCGCAGGGACAACCCCTTCCTGAGCGGCGCCGACGGCGGCTCCGACGGCGACGAGGAGGAGGAGGAGGACGACCGCCGCTTCCCCGACGTGGAGCGCGACGACCTGGCGACCCGGCGAGCCCTTGGGGTGCGGGGCCCCGCGGCCGCCTCGCCCCGCAGCTTCCTGCCGACGCCCTGCACGGAGCGCGACGCGCGACGCTGGGACGCCGTCGTGCGGGCGTCTCGACACGGCGCCTCGCGGCAGCAGCAGCAGCAGCAGCAGCGGCAGCGGCTATCCCGTAGCAGGTGGGCAGGGAGCCTGCGCTTGGGCGCCCCGAGGGAGGAGGGCGCAAGCGCCCGCACGACAAGCTGCCAGCGGCCCCAGTGAGGCCCCAACTTGAGAAAGCCACGGTTCACTCTCCTGGTCGCTCAGAAGAGACTCCGCTCCTCCTGGCTATTTGCCCACTGTCACTCAAACTCGCAAACCAAGCACCTTGCTCCCTTCCCCCGTGAGGGGTCTAATTCTCAGGGCCACCCCCCGTGGCCACTCGGCTTTGTTCCCTGGGCCCTCGCGCTCTGGGCTCGGTGCCCACCGCTCGGGCCTGGCGGATCGCTCTGCTCTTCAAACTTGACCTCTCACCCACCGGGGGTGGCCTCCTCCTCCTCCTGCTGGAGGAGGAGGAGGAGGCCACGCAGCCTCCACCGCTGTTGCGGCTCCTCTCTCTCTCTCTCTCACCTGCCTTCTCCTCCCCTCTGCCTGTTGCTCCTCCTGCTCTGTCCATACCTGCTGCAGTCCCCCCCTGGGCCCCTCCCCAACGTGGGGGCCGACCCCCCAGCCGCCCGACGGCGCCCTCCCCTCCCCGAAAATCCTCACTCGCAGAGAGAACGCGTTCCTGAGCCCAGCTCGCGACGACGACGAGGGCGGCGGCGGCGGCGACGACGACGAGGGGGAGGAGGAGAGGGTGCCTGACGTGCGCAGGGACGACATGACGGCGCGGCGCACCGCCGCCTCGCTTCCCGTGGCGCGCCCAGCCATGGCCTTCAACCGCTTCCTGCCGAATCCCGCGGCCCGCCAGGCCCAGGACCACCGCCACCCCACGGGGGCCGCGGGGCCGCGACGAGAGGGGGGCGCCGCCGTCGTCGTCCACAGGCAGCGGCAGCGGCAGCAGGGCCACGTGGAGGGCCCCGTTGAGGGGTTGCTGCTGTTCGCCGAGAGGATCCACGTGGATACCCCGGAGCCTGCGCCGTGCGTGTGAGGAGGCCCCTGTGTGCTGGGGGGTGCTGTGTGGGGGGGGGGGGGGGGGCTGTGTGGGGGGGCGCTGTGTGGGGGGGGGGGGGCGCTGTTGGGCGTAGGACGAGCGGTATGGGGGTGGGGGAGGCGTCGTGCCAAGGCGAACGTGGTGATTGAGCTGCTGACGCCACGGTGGGGGGGGGGGGGGGGTGGCGGGGGAGTACTTGAGACTCTCCGGGATTATTTTTTTCGCCGAATGTTTCGTTGTCAGCAAAAAACATCATCGGCATCACTCGCGCTGTCATCACCCGTCAATGGCAGCAGCAGCAGCGTCGTGGCTTCTAAGAGTCCCAAAGTGGATCCATCACAACTGTGAGTGGCCGGTGGCTGTGAATGCCCACGGCCGGAGTGAGGGGTCCACGCGGCGTTCCAGGGTTGAGATGGAGAGGTGACTCCCGGTGTGCCTTAGAGGCAGCAGCGTCACGGTAGTGGTTGGCGGTGCAGTGGCGACACTCGCGCCTCGCAGCAAGAAGCTCCTGGGTTCGATTTCCGACACGGGCTCCTATCTGTGCGCAGTTTGTGTGTTCTCTCCTCCCCCTGTTCTGCACGATTTTCCTCCGGGTCCTCCAATTTCCTCCCATGGATAGAATCGCACACATCGGCCAAAACATCCTAATGCGCAAAAAATAAAATAAACGGCAAATCTCTCATTTTGGATCGCATACACAGCGGCAGCATCGCCTCGTACTGCAAAAAAACCCCCAGCAGGACCCTACTAGAAAAGTGTCGTGAGACTCGGTGAGGCTTTCTGCGTAAACAAATGTTATCGCTAAAATTATTATAAAAAATAATTTTAAAAATATATAAGTGTGGGTGCCCCCCCCCCCCGTTTCTTACGAGACGTCCGTCCAGCATGGAAGAGTAGGCCAAACACGTTCTCCGGAGGGGTTCTCGAGAGCTCCCTCTCGTGGAGGCACCTCCCGCCAGCAGTGCGTGCCGGCAAGCAGTAGTAGGGCTGCGGCTTTATCACCACGCGTACCCAGGTGCACACCGGGGATCCTGCCTCGGTTCGCCATGGGATTCGTCCGGATCGTCGGGATCGTCGGGATCATCAGGACTGTTGGAATCGTCGGTTTTCGGGACCGTCAGGGCCGTATAGTCGGGCACCGTCGAGCGACGTTCTCTCCGGCTATCCGACGTCCCGGCCACTCCGCGACCTCGGCTCGGCGCCTTTAGAGAGTTCGACCGCACGCAGACCCTGAGCCGAGTGCCGTGTTGTCCAATGTCGTCCCCCGTAGGGAGCAATCGGAGTCCACCGAGGTGGATCCAGACGGGTGAGTGATGCGTCCTTCCCGCGCGTGCAACGTGCACGCGTGCGCGCATGGCCGCGCCGCTTCGGGACGCCGGTGTCTCTCGCCGTCCTTTCCTCCCCCATGCCGGGCTGAGCCTCCCCCTGCTGGTGCTGGGCACCGCTGCACGCGCCTCGTGGTTTTAACCCCTTAACCCCTCGCCCGCAGGACTCGCACAGCCCACCGCCGCCGGGTGCTGTGCCCCCCCCCCCACCCCGCACTGCCCCCCACCCCGCATGTGGTGTCGTGAACTAACGCAGCTTCCCCCAAGGTTTCGCTTCTCTGCTCAGCGACTGCTTCTCTCGTTTAGCCGCAGAGCATCGGCGGCACCAATGGTGTAGCTAGCAGGTGTGCAGGTGGTGCAACTGCACCGGGGACTGGTTGGGGGTGGGAGGGTTGAGCCAGAGTGGCCCAGGTGAGGAGGAACGGGGATATTGACTCGCATTGCTTGCACCGGTGTCCAAGATGTAAATGCATGGTGCTCCAGGAGGGTGACAGAGCTGGGTGTGGTGTTCTAGACGGGCTAGAGAGCTGGGTGTGGTGTTCTAGACGGGCTAGAGAGCTGGGTGATCGGTGGTGAGGCTAGCGAGTATGGAGGCAGTTCAACTGCTCGGGGTTCTCATGGGCAGGCAGAGCTCAGGCCCTGAGCTGCGAAGAGAGCGGTACGAAACTGGACAGAGGTCCCCCATTCCATTGCTTGCACCAGGGCCCTTGCCAGCCACGCAAAAGCACTGTGCCCCACCGCTGCAGGGCGGCAGTGCTGGGGCTGCTGGGCGCCACAGCGTACCGCTCGGTGTCCTAGGAAGAGGTGGTGCTGGGCGGAGCGGTGGCACCGTAGTTGGCGCGTCGCGCTAACTAAAGGACCCGAGTCTTTAGTCTTCGTGCGGCTGTCATCGCGATGAGCATCAGAACCGGACTTGGGCCCTGCCCCTAGGTCGACTCGGCCTCCAATGAGCACCTGTTTTGCTGTGCATGAACATCGGCACCGGGCGGGGAAATGGTGGCTGCCCCCTCTCACGTGCCGTGGCCGGTCTTTTATACGTACTACTCGCTAACGGCACTTGCCCTAACAGCCTGTGGAGTCTACACGGGGGCTCTTTGCCTTTTCTGAGAGCTGGCTGATGCTTGCTTCGGTCATGCCGGGTGTTTTGGGAGCACTGAGAATCCTCGCCGTGGCTGCGCCCGTGGTTTTTGCCGGACGCTGCTCACGGCTCTCGTGCCCCGCAGGACCAAGAGCCTGACCAATGTGGCCGGAGAAGGAGCGACTCGCTCCAGCATCCTGCTCCACTACGAGGAGCTGCAGAAGATCCGCGGGGAGGGCAAGGAGCAGGAGGAGCAGTGGCAGGATGTGAGTTCTGTGCACACCACACAGCACGTCTGCCGCGGAGATGGAGCGATTTAATCGCCTCGTTTAGAGGTCGAGTTCCATGCCTGCTCACAGCCAACACCAGTGGCGAATATTTGAACCGGTCAAGGACCTCCCCGAGGTCGACTCAGCCTTAAATGAGTACCTGGTACGGTGTATAAACATCAGCACTATGGTGGCAAAGGCGGCCTTCAAAGGTGCTCGCTAACAGCACTTGCCCTAACAGCCTGTGTGGGCTACACGGGGCATCGCTCCCTTCATTTGCGTTTTTGCCGCTGGCAGGATCTAGCTCGCTGGAAGAACCGGCGCCGCAGCACCTCGAGCAGCCTCAAACGGCTGAGCACGGCCTCGGAGGCCGAGGGCCCGGCCACCGCCGCCCGAGAGATCCGCACCTACGCCCAGATGATGCACAACAGGTGAGGGGGGGGGGGGCGTGGTCGTGTGACACGGCGTTACCTCGGGGTCGCGGGGTCACAGGGGGCCGTGTGATGTCACAC
The DNA here is from genome assembly GCF_048934315.1 of Petromyzon marinus. NCBI lineage: Eukaryota > Metazoa > Chordata > Hyperoartia > Petromyzontiformes > Petromyzontidae > Petromyzon > Petromyzon marinus. Next base: position 9,126,669 of record NC_133684.1, read on the forward strand.
CGTGGGGATCGCACCACACGCACACAAACGCACCGTCCACAGACATGTTGGGGCACGTGCGGCCAGCACCATGCCCAGCCACCTTTGTCTCCCCAGTCACCCACTCCCCCATCTCCTCCCCCCTCCCCGCACCCCCTGGCGTGCCGGTGGCAGGGAGGACCGCGCGCGCGACCGCGAGAACGGCTACGGCGATCAGCTCCACGGCACGGACGACGTCTTCTCCTCTCCGCACGACAACGTCGACAGCAGCGTCCGCTCCTCCTCCGGCAGAGCTCCGTCGAGCGGCCTCTCCGACCCCCCGGCGGCCCTCCGCCCGGCGGCACGAGCCTCTCCCGAGCCGCCGGTCGCCCCTCCGCGCAGAATCGTCGCGGAGAAGGAATTGCCGTCGCCGCCGGCGCCGCCCGATAGCAACGACGACGATAGCGACGGGGACGCTGCCCCGCCGGGGCCCGTCGGCCCCCCGCGCGCTCCCCTCGCTCGGGGCCCCGAGGTTCCGAGACCCGAGGAACCCGCCCCTCCACGCTCCTTCGCCAACGCCACCGCCGCTACTCCGGGCGTCCTCGCGCCAGAGGACGCCTCCTTTGAGAAGCCTCCGCATCGCCCGATCCGCGTTTCGGAGACGAAGATCGTCCACGAGAGCGGCTCGGCTCCCGCTGCCGTTTTCCCCTCCTCCGCGCCGGGCCCCGTCGCTCCGGCCGACGACGACGGTGGCCGTGCGGCGGAGCCGAGTCCCGCGGCTTCCGTCGGCGCTGGCGCTGCTGCTCGCTGGGGCCCCGCGGCGGGCCCCCAGCCGTGGGGTGCCGGCGTCGCGCAGCGCGTCGTGGGAGTCCGCCCCGGTGTCCAGGGCGTCCGCGTGCTCCCCAGCACCGGCCCGCGCCCCTTCAGCGCCGCGCCCCGCAGCCTCCAGTCCCTACCGAGCACCTACAAGGTGAGGGCTCGACCCGGGGTCCCGGCGGCCCCCGCGACCCGCCGGTTCCGGACTTTTGGAATCGATCATCGATCTCGAACACGGTTAGCGGCTGATCGATTCCCGTTCACGATTGCCGTTCAGCAACCCTGGTTCACGGCAGCCGACAATGATCGAATTGTTGTTTAAGCGCAGCCCCTTGGTCAGTGCACTGCTCGACGCGTGCCTCCCCACGCAGGTGAACGGTGGGTCTGGGAGGTCGTGACCTTTCACTTCTTACCCGTCGTGTCGCTGGGCCCACCCCCCGACCCCGACAGGCGGAGAACCTCTTTAAGGCAGGGTCCTCCGTCGATGGTCCCGGGGTCACGGGGTCGCTGTCTCACTCGGACTCACGAGGGGACGCCCAGGATCGGTGGGGGAGCAGCGAGGAGCTCAGCGACACGGAGTCGGAGAGGGCGGCGCAGGCCTCCGTTCGCCCCCCCACCAAGGTACGAGCGCCACGCCGCGCCAATTTGGAACGAACGTCCGGAAAGTGGGAGATAGAGAGAGAGAGGTGTGGGGGGGAGGGGGGGGGTAAGATCGACCGCTAGCGGACGTGGCGGGAGGCTGGCCCCGCTTGACTGCGCCGCGGTGTCTCCGTGTCCCCCCACAGGCGCCCCCCGCGGAGATCGAGCCGCTGGTGCAGCTCGCGCAGACGCCGCACCACGCCGTGTTCACCGCCGCTCCCCCCCCTCAGGTGAGGTCACGCAGTGCCGGCGAGGAAGCAGTACGGTCCTCTTCAATTCATGAATTAATTACCAGTCGGCCTGTGGCCTGCCCCCGCCGCACTCGGGCTTTGCTGCACGTGTTAGGATTCTCAGCGTCAGCTGTAGGCCCCGCCCCCACCTCTTTATACTCCGCCCCCTTATTCGTTGGTCCCCACCCCTGCCTGATCAGGCCACATCATCTCCTCCTCTTCTTCTCTTGGCTTTGTGCCTTTTTGGGCCCTGCTACTCCTCATTTAGGCCCTGCCTCTTTCTGTTTCGCTGGTTTGGGGTGGTGATGGGAGTCGTGGAAGGGGTGGTGGTGAGTGGGGACATTCAATCTCTCATTCATTAATTTTGCTGAACGTCGCTGATTGTGTCATCTGACTTCATCGGAGTATAAGCTGCACGCTTGGTGTCGGCCATGCCGGGACAATGTTGTGTGATGATGAGCCGTGGCGTGACGACGTGACGTGACGACGTGCCAACGTGACGATTTGCCGTGACGACTCCCGCAGGCCCCGGTTTCCACGTCCCTCTGGGACGACGGGTGTATGGAGAAAGATCCGCAGGGAGAAGCGGGGAGCAACGGTGAGTTACGCGATTAATTCTCTCAGTAATTCTCCAATGAATTAATTTCCTCATTCTGTGATGCGTTTCGCGAAATGTTTGTTCCGCCATTCATTCTGTCACTCGTTGATTCGCGGGCACTGTGGGAAGAGTCGAACGGCAAGAGATAGGTGCCCACAGCGTATGTGCTGGCATGCACCCCGCGTACACATACACACACACACACACGGACACATGGCTACACGCACACACGGATAGGCACGCACGCTGGCCGCCTTCTCAGGTGTGTCTCCTCACCTGCACCCCCAGGTGGCTCCAGTCTCGACTTCGTGTCCATTAGCCGCAAGAACCAAATGAGACGCTCCCAATTTTTCGGACTCCCAGGTGATCCCCCACCCCTCTTCCCCTCACCATCCCCCTACACCCCCACGCTGAACTCCTTCACACAGCCTGGAACCTCTGTTCACCTTTGACCTCTCTGGATCCCTCGCAATCTCAACAGATCTGTCCACTGCTGCAATGCACAAGAATTGCCTGATGCTGCTACTGGTGCCGCTGCTGCTGATGGTGCTATTAACTCTGAAACCGCTGCTGCTAATGATTCTGCACGCTCCGCTGCTGGATGGCTCCGCTGCTGGATGGCGCCGCCGCACCGGCTGTGTTCCTCTCTCGGCGGCCGCCCCTCGACGCTCCGCGGCTCGCCCATTTGCATCGCTGGCGCCGCCGCTCGCCCCTCGTCGCGCTTCGCTTGACGCCCGTCGCGCGCGCGTGCCCCGCGTCTCGGACGCGACCCCTAACGACCGCGCCCTGCCCTCTTGTCGCCTCTTGCAGTGGAGAGCGCCGAGCTGCCCCCGCCGCTGCAGCCGGTGAGTCGCGTGGGCACGACGACGCGGGATCGACGGTTCGTGCGACGAGCGCTGCTCTCGTAGGGCAGGGGCGAGTGCAGTAGTGCCGCCCTCTGCCGTGCGTGGACCCCCAGAGGTCGCTTGCAGAAGGGGGCTCGGAGGTGGCTCTGTGATATCCGCTTTGGCGGGCCGTTCTCGAACATTGAGAGTCGCGCCGCTCTGAGATTTCCATAGGGATTCTCCGTGCCGTGACGGCGCATTGGTTCACGCATTTCGGTACAAACCCAACGACTCAAGTTCGATTCCCGCTCATGGCCAACATCACTGGTGTATGGATATGAACTGGGCCTCCTTGACCTTAAAAGAAGTCCCTAGGTGCGGTGTGTAAACAATCAGCACCGCGAAGACAAAGGTGACCGGGCGTGGCACTGGTCACACCTCCCTCGTGTGCGGTGGTGCCCTTAATAGGTGCCCGCGAACAGCACTTGACCCAAAAATCTGTGGAGGCTACACGGGGGGGGTCCTTTGTCTGTGTGTGCGAAGGTCCCACTGTGGAGCCAGACGCCGCCCGTCCCCGCCCCGCGCGCCCGCACCATTGAGCCGAGCCCCGAGGATCTGAGGCTGGCTGCCATGGAGACCGAGCGCAGGCGGCAGGAAGAGGAGCGCATTCGGAAGAGAGAGCAGGAGGAGCGCAAGCGCGAGGAGGAGGAGCGCAAGCGGGAGGAGGAGGAGGAGCACAGGCAGAAGAGAGAGCAGGAGGAGCGCGGGTGGCAGGGGGAGGAGGAGCACAGGCAGGGGGAAGAGGAGGAGGATGATGATGATGAGGAAGAGCGTAGGCAGGAGGAGGAAGCACGCAGGCAGCAGCAGGTAAATGAGGAGGAGCGAAGGCGACAGGAGGAGGAGCTGAGGAAGCGCCAATTGGAGCAGGGTCGGCTCCGTCTGGAGCAGGAACAGGAGCAACGCCGCCAGCGAGCGATCGAGGAGGCGCGCAGACGAGCGGCGGCGGCCGAGGAGGAGGAAAGCAGGAAGCAGGAGGAGGAGAAGAAGGCGGCGGCGAGGAAGAGACGAGAGGAGGAGCAGAAGGAGGAGAAGAAGGCGGAGATGGAGAAGGAGCGGCGACGGCAGGAGGAGCAGGCCGCCGTCACGGCGACCGCCGGCGCCAGGTGAGGAGCCGGCCGTCGTGTCGCCACCGTGGGGGGGGGGGGTTGCGTTTCTCGCAGGCTCGGCGGCACTCGGAAGCGCGGTGGCCAAGGAGGCCCCCCCCCGGCAGGATGGTCGAAGTGCCGAGCCGGCACCGCCGACGCCCTGGCGTTCCCGTCCAGGTTTCAGGCGCCCACGATGAATCCGGGTTCTCTCGAGAGCAATGTTGGGCTTCAGCCCATCGCGTTGAACCGTATTTGACGGATTGAGTGTTAAATAAGCAAATTTGAATGACTGAAATGTGGGGACCTCCGCCTGTCCCATCTGGAGTGTTTCCTCGCACGCGTGAGTGTTTTCGGGGTGCTCCGGATTCCGCTAACACCTTAATACATAGGGGACCGCAGAGCTTGGGCATAAACTTTGTGCTGACTCGCCGCGTGGCTGCTGCCGGCTTCCCCCCTGCTCATCTGCGTTTCCTTCTCCTGGTGCCTCTGAGTCGTCCCCCCTCTCTCTCTCGGAGAGCGAGTGGACCCTGTGCGGCGGCACCGCGTAACGAGTCGAGATTCTAGCGATGGACGAAGTAAATAACCGCTCGTGGTGGATGATGGCGGTGGTGGTGCCGGTTGTGTCTTTGTGTCCGTCAGGGGTTCGGCTCGCGCGTGGACGCGGGTCCACACGGAGAGCGACGCGGGGCCCCAGCACAAGCCCGGTATGCTGACGTCTTCACCGCATCGTCGCTCACCGAGATCCCCTTGTCGCATCGTCGCTACTCATCCGATATCCTCACCATTACCACCACCACTCACCCGAGATCAGTGGTTCTAAACCGGGCGTACGCGGGACCCCTGGAGGTTTCGTGGCAATGTCCCAGGGGGTACGGGAGGTGATGTATAAATATGTGAAATTATATCATACATGACAGTCATTGGTGAATAATCACGTATGAATCTGCCAATATAATTCATATGGTAACCTAGAACGATATATAAAATACCTTTCTAAACTCATTTATCGCGAACAATGTGGTTTCCAAGAGTAACTCGGGAGCGCGAGCACATTACGTCACGTATGCAGAGCGTCCATTGAAATATTTTATTTTTTATTCACTTGCAGTTATTGGCTAGTCAGGGTATTGCACAACATGGATAATTGGTTAAAATATTGATGTTCATTATTCGTACATTTATTTCTCAGAACCACGTTGGATCAGACAAAATTCAAAAAGGGGGTACAGTAGCCAATAAGTAATATTTAAAAATACTTTTTTTTTTTAAACACGCTTTAATGAAATGTACCGTACGAGTAATGGCAGAACTCCACGACTCCAGGAAGTGGCCCCGAAGCTTGCCACAACGTAAGGGGCCGTGGTGATTTAAATATATATTTTTATTTTTTATGATTAAATCAGTATGACATAAGTATACCAAGTTTCCAGTCGATACCTCGTTTGGAAGCGGGTTCAAATTGACTTACAAGATTTGAGGATTAAACGGCAACAACAAGAGACAGAGTGAGTGAATTGAAAGCGTGTAAAAAAGTTTGAGAGCCACTGCCCTGCATCATCCTCCGTGCGCCCCCCCCGTTGACGTGGCCGCGTGACCGCGTGCATCGCCAGTGAGTGTGCAGCGCGCCACGGGGAACATGGCGCAGAAACTGCTGGAGGAAGCGAACACCCAGAGGCTGTCTGCGCTGGCGGCCTCGGGGGCGAGGCCTGGGCCCGGGCCGGCGGCAGCGCCGCCCGACCCGGCCGTCCTGGACGAGGAGAGGAGGCAGATCGTGCAGCAGATGAAATACCCCAACCCGGCGGCGCGAGGCGAGTGCCGCCCCCCTCCACCCACGCCCCCCGCGGCCGCCTATCGCCGGCCGACGACCTCGCCTCGCGCCGGCGTCCGTACGCCCGCGTTGGACGCTTGCGTGGCGTGGCGACGGTGCGCGAGTGCGTGTGCAGCTGTGGTCGTGTTGGTGCGCAGCCGGTGCATCCGCAGTCATATCAGTCAGTCAACCCCTTGGCACCTGGGTCTGTCCCGTGACATCCTATCAGCAAGCCTTCGCTACTTCACGTCGCGGCAAAGTGCACGTCGCCGGGCACAAGCACTGTGGTGACATCACTGCCACCTAGTGGTGAATGGCGGTTGTTGTTGCGTGTGTGCCAGCGTGTTGCGTGTGTGCCAGTGTGTTTGTGGTCAATGGCTGGGTCATGTAACACCGCATGCCTAAACAGCTTTTGTTCGGCCAGATAGAGGGGTTAAACGGGAGCGGCACAGGCTAGAGAAGAGATGATGTGGTACAAGAGGATGGGGAGCTGAGTGGACTTGCCGATGACTGGTACCAGTGGTGTTCAGATTGGCCTCTGGAGGATGCTGGTAAAGGACACTGCTGCTACTGGGCAGTTGGAGGCAGTCGCCCTTCAGCAACAACGGAGGGCAGAGGAGCGACGCTCACAACAACGAGCGAAGCGCCAGGTGGTTTAAACACAGCAAGTTGGCACAGTAGGGGGCACAGGTGGTGCATCGGCCAGTCATCTCAGTCAGTCGACCCGTGGCACCTGGGTCTGCCCCGTGACCTCCTGCCCCGGGCGTTCGACACTTCACGTGGCCTCAAGGTGCACATAGCCTGGCACAGGCGTCGTGGTGACGTCACCGCCACTTAGTGGTGGTTGTTGTTGGGTGGTGGGGTTGGGGGGGGTAGGCAGGTTAATCTGACAGCCGCACCACGTGACGCGAGTCCTACGGCGGAGGTCACGTGCCTCGCGCGGACCAATCGCACGTCGCCGTTGTCTGTCCGAGACGGAGGTCGCGGCCCCGCTGCCCGCTCTCTCCCAGCTCTCCCCGCGCGCTCTCCCAGCTCTCTCACAGCTCTCGGCGCGCCCATGGCCGCCTCCTAGACGCTCCTCGGTCTGTCCCGTGACCTGCCAGCAGGCGTTCGATACTTCACGTGGCCTTAACGTGCACATAGCCTGGCACAAGCGCCGTGGTGACGTCACCGCCACGTTGTGGCGAACGGCAGTTTTGAAGTTGTGATGAATGGCGGCCGTTATTGTTGCGTGAATCTGTGCGTTTTGCGTGAATCTCTGTGCGTCTTGCGCGTGTGTGTGTGTCTCTGCATGCGTGCGCGTTGTCCGTGCGCAGCGCGAGGAAGCCTCGTCTTCAAGGAGCCGGCGCTGGCGCGGGAGGAGGCGCGCACTGCCTCGCAGGCGGAGAAGGAGCGCCAGCGCATTCTGCAGGAGCTCAAGAAGCCGGCCGTGGTGACGTCGGACGCCAGCTGGATTCGCAACCGCGGCAAGCGCGGCGCCGCGGTCGGGGGGGCGGCGGTGCCGGCCCCCCGCCACGCCGATGACGAGTGGAAGAGGAGCTCGGGGGTCGAGTTCCGTGCCAAGCGCTCGTCGACGCTGGGCGGCGACCGCAGCTGGATCCGGCACTCGCTGGCGATGGGCGAGATGGAGCACGATCGCGCGAGCGCCATCGCCAGCGAGCTGAGCCACGTGCGCCGGCAGTGCGACGACATGGGGCTGCGGCCGTGAGTGGCGCAACCAACCGGTCGGGGGTCGGGGGTCGGGGGTCGGAGGTCGGGGATAGACACAAGGGGTATATGCAAAGGGAAATGCAGGCAGACACGGAGTTGCGCGCGGTGACGCAGGAGACAAGAGGGGGGGGGGGGAATAGACAAAGGGGACTGGGTGTGATGCTTCCCCACCCTCTGCTGGCCTTCTGAGGTCATTGCCAATAGCACAAGCTTTAACAATGCTATCTGGGGGATCTTTATATTTTTCTTTGTGTCTGCCTGTGCTGTTGTTGCTGCCATAGTACGGACATGACGGACGGCCCGGGCTCGTGGAACCGTTCATCTCCGGTGTCGCCAGAGCCCGCACCTGACAGGTAACAGGGGGTGGGCAGGACGGGAGGGGGGGGGGGGTATGGTTGAGAGTTGGCAGGGAGTGGGGCAGGGGGGGTCTGGTGTACCGTGTGCCGGCACCACGCGTCGGTGTGCGCCCACGGTAGCGACGTGCCGTGCGTCGACATGCTCGGCGCTCGTTGTGCGCCGCCGCGTTTCCGTGCCGGTCGGCGTCCCGGTCGGCGTCCCGGTCGGCGTCCCGGTCGGCGTCCCGGTCGGCGTCCCGGTCGGCGTCCCGGTCGGCGTCCCGGTCGGCGTCCCGGTCGGCGTCCCGGTCGGCGTCCCGGTCGGCGTCCCGGTCGGCGTCCCGGTCGGCGTCCCGGTGTGATGCGTCTCGTGTGCCCCCTGCGCAGGCCGGCGAGCGGCAAGAAGCAGTGCTGGGGCTGCCAGAGCTCGGTGGGAAAGGGGGCGGCCATGTTCATCGAGTCCCTCAACGTCTACTTCCACCTCGAGTGCTTCAAGGTGGGTCCAGCGGGGGCGGCTTATGATGGAGCCACGCACTCGCGTATACACACACGGCCTCGTGCACACCTTGGCGCACGCGTCCACTCGTACACGCTTACACTAACGCATTCACATGCACACTAAGGCACTCTAACTGTTTACACCAGGGTTCACCAAACTTTTTTCACAGTGGGCCGGATAACTGAAAGAATGACGAGCGCGGGCCGCATAATAAATAAATATTTCTGGAGCGTCGGACCTGTGTTGACAGCTGGAAAATCTAGGGGCGGGAAAGATGCGTGTTTGTGTGTGTTGCCATGGAAACCATGGTAACGTTGCCATGACGTTGCCATGGAAACCATGGCAACGTCAGAGCGTAGGCGGAGCTACCACGAGCTGGGAAAGGACTTGGGATGGTGCGAAATAAGCAAACATTACAATAAACAAGAAAATCTAGATACAATAATTTAAAATAGTAAATTTAAGGAACATAGCAGTCAGGAGGTCTCCGCACGCGTGAAGATCTAGTATTCTAAACATATTTAAATTGTATCACGTCTCGTGTTCCATACGTTTTATCAACCAAATTCAAGTACCGTCGGCGGGCCTGATGGACTGACGTCGCGGGCCGGACGCGGCCCGCGGGCCGTAGTTTGGTGACCCCTGGTTTACACCAATGCAGCTGCCTATACTCACCCACCCTGTGTGTGCGTGCGTCAGTGCGGGGTGTGCGGAGGTGGTTTGACCACCATGGGCTCCGGAGTCGACGTGAGACTCCGCTCTGGACGCCTCCACTGCCACGAGTGCTTCACGCGTGCCGACAGTGAGTGCCGTTGCACCCAGCACCTCCAGCTGCGCTCCTCTTGTCTCTGTCCAGCTCACACAGTTAGCCCGTAGCACCTGCTGGGTCTGTCCCGTGACCTCCTGTCAGCAAGCCTTCCACGCTTCACGTAGCTTCGATGTACACCTAGCCTGGTACAAGCACTGTAGTGACGTCACGCCAGTGTTTCGCGCTACAAACCCGACCGAGTGGCGGATATTGGACTTGTCCTGGGCATCCTCTAGATCGACTCAGCCTTAAATGAGAACCTGGTGCTGTACCAGGTACTCATTTAATCATCTGCACTGGGGAGACAAAGGCGGCAGGGCGTGGTGTTGGCCACCCACCCCTATTGTGCTTTTGCTGACCTTCATAGGTGCTACTCGCTAACAGGACTTGCACCAAGTCTGTTAAAGGCTAAACCGGGGGGGTCTTTCATTTCTTGTTGTGTTGTATAAACATTGGAATGTTTTTTTTCATCTCCCCGTGTCAACACCTTGTTTCTCAGATGGACTTCAGCCGCAAGCGTAGAGTCCATGGAAGAGCGCGTCGATGCCACGTGACCCCATTGGTCTCCCCCCCCCCTCAACGAACGTGGTGGCGGCCATTCTGAATCCGCGACGTGCCAAGCGCGCCGAGGGGCCGGGGCGACTCGTCAGCAGCGCGCGATACGCTTTACGTGACTCGACGTGTAACGTGATTCGTCAGCGTTGTGCGGGAGGGGTGAGGTCCGGGTTTGAGTTCAGGCCAGTGCAGGCGGCTCCTGCTCATGGCCCTCTCCGTCGGTCTCCCTCGGGAGAGGGCGAAAGGGGTGAGCTTTACGTCGCCTTGGGTGGAGGGTGAACACGTTACGCACCGGGGTATTTTTTTTGGTTTTGTTCGCATTTGGCCAGTGTGTTTAAATATTTAGTCTCGCGGACAAACATGTACTGTACACACACACACATACACGACACGCACACACAATGTAACCGCCGTGCCTTAAAGATTGTCTCCGCAGCCGTGCCGGCTTGGGTTGGCTTGTGGACCCTGCTTCACTTTAAAATAAAGGTTGTTTTTTGCACAGAACATGAAATGTATATTCCTTTACATGTAATCATTGATAACAGCCCAGTCATTTAAAAATATATATTGCATAGCTCTGCTGAAACACACACACAGCACACCAAATTAATCTCTTCCAAACGTTTATTTAAAATATTTTAATCTCAGTACGAGTGACATAATCAAGACAAACCACCGTATCTACATTAGCCCACAAGTGGGTTAATCGGGTTCCTGACTGAGCGGTGGTTGCTGAGAACAATCGTGGGTACAGCGACATCACCTGCTCCACAGCCTGTAGTTTAACCATCTGATGTGTCACAGGGGTATATGCCTGTGTGGGCAAGGTTGTCAAAACACCAGCCAGAACCCATCATGACCCACTCTGTGTTAATTCATGGACGCTGTGGGTAAAGCACGAAAAAGCACTGGGGGAAAACTTTTTTTTAGGATTTAGCCATGCAGAGAAAATAAGTGTATCTCACCACACCCAGCCTACATGTAATGTGACAATCCACAGGGACTACGCTAAGCACTGTACAAAAGGTGTAGTTGTTTTGGAAGAAGCTTTTGAACGCCTCTGGGCGTGGGAGACAACAGAGCCACTCATCCCAACATCATTTCCCCTCTGCGTGCAAGACTCCTCTCTCTTCGGGGGTCTGAGACCCCCGCTCCTCTGTCCAAAATACCCCTCGCATGCCCAATCCCTTCCAGGGGGCGCCCAAAACCCAGGCGGAGCCACCTCACACGTGGCTTTCGTAGCACACGCACGAGGCGGCCGGCGCGAGCGCCACCTCGCCGTCCTTCACGCTGGCGCCCGACATGGAGCTGCCATTGCGGCTGTGCTGGGCCGATGCCGACGCCGACACGGGCGGGGAGGAGGAGGAACCAGCAGCAGCAGCAGTAGTAACGGCAGCATTGCCGGCACTTGCAGGCGGCGGCGGTTGCTGCTGCTGCTGCTGGGTCGAGGAATCGGCAGCAGCGCCGCCGTCCGGCTTGTGCTCGTGCACGGCGACCTGGATGGCGATGTGACGGCGCCCCGGCAGCGACGCGGCGTCATCCGAGTCGCAGGTTGCCGAGTCGCGGTCGCCGTGCGGCGGGATGGTGTAGACGCAGCCGCCGGCGCCGCTCGTGCCGCCGGTAGCCCCCTCCACCTCGTCGTCGTCTTCGGTAGGCACCGGCGCCGCCCCCTCTACCCAGACGGCCTCCACCAGCTCTTCGACGATGTTGCGACAGTTGGTGATGAGCGGCGGGAGTGGCACACTGCGCGCCAGCTCCTCGACGTAGCGCGCAAACTCGAGCGTCTTGAACTGCGTCACCTTGGCGAGCTCGAGCGTCTTGGCGCCGGTGATGATGGGGATGCGCTTGGCAATCTCGAAGGCCTTCTGGAGGCGCTCGGCGCCCTCCGTGCGGAAGAACTCGTTGATGGCCTTCTCCGTCTTCTTAAGGTGGCTGCTCATCATGCAGAGGCGCGTCACGTTGAGGATCATGATGATGGTGAAGGCGATGAGGCACACGAGCACGTAGTAGATGCCGAGGTCTCCACTCACGTACACCACGCGCAGCGTCACCGTGAAGTTGGCGCTGCCATACTCGTTTGTGGCCATGCAGGTGTAGCGGCCGCGGTCCTCAACGCGCACGCGGCTAATGTTTAGGTCGCCTGTGTCCTCCACCTGCCAGCGGCCTGGGGGGACGGGGTGGAGAGGGGGGAAGGAAGGAGACCAGGGGGTAGGGTAGACTTTCAATTTCGCTGCATTCGCCGGTCGGTGAGACTGACGGCTACGTCAGACCGCCCGCTACCAAACCTGGAGGAGGGTGGTGCTCAAGTCTGGTTGGGTTCAAGAAAACTTGTTTAGAGTGATGTTTGTTTATTTGGGTAAGGGCATGATTAGAAAACCAACAGGCCACACAGGTGACATATCTCAATTTTTGTCGTATCCTGGAAAACGTCACCAAGTCTAAAGACCCTCTTTTAAAAGATGTATTAATTGGCGTGTTTAGATACTGTACTTACATCGTGTTTTCATAAAACCAAAATCACTACCCCTACAAATTCGAGGGTAACAAATTGATCTTTGATAAGCTGTCCCTCATCCAAACCTCACAATCTTAACCCATAACTGCAACCCTTAACCTGAGGCCTAAATACGGTAACCCACACTAAAACAAACTTAGTATCACCGCTTCGTCGTGTAAGCGAAAAGAAGCACAAGTGGGAATTGGTTTACGAATAAAGGTACGCGGTTCAACAAATCTGGTCTACGAGCGGACACAACTTAAGAGCGCGCACAGCAGCCACGCCATTGTATTATTCGCACACAAATGGAATCGGTGTGGTCTGCGGCTTCTGCGTGTGGGAGACCCCGTCGAGACCCCGGCGGACCACTCTCTCATTCGCCAGAAACACCTCGCCGTCTCCACCAGGCGGCAGAGTCGGGGCTCTTGCCCAAGGTCACAAACGCGGCCACGACTCACATCGGAGGAACGAGGAGCCGGTGCGCCTGCGGCGGCGGCGGCTCCTCCTCGCACGGTCCATTTGGGGTATAAATGTGGGGCAGAACGAGAAGCCGACTTCGGCCTCCACCCCCATGGCCAGACGCAAGCCACGGGGGATGCGACGGCCGCCTGCTCTGCTCGTTAAAGCGCTTGGTGATACTGCGGCCTTGGCGGTGGTGCAACAAATAACGAAACCCTACACATTCGTCACTGAAATAAGAGGCGCCGTTTCGGGCAACCACCCTTCTTCAAAGCACAAATAAAGTATCAATTATCACTCGTCTGATAGCTGTTGCCGCTACTACTGTCGCTAATCTGTCTACGTGTGCTGCTTGTTGCTGGTCCTGCGAGTGGCGAGGTGTTTACAGGATGCTGCAGGACTCCGTTGTGGGCAGACACGGTAACCCACACGCAGTGAGTTAACCAAAGCTCTCTCCTGACAAAGTGTTGTTGTTAGTGCCGGTACTACTGCTACAGCTGTTTCGGTTGGCATCGCTGCTGGTGCTGTTACCTATGCTGATATAGCAAGCCCTCCTGCTGCTGCTGAATCAGATATGTACTGCTACCACAGCTTGTGTTACTACGACTGACAGCTAGTTTTGCTGGTGGTGTGGATACTGCTGACGGTGTTACTAATGCTGCGAGTATTCCTGCTGCTTCCAGTGGTACAGCTGCAGCTACTACTGCCGATATTGCTGCCGGTGCTGTTACTGCTGCCGTTATATTACCACTGCTACTGCTGGTGCGGGTACTACTGCCAAATACATCACTGGCACGGCGACTATTACCTCTGAAACTATTGGTGTTGTTTACTGCTGCTGCGACTGATACAGCAGCAGCAGCAAACGGTGTCGCTCCCATTGCTACTGCGTGTACTACGGCTGCTAGACAAGCCGCCGCCAGTGGCGCAGCTGCTACTGCAGCAGCAGCAGAGGCGGTGTCGGAGGCCGCAGTCCCTTACCGGATCCCGGCTGCAGTGCGGAGACCCCGCGGGGCGAGATCCAGGCGACGCTCGGCTCGGGGCTGCCGCTCACGTTGCAGTGCAGCAGGGCGCTGTCCCCCTCCATTGCCGCCATGTGTTCGGGCGGAGCCGCGGCCTGAGGCCGGGAGCCGCCGCCGCTCGCGTTCAGCCCCGGCGACGAGGGGACCGCGGTCGGGCCCAAGGCCGGGATCGAGGGGGTCCCCGCGTCGGCGGGGCCCGCGCTCCCCGGGGCAGTAGAAGGGCCAGGCGAGGGCGAGGCTGCGGATACGGCGGCCAGGCCGCAGGCAAGGAGAAGGCGGAGAGCGACCGACATCGCGATCGGGGTTTGCCGCGCGGCGATTCTACGGCAGCGGGGAGCGACTGAGGAGCGTCTAGGAGGCGGCCATGGGCGCGCCGAGAGCTGTGAGAGAGCTGGGAGAGAGCGCGGGGAGAGCTGGGAGAGAGCGGGCAGGGAGGCCGCGACCTCCGTCTCGGACAGACAACGGCGACGTGCGATTGGTCCGCGCGAGGCACGTGACCTCCGCCGTAGGACTCGCGTCACGTGGTGCGGCTGTCAGATTAACCTGCCTACCCCCCCCAACCCCACCACCCAACAACAACAACAACAACCACCACTAAGTGGCGGTGACGTCACCACGACGCCTGTGCCAGGCTATGTGCACCTTGAGGCCACGTGAAGTGTCGAACGCCCGGGGCAGGAGGTCACGGGGCAGACCCAGGTGCCACGGGTCGGCTGACTGAGATGACTGGCTGGTGCACCACCTGTGCCCCCTACTGCGCAAACCTGCTGTGCTTTAGCCACCCGGCGCTCCGCTCGTTGTTGTGAGCGTCGCTCCTCCGCCCTCCGTTGTTGTTGGAGGGCGACTACCTCCAACTGCCCAGTAGCGTCCTACATGAGCCTCCTCCACAGAGGCCGATCTTGACACAGCTGGTACCAGTCATCGGCAAGTCCACTCAGCTCCACGTCCTCCTGTACCACATCACTCCATCTCTTCTCTAGCCCGTGCCGCGCCCGTTTAGCTCCCTCGATCCGGCCGAACAAAATCTGTTTCGGCATGCGGTGGCTGGGCATGCGGGCTACATGACCCAGCCAACGCAGCCTTGCCTGCCAGAGGAGCTCACCTATAGGACCTTGCCCAGATCTTTCAAGGATTTGTGAGCTCCTCACACAATCCAGTCTGGTTAAACCCAGGATGGATCGTAGGCAGGCCAGCCTAAATGTTTCTAACCGGCGAAGATGTTCCATTAGGGGGGTCCACGTTTCGCAAGCGTAGAGAAGGGAGGGAATGACCATGGCCGAGAAGACCTGAAGCTTAGTGCGGAGCGACAGACCAGGTAGCTTCCACACAGCGTTACGCAACCGATGAAAAGATATTGCCGCTCGACTGATTCGGAGTGAGACCTCTGTTGTTAAACTGGATCCGGTCATAAGCACACTGCCCAGGTATGGGAAACTCTCCACTCTCTCCACAACTGCCCGATCACCGATTGGGAGTTGTGGAGGTGGAGTGTCCGATGGTACAAAATACCCAGGCAGGTGCTTAGTTTTGGTGGGGCTGATGGTAAGGCCCCATCTCTTAGTGGCAGGCTCCAGTCTCAGCAGCAGCGTCTCCAACTCCTCCTCTGAATGAGCAGCTATTACCAAATCATCGGCATACATAACGTGGGTGAGCAATAGGGAGCCATCCCTTGACTGCACCCGGGCATCGATCAGCCTCCCATTATATCTGTATCATTTGGAGATTCCACCGGTCAAGCTATTAAAGGCTTCACGAACTACGTGGTCAAAATAGATGTTAAATAATGTGGAAGCCAGAGGACATCCCTGTCGCACCCCAAGGTGTACAGGGAATGGATCTTACTCCCGCGCCACGTAGTTTTACCCGGGCTCGCTCACCATCATGAAGGTCCTTAATGATCGTGAGCAGGGGGTCAAGGAATCCAAAAGCACGAAGAACAACCCAGAGCCCAGGTCTACTGATGGTATCATAGGCCTTGACCAGGTCAATAAAGCAGAGATGTAGGTCTTGTTGGAATTCCCTACAACTCTGCTGTAACAGACGGACAGCGTGCCTGGCAAGGCGATGTTGAATAATCCTTGCCAGGACCTTTCCCGGCACACTGAGGAGTGAGATGCCTCTGTAGTTGTTACAGTCTGCGCGGTCCCTCTTCTTAAAGAGGGGGACCACCAGGGCATCCTTCCAATCCTGCGGAACCTGTCCAGTGGTCCAGACTGTTGTTATGATGTCATATAGGGCAGTATGTGCACAAACGCCACCCTCCCTCAGCATTTCGCTTGGGAGATCATCTCTGCCCAGTGCCTTTCCTGGTCTCAGACTCCGGATTGCCTTCAGTACTTCCTCAACAGATGGCACCTCAGCCAGCCACTCACAGGGGGTGACTTCCTCCAATATTTGAGGCACCGCAGCCTCAGCAGGGTCATCCCCACTTTGTGCCACGATGTTTTCCTGGCTGAGGGGTTTCCCCTCCCCCAGGACCTCACAGAAATGCTCAGCAAATCTGCAAACTTGCTCCTGGGGGTCGGAGATTGGAACACCATTTTTTCCCCTAATGATGGTAATAGGTGTGGCGCTGCAGGTTACTTTTTTGATGGAGTTAAATAGAGATGTGTGATTGCGGGCCACTGAGGCAGACTCATCTCCTCAGCAACCCGTGACCACCACCCATCCTTGCAGCGCCTCACGGCTCTCCGAATCTCTGAGCGAAGGCTGCGGTAAGCCTCCTCATTCTCTGACGTGGGATTCTGTAGCTGATGAGAGTGGTCCTGTCGCCTTTTCTCAACTATCCTGAACACCTCCTCTGTCAGCCAAGGTCTCTGGGGAGGTCTGGACCGCGTACCCAAAGCAGCCATTGCAGCTGCATGAGTCACAGTCCTAAACCTCGCCCATTTACCCTCGACATCAGGAGGAGTGGGGGACGATGCTAACACCAGCCGTAAGCGATGATGAAATTCTCGCTTGCAACTTTCATCAGATAACTGAGACCAGGCCACTTTAGTTTGGAATGGGGTCCTGGGTGTACACCCACCACCGAAGTGGAAGAATGGCAGGCGCATCTTACAGATGACTAGTCGATGGTCTGAGGGCAAATCAGCTCCACGGTAGGTCCTGGTGTCAAGGTCATGAGCTCGCATCCGCTGGTCCGTCACTATGTAGTCCAGCAGATGTTCTTTCTTGAACCCGGCATGCATCCATGATGTTGTGTGGATGCGCCGATCCCGGAACAGCGTGTTGTTAATTACAAGCCATGGGCTGCACAAAAATCTAGCAGCCTCCTACAGTTGTTATTGAGCTGATCTGGCCCATGCCCTCCAATCACTCCAGACATTGAAGTCACCCAACAAGATGACTCTATCCCGAGGGGCCACTTTAGCCAGCACCTGTGACAGGAGGTCATAGAAGGCATCTGACTCATCGGCTTTGCCTGCATCCCTCCACGGATGTTCGTCTTCGGTGGGGGCATAAGTAACCATGACCACCACTCCTCGCCTCCGGTTGATGGGAAGGCGAACCCAAAGTAGCCTGGGGCTTACAGTTTCCCACACCTCACCGCCACGCTCCCACGCCCCCTTCATTCTTTTGTTCAAAAGAAGAGCCACACCCTGTTGTTTGGCAGTCTGCTGCCCCGAGTAGAGGACTGTCCACCCCTCATGGTGGCAGATTGCCGAAGAGAGTGTGGTGCCGCCGCAGCGGAGCCGCTCCGTCGGGGCCGTACCCACCGCCGTGACGTGACGCCGGCACCGGGGAGTGACGACGCCGACGCTGCACACCCTCGCTGCCCCCCCCCCCCCCCCGCATGAATACACGGACACCCCACACACGCACACCCCACACACGCATGCCCCACACACGCATGCCCCACATAGGGCCCGCGGGGTGGGTCACCTGGCCGACGGGTTTTCGTCCAGAAGCCCCTAATGGGATCAAGCTTCATGGTTTCCTGCGGCCGGGGAATTGGGCGACCTACCCCCGAGGCTGACCAGCACCGCGGCGCCGTGACCTGATATTATATTGGCATGGTTACGGCAGGGGCGGTAAAGCCACCGCGGATGAGATCACACACACACAGCACGAGTCAGTAGGCTGATAGCGAGGGAACAGAGAGCGGACGTCGGAGAGATCACTGCGGTGAAGCCTTCAGAGGAGGATCCAACCATCAAAAGGGCGGGAGAATCCCGGCCTCTGATTGGACGGGAGGCCAAGGTGTGGAACAGCGGGACGCCTTTGTTATAGGTAGGATTAGGGATCCAAATAACAAAGGGACAGGAATAGCCAGGCCTCTGATTGGACCGGGGGGCACGGGGTGGGGGAACAGCGGGATGCCTTTTGTTGTAGGTAGGATTAGGGATCCGAATGTCAAAGGGACAGGAATATCTCGGCCTCTGATTGGACCGGGGGGCACGAGCGCAGGAACAACTGAATGCCTTTTGTTATAGGTGGGATTATAGATCCGAATATCAAAGGGCATGGGTGCGCAAGTACAGGCACCACGGAATGCCTTTGTGATAGTTAGGATAAAAGGCAGGTGATTGAGACAGTAAGAACAGAGTTCTTCCAGTCATCGAAGTCCACGGAGCATTGGAGCCGGCCGTTCGGATGTCCGTGTGACGAGTTTCAGCGCAGCCAGGCACGATCTTCTACGGAGACGACCCACAGCATCGCCCTTCTACAACTTCCAGCGCATCAGAGTGGAAGTAAGCGTAAGTAAGAGAGAGAGGTGAGTTTGGGCTATTTAATCGAGGGTAGAAAGTGGAGCGATAGGCAGGATAAATTTAATCTAGGATCATCGAAGGATAGGCTAGCGTCTACTGACCCACGCAAACCCTCGTAGTTTAGCGGGTTACTCGCGGTGAATAAAATAGCTAGTAGGGGGATTAACAGTGTCGTGTGTCTTTGTGAGTGTGAAGAGGAGGGTGGAGTGTCTTGCGTTCGCGTGCACGCGCGGTTGTTTACAACGAGGCGGAGTGCTTAGCGTGCGCGTGCCTACGCGGCTGATTACGCGAGAGCTTAGCGTTCGCGCACCTGTGCGACTGTTCACGGGAGTGCTTAGCGTTCACGTACCGGTGCGACTGTTTATGGGAGTGTCTTGCGGTCGCGTGCATGCGCGGTTGTTTATATCGAAGCAGAGAGCTAAGCGCCTGGGGTGCGCGTATACGCGCGGCTGTTTAAACGGCCCTTTAAATCGGAGCGGAGTGACTCCCTCCAATCAGCGGCGCGCGCACGGCAGACGCCCTTGCCCACTCACCCCCGACCCCAACTCCCTCGAGTGTGATTGGTGTACGGGGCAGGGCAGGTAGCGGCGTCGGGTTTGTTATTGCCTGGGCGCGTAGAGTGTGTGTGTGAGGGAGTCACGCGTCGGCGCACCGTACCCGTTTGTTCACGTGCGGGACGGAGTCTTGCTTCGCGAGCTCGCTCACCGCAGCACGCCGCCACTGAACCCGCATAGCGCGCCGCAAGCGTAAAGCGTACAAGCCCACTAATTGAGCCATGCCTACGCGGTCGGCAACAAAGTCAGGGGCCCCGGGGGACAAGGAGTTGAAGGTCGCTAACTCGAACCCCACAGAACAGCTCGGGGGGCAGTAGTACGAATGCAACAGGGGAGTCGGGGGGCAGCGGCCCCGTCAACTCGGTGATGGCGGGGGACGGTAGCCCCCACAAGAGCGCAGACCTCACGCGGAGAGACGTCGCTCCCGCAGCCCTCTTCGCCTGCCCGCTGCCGCAGCAATGGAAAGCGAAGCGACAATCGAAGCGAGGAGGGAATGAGACCACGGCGTGGCGATCAATTTGTGGAATTTGCTGTCCCAAGGCCGCGCCACCAGCAGGAGATTGCTATGCGGTTAGCGGATTCCTGAATCGATCTGTGCGATGATTTGTGCGTTATCGGAATGTTCAGTCGTTATCGCGACCACATGGGCCTACATGCGCCGCGATCTGGTCGTGATCTAAGAAGCTAAGCGGGGGTGCGCCAGGTCAGCGGTGCAAGATGAAGCTAGTGCGGGCCCTGTAGCAAATGTTATAAAGGGGTCCTAAATAAATAAATAAACACGTAATATTAAAACACAAATTTTTTACTTGCATAGTAAAGTAATTGTATTTTTTTCATTTGCTAAACAGCCAGATAATACGACAAATCGCTAAGCTTAGACACCCAGTCGTTCATAAAAGTTGAAGGCGGTATAGTACTATAGTAATAGAGCAAGTGCAGAATCACTGAACCGTAATTGATAGCTTGAAAGCGTTTAGCGCGGGGCCCTGGACAGTGCGGGGCCCGTAGCTACTACTACGTATGTAGTAGCAGCTACTACACATGTAGTATATGTAGTAGCTGCTACTACATATACTACATATGTAGTAGTAGCTGCTACTACATATGTAGTAGCTACTACTAATACATATGTAGCGACATTTGCTACTCGGATAATTCGGTACCGCTGGTCAGTACTTGCCCGGAGGACTGCTGGGGAATATTCGGTTCATTTGGCTTGTGCTGCTAGGTGGTGGCAAGCGAGAGAGCAACATACACAAACGATTCTTGGATCTGTCTGTGCGGAATTCGGAGTGTCACCTCCCGCGTGTGCGTGGTGGAGTTTCTCGGAGTTGCTCTCGCAAGCAGCCACACTCTCATTGGTGGAATTCATGGCCAAGTGCCCAAAGGGAGCAGCACGCGCCTCAGAAGGAGTCTTGCGACTCGGTGAGGCTGTCCGGTCTAAATAAATAAATTAAAGGCACCATTTAATTATTTGTATTTGTCACAGGTTCTCGCTGGAGATGTGGATGTGAGCGATGTTGCTGTGTGATATATGATGTGTGATGGGGTGTACGAATTACTGCTGGTCACAGTCCCTGTACAAAATGTACACCAACCACTGCACCCCCTTCCACCACCCCCCCCAGCCACGTTTCCACCCCCGTACGAAAGACGTCGTGCCATCCGATTAAGCACAACCCTGCCAAGCCACGGCCTCGCCCCCCAACCCCCACCCCCCCGGGTTTGCCAGACCATGCTCCCTGGACAGAAGCTTCATTCTTCTTCTTTTACATTAGATGTACTCATACTCTTTGGTTCTATTCGGTAAAGTCACGTAGGTAAAAAATAAAACAACACAAATCACAACACAAATGGCCTTCATCTGGTGACGACGTTTCGGCCACAACACAAGTGGCCTACATCAGGTGAAGGCCACTTGTCGTGATTTTTGTTGTTTTATTTTTTACCTACGTGACTTTACCGAATAGAACCAAAGAGTAAGGATCCTTGCAGTCACGAAAGCTTCAAATCTAGAATATATGTACTCATGTCTGATATGGCTGTTGTTCGCGATTGCACGCAGTAAAAATAAGGAGCGGTAGTGATGGCTGATGTGATGGTTATGGGTGGAGTGAGGGTTGATCTGTGAAGCCAGAAGATGGTGGCTATGCACGTGGCTTGTAGTCCAGCACTATGGAGGCTTCAGCTAGGGTTGGTGGATCACCGCACAGATGTTGCGAAGCTCCCTTCCCACGAGCGTCGAGGAGGTGCCATACCCCTGGCTCAACACAAGGCCATACAGCCATGTGCGGACTTACATCACGTCCCTTCCGTATGGGATAGAGCGTTGTTCCCTCGCACGCGTGGGTTTTCTCCGGGCGCTCCGGTTTCCTCCCACATGCATGAACACTCATTGGTTGAAACCATCTTAACATGTAGAGGACCGCAGGGCTTTGCCAATTGTTGGTAGCGGCGGCTCCTCGCGTAGCTGCTGCTGATGTCGCCCTCCCGCTCCTCGACTGTGCTTCCTCTTCCTGACGCCTCTTGGGTCGTCCTCTTGACGAGAGCGAGCGAACTCTGCGTGGCGGTGGCGTTTATTTGGCAATATGTATTGTTTTAATAATGATAAAGTTACGTTGAGTTGCATGTCGTGCACAGTTGCAACAAGTTAACGATGACATTGAGACGCAAACAATACAACTCCTGTATGTAACTATATTTATTCGGCCGTGTCGGGTGGAGGAGGGGTGTACGACACACATTGGCACTGTGCTCACGCAATCCCACCCCCCCCCCCCCCCAAAATAGCAATTATGAATCAAAACTTTGTCGCGAAAGCAGACGTGGTGGAAACAATGAGATGATGGTGATGTTTGTAGCTGACCGGGCTGACCCGTGTGGGGGGCGCGGCGAGGGGGTGGAGGGGTCCGTGACCAATCTCACCATTCCATTCCAGAGCCCAATATCTGCTGCTGCTGCTGCCGCCGCCGCTAAAGATAGACGCGGCGCCTTTGCTCCAGCAATTAAAACGGCGCCTGGGGGCAGCCTGGGACTGTTTTGGGATGGGGTGGGAGGGGGTCTGTGAGAGTGGGGGCAGGTGGCAGTAGATTCCGTCGTGGTGGGGGGGGGGGGAAGACACGCCTGCACAACTCTCGCGGAAAGAGGGAAGGCTCGGAGCGAGATTCCTCGATGTTGTCATCTCAGGCTTCATGAGCACTGCCAGTGGAGGAGGCTCCATCCAGGGGGCGTCGCTCTGACCTCGCTATCCCATGGCTGGGCCAAGGTCCCGTCCGTGGGCCAAATGTTGTGGCTTGGCTCTCCAACACACCGCTGACGAATTGGCCACGTTCTGTTTACGTGACAACCCTTACTAGTTGGCTGTGTCGGGTGGTGGCGGGTTTTAATGACACATCTATATATTTACGCGATCTAACCCAAAAAAACCCTCTTATGGATGATATTGGTTGCAAAAGCCTTCTGCGTGTTAAACTGCGAATGTTGTATTAATTAATTTAAATTATCCAGGAAAACTGCACTGAGTCACAGGAATCTTTTTTTCAGGAGGGGTTGCTACCTTGGATTTATTTGTAATTTTTAATGTGTTTCCATGCAATTATTTCTGAGTATTGATAATTAAACACGTGGGAGGAAACCGGAGTAGCCGGGGGAAACCCGGCGCGCGCCATGGGGGCAGCGCTCTATCCCCGTACAGATAGAAACAGATGGCGATTAGTCAACTTGCTGTGCCGCCTTCTCCTGGCGAACCAGGGTGCAAGCACCTCCTCGACGCGCACGGGAAGGGAGTTTCACCACGTGCGCGTACGGCGTTCCACCAGCCCTCGCTGCTGCCTCCACACTGCTGGACTACAGGCAGCAGCAAGCCACGTGCAGCGTAGCCCACTACCACGGCCCGCCTGTTGATGTTCGTAATAGTTTTTTTTTTTAAGACGACAACTGTCAGAATTAAACTCGAGTTGTTTTAAAGTCACGTGTAACTGGTGATTTGTAACTCTGGCGTCTGCTGGCCGGGTCGCCCTTGACAGAGGAGCTGTGTTGCTCGGTGGCTGCCCCGGGCAATTCAATTCTGGCCACTCGTTTTGAATCCTGATGGAGTGCGGCGTTTAGTCTTGCTCCACGAGCCCTGTGCCGCTTGCTCCTTCCTGGAAGTCTTGAGGCCACGAGGCTCTTCCCCCACCGCGATCCTGCGGGGGACCTCATGGGGGGGGGGGGGGGGGTAGAGAAGGAGTCGCTCTCTTCGCGGGGCTCATGGAGCCAGACTATGGCCCTGCGTCCCGTGTCCCTTTTGACAAGAAGAGGGGGCTCTCATGTTCGCGGGCACAGGGGTCCCCTTGTCCGTGGTGGGGGGGGGGCGGGGGGTAGGGCAGGGGAGGGGCTATTTGGGGTCCCATAGAATACCCCTCGGGCACCACTGGGAACAGACCCCGCATTGAGTCGTGGGGGTCTTGGTGGAGGATGGGGGAGGAGAGGGGTCAGGAGGGGGGAGTCACCTCGCTCCTGTGGTGGGGAGGGGGGAGGCGGGAAGGCGCTGGGGGGGTGGTGCCAGGGACCTAACCGACTTCCTGCCCTGCAGCGGTTGTGATCACAGCGAGATGTTTCCAGGAATGGCGAGGAATGGAGTTGGGGGAGCGAGGGGCGAGAGAAGGGAGACTCTGAGATGATCCAGATGGGCTGATCCAGACGTGGGTCATCGAGTAATAGGGTGCTGGGGTGATGGGATGAGGTGGGATGAGACGATGAGATTGTGTTGCGATGTAGTGAGATGACGCAGGGTGATGGGAGGAGCTGATGGGATGGATTGAGGCGAGTGCTATAGCCATGAACTGCGCAGGGATGCCACTGGCCAGGCCAGAGGGGGCGGGGGGGGGGGGCTCAAGCCCCGAGCTGTGAAGAACAGTCACGACATTTGATGCGGGGGGGGGGGGGTGCACCCTACGAAGACCCATGCCAACCACGCTCCTCTCCTGGTTTAGAAGATCAAATGAGCTGATGAGTTGAGATGATGCGATCAGACGATAATGGGATGAGATGAGTTGAGATGATGCGATCAGACGATAATGGGACGCGACGGCGAGTTAATGTGAGATTATAAAATGGGATGTTGCGCGGATGAGTTTGAGATGACGGGGGGAGCTGAGCCGCTGTGATGGGGAGAGTTGGTGGAGAGACGGCAGAAGGCGCGGCGCTAGGGCGCGTGTTGGTGTTGGTGGTGCCGCCCTGCAGAGATTGTCGACACCGCTCCCCTACTCGACTCGAGAAGGGGGGGCGGGGTGAGGGGGCTACATCTGGGGACCCTCTAACCCCCTCCTGTAACCCCCTCGTGTAACCCCTCATGTAACCCCCTCGTGTACCCCCTAGTGTAACCCCCTAGTGTAACCCCCTCCTGTAACCCTCTTGTGTAACCCCCTCCTGTACCCCCCTCCTGTACCCCCTCCTGTACTCCCTAGTGTAACCCCTCGTGTAACCCCTCCTGTAACCCCCTCCTGTACCCCCTAGTGTAACCCCCTTGTGTAACCCCTCCTGTACCCCCTCCTCTCCCTCCACCTTCTCGGGGTGGCTCGAGGAAGCTCTTTGAGTGAAATTAAAGATTTCGTCATCACGGACACCGCGGTTGATACGGCCACATCCCGCCATCACTTCCTTCCTTCTGGCAGAACAACCGAAGCAGTTCCACAGTCGACGCCGCATGAACTCCCTCCCCCACCTCGTGGCATTCTACACTTACCTTCACCACCATGAGCGTTGCTCAATCCACTGCTGGATGAAGGCTTCCCCAACCCACTGCCATCTCCCACGATCATGCGATGTAATAATCCACGTGTTCTTATATCCCCCACGTACTCCTGTCTCCCCGAGACCCCTGTCTCCCCCAGACCCCTGTCTCCCCCAGACCCCTGTCTTCGCCAGACCCCTGTCTCCCCGAGACCCCTGTCTCCCCCAGACCCCTGTCTCCCCCAGACCCCTGTCTCCCCGAGACCCCTGTCTCCCCCAGACCCCTGTCTCCCCCAGACCCCTGTCTCCCCCAGACCCCTGTCTCCCCCAGACCCCTGTCTCGCCCAGACCCTGTCTCCCCCAGACCCCTGTCTCCCCCAGACCCCTGTCTCCCCCAGACCCCTGTCTCCCCCAGACCCCTGTCTCCCCTAGACCTCTGTCTCCCCTAGACCCCTGTCTCTCGGACCCATTGGGACCACGTTGCAGAAGTGAGACAAGAGTCAATGTGTAGAGTTCGCACCGTCACCATCATCATCATCACTCTTCCTTTAATCCTCTATTCTACTCGGTGAATAATCGCGCGGGGGAGGGCAGGGGGGGCGTACGCGTCAAGGGGGTGATCGTGTGGGGGCTGGGTGGGGGGTAAGCTGCATCATCGTCAAATTATTTCGTGGGGGGTGGAGGTGGAGGAGGTTACAGAAACTCCTCGGTGTGAGAATCAAACCGCTACAAAACACACGACCGATCCGCGGCTCTACCCCCCCTCTCTCTCTTGGGGGGGGGGGGCAGGGGGAGAAAGGAAAAGGGGCGGGGGCGCGGCTCCAGGCCGCCCGACGGTGGGGGGCGCGGTGAGTGCGAGTGGGGAGGGGGGTCAGGAGGAAGATGTCGCCAGTGGTGTCATTGCAGCTTGGTGAGCGTCCCGTGAAGGAGTCAATCTGAGCGACGTTTGGTGAGGTTCATCCGGAGTGCGTGCTCGCTCCTCTGTGCTTGTGCCACTGTACACGCGTGTGCCCAAGTCCGCGAGTTCCCGAGTCTCCAAGTCCCCGTGTCTCCCCGTGTCTCCGTGCTGTCACGTCTCCGTCCCCGTGTCTCCATCCCCACGCATCCGTGTCTGTGTCTCTCCGTCACCCCACGTCTCCGTGTCCCCGAGTCTCAGTGTCCTCGTGTCCCCGTGTCCCCGCGTCTCCACGTCGTCTCCGCAGCTCAGGAGGAGCTGTACTTGTGGCTGGAACGCGTCGTGCTCCGCTCGGAGCCCCCCAACTCGGGGGGTCCCCGCCCCCTCCACTTGCTGTAGAAGACCTTGTTCCGTGGGCCAGGGCCCCCCAGCAGGGCATTGCCCTCGCACCAGCAGCACAGGCAGGACTGGGGGGGGGTGGGGTGGGGGTAGAGGGGGGTCACTCGCTGGTCGTCCACGAGGCTGACCCCGACTCTCCATCGTGCGCCCAGACTCCACATCTACCCCCTCGCCAAGTGATCGACTCCGGCCCCGAAACGATGATAGTAATTTCATTATAAATGACTTCGCTTAGCCGAGGGTCCTGCTGCCACATTGGGTTGTTATTTGTAAGACGTTTTCAACCAATCAATGGGAAAGCGGAGCACCCGGGGAAACCCCACGCCTTGTGCGAGGCAGCAACACTCTATCCCCGTACAGATAGAAACATATGGCGATTAGTCCACTTGCTGCGAGCCGGGGTATAGCAACTCCCTCGGCGCCCGCTTTAAGGGAGTTTCACAGCATCTGCGTGGTGAAATTTTGACTTTAAAACTTTCGTGACTGCAGGAATTCATATTCTGTTTTTTTTTCTGTAAATTCTAGATTTGAAGCTTTCGTGACTGCAAGGATTCATACTCTTTGGTTTTTTCGGTAAAGTCACGTCGGTAAAAAATCAATACAATAAAATAAATGAAAACAACTAAATTAAATCACGACGTTTCGGAGGCAACACAAGCTTCCGTCTTCACTTGATACAGCAATTTTGCTGTGACGGTTTCCACCTGAAGATGGAAGCTTGTGTTGCCTCCGAAACGTCGTGATTTAATTTAGTTGTTTTCATTTATTTCATTGTATTGATTTTTTACCTACGTGACTTTACCGAAAAAGCCAAAGAGTATCTTTTGGTAAAGTCACGTAGATAGAAAAATGAATTAAAAAGTTAATAAAAAATAAACACTAATGTAGATTAGCCTGGTTCTTAATCGGAGTGAGTGTACTGGTAATCTATAATGTATACTGTAACCTGGTTATTAAGTTTGGTGAGTCTATGCTACAGTCTACATTATAGACTACCAGTACACTCACTCCGATTAAGAACCAGGCTACAGTCTACATTCGTGTTTTTGGGGGGGATTATTTTTATATTCACTTTTTTTTAATCTACATGACTTTACCGAAAGAACCAAAAGAATATAACATCTGCGTGGTGATCCACCAACCCCTCCCTGCTGCCTCCACAGTTGTGGATCACGGCGGCCGCGTGCAGCGTAGCCACCAACCACTACTCGGCTGTTAATGTTCATGAGCGTGCTTAAGACGACACTCTTACAATTAACTCGAGTTGTTGTTTTTCTAAGTCACGTGGCAACTGGCGAGTGAGCCATGAGTGAGTGAGTCTGAGTGAGCCATGGGTGAGTGAGCCAGGGTGAGTGAGTCTGAGTGAGCCATGGGTGATTGAGCCATGGGTGAGTGAGCCGGGGTGAGTGAGTCCGAGTGAGCCATGGGTGAGTGAGCCGGGGTGAGCCATGGGTGAGTGAGCCGCGGTGAGTGAGTCCGAGTGAGCCATGGGTGAGTGAGCCATGGGTGAGTGAGTCCGAGTGAGCCATGGGTGAGTGAGCCAGGGTGAGTGAGTCTGAGTGAGCCATGGGTGATTGAGCCATGGGTGAGTGAGCCATGGGTGAGTGAGTCCGAGTGAGCCATGGGTGAGTGAGCCGGGGTGAGTGAGTCCGAGTGAGCCATGGGTGAGTGAGCCGCGGTGAGTGAGTCCGAGTGAGCCATGGGTGAGTGAGCCATGGGTGAGTGAGTCCGAGTGAGCCATGGGTGAGTGAGCCGAGGTGAGTGAGTCCGAGTGAGCCATGGGTGAGTGAGCCGGAGTGAGTGAGCCATGGGTGAGTGAGCCGGGGTGAGCCGGGCGGGGTGAGTCGTGGCTGCTCACCTTGAAGCAGTTCTTGAATCTCTTGCTCACCAGGTAGAGGGCAATGGGATTGATGCAGGAGTTGATGCAGGTCATGTTCACCCCCACGTAGTCCAGCACCAGCAGCGAGCTGTGGGGGCAAACCGGGGGTCACAGAGAGCACTTCCTGACGAAGGAGGGGGGGGGGGGTAGGGAGGGGGCGGGGCTCTAATTCTGGGTGAGTCCAGGACATGACCCCTGGACCGCACTCGGGTCAAAAGCCTCACCCTAGGGTCATCCCCCCAGAGAGTGGGGGGCAGTGGGGGGCAGTGGGGGTTGTGGCAAGGAGTGCTGAGGTCTCGCGCGGGACCCCAGCGAGAGGTATCCGCAGTGGAGGAGAGAGAAGGGCAAAGGGAGAGCGATGAGCTGGAATTGGAGGGTGACGGCAGGGTGGGGAGAGTGATGAGGTGTGAGAGGAGGGTGGAGGTTGGGTGAGAGAGTGATGAGGTGAGAGAGTGATGAGGTGTGAGAGTGATGAGGTGTGAGAGGAGGGTGGAGGTTGGGTGAGAGTGTGATGAGGTGAGAGAGTGATGAGGTGAGAGAGGAGTGCGGAGGTTGGGTGAGAGAGTGATGAGGTGAGAGAGTGATGAGGTGAGAGAGTGATGAGGTGAGAGAGTGATGAGGTGGGAGAGGAGGGTGGAGGTTGGGTGAGAGAGTGATGAGGTGAGAGAGTGATGAGGTGAGAGAGTGATGAGGTGTGAGAGTGATGAGGTGTGAGAGGAGGGTGGAGGTTGGGTGAGAGTGTGATGAGGTGAGAGAGTGATGAGGTGTGAGAGTGATGAGGTGAGAGAGTGATGAGGTGGGAGAGTGATGAGGTGGGAGAGGAGGGTGGAGGTTGGGTGAGAGAGTGATGAGGTGAGAGAGTGATGAGGTGTGAGAGTGATGAGGTGAGAGAGTAATGAGGTGTGAGAGTGATGAGGTGGGAGAGTGGGCGGGGTGGGGGGGGGGAGACCTGAGGAGGTCGCAGCGTCCCGGGTCCACGGCACTGTAGACGGAGTTCTTGAGAGTGCGGCTCAGGTGCAGGGGGAACCAACAGACGGCGAACACCAACACCAGGCAGAAGACTGTCTTGGCGACCTCGCGTCGCTGCATTCACCACACACACACAGCCACAATCACCACACACACACAGCCACAATCACCACACACACACAGCCATAATCACTACACACACAGCCACAATCACCACACACACAGCCACAATCACCACACACACACAGCCACAATCACCACACACACACAGCCACAATCACCACACACACACAGCCACAATCACCACACACACACAGCCACAATCACCACACACACACAGCCACAATCACCACACACACACAGCCACAATCACCACAGACACACAGCCACAATCACCACACACACAGCCATAATCACTACACACACAGCCACAATCACCACACACACAGCCATAATCACTACACACACACAGCCACAATCACCACACACACAGCCACAATCACCACACACACAGCCACAATCAATACACACACAGCCACAATCACTACACACACAGCCACAATCACCACACACACAGCCACAATCACCACACACACACAGCCACAATCACCACTTACACACAGCCAGAATCACCACACACACACAGCCACAATCACCACACACACACAGCCATAATCACTACACACACAGCCACAATCACCACACACAGCCACAATCACCACACACACACAGCCACAATCACCACACACACAGCCATAATCACCACACACACACAGCCACAATCACCACACACACAGCCATAATCACCACACACACACAGCCACAATCACCACACACACAGCCACAATCACCACACACACAGCCACAATCAACACACACACAGCCACAATCACCACACACACACAGCCACAATCACCACACACACACAGCCACAATCACAACACACACACACAGCCACAATCACAACACACACACAGCCATAATCACCACACACACACAGCCACAATCACCACACACACACACAGCCACAATCACCACACACACACAGCCACAATCACCACACACACACAGAACCACAATCACCACACACAGCCACAATCACCACACAGCCACAATCACCACTTACACACAGCCAGAATCACCACACACACACAGCCACAATCACCACACACACACAGCCATAATCACTACACACACAGCCACAATCACCACACACAGCCACAATCACCACACACACACAGCCACAATCACCACACACACAGCCATAATCACCACACACACAGCCACAATCACCACACACACAGCCATAATCACTACACACACACAGCCACAATCACCACACACACAGCCATAATCCCTACACACACACAGCCACAATCACCACACACACAGCCACAATCACCACACACACACAGCCACAATTACCACACACACAGCCACAATCACTACACACACACAGCCACAATCACCACACACACAGCCACAATCACCACACACACACAGCCACAATCACCACACACACACAGCCACAATCACCACACACACACAGCCACAATCACCACACACACAGCCACAATCACCACACACACACAGCCACAATCACCACACACACAGCCACAATCACCACACACACACAGCCACAATCACCACACACACAGCCACAATCACCACACACACAGCCACAATCAACACACACACAGCCACAATCACTACACACACAGCCACAATCACCACACACACAGCCACAATCACCACACACACACAGCCACAATCACCACTTACACACAGCCAGAATCACCACACACACACAGCCACAATCACCACACACACACAGCCATAATCACTACACACACAGCCACAATCACCACACACAGCCACAATCACCACACACACACAGCCACAATCACCACACACACAGCCATAATCACCACACACACAGCCACAATCACCACACACACAGCCATAATCACTACACACACACAGCCACAATCACCACACACACAGCCACAATCACCACACACACAGCCACAATCAACACACACACACAGCCACAATCACCACACACACACAGCCACAATCACCACACACACACAGCCACAATCACAACACACACACAGCCACAATCACAACACACACACAGCCATAATCACCACACACACACAGCCACAATCACCACACACACACACAGCCAGAATCACCACACACACACAGCCACAATCACCACACACACACACAACCACAATCACCACACACAGCCACAATCACCACACACACACAGCCACAATCACCACTTACACACAGCCAGAATCACCACACACACACAGCCACAATCACCACACACACACAGCCATAATCACCACTTACACACAGCCAGAATCACCACACACACACAGCCACAATCACCACACACACACAGCCATAATCACTACACACACAGCCACAATCACCACACACAGCCACAATCACCACACACACACAGCCACAATCACCACACACACAGCCATAATCACCACACACACAGCCACAATCACCACACACACAGCCATAATCACTACACACACACAGCCACAATCACCACACACACAGCCACAATCACCACACACACAGCCACAATCAACACACACACAGCCACAATCACCACACACACACAGCCACAATCACCACACACACACAGCCACAATCACAACACACACACAGCCACAATCACAACACACACACAGCCATAATCACCACACACACACAGCCACAATCACCACACACACACACAGCCAGAATCACCACACACACACAGCCACAATCACCACACACACACACAACCACAATCACCACACACAGCCACAATCACCACACACACACAGCCACAATCACCACTTACACACAGCCAGAATCACCACACACACACAGCCACAATCACCACACACACACAGCCATAATCACTACACACACAGCCACAATCACCACACACAGCCACAATCACCACACACACACAGCCACAATCACCACACACACAGCCGTAATCACCACACACACACAGCCACAATCACCACACACACAGCCATAATCACTACACACACACAGCCACAATCACCACACACACAGCCATAATCACTACACACACACAGCCACAATCACCACACACACAGCCACAATCACCACACACACACAGCCACAATTACCACACACACAGCCACAATCACTACACACACACAGCCACAATCACCACACACACAGCCACAATCACCACACACACACAGCCACAATCACCACACACACACAGCCACAATCACCACACACACACAGCCACAATCACCACACACACAGCCACAATCACCACACACACACAGCCACAATCACCACACACACAGCCACAATCACCACACACACACAGCCACAATCACCACACACACAACCATAATCACCACACACACACAGCCATAATCACCACACACACACAGCCACAATCACCACACACACACAGCCACAATTACCACACACACACACAGCCACAATCACCACACACACAGCCACAATCACCACACACACACAGCCACAATCACCGCACACACACAATCACCACACACACACACAGCCACAATTACCACACACACACAGCAACAATCACAACACACACACAGCCACAATCACCACACACACAGTCACATTCACCACACACACACACAGCAACAATCACCACACACACACACAGCCACAATCACCACAACAACAACAACAATCGCCATTCGCCACCAAGTGGCGGTGACGTCACCACGACGCTTGTGCCAGGCCATGTGCACCTTGAGGCCACGTGAAGTGTCGAACGCCCGCGGGCAGGAGGTCACGGGGCAGACCCAGGTGCCACGGGTCGGCTGACTGAGATGACTGGCTGGTGCACCACCTGTGCCCCCTACTGTGCCAATCTGCTGTGCTTTAGCCACCCGGCGCTCCGCTCGCTGTTGTGAGCGTCGCTCCTCCGCCCTCCGTTGTTGTTGGAGGGCGACTACCTCCAACTGCCCAATAGCGTCCTTCACGAGCCTTATCCACAGAGGCCGATCTTGACACCGCTGGAACCAGTAATCGGCAAGTCCACTCAGCTCCACGTCCTCCTGTACCACATCACTCCATCTCTTCTCTAGCCCGTGCCGCGCCCGTTTAGCCCCCTCGATCCGGTAGAACAAAAGCTGTTTCGGCATGCGGTGGCTGGGCATGCGCGCTACATGACCCAGCCAACGCAGCCTTGCCTGCCGGAGGAGCTCACCGATGGGACCTAGCCCAGATCTTTCAAGGATTTGTGAGCTCCTCACACAATCCAGCCTGGTTAAACCCAGGATGGATCGTAGGCAGGCCAGCCTAAATGTTTCCAACCGGCGAAGATGCTCCATTAGGGGGGTCCACGTTTCGCAAGCGTGGAGAAGGGAGGGAATGACCGTGGTCGAGAAGACCTGAAGCTTACTGCAGAGCGACAGACCAGGTAGCTTCCACACAGCGTTACGCAACCGATGAAAAGATATTGCCGCTCAAATGATTTGGAGTGAGACCTCTGCTGTTAAACTGGAGCCGGTCATAAGCACACTGCCCAAGTATGGGAAACTCTCCACTCTCTCCACAACTGCCCCATCACCGATTGGGTGTTGTGGGGGTGGAGTGTCCGATGGTTCAAAATACCCAGGCAGGTGCTTAGTTTTGGTGGGGCTGATGGTAAGGCCCCATCTCTTAGTGGCACGCTCCAGTCTCAGCAGCAGCATCTCCAACTCCTCCTGTGAATGAGCAGCTATTACCACATCATCGGCATACATAACGTGGTTGAGCAATAGGGAGCCATCCCTTGACAGCACCCGGGCATCGATCAGCCTCCCATTATATCTGTACCAAATGGAGATTCCCCCGGTACAGCTATTGAAGGCTTCACGAACTACGTGGTCAAAATAGATGTTAAATAATGTGGGAGCCAGAGGACATCCCTGTCGCACCCCAAGGTGCACAGGGAATGGCTCTGACTCCCGGCCACGTAGTTTTACCCGGGCCCGCTCACCACCATGAAGGTCATTAATGATCGTGAGCAGAGGGTCAGGGACTCCAAAAGCACGAAGAACAACCCAGAGCCCAGGCCTACTGATGGTATCATAGGCCTTGACCAGGTCAATAACTTTCGATTTAAAGCAGGTCAATAACGCAGAGATGTAGGTCTTGCTGGAATTCGCTACACCTCTGCTGTAGCAGACGGATAGAAAATATGGCATCTGTGCAGGACCGCCCTTTCCTGAAACCGCATTGGGGCTCCGCAAGCCTCTTCTCAGCGTCCCTGGCAAGGCGATGTTGAATAATCCTTGCCAGAACCTTTCCCGGCACACTGAGGAGTGAGATGCCCCTGTAGTTGTTACAGTCTGTGCGGTCCCACTTCTTAAAGAGGGGGACCACCAGGGCATCCTTCCAATCCTGGGGAACCCGTCCAGTGGTCCAGACTGTTGTTATGATGTCATATAGGGCAGTCTGTGCACAAACGCCACCATCCCTCAGCATTTCACCTTGGGAGATCATCTCTGCCCGCTGCCTTTCCTGGTCTCAAACTCCGGATCGCCTTCAGTACTTCCTCAACAGATGGTACTTCAGCCAGCCACTCACGGGGGTGACTTCTTCCAATATTTGAGGTACCGCAGCTTCAGCAGGGTCATCCTCAATTTGTGCCACGATGTTGTCCTGACTGAGGGATTTTCCCTTACCCAGGACCTCACAGAAATGCTCAGCAAATCTGCAAACCTGTTCCTGGGGGTCGGAGATTGGACCACCGTTTTTTCCCCTAATGATGGTAATGGGTGTGGTGCTGCAGGTTACTTTTTTGATTGAGTTAAATAGAGTTTTGTGATGGTGGGCCACTAAGGCAGACTCCATCTCCTTAGCAACCTGCGACCACCACCCATCCTTGCAGCGCCTCACGTCTCTCCGAACCTCCGAGCGAAGGCTGCGGTAAGCCTCCTCATTCTCTGACGTAGGATTCTGTAGCCGATGACAGTGGGCCTGTCGCTTTTTCTCAACTATCCTGAACACCTCCTCTGTCAGCCAGGGTATCTGGGGAGGTCTGGACCACGTTCCCAAAGCAGCTATTGCAGCTGCATGAGTCACAGTCCTAAACCTCGCCCATTTACCCTCGACATCAGGAGGAGTGGGGGACGATGCCACCCCCAGCCGCAAGCGATGATGAAATTCTTGCTTGCAACTTTCATCAGATAACTGAGACCAGGCCACTTTAG
The DNA here is from genome assembly GCF_048934315.1 of Petromyzon marinus. NCBI lineage: Eukaryota > Metazoa > Chordata > Hyperoartia > Petromyzontiformes > Petromyzontidae > Petromyzon > Petromyzon marinus. Next base: position 9,161,936 of record NC_133684.1, read on the forward strand.
GTTGGAATGGGGTCCTGGGTGTACACCCACCACCGGAGTGGAAGGATGGTGAGAGGGCAGATCAGCTCCACGGTAGGTCCTGGTGTCAAGGACATGGGCTCGCATCCACTGGTCCGTCACTATGTAGTCCAGCAGATGTTCTTGCTTTGACCCGGCATGCATCCAAGATATTGTGTGGATGCGCCGATGCCGGAACGGCGTGTTGGTAATTACAAGCCCATGGGCTGCACAAAAATCTAGCAGCCTCCTACCGTTGTTATTGAGCTGATCTGGCCCATGCCCTCCAATCACCCCAGACCAGTGCATTGAAGTCACCCAACAAGATGACTCTATCCCGCGGGGCCACTTTAGCCAGCACCTGTGACAGGGGATCATAGAAGGCATCTGACTCATCTGGTTTGCCTGCATCCCTCCACGGATGTTCATCTTCGGTGGGGGCATAAGTAACCACGACCACCACTCCTCGCCTCCGGTTGATGGGAAGGCGTGCCCAAAGTAGCCTGGGGCTTACAGCTTCCCACACCTCACTGCCACGATGTTCCATTAGGGGGGTCCACGTTTCGCAAGCGTAGAGAAGGGAGGGAATGACCGTGGCCGAAAAGACCTGAAGCTTAGTGCGGAGCGACAGACCAGGTAGCTTCCACACAGCGTTACGCAACCGATGAAAAGATATTGCCACTCGACTGATTCAGAGTGAGACCTCTGCTGTTAAACTGGAGCCAGTCATAAGCACACTGCCCAGGTATGGGAAACTCTCCACTCTCTCCAGAACTGCCCCATCACCGATTGGGAGTTGTGGGGGTGGAGTGTCCGATGGTACAAAATACCCAGGCAGGTGCTTAGTTTTGGTGGGGCTGATGGTAAAGCCCCATCTCTTAGTAGCACGCTCCAGTCTCAGCAGCAGCATCTCCAACTCCTCCTTTGAATGAGCAGCTATTACCAAATCATCGGCATACATAACGTGGTTGAGCAATAGGGAGCCATCCCTTGACCGCACCCGGGCATTGATCAGCCTCCCATTATATCTGTACCATATGGAGATTCCCCCGGTACAGATATTGAAGGCTTCACGAACTACGTGGTCAAAATAGATGTTAAATAATGTGGGAGCCAGAGGACATCCCTGTCATACCCCAAGGTGTACAGGGAATGGCTCTGACTCCCGGCCACGTAGTTTTACCCGGGCCTGCTCACCATCATGAACGTCCTTACTGATCGTGAGCAGAGGGTCAGGGACTCCAAAAGCACGAAGAACAACCCAGAGCCCAGGCCTACTGATGGTATCATAGGCCTTGACCAGGTCAATAACTTTCGATTTAAAGCTTTCGTGACTGCAAGGATTCATCTTCTTTGGTTCTTTCGGTAAAGTCACGTAGAATGAGAATACAATAATAAATTGATAAAATAAAATAACACAATAATATTCTCACGTGAGAATATTATTGTGTTATTTTAATAATTAATTTACCGAAAGAACCAAAGAAGACAGGTCAATAACGCAGAGATGTAGGTCTTGCTGGAATTCCCTACACCTCTGCTGTAGCAGACGGATAGAAAATGTGGCATCTGTGCAGGACCGCCCTTTCCTGAAACCGCATTGGGGCTCCGCAAGCCTCTTCTCAGCGTCCCTGGCAAGGCGATGTTGAATAATCCTTGCCAGGACCTTTCCCGGCACACTGAGGAGTGAGATGCCCCTGTAGTTGTTACAGTCTGTGCGGTCCCCCTTCTTAAAGAGGGGGACCACCAGGGCATCCTTCCATTCCTGCGGAACCTGTCCAGTGGTCCAGACTGTTGTTATGATGTCATATAGGGCAGTCTGTCCACAAACGCCACCCTCCCTCAGCATTTCGCTTGGGAGATCATCTCTGCCCGGTGCCTTTCCTGGTCTCAGACTCCGGATCGCCTTCAGTACTTCCTCAACAGATGGCACCTCAGCCAGCCACTCACAGGGGGTGACTTCCTCCAATATTTGAGGCACCGCAGCCTCAGCAGGGTCATCCCCACTTTGTGCCACGATGTTTTCCTGGCTGAGGGATTTTCCCTCCCCCAGGACCTCACATAAATGCTCAGCAAATCTGCAAACCTGTTCCTGGGGGTCGGAGATTGGATCACCGTTTTTTCCCCTAATGATGGTAATAGGTGTGGCGCTGCAGGTTACTTTTTTGATGGAGATAAATAGAGTTTTGTGATCGCGGGCCACTGAGGCAGACTCCATCTCCTCAGCAACCCGCGACCACCACCTATCCTTGCAGCACCTCACGGCTCTCCAAACCTCTGAGCGAAGGCTGCGGTAAGCCTCCTCATTCTCTGACGTAGGATTCTGTAGCCGATGACAGTGGGCCTGTCGCTTTTTCTCAACTTTCCTGAACACCTCCTCTGTCAGCCAGGGTCTCTGGGGAGGTCTGGACCGCGTACCCAAAGCAGCCATTGCAGCTGCATGAGTCACAGTCCTAAACCTCGCCCATTTACCCTCGACATCAGGAGGAGTAGGGGACGATGCCAACCCCAGCCGCAAGCGAAGATTAAATTCTCGCTTGCAACTTTCATCAGATAACTGAGACCAGGCCACTTTAGGTTGGAATGAGGTCCTGGGTGTACACCCACCACCGGAGTGGAAGAATGGCAGGCGCATCTTACAGATGACTAGTCGATGGTCAGAGGGCAGATCAGCTCAACTGTAGGTCCTGGTGTCAAGGACATTAGTTCGCATCCGCTGGTCCGTCACTATGTAGTCCAGCAGATGTTCTTGCTTGGACCCGGCATGCATCCATGATGTTGTGTGGATGCGCCGATGCCGGAACAGCGTGTTGGTAATTACAAGCCCGTGGGCTGCACAAAAATCTAGCAGCCTCCGACCGTTGTTATTGAGCTGATCTGGCCCATGCCCTCCAATCACTCCAGACCAGGTGCCAGCATCATGACCAACTCGGGCATTGAAGTCACCCAACAAGATGACTTTATCTCGAGAGGCCACTTTAGCCATCACCTGTGGAGGTCATAGAAGGCATCTGACTCATCGGCTTTGCCTGGATCCCTCCACGGATGTTCGTCTTCGGTGGGGGCATAAGTAACCACGACCACCACTCCTCGCCTCCGGTTGATGGGAAGGCGAGCCCAAAGTAGCCTGGGGCTTACAGCTTCCCACACCTCACTGCCACGCTCCCACGCCCCCTTCATTCTTTTGTTCAAAAGAAGAGCCACACCCTGTTGTTTGGCAGTCTGCTGCCCCGAGTAGAGGACTGTCCACCCCTCATGGTGGCCGGAACCAGAACCGGTCCACCGGACCTCCTGAATGCCACAGAGATCCAGGCGGCACCGGTCCAGCTCCCGAATGAGGATTGGCAGCCTCTCCTCCGCAGTGAGCATTCGAACATTCCACGTGGCCACACGAAGTGGCTTTTTTTTGTTTCTGGAGGAGCCTCGAGGGTAGAGATTCAATCTCCTGGCTCCGCCAATTGGGGTTTGGCCAGGAGACGTCATAGACGTCTGTCCCCCCGGGGCCTCCGTCACAAGCTTATTAGTACTTTTTTTTATTCATGGTTTCGTGGTAAAAATGTTGAAGGTGGAGGGGTTACCAGCCCCTCGCACCCGTCCAGAGCCCCCGTATAGCCCCTGTAGTGGTCACAGACGCCATGAGAGGAGGGGCCAATCGGAATTGGCGCTCCCCCCACAGCCACAATCACTACATACACACAGCCACAATCACCACACACACAGCCACAATCACTACACACACAGCCACAATCACTACACACACAGCCACAATCACCACACACACAGCCACAATCACTACACACACACAGCCACAATCACCACACACACAGCCACAATCACTACACACACAGCCACAATCACTACACACACACAGCCACAATCACCACACACACAGCCACAATCACTACACACACACAGCCACAATCACCACACACACAGCCACAATCACTACACACACACAGCCACAATCACTACACACACAGCCACAATCACTACACACACAGCCACAATCACCACACACACAGCCACAATCACCACACACACACAGCCACAATTACTGCACACACAGTCACAATCACCACACACACAGCCACAATCACTACACACACAGCCACAATCACCACACACACAGCCACAATCACTACACACACAGCCACAATCACTACATACAATTACCACACACAATAACAGCACCGCCACAATAACCACGCACCAGAACCACACAGTAAACCACCAGGAGCAGATACAAAACCGCCAGAACTAGATACAGACCCCACCATCACCAGATATCGAACCACCAGATCAGATACCGAATCATCAGTAGCAGACACCGAACCATCATATCCAGATGCCGAAACGTCAAATCCAGATACTGAACCCAGACACCGAACCATCAGTTCCAGATACCGAACCACCAGAACCAGATCGAGAACCACCATTGCCAAACCCCCACCGCCACCACCACTACCACCGACCCCACCGCCACCACCACGGCCACCACCACCGCCACCACCGACCCCACGGCCACCACCACCACCACCGCCACCACCGCCACCGCCACCACCACCACCACCGCCACCACCGCCACCACCACTACCACCGACCCCACCGCCGCCACCGCCGCCGCCGCCACCGCCACCACCACCACGGCCACCACCGCCACCACCACCACCGCCACCACCACCGCCACCACCACGGCCACCGCCACCGCCACCACCACCGTCACCACCACCACGGCCACCACCACCACCACTGCGCTGCACCTGCTTGAGGTGGTCGCTGAGCGAGAGGCGGAGGTCTCCGCGCTTCCGGCTGAGCATCTCACACGCCATGAGCGAGTAGAAGGCGCCGGTGCAGGCGAGCGGCATGCAGTAGTAGAACCCCAGCAGCCACCAGTCCTTGGCCACCTTGTACACCTGGGCGGGCGGGCGGCACGGGTGGTGTTTGTTGTCGTGCCGGGATCGTGGTGAGGTGTCACACGGTGTGCTGTGTGTGGTGCGTGGCTCACGCTGTGCGGCTCGTGTTGTACCGTGTCACTGTGTCGGTGTCGCTGTGTTAGTGTCACTGCGTCACTGTGTCACCGTATCAGTGCGTCAGTGCCACTGTGTCAGTGTGTCAGTGCCACTGTGTCAGGGTTTCAGTGTCACCGTGCCGTCAGTGTCACCACGTGACCCTGTCACCGTGCCGTCAGTGTCACCACGTGACCCTATCACCGTGCCGTCAGTGTCACCACGTGACCCTATCACCGTGCCGTCAGTGTCACCGTGCCGTCAGTGTCACCACGTGACCCTGTCACCGTGCCGTCAGTGTCACCACGTGACCCTATCACCGTGCCGTCAGTGTCACCACGTGACCCTATCACCGTGCCGTCAGTGTCACCGTGCCGTCAGTGTCACCACGTGACCCTGTCACCGTGCCGTCAGTGTCACCACGTGACCCTATCACCGTGCCGTCAGTGTCACCACGTGACCCTGTCACCGTGCCGTCAGTGTCACCACGTGACCCTATCACCGTGCCATCAGTGTCACCACGTGACCCTATCACCGTGCCGTCAGTGTCACCACGTGACCCTATCACCGTGCCGTCAGTGTCACCGTGCCGTCAGTGTCACCACGTGACCCTATCACCGTGCCGTCAGTGTCACCACGTGACCCTATCACCGTGCCGTCAGTGTCACCGTGCCGTCAGTGTCACCACGTGACCCTATCACCGTGCCGTCAGTGTCACCGTGCCGTCAGTGTCACCACGTGACCCTATCACCGTGCCGTCAGTGTCACCACGTGACCCTATCACCGTGCCGTCAGTGTCACCACGTGACCCTATCACCGTGCCGTCAGTGTCACCGCGCGCAACACGCAGCACACGCACGCGCATGAAGGCGCCGCTCTGCTGCGGCGCGAGCATGCAGGTGCGCAGGGTGACCCCGCGGTATTCCGAGACGAGGAGGTCGAAGCCGACGGCCTCAGGCGCCGCCAGCAGCAGCGAGAGCAGCCAGATGGCGACGATCTCGAGCGCCGTGCACACCGGGACGCCCATGCCCTGGATGCGGCTCCAAGACGCCACCGCGCGGTACCTGCGGCATAGCGGGGGGTGGTGGGGGGGGTAGGTGAGTGGGTAGGCGAGTGGGTAGATGAGTAGGTGAGTGGGTAGATGAGTAGGTGAGCGGGTAGGTGAGTGGGTAGATGAGTAGGTGAGTGGGTAGGCGAGTGGGTAGATGAGTAGGTGAGTGGGTAGATGAGTAGGTGAGTGGGTAGGTGAGTGGGTAGATGAGTAGGTGAGTGGGTAGGTGAGTAGGTAGATGAGTAGGTGAGTGGGTAGATGAGTAGGTGAGTGGGTAGGTGAGTGGGTAGATGAGTAGGTGAGTGGGTAGGTGAGTAGGTGAGTGGGTAGGTGAGTGGGTAGATGAGTAGGTGAGTGGGTAGGCGAGTGGGTAGATGAGTAGGTGAGTGGGTAGATGAGTAGGTGAGTGGGTAGGTGAGTGGGTAGATGAGTAGGTGAGTGGGTAGGCGAGTGGGTAGATGAGTAGGTGAGTGGGTAGATGAGTAGGTGAGTGGGTAGGTGAGTGGGTAGATGAGTAGGTGAGTGGGTAGGCGAGTGGGTAGATGAGTAGGTGAGTGGGTAGATGAGTAGGTGAGTGGGTAGGTGAGTGGGTAGATGAGTAGGTGAGTGGGTAGGTGAGTAGGTAGATGAGTAGGTGAGTGGGTAGATGAGTAGGTGAGTGGGTAGATGAGTGGGTAGGTGAGTGGGTAGATGAGTAGGTGAGTGGGTAGGTGAGTGGGTAGATGAGTAGGTGAGTGGGTAGGCGAGTGGGTAGATGAGTAGGTGAGTGGGTAGATGAGTAGGTGAGTGGGTAGGTGAGTGGGTAGATGAGTAGGTGAGTGGGTAGGTGAGTAGGTAGATGAGTAGGTGAGTGGGTAGATGAGTAGGTGAGTGGGTAGGTGAGTGGGTAGATGAGTAGGTGAGTGGGTAGGTGAGTAGGTGAGTGGGTAGGTGAGTAGGTGAGTGGGTAGGTGAGTGGGTAGATGAGTAGGTGAGTGGGTAGGTGAGTGGGTAGATGAGTAGGTGAGTGGGTAGATGAGTAGGTGAGTGGGTAGGTGAGTGGGTAGATGAGTAGATGAGTGGGTAGATGAGTAGGTGAGTGGGTAGGTGAGTGGGTAGATGAGTGGGTAGATGAGTAGATGAGTGGGTAGATGAGTAGATGAGTGGGTAGATGAGTAGGTGAGTGGGTAGGTGAGTGGGTAGTTGAGTAGGTGAGTGGGTAGATGAGTGGGTAGATGAGTAGGTGAGTGGGTAGGTGAGTGGGTAGATGAGTAGGTGAGTGGGTAGGTGAGTGGGTAGGTGAGTTGGTAGATGAGTAGGTGAGTGGGTAGATGAGTGGGTAGGTGAGTGGGTAGATGAGTAGGTGAGTGGGTTGATGAGTGGGTAGATGAGTAGGTGAGTGGGTAGGTTAGTGGGTAGGTGAGTGGGTAGATGAGTAGGTGAGTGGGTAGATGAGTGGGTAGGTGATTGGGTAGATGAGTAGGTGAGTGGGTAGATGAGTAGGTGAGTGGGTAGATGAGTGGGTAGGTGAGTGGGTAGATGAATAGGTGAGTGGGTGAGTGAGTAGATGAGTAGGTGAGTGGGTAGGTGAGTGGGTAGATGAGTAGGTGAGTGGGTGAGTTGGTAGATGAGTAGGTGAGTGGGTAGGTGAGTGGGTAGATGAGTAGGTGAGTGGGTAGATGAGTAGGTGAGTGGGTAGGTGAGTGGGTAGATGAGTAGGTGAGTGGGTAGGTGAGTGGGTAGATGAGTTGGTGAGTGGGTAGATGAGTAGGTGAGTGGGTAGGTAAGTACGTGAGTGGGTGAGTGGTAGTGGAGCGGTTAGCACGCTGCGCTACGAACCTGCAGACCCGAGTTCGATTCCCGCTCACGGCCAACGCCAGTGACGATTATCTGAACCGCTCCTGGGCCTCCCCTAGGTAGATTCAGCCTCAAATGAATACAAATGAATAAACACCGCCACTGGAGAGACAAAGGCGGCCGGGCGTGGTGCTGGCCACCCACCCCCTGGTGTGCCGTGCCGGCCTTCATAGGTGCTCGCTAACAGCACTTGCCCCAACAGTCTGTTAAGGCGATACGGGGGATCTTTGTCTTTGTATAGGATATAATCAGGTGGATTAGTGAATATTGTAGTAGATTCAGTGAGGAGTTTGTAGGTGAATGGCTGAATAGGCGAATAGGTGGATAAACTCGTGGGTTAAGCGAGTATGTGGGTAGGGGGGCAGGTATGTGAGTGAATAGGTGAGTGCGTAAACAGGTGAGCGAGTAGGCGAGTGTGTGGGTAGGTAAGTAAGTGGGTAGGTGAGTGAAGGTGTGAGTGTGTAGATAGGTGAGCGAGTAGGTGAGTGGGTGAGTGGGTAGGTAAGCGAGTGGGTAGGTAAACCCGTGGGTGTGTGAGCGGGTAGGAGAGGGCACCTGTCCACGCTGAGCGCGCACAGACTCAGCACCGTGATCCCCACGGACGCTTTCTGCACGAACGGCACCGCCTTGCAGAGTGCCACGCCGAACGGCCAATCCTCGGCCAGGAGCTGCGTCCCGGTGAGGCGTGGACAGGGGAGACACCACGGGTGAGCGGCGATAACGACCTCGGTGAGCTCGCCCACAGCCGAGACGCGCGAACCGCGACCGCACGGAAAGTCGTGAACACGCGGGGTGGCCCTGCCCGTGTGCCACTCGTGATCACGTGGGGTGGCCCTGCCCGTGTGCCACTCGTGATCACGTGGGGTGGCTCTGCCCGTGTGCCACTCGTGATCACGTGGGGTGGCCCTGCCCGTGTGCCACTCGTGATCACGCGGGGTGGCATTGCCCGTGTGCCACTCGTGAACACGTGGGGTGGCATTGTCCGCGTGCCACTCGAGATGACGTGGGGTGGCCCTGCCCGTGTGCCACTCGTGAGCACGCGGGGTGGCATTGTCCGCGTGCCACTCGTGATCACGTGGGGTGGCATTGCCCGTGTGCCACTCGTGAACACGTGGGGTGGCATTGTCCGCGTGCCACTCGTGATCACGTGGGGTGGCCCTGCCCGTGTGCCACTCGTGAGCACGCGGGGTGGCCCTGCCCGTGTGCCACTCGTGAACACGCGGGGTGACATGCCGAGTGCGATCCACGCCTCGTGACCGGGTTAGACCACGTGGCGGTAAATAGTTCTAGTCACTGACCATCCACCACCAGGCGACGAGATTTGTCACGGTTACATTCACATCGTCGATGTTATCGACCAAATTCTGACCTCACCGGTGACCAATCAAGACGTGACGTGCCTGGAACCAATTTGAGCGACACACGGCGAATTTTCGCTCATTCTGCGCTCCTGCGAGCTTCAACAACAACAACATCGTCATCAGAGGCGGCGGTGCGGGGGGCGGAGGCAGGACAAGGAGTGAACTCGCAAGCGGCGAGAGAAGATCTCGCCTTGTACACCGACACGGGCAGCGCGATGACGATGTAGAGGAGGTCGCCCAGGGCCAGGCTGCCGATGAGCGCGTTGGGTCCGTTGCGCATCCGCTTGTTGCGCCAGATGATCCTGAGCAGCGTGGCGTTCCCCACGAGGCCCACCACGAAGACGGCGCTCGACACCGCCGTGTTCACCGCCTTGAACGTGCGACGGATCTCCAGCTGGCGCGCGCACGGAGCCCTCCACGGCGGCGGGCCCCGTGCACGCGTCCCGTTCCCCGGGGCCCGGGGGACCACGCCGCCGCCGATAACGATGTTGCCGAAGCTGCCGCTGCTAACAATGTCGCTGCTATTGCTGCTGCTGCTGCCGTTACCCTTGGCGATGCCGATGATTCTGGTTGCCGTCGGGTGCCCGGTTGAGCGAGGGATCGGGGGTTCCTCGGCAGAGGGGGTGGCGCCCCCCATTTGGGGGGCCGGCGTGGCGCCGGTGTCGTGGAGGGTCACTGCCTGCGCCCCGAGGCAGCTCAGCATGAGCATGATCAGCAGCAGCCCCGACATCGCCATCGTCATCAGCCGAGTAGCAGTAGCAGCAGCAGGAGGAGGAGGAGGAGGCGGAGGCGCCATGCGCGATGTGAAGGGTCCCGGGGAGGCGCGGAGGTTTTGGAAGGAGGAGGGGGTTGGGTGAGATGGGGGAGGGAGATGGAGGGGGGGTGTGGGGGGATCAGGGGGGTGTGAGATGGGGGAAGGAGATGGGGGGGGATCAGGGGGGTGTGAGGGGGGGGGGGGTCTCTGTGCAGTGCGCGCCCCCGGGATGTGATCTATACACGGGCAGTGAGCGATGACGTCTCCTCCGGGCATCACCTCGCCTCCAATCCCCTCTCCTCGTTCTCGCCACCTCGTCACCCTGAACCCCTTCCTCGTCGCCTTTCACGATCGCCTCACCTCATCCCCCTCGTTCTACCTTCATCGCCGCCCACCTCCTCGCGTCTCCCTGTCCCCTCGCTCCCCTCGCACTCCTCCTCCTAGCCGCACGTGGTTTACTCACAGCGAAACACTGGGACCCCCACCACCACCACCACCACCCACCACCACCTCTTCGTCTTCTTCGTCAGCTGCGATGAGGAGTCAGTCACAAGGCGGTGCTTGTTTGTCCCCTTCACGCATCTACTTTGCGTGAGGGGTGGGGGGGGTGGAACATTCAAACACCACGAAAATAACAGAGCCCGTGTCAAGAATTGAACCCAGGCGCTCTTGATGCGAGGTTCAAGTGTTGGCACAGCGACGCGCTGCCGCCCCAAGGCGACACGACTTGGTTGACGTGCGATGCCCAAGTGCAAAGCAACTTCACCATGACCGCGAATGCTTCCCTACATCTTTAAAGTGTCAGAATTGTGCTCCCCAAATCGTAGAGCCACCCCAACCCTGACCTGGTCTCTCCCACACACTCTTGACTATCTCCTCACCCTATCTCCCACACACTCCTCACCCTATCTCCCACACACTCTTGACTATCTCCTCACCCTATCTCCCACACACTCCTCACCCTATCTCCCACACACTCTTGACTATCTACTCACCCTATCTCCCACACACTCTTGACTATCTCCCACACACTCTTGACTATCTCCCACACACTCTTGACTATCTCCCACACACTCTTGACTATCTCCTCACCCTATCTCCCACACACTCTTGACTATCTCCTCACCCTATCTCCCACACACTCCTCACACTATCTCCCACACACTCTTGACTATCTCCTCACCCTATCTCCCACACACTCTTGACTATCTCCTCATCCTATCGCCCATACATTGTGTAAAACTCATCAACCTGTCACCAGCCCCTGCCTAACAAATGCTACAGCCTCACCCCTAACCCTCACTATCCCTCACCCCTAACCCTCACTATCCCTCACCCCTGACCTTCACTATCCCTCACCCCTAACCCTCACTATGCCTCACCCCTAACCCTCACTATCCCTCACCCCTAACCCTCACTATCCCTCACCCCTAACCCTCACTATCCCTCACCCCTAACCCTCACTATCCCTCACCCCTAACCCTCACTATCCCTCACCCCTAACCCTCACTATCCCTCAACCCTGACCCTCACTATCCCTCACCCGTGACCCTCACTATCCCTCGCCCGTGACCCTTACTATCCCTGCTGTTTGCGTGGTAGTTTGTTATCCTTCCTCCGCACCTCCGATTAGCGCGGTTGGCTCCGTACGGTGCGAAAGAAGTCCAACACACACACATACATACTGTGTGTCAACCCATGGCACCAGAGTCTATCCCGTGACCCGCTGCTTGCTGCCAGCAGCGAGAGCCTCCCACGCTTCACGCGACGGCCTCAAGGTGCACCTAGCCTGGCACAAGCGCTTTGTTCCGACTTCACCCACGGGGCTTCTTCTCGGCAGGCCCCAGTGGAGGCGTCGTCTCAGGCTCGACTCCGCGCGTGCGTCCACCTCCTCCACCTCCTCCTCCACCTCCTCCTCCCGTCTCCTCTCGGTGTCGTTCCAAGCGCTTCTTTTACGCACTTCCCAGTGTTCGTTCCACGCTCTCATCCGTCTGAGCCACCGACGCCGGCTCTTGGGTCGAGCGGCTCAGGCGCAGCCCCTGCAATCGCTCGCTCTACGCCTCTGCCAGCGGAAGCTCCTTGGCGAGAGGGAGCACGGGAGAGGCCCGTCTCGAGTGGCGTCTGGCCGGGAGTTCAACGCTGGCCAGGAGGTCTTGGAAGACGTCGGAGGATACGCACACTCGACACCCCTTCAAGACGCCAAACAAACGGTGATCCCATTACATCTGCCGGGTGGACAGAGGCCGGCCGGACGGGGGTGGGGTGGGGGGGAGTAAGGAACTCGCACCGTTGTTTCGACTGCCGCGACGGGAGATTGCGCCCGCGACCTCTGCCTTGCCAGGACCACGTGGGCCTCTCAGTCTCTAAGCTGTAGGCACGGGGGCCGCTCGCCGTGTCTCGCGTTTTTAGGGGGGGTGGGGGGGGGGCAGGGGACCCCCTCCGACTTCCCTGGCGCTTTCCCACGCCGAGGCGGCGGGGATAGAGGGGGGCTCGAGGAGAGGAGCGTTGGAGGGTTGTGGGGGTCCGTGCCCCCCCCCCCCCCGAGGGCTATCACATGAGCAGCGGCGTGACCGGACCGGGCGCTCTCGGACCCCACGTGTGCACAGGGGCCCCTTTGTTCCCGGGGCCTCTCCCGCCTCCGACCCCTGTCCGCGTGCCTCCTTGCCCCGGGGCTCCTGGTTGTCCCCCCCCCCAACACCGCCGCCCCCTCCCCCCTGACCCGCCCAGCAAGAGCCTCTTCCCTCAAAGCCCACGGGGTCCCTAAGTGCCCTCGGGGCACCGGTGTACAGGTGACACACGGGCGTGTAAGTTAGACACCGTGTAGAGGTGGGACACGTGTACACGTGACACACGAGGTGTAAGTTAGACACCGTGTAGAGGTGGGACACGTGTACACGTGACACACGTGGTGTAAGTTAGACACCGTGTAGTGGTGAGACACGTGTACACGTGACACACGAGGTGTAAGTTAGACACCGTGTAGAGGTGAGACACGTGTACAGGTGACACACGAGGTGTAAGTTAGACACCGTGTTGAGATGAGACACGTGTACAGGTGACACACGTGGTGTAAGTTAGACACCGTGTAGTGGTGAGACACGTGTACACGTGACACACGGTGTGTAAGTTAGACACCGTGTAGAGGTGGGACACGTGTACACGTGACACACGTGGTGTAAGTTAGACACCGTGTAGTGGTGAGACACGTGTACAGGTGACACACGTGGTGTAAGTTAGACACCGTGTAGTGGTGAGACACGTGTACACGTGACACACGGTGTGTAAGTTAGACACCGTGTAGAGGTGGGACACGTGTACACGTGACACACGAGGTGTAAGTTAGACACCGTGTAGAGGTGGGACACGTGTACACGTGACACACGTGGTGTAAGTTAGACACCGTGTAGTGGTGAGACACGTGTACACGTGACACACGAGGTGTAAGTTAGACACCGTGTAGAGGTGGGACACGTGTACAGGTGACACACGTGGTGTAAGTTAGACACCGTGTAGTGGTGAGACACGTGTACACGTGACACACGGTGTGTAAGTTAGACACCGTGTAGAGGTGGGACACGTGTACACGTGACACACGTGGTGTAAGTTAGACACCGTGTAGTGGTGAGACACGTGTACACGTGACACACGTGGTGTAAGTTAGACACCGTGTAGTGGTGAGACACGTGTACACGTGACACACGGTGTGTAAGTTAGACACCGTGTAGAGGTGGGACACGTGTACAGGTGACACACGTGGTGTAAGTTAGACACCGCGTAGAGGTGAGACACGTGTACACGTGACACACGAGGTGTAAGTTAGACACCGTGTTGAGATGAGACACGTGTACAGGTGACACACGTGGTGTAAGTTAGACACCGTGTAGTGGTGAGACACGTGTACACGTGACACACAGTGTGTAAGTTAGACACCGTGTAGAGGTGGGACACGTGTACACGTGACACACGTGGTGTAAGTTAGACACCGTGTAGTGGTGAGACACGTGTACACGTGACACACGGTGTGTAAGTTAGACACCGTGTAGAGGTGGGACACGTGTACAGGTGACACACGTGGTGTAAGTTAGACACCGCGTAGAGGTGAGACACGTGTACACGTGACACACGTTGTGTAAGTTAGACACCGTATAGTGGTGAGACACGTGTACAGGTGACACACGATGTGTAAGTTAGACACCGCGTAAAGGTGAGACACGTGTACACGTGACACACGTGGTGTAAGTTAGACACCGTGTAGAGGTGGGACACGTGTACACGTGACACACGGTGTGTAAGTTAGACACCGCGTAGAGGTGAGACACGTGTACACGTGACACACGAGGTGTAAGTTAGACACCGTGTAGAGGTGACACGCGTGTACAGGTGACACACGAGGTGTAAGTTAGACACCGTGTAGAGGTGGGACACGTGTACACGTGACACACGAGGTGTAAGTTAGACACCGTGTAGTGGTGAGACTACACAAAGCCGTCTCTAGGGTACGGCGAATGGGGGGGGGGGGGGGGGCTACCGGAGCTTAGACGAAAACGGTGTCAGATGTCAGACTGTACTTCTGGTTTAGTTTGAAGGCGTCGGAGGGGGGCCCACAAGGTGTGATTTGCCCCGGGGCCCCCCACACCCTCTATGTACAGGTGACGCGCGGTTACAGGTGAGATCCCGGAGCTACTGCTGAGGAACCCCAGCGGAGGAGGACGAGGCGGGGGGGTGCGGGCGGCCGACCACGCTCCGCGACCCCCCCCCCCCCCGAGGTCCCGACCCCCCACGCCTCGCATTGGGGTGAGTGGCGGGGAGCTGCCACGAAGCAAACGGCAATGAAGCTTCGTCCGGAGCGACTTGGGCAATTGTTTGACTTGGGCAGAGAGAGGGGGGAGGACTGGAGAGGAGGGGGGGGGGCGTCTCCGATAGACGCGGTCAGAAGCCAGGGTCCCGTTGGGTGCCGTGGGGTCACGTGTGCGTGTGTGTGTCAGTGCGCACGTGTGCGTGTTAGTGAGCATTTGTGTTTGTCAGTGAGCACGTGTGTATCAGTGAGCACGTGTGTAACAGCGAGCACGTGTGTGTCAGTGAGCACGTGTGACAGTGAGCACGTGTGTATCAGTGAGCACGTGTGACAGTGAGCACGTGTGTATCAGTGAGCACGTATCAGTGAGCAGGTGTGACAGTGAGCACCTGTATCAGTGTGCACGTATGTATCAGAGAGCACGTGTGTGACAGTGTGCACATGTGTGTCAGTGTGCACGTGTGTGTCAGTGAGCACCTGTATCAGTGTACACGTGTGTGATAGTGTGCACGTGTATCAGTGAGCACGTGTATCAGTGAGCACTTGTGTCAGTGAGCACGTGTGTATCAGTGAGCACGTGTATCAGTGTGCACGTGTGTGACAGTGTGCACGTGTGTGACAGTGTGTACGTGTGTGTCAATGAGCACGTGTGTGTCAATGAGCACGTGTATCAGTGAGCACGTGTATCAGTGAGCACGTGTATCAGTGAGCACGTGTATCAGTGTGCACGTGTGTGACAGTGTGCACGTGTGTGTCAGTGAGCACGTGTGTATCAGTGAGCACGTGTGTGTCAATGAGCACGTGTGTGTCAGTGAGGACGTGTGTGTCAATGAGCACGCGTGTGTCAGTGAGCACGTGTGTATCAGTGAGCACGTGTGTGTCAGTGAGGACGTGTGTGTCAGTGAGCACGGGTGTCTTTGTTTGTCAGTGCGCACGTGCGTCTTTGCTATCATATGCGTGCACGTGTGTGTATGGGTGTGGGGAGCGGTGGTGTAGCGGTTAGCGCGCTGCGCTATGAACCTGGCGACCCGGATTCGATTCCCGCTCACGGCCACCAACACCAGTGACGATTATCTGAACCGGTCCTGGGCCTCCCCTAGGTCGACTCAGCCTCAAAAGAGAACCTGGTGCCGTGTGTAAACATCGCTGGCCACCCACCCCCTCGTGTACCGTTCCGGCCTTAATAGGTGCTCGCTAACAGCACTTGCCCCTACAGTCTGTCCAGACTTTACGGGTGTTCTTTGTCTTTGTGCGCGCGGTAGCGGAGCGGTTAGCGACCCGAGCTCGATTCCCGCTCACGGCGACGACAATTATCTGAACCGGTCCTGGGGCCTCCCCTAGGTCGACTCGGCCTCAAATGAGTAGCTGCTGCGGTGTCTAAACGTTTCCACTCGGGAGACAAGCGGCGACCAGGCGTGGTGCTGGCCGTCCATTCTCTCTCTCTCTCTCGTGCCCATCGCCGGCCCTAATCGGTGCTCGCGGACAGCAAACTTGCATCAAAAGTCTGTTCAGCCTACACGGGCGATCTGTGTGTTTATTGAGTTCTATTCATAGCCGCCGTTGCCGGAGCAGCGACGTCCGCTAGTCGCCTGGGGTCTCACTTCACGCCGGACAATTAAAGTTCTGTCTTGTCTTTATCCTTCTCGTGTTGTCTTCTTCCTCCTCGCCGCCTCCTTCTACGCAAAAATTCTACGTAAAAAAAATGTCTACATGAATGTTCTACAAAAAAAAAATATTCTACGTGAAGATTATTCGTAAAGATTATTCATGAAGATTCTACATACAGATTATTCATGAAGATTCTACATAAAGATTCTTCATGAAGATTCTACATAACGATTCTTCATGAAGATTCTACATAAAGATTAGTCATAAATATTCTACATAAAGTTTCTACATAAAGATTCTACATAAAGATTCTACGTAAAGATTCTCCCCCAAGAGCATTTCACAGGCATATAGCCTCGAACGGAGTGTTGCTATCAACGCTCACCTATGAAGACCGGCGTGGCACACGAGGGGGTGGGATGGCCAACACCACGCCCGGCCTCCTTTATCTCTCCAGTGGCGATGTTTCCACATCGCAACCAGGCACTGATTTAAGGCCGAATCGTCGACCTATAGGGAGAGGCCCGGGACCGGTTCAAAGAATCGTCAGTGTTGTTGGCCGTGAGCGGGAATCGAACTCGGTTCACCAGGGTCGTAGCGTAGCGCTAACCGCTACACTACCGCTCCCCACGCACAGACCCATATACAAAGACAAAGACACCCCATATAGCCTTAACAGACTGTTGGGGCAAGTGCTGTTAGCGAGCACCTATGAAGGCCAGCAGAGCACACGAGGGGGTGGGTGGCCAGCACCACCCCCCAGCCGCCTTTGGCTCCCGAGTGGCGATGTTTTTACGCACCGCACTAGATACATATTTGAGGCTGAGTCGACCTAGGAGAGGCCTAGGGACGTTTCAGATAATTGTCACTGGTGTTGGCGGTGAGCAGGAATCGAACTTGCGTCGCCAGGTTCGTAACGCAGCGCGCTAACCGCTACACTACACACACGCCCACAGACACATACAACAACCGCCATTCGCCACTAAGTGGCGGTGACGTCACCACGACGCTTGTGCCAGGCTATGTGCACCCTGAGGCCACGTGAAGTGTCGAACGCCCGCTGGCAGGAGGTCACGGAGCAGACCCAGGTGCCACGGGTCGACTGACTGAGATGACTGGCTGATGCACCACCTGTGCCCCCTACTGTGCCAACCTGCTGTGCTTTAGCCACCCGGCGCTCCGCTCGTTGTTCTGAGCGTCGCTCCTCCGCCCTCCGTTGTTGTTGGAGGGCGACTGCCTCCAACTGCCCAGTAGAGTCCTTCACGACCCTCCTCCACGGAGGCCGATCTTGACACCGCTGGTACCAGTCATCGGCAGGTCCACTCAGCTCCACGTCCTCCTGTACCACATCACTCCATCTCTCTCTAGCCCGTGCCGCGCCCGCTTAGCCCCCTCAATCCGGCCGAACAAAAGCTGTTTCGGCATGCACACTGGCACACACACACTGGCACACACACAGCCATACACACTGGCACACACACACACACCCATACACACAATGGCACACACACATATACACACTGGCACACACACACCCATACACACACTGGCACACACACACCCATACACACACTGGCACACACACACACACCCATACACACACTGGCACACACACACCCATACACACACTGGCACACGCCCACAGACCCATACACACACTGGCACACACACACCCATACACACACTGGCACACACACACCCATACACACACTGGCACACACACACACAAACACACATACACCCATACACACACATACACACACTGGCACACAAACAGATTTATAGACACTGACATAGCGCTCACGCCGTGGAATGTCCAGTGTTCACTGCCCGCGGGGTTCAGATCCGTGACCTCAATAACCTCTTTGTGTTTCCTGCGAGAGGGGGAGCGGTAGGGAGGGGAGAGAGGGAAGGGTCACGCCGACACCCCCCCCCCCCCCGGAGAGCGGAGTGGACACGGGGGGGGGGCACACGGAGGGCATTGTCAGCCAAATCACGCGGCACCGCGCACAACACTGGCACCCTGACAACACACTGGCACACACACAACACACTGCCACACAACACACTGGTACACTCACAACACACTGGCACACTCACAACACACTGGCACCCTGACAACACACTGGCACACACACAGACACACTGACACACTCACAGACACACTGACACACTGACACACTGACACACTCACAACACACTGACACACTCACAACACACTGACACACTCACAACACACTGACACACTCACAACACACTGACACACTCACAACACACTGACACACTCACAACACACTGACACACTCACAACACACTGACAAACTCACAACACACTGACACACTCACAACACACTGACACACTCACAACACACTGGCACACACACAAAAGACCCCCCGTATAGCCTTAACAGACTGTAGGGGCAAGTGCTGTTAACGAGCACCTATGAAGGCCGGAAC
The DNA here is from genome assembly GCF_048934315.1 of Petromyzon marinus. NCBI lineage: Eukaryota > Metazoa > Chordata > Hyperoartia > Petromyzontiformes > Petromyzontidae > Petromyzon > Petromyzon marinus. Next base: position 9,180,801 of record NC_133684.1, read on the forward strand.
GGTACACGAGGGTGTGGTTGGCCAGCACCACGCCCGACCGCCTTTGTCTCCCTAGTGGCAATGTTTACACACCGCACCAGGTACTCATTTGAGGCTGAGTCGACCTAGGGGAGGCCCGGGACCGGTTCAGATAATCGTCACCGGTGTTGGCCGTGAGCGGGAATCGAACTCGGGTCGCCAGGTTCATAGCGCAGCGCGCTAACCGCTACACTATCGCTCACAACACACTGACACACTCACAACACACTGGCACCCTGACAACACACTGACACACTCACAACACACTGACACACTCACAACACACTGACACACTCACAACACACTGGCACACTCACAACACACTGGCACCCTGACAACACACTGACACACTCACAACACACTGACACACTCACAACACACTGACACACTCACAACACACTGGCACACTCACAACACACTGGCACCCTGACAACACACTGACACACTCACAACACACTGGCACACTCACAACACACTGGCACCCTGACAACACACTGACACACTCACAACACACTGACACACTCACAACACACTGACACACTCACAACACACTGGCACACTCACAACACACTGGCACCCTGACAACACACTGACACACTCACAACACACTGGCACACTCACAACACACTGGCACACTCATAACACTCTGACACACTCACAACACACTGACACACTCACCACACACTAGCACCCTGACAACACACTGACACACTCACAACACACTGGCACCCTGACAACACACTGGCACACTCACAACACACTGGCACACAACACACTGACACACTCACAACACACTGACACACAACACACTGGTACACTCACAACACACTGACACACTCACAACACACTGGTACACTCACAACACACTGACACACTCACAACACACTGGAACACACACAACACACTGACACACTCACAACACACTGACACACTCACAACACACTGACACACTCACAACACACTGGCACACACACAACACACTGACACACTCACAATACACTGGCACACTTACAACACACTGGCACACTCACAACACACTGACACACTCACAACACACTGACACACAACACACTGACACACTCACAACACACTGGCACACTCACAACACACTGACACACAACACACTGACACACAACACACTGACACACAACACACTGGCACCCTGACAACACACTGGCACACTCACAACACACTGACACACAACACACTGACACACTCACAACACACTGACACACAACACACTGACACACTCACAACACACTGACACACAACACACTGACACACTCACCACACACTGGCACCCTGGCAACACACTGGCACACTCACAACACACTGGCACACAACACACTGACACACTCACAACACACTGACACACAACACACTGACACACTCACAACACACTGACAGACAACACACTGACACACACACAACACACTGACACACTCACAACACACTGACACACTCACAACACACTGGCACACACAACACACTAGCACCCTGACAACACACTGGCACACTCGCAACACACTGGCACACACACAACACACTAACACACTGACACACACACAACACACTGACACACTCACAACACACTGACACACTCACAACACACTGGCACACACAACACACTGACACACTCACAACACACTGGCACACTCACAACACACTTCCACACACACAACACACTGACACACAACACACTGGTACACTCACAACACACTTCCACACACACAACACAATGACACACAACACACTGGTACACTCACAACACACTGGCACAGACAACACACTGGCACACACAACACACTGACACACTCACAACACACTGGCACACACACAACACACTGACACACTCACAACACACTGACACACTCACAACACACTGGCACACTCACAACACACTGACACACTCACAACACACTGGCACACTCACAACACACTTCCACACACACAACACACTGACACATAACACACTGGTACACTCACAACACACTTCCACACACACAACACAATGACACACAACACACTGGTACACTCACAACACACTGGCACACAGACAACAACAGCCACCATTCGCCACTAAGTGGCGTTGACGTGAACACAGCGATTTGTTTGCCAGGGTAGGTGCACTTTGAAGTCTCGTGAAGTGTCGAAGGCCCGCTGGCAGGATATCACGGGACAGACCCGGGTGCCATGGGTTGACTTGATGTGCCAGGCTAGGTGCAGGATGTCACGGAACAGACCCGGGTGCCATGGGTTGACTTGATGTGCCAGGCTAGGTGCAGGATGTCACGGGACAGACCCGGGTGCCATGGGTTGACTTGATGTGCCAGGCTAGGTGAAGGATGTCACGGGACAGACCAGAGTGCCATGGGTTGACTTGATGTGCCAGGCTAGGTGCAGGATGTCACGTGACAGAACCCGGGTGCCATGGATTGACTGAGATGGCTGGCAGATGCACCATCTGTGTCCCCTACTGTGCCAACTTGCTGCGTCTGAGACGCCCAGCGCTCCGCTCGTTGTGTTGAGCGCTGCTCATCTGCTCTCGGATGTTGTTGGAGAGTGACTGCCTCCAACTACCCAGTAGCATCCTTCACGAGTTTCCTCCACAGAGGCCGACCTTGACACCGCTTGTACCAGGCACCTAGCCTGGCACATCAGGTCAACCCGTAACACCTGGGTCTGTTCGGAGACCTCCTGCACCTAGCCTGGCACATCAAGTCAACCCGACCTCCTGCACCTAGCCTGGCACATCAAGTCAATCCGTCCTCCTGCACCTAGCCTGGCACGCCAAGTCAACCCGTAACACCTGGGTCTGTCCCGCGACCTCCTGCACCTAGCCTGGCACGTCAAGTCAACACGTAACACCTGGGTCTGTCCGGAAACCTCCTGCACCTAGCCTGGCACGTCAAGTCAACACGTAACACCTGGGTCTGTCTCGCGGCCTCCTGCATCTAGCCTGGCACATCAGGTCAACCCGTAACACCTGGGTCTGTCCCGCGACCTCCTGCACCTAGCCTGGCACGTCAAGTCAACCCCTCCTCTTGCACCTAGCCTGGCACATCAAGTCAACCCGTCCTCCTGCACCTAGCCTGGCACATCAAGTCAACCCGTCCTCCTGCACCTAGCCTGGCACATCAAGTCAACCCGTAACACCTGGGTATGTCCCGTGCGCTGCCAGTAGCGAGCCTTCGGCACTTAACGCGACGGCCTCAAGGTACACCTAGCCTGGCACCAGCGCCGTGCCACGTCACTGCCGCTTGACGGCTGCTCCGGCCCGTGACTCTCTGCGCCGCGCGTGGTCACATCCCGAGACGGGCCGCCAGGGGGCGCGATGGCCCCCCTGGTGGAGCGGGCCGGGGCGCCCGACGATGAATCAATTCACAATAGAGGTGTTTCTTTTGGGGTTAGATTACGTAAATGTGTTCATGTGTCGCAGAAACCCGCCACCACCCGACACAACCCGCCACTACTCGACACAGACACACACACATCTGGCAGTCGCCTGATGAAGCTGGTTGTAATTACTGGCGAAGCGTCGTACTCGGTTTGTAAATGTTGTGGCGTGGCTCTCCAACGCACCGGTGTGCTGTACTAGTGACGAATTGGCCACGTTCTGTTTACGTGACAACCCTTACTAGTTGGCTGTGTCGGGTGGTGGCGGGTTTTAACGACACATTTATATATTTACGCGATCTAACCCAACCCCCCCCCCCCCCCCCCTCTGTTATGGATGATATTGGTCGCGAAACCCTGGCACGTGTTAAACTGATGAGCCAAATTTCAAGGTTGACAATCGCGAGCCAATCAATCAATTGACGCGAGCAAGGACCGGTCCGTGCTGAGACGAGCCCCGCGGGGACCGTGAGACGCCGATTGTCACTGGCATCGTTCTGGCACAGGAAGAAGAGCTTAGCGGCTCATCGGATTTCTTTTTCAAGCCCCGCCTTTCTCTGTCTATTTAAGACCTTGACACAGAGATGATGCTTCACTGTGTGCTTGTCTCTCTCCATGTGTCTCTATGCTAACTCGTTCTGCTTGGATGTCTATATATGTGTATGCGGTCTGTATATATTTTTAAAAAAATTAAATTTCACACTTAACTTGCAATTTAGTAATCTTTGAAATAAGCGTAATCAACCAGAACCATGCGTTAATTGTGTTTTGACCGACCGTCTGTGTTGCGTTATATGGTTTACAAATTTTGCTAAACCCTGTTTGGTTTAGTGTGCTCCCCAGTCTCTCTCTCTCTCTCTGTGTATCCCCTGTTGTATCTGTGTCTGTATATATATCTGCGGTTATGTGTCCCCTCCGTCTCGTAAATTTAGCTCTTCTGTACCTGATGACGATTGCTTGTGTTGCAATCGAAACGTCGTACGCTATTATGCAATTTTATTATTTCTTATTTCTACGTGACTTTACCGAACAAAACAAAAAAAATATTCCTGCAGTCACGAAAGCTCCAAATTAAAGTTTCATAAAAAATAAAAAATAAACTTGCTGATTCTGCTCCGAACGTGAAGTTTCGGGCCAGCCCGACTCGCTGCGTGTTGTTGAGCCGCAAGCTCAACCAGCTCACGTCACGGGCCAAGTTGCGTTTGCGCCAATTTCCCATTCGGCGCTTCATTTCTATAACCTTCTTTCATTTATTTCTTGATTTGAAGCTTTCGTGACTGCAGGAATCCATACTCTTTGGTTCTTTCGGTAAAGTCACGTGGTAGGTATAAAGTAAAAAGAACCAAAGGAGTAATTTTGTTTTTGCATTTTGTCTTTTTTTTTTAGTGTCCCGGATCACTCTTTGAATGGACTTGATCTGGTGCAAATTCCACATTACTGCGGCGGGAGCTTGGTGCCTTCCCTCCACAAACTTGTGGTTACTCAACCAATTAACCAACACTCTAATTACCCGGTCGAATAATCAATCGACCAATCAGTTCATTACTCACTTACACAATTAATTCAGGCGTATAATCGATCATGAACATGGACTCGTGCGACTGACGAGTTACACGTGCTGTGAAAATCGACGCGATTCCCGATTCATTGGGGCAGGTGGAGGATAAGGGATGAAAATCATCCAGTGTGCTGACCGCGAGGGATAGCTACGGCGAGGAATTCATCCAGCAGCGGATAAACCATGGCTCGTGATCATACACGCGCGCGCACAGGGGATACTTACAAGGTACACACAGACACACAAGACAAAGATCTCCCATATAACCATAACTGACCGTTGGGGCAAGTGTACAGCCATACAAAGACAATGATACCCCGAAAAAAGCCTGCCCAGATTGTCGGGGCAAGTGCTGTTACCGAGTACCCCACGAAGGCCGTCACGGCACACGAGGAGGTGGGTGGCCAGCACCACGCCCGGCTGCCTTTGTCTTCCCAGTGGCGATGTTTACTACACACCGCACCAGGTACTTCTTTGAGGCTGAGCCGACCTAGAGGAGGCTCAGGACCGGTTCAGATAATCGTCACTGGTGCTTGCCGTGAGCGGGAATCGAACCCGGGTTACCGGGTTCGTAGCGCAGTGCGCTAAGCGCTGCACTACCGCTTGCCACACCCATACACGTGCACGCATATACATATATACACACGCACGCATATACATATATACACACGTGCACACTGACACACACACGTGCACACTAACACATGCGTGCACACTAACACACTAACACACACACTAACACACACGTGCACACTAACACACACGTGCACACTAACACACACGTGCACACTAACACACACGTGCACACTAACACACACACTAACACACACGTGCACACTAACACACACACTAACATACACGTGCACACTAACACACACGTGCACACTGACACACACACGTGCACACTAACACGCACGTGCACACTGACACACACACGTGCACACTAACACACACACGTGCACACTAACACACACGTGCACACTAACACACACACGTGCACACTAACACACACGTGCACACAAACACACACACTAACACACACGTGCACACTAACACACACGTGCACACTGACACACACACGTGCACACTAACACACACACGTGCACACTAACACACACGTGCACACAAACACACACGTGCACACTAACACACGCGTGCACACTAATACACACATGCACACTGACACACACGCACGTGCACACTAACACACACACACGTGCTCACTGACACGCACACAAGTGCTCACTGACACACACACACACGTGCTCACTGACACACACACACGTACTCACTGACACACACACGTGCTCACTGACACACACACACACGTGCTCACTGACACACACGTGCTCACTGACACACGCACGTGCTCACTGACACACACACACGTGCTCACTGATACACACACACACGTGCTCACTGACACACACACACGTGCTCACTGACACACACACGTGCTCACTGACACACAGTGCTCACTGACAAACACGTGCTCACTGACACACACACGTGCTCACTGACACACACACACACGTGCTCACTGACACACACACACGTGCTCACTGACACACACACACACACGTGCTCACTGACACACACACACACGTGCTCACTGACACACACACGTGCTCACTGACACACACACGCGCGTGCTCACTGACACACACACACGTGCTCACTGACGCACACACACACACGTGCTCACTGACACACACACACACACACGTGCTCATTGACACACACAGACACACACGTGCTCACTGACACACACGCACGTGCTCACTGACACACACACACGTGCTCACTGACACACACACACGTGCTCACTGACACACGCACGTGCTCACTGACACACACACACACGTGCTCACTGACACACACACACGTGCTCACTAACACACACACACGTGCTCACTGACACACACACGCGCGTGCTCACTGACACACACACACGTGCTCACTGACACACACACACACGTGCTCACTGACACACACACACACGTGCTCATTGACACACACAGACACACACGTGCTCACTGACACACACGCACGTGCTCACTGACACACACACACGTGCTCACTGACACACACGCACGTGCTCACTGACAGACACGCACGTGCTCACTGACAGACACGCACGTGCTCACTGACACACACACACGTGTTCACTGACACACACGCACGTGCTCACCGACACACACACACGTGCTCACTGACACACACACACGTGCTCACTGACACACGCACGTGCTCACTGACACACACACACGTGCTCACTGACACACACACACGTGCTCACTGACACACACACACGTGCTCACTGACACACATACACGTGCTCACTGACACACACACACACACGTGCTCACTGACACACACACACACACACGTGCTCACTGACACACACACGCGCGTGCTCACTGACACACACACACGTGCTCACTGACACACACACACACACGTGCTCACTGACACACACACACACACACGTGCTCATTGACACACACAGCCACACACGTGCTCACTGACACACACGCACGTGCTCACTGACACACACACACGTGCTCACTGACACACACGCACGTGCTCACTGACAGACACGCACGTGCTCACTGACAGACACGCACGTGCTCACTGACACACACACACACGTGCTCACTGACACACACGCACGTGCTCACTGACACACACACACGTGCTCACTGACACACACACACGTGCTCACTGACACACGCACGTGCTCACTGACACACACACACACGTGCTCACTGACACACACACACGTGCTCACTGACACACACACACGTGCTCACTGACACACACACGTGCTCACTGACACACACACACACGTGCTCATTGACACACACAGACACACACGTGCTCACTGACACACGCACGTGCTCACTGACACACACACACGTGCTCACTGACACACACGCACGTGCTCACTGACAGACACGCACGTGCTCACTGACAGACACGCACGTGCTCACTGACACACACACACACACGTGCTCACTGACACACACGCACGTGCTCACTGACACACACACACGTGCTCACTGACACACGCACGTGCTCACTGACACACACACACACGTGCTCACTGACACACACACACACGTGCTCACTGACACACACGTGCTCACTGACACACACACACGTGCTCACTGACACACACACAGACACACACGTGCTCACTGACACACACACACACGTGCTCACTGACACACACACACACGTGCTCACTGACACACACACACGTGCTCACTGACACACACACACACACGTGCTCACTGACACACACACACATGCTCACTGACACACACACGTGCTCACTGACACACACACGTGCTCACTGACACACACACGTGCTCACTGACACACACACACGTGCTCACTGATACACACACACACACACACGTGCTCACTGACACACACACGTGCTCACTGACACACACACACGTGCTCACTGATACACACACACACACGTGCTCACTGACACACACACACACGTGTTCACTGACACACACGTGCACACTAACACACACACGTGCTCACTGACACACACACACGTGCTCACTGATACACACACACACGTGCTCACTGACACACACACGTGCACACTAACACACACACGTGCACACTAACACACACACGTGGTCACTGACACACACGCACGTGCTCACTGACACACACACACGTGCTCACTGACACACACGCACGTGCTCACTGACAGACACGCACGTGCTCACTGACAGACACGCACGTGCTCACTGACACACACACACGTGCTCACTGACACACACACACGTGCTCACTGACACACACACACGTGCTCACTGACACACGCACGTGCTCACTGACACACACACACACGTGCTCACTGACACACACACACGTGCTCACTGACACACACACGCGCGTGCTCACTGACACACACACACGTGCTCACTGACACACACACACACACGTGCTCACTGACACACACACACACGTGCTCATTGACACACACGCACGTGCTCACTGACACACACACACGTGCTCACTGACACACACGCACGTGCTCACTGACAGACACGCACGTGCTCACTGACAGACACGCACGTGCTCACTGACACACACACACACGTGTTCACTGACACACACGCACGTGCTCACCGACACACACACACGTGCTCATTGACACACACACACGTGCTCACTGACACACGCACGTGCTCACTGACACACACACACACGTGCTCACTGACACACACACACGTGCTCACTGACACACACACACGTGCTCACTGACACACACACACGTGCTCACTGACACACATACACGTGCTCACTGACACACACACACACGTGCTCACTGACACACACACACACACGTGCTCACTGACACACACACGCGCGTGCTCACTGACACACACACACGTGCTCACTGACACACACACACACACGTGCTCACTGACACACACACACACACACGTGCTCATTGACACACACAGCCACACACGTGCTCACTGACACACACGCACGTGCTCACTGACACACACACACGTGCTCACTGACACACACGCACGTGCTCACTGACAGACACGCACGTGCTCACTGACAGACCCGCACGTGCTCACTGACACACACACACACACACGTGCTCACTGACACACACGCACGTGCTCACTGACACACACACACGTGCTCACTGACACACACACACACGTGCTCACTGACACACTCACGTGCTCACTGACACACACACACACGTGCTCACTGACACGCACACACGTGCTCACTGACACACACACACGTGCTCACTGACACACACACACACACGTGCTCACTGACACACACACACACACGTGCTCATTGACACACACAGACACACACGTGCTCACTGACACACGCACGTGCTCACTGACACACACACACGTGCTCACTGACACACACGCACGTGCTCACTGACAGACACGCACGTGCTCACTGACAGACACGCACGTGCTCACTGACACACACACACACACGTGCTCACTGACACACACGCACGTGCTCACTGACACACACACACGTGCTCACTGACACACACACGTGCTCACTGACACACACACACACGTGCTCACTGACACACACGTGCTCACTGACACACGCACGTGCTCACTGACACACACACACGTGCTCACTGATACACACACACACGTGCTCACTGACACACACACACGTGCTCACTGACACACACACGTGCTCACTGACACACAGTGCTCACTGACAAACACGTGCTCACTGACACACACACGTGCTCACTGACACACACACACGTGCTCACTGACACACACACACGTGCTCACTGACACACACACACACACGTGCTCACTGACACACACACACACGTGCTCACTGACACACACACGTGCTCACTGACACACACACGCGCGTGCTCACTGACACACACACACGTGCTCACTGACGCACACACACACACACGTGCTCACTGACACACACACACACACACGTGCTCATTGACACACACAGACACACACGTGCTCACTGACACACACGCACGTGCTCACTGACACACACACACGTGCTCACTGACACACACGCACGTGCTCACTGACAGACACGCACGTGCTCACTGACAGACACGCACGTGCTCACTGACACACACACACACACGTGCTCACTGACACACACGCACGTGCTCACTGACACACACACACGTGCTCACTGACACACACACACGTGCTCACTGACACACGCACGTGCTCACTGACACACACACACACGTGCTCACTGACACACACACACGTGCTCACTGACACACACACACGTGCTCACTGACACACACACGCGCGTGCTCACTGACACACACACACGTGCTCACTGACACACACACACACGTGCTCACTGACACACACACACACGTGCTCATTGACACACACAGACACACACGTGCTCACTGACACACACGCACGTGCTCACTGACACACACACACGTGCTCACTGACACACACGCACGTGCTCACTGACAGACACGCACGTGCTCACTGACAGACACGCACGTGCTCACTGACACACACACACGTGTTCACTGACACACACGCACGTGCTCACCGACACACACACACGTGCTCACTGACACACACACACGTGCTCACTGACACACGCACGTGCTCACTGACACACACACACGTGCTCACTGACACACACACACGTGCTCACTGACACACACACACGTGCTCACTGACACACATACACGTGCTCACTGACACACATACACGTGCTCACTGACACACACACACACACGTGCTCACTGACACACACACACACACACGTGCTCACTGACACACACACGCGCGTGCTCACTGACACACACACACGTGCTCACTGACACACACACACACACGTGCTCACTGACACACACACACACACACGTGCTCATTGACACACACAGCCACACACGTGCTCACTGACACACACGCACGTGCTCACTGACACACACACACGTGCTCACTGACACACACGCACGTGCTCACTGACAGACACGCACGTGCTCACTGACAGACACGCACGTGCTCACTGACACACACACACGTGCTCACTGACACACACGCACGTGCTCACTGACACACACACACGTGCTCACTGACACACACACACGTGCTCACTGACACACGCACGTGCTCACTGACACACACACACGTGCTCACTGACACACACACACGTGCTCACTGACACACACACACGTGCTCACTGACACAGACACGTGCTCACTGACACACACACACACACGTGCTCATTGACACACACAGACACACACGTGCTCACTGACACACGCACGTGCTCACTGACACACACACACGTGCTCACTGACACACACGCACGTGCTCACTGACAGACACGCACGTGCTCACTGACAGACACGCACGTGCTCACTGACACACACACACACACGTGCTCACTGACACACACGCACGTGCTCACTGACACACACACACGTGCTCACTGACACACGCACGTGCTCACTGACACACACACACACGTGCTCACTGACACACACACACACGTGCTCACTGACACACACGTGCTCACTGACACACACACACGTGCTCACTGACACACACACAGACACACACGTGCTCACTGACACACACACACACGTGCTCACTGACACACACACACACGTGCTCACTGACACACACACACGTGCTCACTGACACACACACACACACGTGCTCACTGACACACACACACATGCTCACTGACACACACACGTGCTCACTGACACACACACGTGCTCACTGACACACACACGTGCTCACTGACACACACACACGTGCTCACTGATACACACACACACACGTGCTCACTGACACACACACACACGTGTTCACTGACACACACGTGCACACTAACACACACACGTGCTCACTGACACACACACACGTGCTCACTGATACACACACACACGTGCTCACTGACACACACACGTGCACACTAACACACACACGTGCACACTAACACACACACGTGGTCACTGACACACACGCACGTGCTCACTGACACACACACACGTGCTCACTGACACACACGCACGTGCTCACTGACAGACACGCACGTGCTCACTGACAGACACGCACGTGCTCACTGACACACACACACACACGTGCTCACTGACACACACACACGTGCTCACTGACACACACACACGTGCTCACTGACACACGCACGTGCTCACTGACACACACACACACGTGCTCACTGACACACACACACGTGCTCACTGACACACACACACGTGCTCACTGACACACACACGCGCGTGCTCACTGACACACACACACGTGCTCACTGACACACACACACACACGTGCTCACTGACACACACACACACGTGCTCATTGACACACACGCACGTGCTCACTGACACACACACACGTGCTCACTGACACACACGCACGTGCTCACTGACAGACACGCACGTGCTCACTGACAGACACGCACGTGCTCACTGACACACACACACACGTGTTCACTGACACACACGCACGTGCTCACCGACACACACACACGTGCTCATTGACACACACACACGTGCTCACTGACACACGCACGTGCTCACTGACACACACACACACGTGCTCACTGACACACACACACGTGCTCACTGACACACACACACGTGCTCACTGACACACACACACGTGCTCACTGACACACATACACGTGCTCACTGACACACACACACGTGCTCACTGACACACACACACACACGTGCTCACTGACACACACACGCGCGTGCTCACTGACACACACACACGTGCTCACTGACACACACACACACACGTGCTCACTGACACACACACACACACACGTGCTCATTGACACACACAGCCACACACGTGCTCACTGACACACACGCACGTGCTCACTGACACACACACACGTGCTCACTGACACACACGCACGTGCTCACTGACAGACACGCACGTGCTCACTGACAGACACGCACGTGCTCACTGACACACACACACACACGTGCTCACTGACACACACGCACGTGCTCACTGACACACACACACGTGCTCACTGACACACACACACACGTGCTCACTGACACACTCACGTGCTCACTGACACACACACACACGTGCTCACTGACACGCACACACGTGCTCACTGACACACACACACGTGCTCACTGACACACACACACACACGTGCTCACTGACACACACACACACACGTGCTCATTGACACACACAGACACACACGTGCTCACTGACACACGCACGTGCTCACTGACACACACACACGTGCTCACTGACACACACGCACGTGCTCACTGACAGACACGCACGTGCTCACTGACAGACACGCACGTGCTCACTGACACACACACACACACGTGCTCACTGACACACACGCACGTGCTCACTGACACACACACACGTGCTCACTGACACACGCACGTGCTCACTGACACACACACACACGTGCTCACTGACACACACACACACGTGCTCACTGACACACACGTGCTCACTGACACACACACACGTGCTCACTGACACACACACAGACACACACGTGCTCACTGACACACACACACACGTGCTCACTGACACACACACACACGTGCTCACTGACACACACACACACGTGCTCACTGACACGCACACACGTGCTCACTGACACACACACACGTGCTCACTGACACACACACACACACGTGCTCACTGACACACACACACACACGTGCTCATTGACACACACAGACACACACGTGCTCACTGACACACGCACGTGCTCACTGACACACACACACGTGCTCACTGACACACACGCACGTGCTCACTGACAGACACGCACGTGCTCACTGACAGACACGCACGTGCTCACTGACACACACACACACACGTGCTCACTGACACACACGCACGTGCTCACTGACACACACACACGTGCTCACTGACACACGCACGTGCTCACTGACACACACACACACGTGCTCACTGACACACACACACACGTGCTCACTGACACACACGTGCTCACTGACACACACACACGTGCTCACTGACACACACACAGACACACACGTGCTCACTGACACACACACACACGTGCTCACTGACACACACACACACGTGCTCACTGACACACACACACGTGCTCACTGACACACACACACACACGTGCTCACTGACACACACACACATGCTCACTGACACACACACGTGCTCACTGACACACACACGTGCTCACTGACACACACACGTGCTCACTGACACACACACACGTGCTCACTGATACACACACACACACGTGCTCACTGACACACACACGTGCTCACTGACACACACACACGTGCTCACTGATACACACACACACACGTGCTCACTGACACACACACACGTGTTCACTGACACACACGTGCACACTAACACACACACGTGCTCACTGACACACACACACGTGCTCACTGATACACACACACACGTGCTCACTGACACACACACGTGCACACTAACACACACACGTGCACACTAACACACACACGTGCTCACACACACACACGTGCTCACGCGCCTGCACTATTTATGACCGCGCTGCGCCCTCCACCCCCGCGACTCGAGCCCGCAGTGCTGCTGCTGCTTCTCCTTATTCTTGTTGTTGTTGTGATTGTTGTTGTTGTTATTGTGATTGTTGTTGTTGTCTGCGGAGGGGGGTGAAGGAGGAGGGGGGAGGAGGAGGGGGGAGCGAGGGGCGGGGTTGGGGAAAGTGCATCGGAATGCGGCGTGCGACTCAGAGAGAGGGGTTCTGAGAGCGAGGGGTCTCGGAGCCAGGGGGTCTATGAGAGAAGGGGTCAATAATTGAGGGGGTCTGGGGGCGAGCGAGTCTTTGAATGAGGGGGTATATGGTCAAAGGGGACTATGAGAGAGGGGGTTAATCAGCGATGGGGTCTATGAGAGAGGGGGTCTATGAGAGAAGGGGGGTATGAGCAAGGGGGTCTATGAGTGAGGGGGTCTGAGAGAGGGGGTCTGAGAGAGGGGGTCTATGAGAGAGGGGGGGTCTATGAGCAAGGGGGTCTATGAGTGAGGGGGTCCATGAGCGAGGGGGTCTGAGAGGGGATCTATGAGAGAGGGGGGGGGGTCTGAGAGAGGGGGTCTATAAGCGAGGGGGTCTATGAGTGAGGGGGTCTATGAGTGAGGGGGTCTATAAGAGAGGGGGGGTCTATGAGTAAGGGGGTCTATGAGTGAGGGGGTCTGAGAGAGGGGTCTATAAGCGAGGGGGTCTATGAGCAAGGGGGTCTATGAGCGAGGGGGTCTATGAGCGAGGGGGTCTATGAGAGAGGGGGGTCTATGAGTAAGGGGGTCTATGAGAGAGGGGGTCTATGAGCGAGGGGGTCTATGAGTGAGGGGGTCTATGAGAGAGGGGGGTCTATGAGTAAGGGGGTCTATGAAAGAGGGGGTCTATGAGCGAGAGGGTCTATCAGCGAGGGGGTCTATGAGTGAGGGGGTCTATGAGAGAGGGGGTCTATGAGTAAGGGGGTCTATGAGAGAGGGGGTCTATGAGCGAGGGGGTCTATGAGCGAGGGGGTCTATGAGTGAGGGGCCGCGGGGACTGCAATTAGCGCGAGACGACACCGCGGGGAGGCGAGGCCCCGTGAATAATTGACGCGGCGCGGCCATGAATGAGTAACCAGTCAGGGGGCGGGGCCAGAGCGGCTGCCCCCGCCCCGTGACCACCCCCGCCCCCTCCCCTGCGCGTGACCACCACTCCCCTCCCTCCACCTGTGTCTCTCTCCACCTGTCTCTCTCTCCACCTGTCTCTCTCTCCACCTGTGTCTCTCTCCACCTGTCTCTCTCTCCACCTGTGTCTCTCACCATCTGTGACTCTCCCTCCACCTGTGTCTCTCTCTCCACCTGTCTCTCTCTCCACCTGTGTCTCTCTCCACCTGTGTCTCCACCTGTCTCTCTCTCCACCTGTGTCTCTCTCTCCACCGGTGTCTCTCTCCACCTGTCTCTCTCTCCACCGGTGTCTCTCTCCACCTGTCTCTCTCTCTCCACCTGTCTCTCCCTCCACCTGTGTCTCTCTCCACCTGTGTCTCTCTCCCTCCATCTGTTTCTCTCCACCTGTCTCTCTCTCCACCTGTGTCTCTCTCCCTCCACCTGTGTCTCTCTCCACCTGTCTGTCTCTTCACCTGTCTTCACCTGTCTCCACCTGTGTCTCTCGCCACCTGTGTCTCTCTCCCTCCACCTGTGTATCCACCTGTCTCTCTCTCCACCTGTGTCTCTCTCTACCTGTCTCTCTCCACCTGCGTCTCTCCCCACCTGTGTCTCTCTCTCCACCTGTCTCTCTCCAACTGCGTCTCTCCCCACCTGTGTCTCTCTCTCCAGCTGTCTCTCTCTCCACCTGTGTCTCTCTCCCTCCATCTGTCTCTCTCCACTTCTCTCTCTCTCCACCTGTGTCTCTCTCCACCTGTCTCTCTCCACCTGTGTCTCTCGCCACCTGTGTCTCTCTCCCTCCACCTGTGTCTCTCTCCCTCCACCTGTGTCTCTCTCCACCTGTCTCTCTCTCCACCTGTCTCTCTACCTGTCTCTCTCCACCTGCGTCTCTCCCCACCTGTGTCTCTCTCTCCACCTGTCTCTCCCCACCTGCCTCTCTCCCCACCTGTGTCTCTCTCTCCACCTGTGTCTCTCTCTCCACCTGTCTCTCTCCACCTGTGTCTCTCTCCACCTGTGTCTCTCTCCCTCCATCTGTCTCTCTCCACTTGTCTCTCTCTCCACCTGTCTCTCTCTACCTGTCTCTCTCCACCTGTGTCTCTCGCCACCTGTGTCTCTCTCCCTCCACCTGTGTCTCTCTCCCTCCACCTGTGTCTCTCTCCCTCCACCTGTGTCTCTCTCCACCTGTCTCTCTCTCCACCTGTGTCTCTCTCTCTACCTGTCTCTCTCCACCTGCGTCTCTCCCCACCTGTCTCTCTCTCCACCTGTCTCTCCCCACCTGCGTCTCTCCCCACCTGTCTCTCTCTCCACCTGTGTCTCTCTCTCCACCTGTCTCTCTCCACCTGTGTCTCTCTCCACCTGTGTCTCTCTCTCTCTCCACCTGTGTCTCTTTTTTACGATCAGAGGAAACAAGAAGATGCTCGGTGTAGTCGGCACTTTGCTCCGTTCATCGTTTCGGTTTTTTTAGTTTTTTATGCTTTGCTTTATGTACCCCCCCCCCTTTTAAATGAAAGACCCAACAAAATATTTGTTTTCACTCCCTCCACCTGTCTCTCTCTCCACCTGTCTCTCTCTCCACCTGTGTCTCTCTCCACCTGTGTCTCTCTCCCTCCACCTGTCTCTCCACCTGTGTGTCTCTCCACCTGTGTCTCTCTCCACCTGTCTCTCTCCCTCCACCTGTGTCTCTCCACCTGTCTCTCTCCACCTGTGTCTCACTCTCTCCACCTGTGTCTCTCTCCACCTGTCTCTCTACCTGTCTCTCTCCACCTGCGTCTCTCCCCACCTGTGTCTCTCTCCACCTGTCTCTCTCCACCTGCGTCTCTCCCCACCTGTGTCTCTCTCCACCTGTGTCTCTCTCCGTGTCTCTCTCCACCTGTCTCTCTCTCCACCTGTCTCTCTCTCTCCACCTGTGTCTCTCTCTCCACCTGTCTCTCTCCACCTGTGTCTCTCTCCACCTGTCTCTCTCTCCACCTGTCTCTCTCTCCACCTGTTTCTCTCCACCTGTGTCTCTCTCCACCTGTGTCTCTCTCTCCATCTGTCTCTCTCCACCTGTGTCTCTCTCTCCACCTGTCTCTCTCCACCTCTGTCTCTCTCTTCACCTGTCTCTCTCTCCACTTCTCTCTCTCTCTCTCCACCTGTGTCTCTCTCTCCATCTGTCTCTCTCCACCTGTGTCTCTCTCTCTCCACCTGTCTCTCTCCACCTCTGTCTCTCTCTCCACCTGTCTCTCTCCACCTGCGTCTCTCCCCACCTTTGTCTCTCTCTCCACCTGTCTCCACCTGTCTCTCTCCAGCTGTCTCTCTCTCCACCTGCGTCTCTCCCCACCTGTGTCTCTCTCTCCAGCTGTCTCTCTCTCTCCACCTGTGTCTCTGTCTCCACCTGTGTCTCTCTCCAACTGTCTCTCTCGACCTGTGACTCTCTCTCTCCACCTGTCTCTCTCCCTCCACCTGTCTCTCTCTCCACCTGCGTCTCTCCCCACCTGTCTCTCTCTCCAGCTGTCTCTCTCTCCACCTGTGTCTCTCTCTCCACCTGTCTCTCCCCACCTTTGTCTCTCTCTCCACCTGTCTCTCTCTCCACCTGTGTCTCTCTCCCTCCACCTGTCTCTCTCTCCACCTGTCTCTCTCCACCTGTCTCTCTCTCCACCTGTCTCTCTCCACCTGTCTCTCTCTCCACCTGTCTCTCTCCACCTGTGACTCTCTCCCCACCTGTCTCTCTCTCTCCAGCTGTCTCTCTCTCCACCTGTGTCTCTCTCTCCACCTGTCTCTCTCTCCACCTGTCTCTCTCCCTCCACCTGTCTCTCTCTCCACCTGTGTCTCTCTCCACCTGTCTTTCTCCACCTGTCTCTCTCTCCACCTGTGTCTCTCTCCACCTGTCTCTCTCCACCTGTGTCTCTCTCCACTTGTGTCTCTCTCCACCTGTGTCTCTCTCTCCGTGTCTCTCTCTCTCTCTCTGTGCATGCTTGGAAGAGGGTGTGACTACCCGTGCTCCTGGCGATTACATTACCTGCCAGTGAGGGCCTAATTTTACGTATGCATCCTAGCCCCGCCTGACGTTACTTTTTTGCACTTTCCAGCGACCTCTTTAAATGTCCGAGCACCTTCGAGTGCTCATCATCGTCTTCTCCCCTCCACCTCTGTGAGCGCCTCCAACAACAACACAGGCTCGTGCTGTCTCTCACTTCTGCATCTCTATTTCCTCTCATCACACTCGTTCACTCGGCAAGCCTGCGGCCTACTCACAGCCCTGCACCCACTACCTTTCCTCGCACCTCTGTTACATCCTTCCTATTCTTCTGCTTTACTGCAAGCATTAAAATCGCTCCTCTTTCTCACTCCCCTCCTCTCTGCTCTCTCCCGCCCCCTCTCTCTCTCTCTCAGCACTGCTGCTTCCTGCCCCCACAGCACCCACCACGCCACGTGACGCTCGTGACAACACCTGCTCACTGCCCCCCCCTCTCTCTCTCTCCTGTCGCCACCCTGCGCACCCCCCACTCCACTCTTATTTTCCACCCATCTCTTCTCGTCTTGTTCTCTCCTTTCATTCGTGCAGCTAACGACGGTTATTTATTCAATTTATTTATTTATTGATTTGCAATGCCACGCTACGCCGGAGGATCATATCTCTCAAACAGCCCAACATGGACTGTTCTGCTTCCCGCCACCTGAGATAAAGGTGGACGACGTGATAGACGCCGCTGGACAGTGTGTGGGGAAGCGGAACGTCATCGCCGCGACTCCCATGAACCGCGGCTACGTGGTCCTCTTCACCAACGCGGAGATGGTGGCGAGGCGCCATCGCCGCGGGCCTCACCTTCAGGGGGGAGATATTTGTGCAATGCACGCCTCTCTCCTCCCCCGCGCAAAACGTGCTCATCTCCAACGCCCTCCACCTTTCCTCAAAACTGCCGACCTACAACGAGATCTTGAACGGTTTGGCAAAGTTGTGTCCCGAACAGTGGTTCTTAACCTTGTTGGAGGTACCGAACCCCACCAGTTTCATATGCGCATTCACCGAACCCCTCTTTAGTGAAAAATAAAATGTGATTTTTTTCAAATTCAAGACATAGATATGTTTTTTACTGGTACACAAAATGAGCCGTGCATGAACATTACCTTGTTCAAAGAATAAAACCAACACAATGCATAAACTCACAACAAATTACATACCTGGAAATCAATGTGACTTCTGCTGTTGCCTTTGAGAGATCAGTTCAGATATGCGTGGCTTCACCTTGGCAAGTGCCACTCTCATGTCATTTTCACAGCAAAGTCTGTTCCTTTTCTTCGTTTTTATGTCCAGCATCCTCGAAAAGGATTGCTCACAAAGATATGTTGTAACAAATGGTATAAAAAAATCCAGGGCTTTCTTAGCAATAACTGGATACTTGTTCATTTGTCGACACCAAAACGTTGAGAGCGTTGTTGTTCTGAAGAGTTGCTGTTGAACCTGGCTCTGCTGAATTTCAATGATTTCGTCGAGGAATTCATCATTGACATCTGCTGTTTCAACAGCAAACGTGAACGGCTGTCTCACCCATGCTGGATATGACTCTCTTGTAGGGAAATATCCGTCGAGAGACTTTGCAAGCTCATCTAAGTGCGTGGCAATTGTTTGCTTCAGTTTCGTGGATACAGAAATATCTCCGATTCCAGACACATCTTCGATCTTACTTGCACAGTCGTCCAGAAGCGGGAAGTTTGCGAAGTTATTGTTCTCTGTTCGTCGTTTCCATAACGGTAGCTTTTTTTGAAAAGCCTTCAGGTGTTCTTCCGCTTCCATGATATTGACTCCACCACCCTGCATCTGCTGATTGAGATGATTGAGAGCTGCGAATATATCAGCCATGTACGCTAAAATGAGAATGAACTCAGGATTTTTGAAGCAATCTGCATGGCAGTGTTGGTGCTCTTGCAAAAACAGGGCTAATTCCACACGCATGGCAAAAACACGATTCAGCACCTGTCCCCGGGATAACCACCGAATATTAGAATGGAGCAGAAGTACCTCAAATTCAGAGCCCATTTCTTTACACAGCTCACTGAAGATGCGGTGCCTCAGAGCACTTTTTCGCACATAGTTCACACATTCCACCACAGTTTTTAATACTTCTGCCATTTTTGGAGGTAAGGTTTTTGTTGCCAACGCATGCCTGTGCAGAATACAATGCGTCACAATGATGTGTGGTGCATCGGCCTTTACTAGCGCACCAAAACCAGACTTTCTTCCCAGCATGACTGGAGCTCCGTCCGTACAAACTGCAGAAACCATATCCCATGAAAGATTGTTGTCTCTGAAGAAGTCATCCACAAGCTTCTTCACATCGGCTGCCTTCGTTGTTGTTGTAAGAGGCTTACAAAATAAAAACTCTTCTTTTATCATGTCGTCTTTCACATAGCGTACAAAAACAGCAAGCTGGCTTAGATCAGAAACGTCTGTGGTTTCGTCGAGTTGAAGGCTGAATTTTGCCGGGCTTGAAATCAGATCCGCGACTACTTGAGCCAAGATGTCTTTACTCATGTCTTCTATTCTGTCACTGACGGTGTCATTTGAAAGGGGAATTTGGGATAATTTACCTTCGGCCGCTGTTCCGAGTATCAGATTCGCCATCTTTAATGCAGCTGGTTTCACAAGTGTTTCACCAATGGTGTGTGGCTTGCCCTGCTTTGCGATCAGGTAAGCAACTTCGTACGATGCTGTCAGGATCGGTTTGTTAACAGGTACAAATCCAAGAGCAGGCAGAGTGGCCCTTTCATCGAATCTGGCTCTCTTCACCCTGAATTCAGCAAGTGTTGTGTTCTAGTATTCCCCGTCTCCATGCAGCTTCAAGAAGTGTTCCTTTAGTTTTGCCGGTGCAAGACTAGAGTTGCTCAACTTGGCGTTGCAAATCATGCAGATAGGACGCTCACTCCCATCACGTTCCGTGATACATGAGAATCCATGTTGTACATATTCGTCCGACCACTTTCTTCTTTTGCCCGACATAGTTAGTATGGATAAAATATTAAAGAAATCACACGACGTACGACAACAACAGTCACACGTTGACTACTGAGTACGCACTAAATTCCTCGCAGCGCTGATTGGCCAAGCAGTGTAGCATGATCATCTGCAGCCAGTGATGGCCAAGCGGGCCGTGTGTGTCATCACAAATTTACACAATAATTCAAGTGTGTCCGGACCTCCGTGGCGGGGGCTCTGCCGAACCCCTGAGATCGACTCACCGAACCCCTGGGGTTCGATCGAACCCAGGTTAAGAACCACTGGTCCCGAATAATTATGCTACCCTGGCGCACACGGGACCCAGAACTGGCGCACGTCTTGTCGATTCAGCGACAAACTTTTATGATTCTAAATGCCAACAACACGGAACTAAACGTGAACTTTAAGTACACGACGGACGGCTACGCTTACACCGTGTACGCGTCCGCCGCGAGGCCGCGCTGCTACGTGTGCGGTGGCTTCGGCCATGCCCGTGCAAATTGCGCGGGCAAACCAAAAGGAAAAAACGTGCAGCCTGCAACAAACATCACGCGGAAGCAGCGCCAGCAGCAACAGCACCAGCAGCAGCAGTCACCACAGCCTCAGCAGCGCCGGCAGAAGCAGCAGCAGCCACCGCAGCTAGCGCAGCAGCAGCAGCCGCAGCAGCAGCAGCAGCAGCCGCAGACACTGCAGCCTCAGCAGCAGCAGCAGCCACCGCAACCTCAGCAGCAGCAGCAGCCACCACAGCACGAGTGCCAGCTGCTGCAGCAGCAGGATGCTGACTTGGCGACCGGTCGCACAAAGCCGCCCACCCACGATGAAGATGACGAGGGCTTCACCCTCGTCACCTCGCGCAAGCGCAGGGTGAAGCCCGGCCATGGCGGAGGAGGACACGCGGCCCCTAACCCTAAGCGCGTGGCCACCGCCAATCACGAGCCCTACCCAAAAGTCACAGAGCAGGACGAGCAACGCCCCCCAGCGAGCGCCGTCCTAGACGGCGTTGCGGGGAATGAGCATGAAGACGTACTCGACGGCGACCCATCTGAGGACAACACGGTGGGACAAGGACCACCAACACCGCCACCGCCGCACGCCGCCTCAGCATCCTCAGGGTAAGAGGAACCACCAGCCGGTGCGGCGCCTAACGGCGCCACACTGCAGGAAGGCGACGAAGGCCGGCTCACTCACCCGAGGGGAGAGCAAAAGACCCTCCACTACCAGAGGGCAGCAACCCTCTTCCCAATGAGGCCCTGCCATCACCAACGGCAAACGAGGTTTCTGCCGAGTCACAGTGTGATGAACTAGAGGACTCGGACGACGATGTGTCGGAGACCGAAGGAGAAGACAACGTGAGTGAGCTCAGCTACTCACAAGTCAACAGCGAGTGCGATTACACACCTGGAGACATCCACAGCTTCCTCGGGAAAACTTTCAGGAAGCGTCTAGTTAGGGTCAGGGCCACTTTCCCTGACCTCACCGCTTTCCTCAAAGCATCCCAACAAATTTGCCGAAACAGCGACAGGTTTTGTTTTTAAACTCAGGAATGCTACTGCCTGAAAGCGTTTATGCGCAAGGCGAAGGAGCTCACTTCTGCCCAGAAGTAACCCAGCCCCCCGCAACTACTGTTAACACTACCACCACCACACAACTACATGATGGCTTCAGCTATTAAGCTTGCTAGTCTGAACTGTAACAGTGCTCGCAGTGACAAGAGGTGGGACCAGATCTGCCGCTTTATCATGGAACACAAAGCAGATGTGACTCTCCTCCAGGAAACTCACCTCTACGCCACTCTGGAGGCCGAACGCCAGCCTTTCCTAGGCCGCCGGGCCTTCTTCAGCCAAGCCGAGGACAACCTCGCCGGCGTGGCAATTGTGCTCAGTTCGCGGTTTGCACCAGAGAATGTCTCCTTCAAAGAAATCGTCAAAGGTCACTTGATTTCTGTCGAATTCGTCCTGAATAAATCCTGCCTCAGGTGCTATAACGTGTACGCGCCGAGCAAGGCCCCCGAGAGGAAGCTCTTCTTCCGCATGCTGCGGGACGCACTCGCGACAGACGACGTAGATGACGTGCTCACCATCGTGGGAGGAGATTTTAACTGCACCCTCGACCCAGCTCTCGACCGCAACACTGCCGAACCTCACCCTGAATCCGCACGGCCGCTAGCCGAACTCGTGCGGAGACTGGATCTGCATGACGTGTGGCGACTACAGCATCCAGCCCAGCGGCAGTACTCTTGGTGCCGCTGCTGCTCTCAAGGCAAGATAAGCCTTACCAGGCTCGATCAACTGTACGTCAACGCCAGCAGCGTTAACCTGCTCGGGGACAGTAAAATCGTACCCTCCGGTTTCTCCGATCACCACCTAGTCTCTGTGCTGCTGCGCATTCCCAGAGCGGAGCAGCACAGCGCCTACTGGAGACTCAACGTACAGCTGCTTGACGACACCGACTTCAGAGAAACATTCAAAGCCTTTTGGGCTCAGTGGCTGCCTACCAAAGGCAGCTTCAGCTCCCACCAGCTGTGGTGGGACAACACAAAGGCGCAGGTCAGGGTTCTCTGTCAGCAGTTCATGAGCCAGCACGCTGCCGCCAAAAACGAGGTGGCGCGCCAACTGCAGAACGAGCTGCTGGCATTTGAGGCAGAACTAAGCTCATCCCACGGCACACAGCAGGGTGAGACGCTACTGGAGAAGCAGCGGCTTTTCAGGTCCATCAAGGACGAGCAGGCACATCGTGGTTTTGTGTGCAAAAAGATGCAGCACCTGTCGCAGATGGACTCTCCCTCTAAGTTTTTCTTCCGGTTAAACAAAGCACCGGCCAACACCAGCCGCCAAAACCATACACGACGAGGCTGTCCGGGAGCTACTGGACGGGGGCCCTGCCTTAGGAGTCCCCAAGAGGGATCGTCTGGACAGCCCCGTCACCCTGCAGGAGCTCCACACCGCTGTGAAAGGGCTCGCAGCTGGTAAAGCCCCGGGGATTGACGGCCTGCCGGTTGAGTTTTATGCGGCCTTCTGGGATGAGCTTGGCCCTCCACTACTACAATTGTTGACAGAGAGCCTGCAGAAGGGTGAACTCCCACAGAGCTGCAAGAGAGCGGTGGTCTCCTTGATACCCAAGAAGGGGAACCTGCGCCTCATCGAGAATTGGCGACCCATGTCCCTCTTGTGCGCTGACTACAAAATTTTATCCAAGGTGCTGGCAAACCGTCTCAAGACAGTGCTGGGTCAGGTGATCCTGCCGGAACAGTTGTATTGCATCCCCGGATGGTGCATATACGACAACATCGGTACGGTCAGAGACATAATCTCCCTTGCAGAAGCGCACAACGTGGACTTAGGCCTCCTCTTCTTAGATCAGGAGAAGGTCTTTGACAGGGTGAGCCACGAGTACTTGGATAAACTCCTAATGTCGCTCGGCTTCAGCCAGGCCTTCATCTCGCACGTTAGGCTCCTGTACACTGGCACATCCAGCCTCTTGAAGATAAACCAGCGGTTAAATTTCGATTTAAAACTTTCGTGACTGCAAGGATTCATCTTCTTTGGTTCTTTCGGTAAAGTCACGTAGAATGAGAACAAAATAATAAATTATCAATTTAGAATGAGAATAAAATAATAATATTCTCATAATAATAATATTCTCATTCTACGTGACTTTACTGAAAGAACCAAAGAAGATAAACCAGCGACTCGGCGCCCCTTTCCCTGTGACGAGGGGGGTCAGACAGGGATGCCCCCTCTGGGGGCTGCTGTACACCCTTTCCATTGAGCTACTGCTACGCCACCTGAGACGAAATCTGACTGGCCTCAAAGTCCTGGGACCTGAGAACGCGGTCATCAAGCTCTCGGCTTACGCAGACGACATATGCGTCGTCCTCAATGACGCGCATGACGCCTCCGTGCTCTGCCAGCCGGTTGCAGTATACGAGAGGGCCTCTTCCGCCAGGGTCAACTGGCCCAAGTGCGAGGCCTCCTGTGTATTTGGGGTCACGAGGCGGCGTTCGCTCTGTACTCCTCCCAAGAGAAGTCGTTTGGTGGGATGACAGAGTCAAGTACCTGGGGATTTACCTGGGGAAACCACGTGATGTCGTTCTGAACAACTGGACCGAGCTGGCCGACACAATCGAGGCTAAATTACTGACATGGGCATGCCTCGTTCCGCAGATGTCATTCAGGGGCCAAGTGCTCATCGCTAACACCCTGGCTGCATCCGTGCTGTGGCACAAGACCAAGGCCTTCCAGCCTCCTGCTTGGCTACTCACCAGAGTCAACCGCTCACTCGCGCACTTCGTCTGGCATGGAAAGCACCGGCTCAGGCCGGGCGTTCTCTGCCTGCCGGTGGCCGAGGGCGGCCAGGGTCTGGTGGACGTCGCCGCCAGGGTCATGAGTTTCAGGCTCATGGCAGTCAAGCGGCTGCTGTACGACCGGGAGGAGCTACCCTGGAAGTTGCCGGCCCACGCCCTAATGAAGAATGCAGGGGGGTGCCTGGGGTACGGAAAGGAGCTCTTCCTGATGGACCTGAGCCTGGTCGACTACACGAGGCAGCCAGGTTATCACCAGAGCCTCTTGGACGCGTGGCGGAGCTTCGAGTGGAGCAGAACGCGCGCGCCCTACGACCTCGCGCAGTTCCTCAACGAGCCCTTGTTCTGCAACGGCCTCTTACAGGGAATCAGAGGAGAGAGGACCCTGGCTCAGTGTCTCACATCAGCAGGGCTGCGGACAGTCTTCCACCTCGTGCAGGCCCACCAGCCCAAGTGGAAGACCGCAGCTGAGATCACCAACACTGCAGGGCTCCGCTCCATGCTCGCCGGGGAGAAGCTGCTGCGGGACGTGCTCCACGCCATGAAGGAGCTGCGCCTGAAGCTGGAGGCGCCGGGGGATGGTGGCAGCCCGCCACCCCCCTCCTCCTCTTTCCTGGAGTTGTGCTTCTCCTGCGCGCAGCCCCCAATGCCACAGCGATTCCGGCAAGCTACTGAAGCTCCGAGGCTGCAGGAACGTGCCCCTCAAGAGTGCCCCAAACACAGCGCTCTGCACGTGGCTGTGTCGGCATTCCCGGGACCTGGCCGACCTACCGGACACAAAATGGAGAGACCATTTCTCTCCCCTCATTGCGGCCGCCCCTCAGTGGAAACAAATGTACAAGTCTCGCGTAGCCATACGCTGCGGTGACCTCCAGTGGAGGTTGGCACACTGCACGTTGCTATCGGCCGTGTGGCTCAGCCGAATCGCCAGGGGTAACAGACTTGGTGCATTTCCTGCGGTGCCAGGGAGGATCTGCCCCACTAGTACTTACACTGCCAGCGGCTCAAACCAATGTTCCACCTTTTGGGGGGCGTCTTCAGGCAACTGGGGGTACCCTTCTACAACAGCAGCTTCGTATATGGGGTGCCTTACCTGGCTAACAAACGCCAGAACGAGAAAAAAGATGCTGGAAGGTGACACTGACGGCTGCCCCGTGCTTCCAGTGTTCAGAGGCCTGCTTAAGGCGCGGCTCCGGCTGGAGCACGCGTACCACACACATGTTGGTGATGTGCACGTCTTCTTTGAACGCTGGGGAGCCGGAAAAGCCCTCTGTACTAGCGTGGACGGCACCCCACGTGTTCACCTTCTGAAGCGCTCGCTCGTCACCGTGGCGTGCGCGAATGACCACCACAAACACGTGACTTTCTTTCATGTTGTGCGCGGTGTTTTTTAGCGCCACAACGCGTGGATTTGTAGCGTTTATTTTCATTTGCTTGCTGGTGACTTTGTGTATTTCATATCGAAATCGCCTCCAGTGCTTCTGCTGCTGGCGGCAATAAAAGTTGTTTAAAAGTCAGGTCTCTCTCTCCGTGTCTCTCTTCCCGTGTCTCTCTACCCGTGTCTTTCTCTCCGTCTCTCTCTCTCCGTGTCTCTCTCTCTCTCTCCGTGTCACTATCTCTCTCCGTGTCTCTCTCTCCGTGTCTCTCTCCGTGTCTCTCCGTGTCACTCTCTCTCCGTCTCTCTCTCCGTGTCTCTCTCCGTATCTCTCCGTGTCTCTCTCTCCGTGTCTCTCCGTGTCTCTCTCTCTCCGTGTCTCTCTCTCCATGCCTCGCTCTCTCCGCGTCTCTCTCTCCGTGTCTCGCTCTCTCCGTGTCTCTCTCGCCGTGTCTCTATCTCCGTGTCTCTCTCTCCGTGTCTCTCTCTCCGAGTCTCTCTCCGTGTCTCTCTCGCCTTGTCTCTCTCTCTCTCCGTGTCTCTCTACCCATGTCTCTCTCTCCGTGTCTCTCTCGCTCCCCGCACCGCCGTTATGTTAATGAGCTCGCGGCGTTCAAAGCGCTGTCAGTCAACGCGCGCAGATGAAACAGCACGGAGAGCTTGCGGAATCTCGAGGGGGGCCCGACGAGACCCCCCCCCCCCCACGGCCCCAGCGAGGGACTCGCTTTCATCCAGCCGAGGGGGTGGGGGGGGCAGTGGGGGGCTGGCGAGATGGGGGGGGGGTGGTGGGACGGGCGGTGCGGTGGGGGGGGTTCAGGTAGCAGCCACCGACGGGACGAGTCTCCTCCGAGCGAGCCGGGGCTCGGGTTGGTGTCCAGCTCACAGCATTCGCTTGGATGGGGCAGAGAAGCTGAGAGCGTGGAGGGGCACTTGGGAGTGAAGTGGCGTGCGGGGACCCGGCGGGGAGGGGGTGAAGGGGTCTGATAAGGGACTGTTGAGGACCTCCATAGGGGGACCTATGACCCAGTTGCCACTTTGACCAGAGGGAGAGACAGGGATCCACCGACCCTGCCCTTTGATCACTTGCCATGTCACTGGCCCTGCCCTTTGATCACTTGCCATGTCACTGACCCTGCCCTTTGACCACTCGCCATGTCACTGACCCTGCCCTTTGACCACTTGCCGTGTCACTGACCCTGCCCTTTGACCACTCGCCATGTCACTGACCCTGCCCTTTGACCACTCGCCATGTCACTGACCTTGCCCTTTAACCACTCACCATGTCACTGACCCTGCCCTTTGATCACTCGCCATGTCACTGACCCTGCCCTTTGATCACTCACCATGTCACTGACCTTGCCCTTTAACCACTCGCCATGTCACTGACCCTGCCCTTTAACCACTCGCCATGTCACTGACCCTGCCCTTTGATCACTCGCCATGTCACTGACCCTGCCCTTTGACCGCTCGCCATGTCACTGACCCTGCCCTTTGACCGCTCGCCATGTCACTGACCCTGCCCTTTGACCGCTCGCCGTGTCACTGACGCTGCCCTTTGACCGCTCGCCATGTCACTGACCCTGCCCTTTAACCACTCGCCATGTCACTGACCCTGCCCTTTGATCACTCGCCATGTCACTGACCCTGCCCGTTGACCACTCGCCATGTCACTGACCCTGCCCTTTGACCACTCGCCATGTCACTGACCCTGCCCTTTGACCACTCGCCATGTCACTGACCCTGCCCTTTGACCACTCGCCATGTCACTGACCCTGCCCTTTGACCACTCGCCATGTCACTGACCCTGCCCTTTGACCACTCGCCATGTCACTGACCCTGCCCTTTGACCACTCGCCATGTCACTGACCCTGCCCTTTGACCACTCGCCATGTCACTGACCCTGCCCTTTGACCACTCGCCATGTCACTGACCTTGCCCTTTGCGCGGTGCTCTGCTTTGAAGTCGTTTTTATTTCCCGCGCTCGTGACGTCACCGCCACGTGACTCGGCGTTGCCTGGAGACGCGAGGGACGCGAGGCAGCCGCCTTCCTGCTGCTGCCGCCGCTGTTGGAGACGCGGGGATAGAGGGGGACAGTGGGACAGGAGGACAGGGACCCCGAGGGGGACACGGGGACAGGGGGACAGGGGGACACGGACCCCGAGTGGGACAGGGGGACAGGGACCCCGAGAGGGACAGGGGAACAGGGACCCCGAGTTGGACAGGGGGACAGAGACCCCGAGTGGGACAGGGGGACAGGGACCCCGAGTGGGACAGGGGAACAGGGACCCCGAGTGGGACAGGGGGACAGGGGGACACGGACCCCGAGTGGGACAGGGGGACAGGGGACAGGGACCCCGAGTGGGACACGGGGACAGGGGGACAGGGGGACACGGACCCCGAGTGGGACAGGGGGACAGGGACCCCGAGAGAGACAGGGGGACAGGGACCCCGAGAGGGACAGGGGGACAGGGGACACGGACCCCGAGTGGGACAGGGGGACACGGGGACACGGGGACAGGGACCCCGAGTGGGACAGGGGGACAGGGGGACAGGGGGACAGGGACCCCGAGAGGGACAGGAGGACACGGGGACACGGACCCCGAGAGGGACAGGGGGACACGGGGACAGGGGGACAGGGACCCCGAGTGGGACAGGGGGACAGGGGGACAGGGACCCCGAGTGGGACAGGGACCCCGAGTGGGACAGGGGGACAGGGACCCCGAGAGGGACAGGGGGACAGAGACCCCGAGTGGGACAGGGGGACAGGGGGACAGGGACCCCGAGTGGGACAGGGGGACAGGGGGACAGGGACCCCGAGAGGGACAGGGGGACAGGGACCCCGAGAGGGACAGGGGGACACGGACCCCGAGTGGGACAGGGACCCCGAGAGTGACAGGGACCTCGAGAGGGACAGCGAACCGAAAGAGACAAGGTACACTCATCATCATCAGTAGCTACATCATCACCTGTGGGTACATCATCATCATTTCCCTTATCGCCATCATAATCACCATCATCATTTACCGTCATCATAATCATCATCATCATTATCGTCATCATTGCCATCATCATAATCATCATTATCGTCATCATAATCACCATCATCATCACCGTCATCATAATCATCATCATTATCGTCATCATTACCATCATCATAATCATCATTATCGTCATCATAATCACCATCATCATTACCGTCATCATAATCATCATTATCGTCATCGTAATCTTATTCATAATCATCATTATCGTCATCGTAATCATCATCATTTTCGTCATCATTACCATCATAATCATCATTATCGTCATCACAATCACCATCATCATTATCGTCATCATCATAATCACCATCATCATTATCGTCATCATAATAATCACCATCATAATCATTATTTACCGTCGTCATCAACAGAAACATCGACATCATCGTCGTCGTCTTTCTGATGCTCTTCAGATGCTGACCCTGCCGCCCATCGTCAAGGGCTCTGAGGCCCGATCGGGGGCCCAAGGTGGGAAGCCGCAGGGATCAGGGACGACCCCCACCAAGGGGACCTCCCAGCACAGGAGGGGTCCCGCGAGTCTGGGGGCCCGGGAGCCTGAGGCCGGGGGTCGCACCACTCACAGGTGAGAGGGGCTACAGGTGAAGGGGGTTAATGTAAAGGGGGGGGGGGTGCAGGTGAAGGGGCTTCAGGTGAGAGGGGCTACAGGTGAAGGGGGTTAATGTAAAGGGGCGGGGGTGGTGCAGGTGAAGGGGCTTCAGGTGAGAGGGGGTTCAGGTGAAGGGGGTTAATGTAAAGGGGGGGGGGGTGCAGGTGAAGGGGCTACAGGTGAGAGGCTGTTCAGGTGAAGGGGCTGCAGTTAAGGGGGTGCAGGTTAAGGGGGTGCAGGTTAAGGGGGTTCAGGTTAAGGGGGTGCAGGTTAAGGGAGTTCAGGTGAAGGGACTTAAGGTGAAGGGTGTTAATGTAAAGGGGCTTCAGGTGAGAGAGGGTTCAGGTGAGGGGGGTTCATGCGAGGAAGGGGGTTAATGTGGTGTATGTATGTATGTTGAGCGTCTTTCGCACCGTACGTAGCCAACCGTGCTAATCGGAAGTGCGCGGGAAGGACAAGGTTAAGGGGGTTCAGGTGAAGGGGCTTCAGATGAAAGAGGGTTCAGTTGCGAGGGGGTTCAGGTAAGGGGTGGGGGGTGGTTTAGTCAGGGGGTTCAGGTAAGGAGGGGTTCGTGTGAGAGAGGTTCAGGTGAGAGGAGTTCAGACGAGGAGGGGTTCAGGGGAGGGGAGTTCAGGTGAGAGCGGTTCAGGTGAGAGCGGTTCAGGTGAGAGCGGTTCAGGTGAGCAGCGGCCGTGTGAGGGGGGTTCAGGTAAGAAGAGGTTCAGGTGCGAGGGGGTTCAGCTTCGGGTGGGGGGGAGGGGGGGTTCAGGTGAGAGGGGTTCAGGCAAGGGGGTCTCGACCCCTCGCACAGTGGTTTCTCGTGTTCTCCAGGGCGCCCGTCACCCCTCTTCTCTGACCCCGCAGGGCGGCGCGGAGACAGAACGGGGGTCTGGCGCTGGATTCGCCCCCCGCTGAAGTTGAGAGCGAGCGGCGCCCCCCCCGCACGGAGACAGTGGCGTACGCACAAATTAGGGTTACACACACACACACACACCTGTACCGCACAAAGAACCCCCGTAATAGCCTTTAACAGGCTGTAGGAGCAAGTGCTGTTAGCGAGCACCTATGAAGGCCGGCTCGGCACACGAGGGGGTGGGTGGCCAGCACCACGCCCGGCCGCCTTTGTCCCCCCGGCCGCAATGTTTACTACACACCGCACCGGGTACTCATTTGAGGTTGAGACGACCTAGGGTAGGCCCAGGACCGGTTCAGATAATCGTCACCGGTGTTGTTCGTGAGCGCAGTGCGTTAACCGCTACACTCCTCAGCCAGCCGTGCTACAATCGGAGGTGCGCGCACACACCTGTACACCAACCACCAACAACCGCCGTGACGTCACCACGGCGCTTGTGCCAGGCTACGTGCACGTTGAGGTCACGTGAAGTGTCGAACGCCCGCCGGCAGGAGGGCACGTGCCTGTGCTGTGTGCCTTCCCGTGCCTGTGCTGGATCTCGACCCGTGCCTGTGCTGGATCTCGACCCGTGCCTGTGCTGTGTGTCTTCCCGTGCCTGTGCTGGATCTCGACCCGTGCCTGTGCTGGGTGTCGACCCGTGCCTGCGCTGTGTGTCGACCCATGCCTGTGCTGTGTGTCGACCCGTGCCTGTGCTGTGTCGACCCGTGCCTGTGCTGTGTGTCTTCCCGTGCCTGTGCTGGGTGTCGACCCGTGCCTGTGCTGTGTGTCGACCCGTGCCTGTGCTGTGTTGCGACCCGTGCCTGTGCTGTGTGTCGACCCGTTCCTGTGCTGTGTATCGACCCGTGCCTGTGCTGTGTGTCGACCCGTTCCTGTGCTGTGTATCGACCCGTGCCTGTGCTGTGTGTCGACCCGTGCCTGTGCTGTGTGTCGACCCGTGCCTGTGCTGGGTGTCGACCCGTGCCTGTGCTGTGTTGCGACCCGTGCCTGTGCTGTGTGTCGACCCGTTCCTGTGCTGGGTGTCGACCCGTGCCTGTGCTGTGTGTCGACCCGTTCCTGTGCTGTGTGGCGACCCGTGCCTGTGCTGGATGTCGACCCGTGCCTGTGCTGTGTGACGACCCGTGCCTGTGCTGGGTGTCGACCCGTGCCTGTGCTGTGTGTCGACCCGTGCCTGTGCTGTGTTGCGACCCGTGCCTGTGCTGTGTGTCGACCCGTTCCTGTGCTGTGTATCGACCCGTGCCTGTGCTGTGTGTCGACCCGTTCCTGTGCTGTGTATCGACCCGTGCCTGTGCTGTGTGTCGACCCGTGCCTGTGCTGTGTGTCGACCCGTGCCTGTGCTGGGTGTCGACCCGTGCCTGTGCTGTGTTGCGACCCGTGCCTGTGCTGTGTGTCGACCCGTTCCTGTGCTGGGTGTCGACCCGTGCCTGTGCTGTGTGTCGACCCGTTCCTGTGCTGTGTGCCGACCCGTGCCTGTGCTGGGTGTCGACCCGTGCCTGTGCTGTGTGACGACCCGTGCCTGTGCTGGGTGTCGACCCGTGCCTGTGCTGTGTGTCGACCCGTGCCTGTGCTGTGTTGCGACCCGTGCCTGTGCTGTGTGTCGACCCGTTCCTGTGCTGTGTATCGACCCGTGCCTGTGCTGTGTGTCGACCCGTTCCTGTGCTGTGTATCGACCCGTGCCTGTGCTGTGTGTCGACCCGTGCCTGTGCTGTGTGTCGACCCGTGCCTGTGCTGGGTGTCGACCCGTGCCTGTGCTGTGTTGCGACCCGTGCCTGTGCTGTGTGTCGACCCGTTCCTGTGCTGGGTGTCGACCCGTGCCTGTGCTGTGTGTCGACCCGTTCCTGTGCTGTGTGCCGACCCGTGCCTGTGCTGGGTGTCGACCCGTGCCTGTGCTGTGTGACGACCCGTGCCTGTGCTGTGTGCCGACCCGTGCCTGTGCTGTGTGCGCAGGCTGCGCGTGGACCCGCTGCGTGATGTGTGCACCTCCCTGCTCCGTGACGGCCACGTGGGCGCCTTCGCGGAGCTGTTCCGCGCTGTGCGGGAGCGGCGCGCCGCGCGCCTCGCCGCTGACCCCGGCTCCGCGCTCGCCCTGGAGCCGCCTCTGGAGCAGCAGCCGCGGGAGCTGTGCGACCTGGCGGCCCTGCTCAGCCGCGCGGAGGACGCGGCGAGGGCCGGTAGTGCACGCGGGGGCAATTGGGGGGGGGGGCACGGTAGCGTCGATTTGGTTGGGAGATGCGGGCACAATTCGTTTGGTAGTCCATGGGGGGCGCGGATGGGTTGGTGCTGAAAGGGGGGGGGCACAGCTGGGTTGGGTTGGTGGTGCAGGAAGGCGGGCGTAGCTGGTGAGGGTGGTGGTGGTGTTTGTTGTTGCCAATGCTGTTGTTGATGATGTCCATGTTAGTGGTGTTGACGGTCATGGTCGTGTTGAAGGTGATGGTAGCCTAGGTGGTGATATCAGTGGTGATGATTATCGTGGTATTGATATCGACTATGGTGATGGGTAGCTTTGATGGTTAATGATGATGATGGCAGTGTCGATGGTGGCGATGTTAAAGATGTGCGTGCGCACGCTGCCCGCGATGCCAGGAGACGCAGACGCACAGTGCCAGACGCTGCTCTCCATGGCCGAGCGCTTCAGGGGCAGTGACGTGGCCCCGTGGCTGGAGGGCCGCGCCCTGCGCCTGTGCCTGGAGGCGGCGCGCGAGGCAGGCGGGGGGCCACGCGAGGCCGAGGCCCTGGCACGGCTTGGGGAGGCGCGACACGGCCACGGTGAGTGCCCTCACCGACTCGGAGAACTTGCCAAGGGGCCGGTATGGGGAATTTGTCCAGGGCTTAAGACTCCAGAGGGGCCCACACGCTAAAACGACACGCACGTGGTTTTTATGAAGTGTATTCTCATTCAGCTTTTTATTGTGCGTGACATAAACGTGCACTTTATTCGCGTGGCAAAGTGGCTCGCGCAGTGCACCGTGGACCCAGCGAGCCGAGTGCGATTCCCGGTCACTGCTAATATCAGTGGTGAGTGACATCTGAACCGGTGCCGACACGGATTCCAAAATCAGCATCTGTATTTAGGCTAGAAGAATCCGATGAGCTATGAAGCTCGCTTTCACCGATGTCCGGTATCTTTCCTTGGCACGTCCGATTCGGCATCCCTGGAAGTAACTGTGACTCTGGCCGGTGATTGGCAGCTCGCGCGTGATTTCGAAAGTTCCTCTTCGGTGTGAATTCATTGGCAAAAAAAAAACAAATGGCTCTTTTTTGCATGCCCCGTCCGAGAGTGCAAATGCGTGCTACCCCTGCTGAAAACCCACTGGGAAAATCCCAAGACACCGAGAGGGAACACCAGGAAACTGAGGCACAGAAACATTGGTCTGTAGTGAACAAGGACTAACGCAGCGGGCAAGGAAGGGCGAGCCTACTCGTGCAGAAACGAAGATGGGGGTTACGACATGAGTATGCATTGTCGCAATGGACTGTCCACCACTTAGTAAACAACGCCTCCCCTCCCTTAGTAATTAAAATAATAATGCCCTGGGATAGTTGTGATTAGTTCCTAGTGTTTATCATAGAAAGACAAAACTTTTGGAGCTGACTCCTTCCATTAGACCTGAGCCATCGGCAGCATCAGTAGCTGCTGGAGAGAAACTACAGTGAATAGAGATGAATTATGTACAACATGGGAATCCAATGCATGGCCGTGAGACACTCAAAATCTCGTACGACTGTGATTCCCAGGGGTAACGACCCGCGAGACGTGATGCGTTTACTTTTGGCGTCTTCAAGTGTGACCCCCATCCCAAGACGCCGGAGAGAAACAGTGTGCATGTTTGTTTTATAGACAGAAGAGGCAGTCATAGGCAGAGGAGGAACAAACGAACTCTCGCTGAGCGACGCTTGACTGAGAGCTTCCACGGACAGCATTGTCTGCTGGGGCGGAGAGTGCATCGAGAGGGGAGCAGGGTGAGATGAGAGGGGTGAGATAGGAGAGTGTGCGGAGGGGAGTAGAGTGAGGTGACCTACGTGTGGTTTTGTGGGAGTAAGTCTGGGGGGGCATGAAATAATAGTGCCCTGGGATAGCTGTGATTAGTTCCCGGTGTTTATCACAGAAAGACAACACTTTTAGAGTTGACTCCTGTATCACGCAGGGGACCTGGAGGGGGCCCTGCCGATTCTGCGGGATTACCACGCGCTGGTGCGGGCCCAGGGTTGGCGGGACGCGTCGGGACGGGAGCACGAGGCGCGCTCCTCCACCCTGCTCAGCCGCCTCCTCACGGAGCTCGGCCGCCGGGCCCTGGATAGAGGAGAGGCCCATGAGTCGCTGGGGCCCCTGCAGGAGGCCCTGAGCCTCGCCTGTCACGGTGAGGGACCCTACGGCCGCGGAGGGGCGGCCCAGACAGTTCTTATCGAGCAGCCACGCACACCCCCTGGGCTTTTGAGTGTTCGGGCGGTGGGGGGGGCTGCGAAGAGCCCATCTCTTTAAAAGCTGAAGTCGCTGACACGAACCTCGGTCAGCCACTAGGCGTCGCTCGATAGACCGTCTGACGCCGTGGCCAGTGCCGCGGGACAAGTTACCGAGTTCACTCCGCAGAGTCAAAAAAAAGCGCCGATAGCGGAGCCGCAACGCAGGTGTGGGATCGCTCGTGAATCTGCACCGCCGCCCTAGTAGAGTCGCTAGGATGTTGTCGCTCGTCGCTTTGAACTTTCCCTTTCAAGTTGCGTCGGTCTCAGATGGGGAACTATGAAGCGTGGCTCAGACTCTCGAGACGGAATCTGAACGTTGACCCCCGGCCCCGCCCCTCCACCTCCCCCCTCCCGGGGGGGTCGTGAACTCTGCGTGGGGGCGCAGGGCAGGAGAGCCGCGCACAGCAGGAGGCCTCCTACTGGCTCGGCCTGGCGCTGCTGGACACGGGTGACACCGACTCGGCACTGCAGGTACCATCCTCGCCTACCCGGGGCCGCGGAGGATCGAGAAACTTCCCGGGGGGGGGGGGGGCACGGGCAGGTGGTGGGGAGGGCGATCCCGAAATGTTAAGGTTTTTTATAGGGCTCTAGGTGGGAGGAGGGGGGGTGGTGATTGCTCTCATCGTACCCCCCCCCCCCGATCCTCCACTGCCCCAGGGCCGATTTGTAAGGACACGCGAACTCTCCCCATTCTTGTTTCGTGTGGTGGCCAGGACTCGCTGAGTCCCGCTTCTGTGCCCACGTGGAGGTTGGTGAGTCAGAATCAGAATATTGATTTACACCGGAGGAGTCCGAGGAACTGTAAAGCGCTTTTTTTTGTCTCAGATGTCAGTAGACGGCTTTGGCAGCAGCCTCATGATGAACAGGTGGAACCATGCAGCTGCGCGAAAATGCGAAAATTGCGCAGTGACGTCTCCACGTGGTGCATGTTTTGAGATACAGACTCACGCGAGGCCCCCAACCCTGCTTAGCTTGTGAGGTGTGATGGGATGGGGCACTGCGCTCGGGGTGATTTATGGTGTTAATATATATATAGTTCCCTGTTTTGTGTCCAAGCGGTTTTGCTCCCGATGCGGAGACGTTGCATCAACGTTGCGGCGCGGTCATCGTGAGGGGCGGCGCGGGGGGAAGCGCCAGCCGGGACGGCGGGCGCGAGCCGTGCCCAGCGCCGCCGCGCCCCCCCCCCCGATCTGCCCGACCCGTTGCGTTCGCGTTATGCATTATTGATGTTTCGTTGCGTCGAATTAAGTCTGTGCCGTGTCTTCGGCCGCGTTTAATCTTTGTTGCGACGCGAGGTGCTAAGCGCGGCGCCCGGATTTCTGCGCGCCGCGTGCGTGGAAGCTCCGACGACGCAGACGCCGCTTTGTTCGTAAGCACAGCTGAGGGCCCAAATTCAGACTCAAATTGAAGGGAGACCTGGGCTCAACGAGCACAGGCATGAGAGATGAAAGTGAGATGACAGTTCCACGGTGCGTGAGACCTGGAGGTACACAACAGGGGCCTGGGCGAGAGACAAGAGACACCTCCGAACTCATTTGCCTGGACAGGCGCACGAGAATTGGACGGGTCTAAGTCGAACTCTGCGAACCATGGGGTTTTATGCCTTGGGATTGGTTCGTGGGAACTCGTGTCTGAGTTAGAGTCTGGATCTGAGTTAGAGACCGGCTCTGGGTTCATGGGGACGAGAGACTGGGTTAGGGTCTGGGTCCGGTGGGACAGCGGGAGCCACGCAGCGTCCACGAGTGAGAAGTTGCGTGCCTGAGTGCCCGTGTGGCCCCTACGGGCCGGCTGATAATGCCCCCATCTGAAACGGAATTAATCATTTATTCTGCGCATTCCATTACTTGAAGGCACAAGAAAAATGTGAGTTTAGTTTTAATCTTTAATCACGCTCGCTCCTACAGAAGCCGCTGCGCTACTGCTTACGGCGATCGCGCCTCTACATTAATCATGAGCCACGGTGTCGGCGTGCGGGGGGGGGGGCGATGAAGGGCGGGAATGAGGGGGGCTGAAAGGTGAGGAAGGTGAGGGGGACGGGTGTCTGCGCTGCAAGGCGCACAACTCTGAGAGACGCTCACCTGCGCTCACCTGTGTTGAGCTTCTTCTACTACCACCGACACGACCGCGCCTGTATTGAGAGGTTACCACCTGCGCTCACCTCCACCGGGAACCCCGAGTGTACCTATGCTGAGATGCTCTCCTGCACTACGGGACGCTCACCTGCGCTCACCTGCGCGGAGGCACGCGCGTGAAAGCGCCCGCGCCGAGACACTGACCCCAGCCGCTAATGGCGTGCCGCCTCCTCCTCCTCCTCCTGCATCCCCGCGTCTCCCCCCCCCCCCCGCCGCCGCCCTGCAATCCCCGTCCCCTCTTGCCCCGCTGCCCCTCTGCTCCCTGCCCCGGTGACCCGTGACCCCGCTGCCCGTGACCCCGCTGCCCACGACCCCTGCCCTGCGCGCCCCGCAGCGCCTGCTCGCCGCCGAGGAGTTGTCGGCGGCGCTGAAGGACGCGGCCGCGAGGGCCCGCGCCGCACGCTCCGTGGCGGAGGCGCTGCTCAGGTACCGGTGGGGGCCCCGGTGGCGAGGGTCGAGCTGGGAAAGGGGTCCGAGGGGGGTAGTGGTCGTGGGGGTGTGACCAGTGCCGGATTAAGCTCGTGCGGGGCCTGTAGCATATGCTATAAAGGGGGCCCTAAATAAATAAAAAACATTAAAACGCAAATTTTTACTTGCACAGTAAAGTAATTGTATTTTTTCATTTGCTCTACAGCCAGATAATACGACAAATCCCTAACCTTAAACACCCAGTCGTTCATAAAAGTTGAAGGCGGTATAGTACTATAGTGATAGAGCAAGTGTAGAATCACTTGAACCGGAATTGATAGCTTGAAATCGTTTAGCCCGGTGCCCTTGAAAGTACGGGGGCCGTAGCTACTACATGTGGTAGCTACTACATACTGTATGTGTAGTAGCTACTACATGTGTAGGAGATACTACATGTGTAGCAGCTACATATGTGTAGTAGCACATGTATTAGCTACTACACATGTAGTAGCTACTACATGTGAAGTAACTACTACATGTGTAGCAGCTACTACTACATGTGTAGTAGTAGCTGCTACACATGTAGTAGCTACTACTACACATGTAGTCGCTACTACAGATGTGTAGTAGCACATGTAGTAGCTACTACACATATGTAGTAGCTGCTACATGTGTAGTAGCTACTACATGTGAAGTAACTACTACATGTGTAGTAGCTGCTACATGTGAAGTAACTGCTACATGTAGTAGCTACTACATGTGTAGTAGCTGCTACATGTGAAGTAACTACTACATAAGTAGTAGCTGCTACATGTGTGTAGTAGCTGCTACATGTGTGTAGCAGCTACTACATGTGCGTAGCTACTACACACATGTAGTAGCTACTACATGTGTGTAGTAGCTGCTACATGATGATGATGTTGCTGCTGCTGATGATGATGATGTTGATGATGATGTTGCTGATTATGTTAATGATGATGATGTTGATGATGATGATGTTGATGATGATGTTGATGATGATGTCGATGATGATGTTGATGATGATGTTGATGATGATTTTGCTGATGATGTTTATGATGATGTTGATGATGATGTTGATAATGATGTTGATGTTGATGTCGCTGATGATGTTGATGATGACGTTGATGATGATGTTGCTGATGATGTTGATGATGATGTTGCTGATGATGTTGCTGATGATGTTGATGATGATGATGTTGATGTTGATGATGATGTTGATGATGTTGATGTTGATGATGATGTTGATGTTGCTGATGATGTCGCTGATGATGTTGATAATGATGTTGATGATGATTTTGCTGATGATGTTGATGATGATGTTGATGATGATGTCGCTGATGATGTTGATGGTGATGTTGATGATGATGATGTTGATGATGTTGACGATGATGTTGATGTTGCTGATGATGTCGCTGCTGATGTTGATAATGATGTTGATGATTTTGCTGATGATGTTGATGATGATGTTGATGATGATGTCGCTGATGATGTTGATGATGATGTTGATGATGATGTTGATGATGATGTTGATGATGAATGCTGCGAATGGTAATGATCCGGAGCATGGTGATGATGGTGATGATTGTGATGATTGCTGATAATGCTGCTCACGATGGTGATTCTGCTGCTGCTCTTGATATTTGTTCGTCTGCTACGGCTCATATTGCATATGCTTCGAGTATTTACGCTGCTGCTGATGATGAATCAGCTACTGTTGCTGATAATACTCATGGTACTACTGCTGATGTTCATGGTACTACTGCTGATGTTCATGGTACTACTGCTGATGTTCATGGTACTACTGCTGATGCTCATGGTGCTGCTACTGCTTCCGACTGGTAGAGGCCCCTGCTGGTTGTGGCGGTGGTGGTGGTTGTTGTTGTTTAGTGGGGGGTGGGGTTGGGGGTAGACGCCGTGTCAGGTCAGGAGGTGGCCCCCGTTGTTTAATCCCGCGGCCCTCGGACGTCTTTAGATCGCGGCGGCGATGCGATCGATGTGGAGGCGCATGGGCAAACAGGGCCACGATGTTATTGCTCTTAACCCCTCGGCCCGCGCCGCGACGCACGCGTTATTACTCGGCCGATCCTCGCCGTGCCCACGGGACGGGACGGAGCGCTCATATCTCAGCTGGCGCAGAGACGGGGGGGAGACGGCGTGATGGGGGTGCGTGG
Source organism: Petromyzon marinus (assembly GCF_048934315.1). Lineage (NCBI taxonomy): Eukaryota > Metazoa > Chordata > Hyperoartia > Petromyzontiformes > Petromyzontidae > Petromyzon > Petromyzon marinus. Next base: position 9,222,392 of record NC_133684.1, read on the forward strand.
CGGGTTTGGGGGGGGTGGTCGTGTTTGTTTTCCCGGCTCAGGTAATAAGCGCTGCCGGTCCCACCTGGGCGATCACTGCCGGAACGGAACGCGCGTACCGTGTATGTGAGTGTTTGAGTATGTGAGTTGTGTTTGTTTGATTATGTGAGTGCGTGTGTGAGTGTTGGAGTATGTGAGTATATGTGAGTGTTTGAGTGAGTGTGTTTGTTTTATTATGTGAGTGCGTGTGTGAGTGTTGGAGTATGTGAGTGTGTGTGAGTGTTGGAGTATGTGAGTGAGTTTGTTTGATTATTACGTGGGTGTTTGAGTATGTGAGTGTGAGTGAGTGTTGGAGTATGTGAGTGTGCGTGAGTGTTGGAGTATGTGAGTGCGAGTGAGTGTTGGAGTATGTGAGTGTGAGTGAGTGTTGGAGTATCTAAGTGTGAGTGAGTGTTGGAGTATGTGAGTGTGTTTGTTTGATTATGTGAGTGCGTGTATGAGTGTTGGAGTATGTGAATGTGTGTGTGAGTGTTGGAGTATGCGAGTGTGAGTGAGTGTTGGGATATGTGAGTGTGTGTGAGTGTTGGAGTATGTGAGTGGTGAAGTATGTGAGTGTGTGTGTGAGTGTTGGAGTATGTGAGTGGTTGTGAGTGTTGGAGTATGTGAGTGTGTGTGTGAGTGGTGGAGTATGTGAGTGTGTGTGAGTGTTGTAGTATGTGAGTGTGAGTAAGTGTTGGAGTATGTAAGTGTGAGTGAGTGTTGGAGTATGCGAGTGTGTTTGAGTGTGAGAGTATGTGAGTGTGTTTGTTTGATTATGTGAGTGCGTGTGTGAGTGTTGGAGTATGTGAATGTGTGTGTGTGTTGGAGTATGTGAGTGAGTTTGTTTGATTATTACGTGAGTGTTTGAGTATGTGAGTGTGAGTGAGTGTTGGAGTATGTGAGTGTGTGTGAGTGTTGGAGTATGTGAGTGTGTGTGAGTGTTGGAGTATGTGAGTGTGCGTGAGTGTTGGAGTATTTGAGTGCGAGTGAGTGTTGGAGTATGTGAGTGTGAGTGAGTGTTGGAGTATGTAAGTGTGAGTGAGTGTTGGAGTATGTGAGTGTGTTTGTTTTATTATGTGAGTGCGTGTGTGAGTGTTGGAGTATGTGAATGTGTGTGTGAGTGTTGAAGTATGTGAGTGTGAGTGAGTGTTGGAGTATGTGAGTGTGTGTGAGTGTTGGAGTATGAGTGAGTGGTGGAGTATGTGAGTGTGTGTGTGAGTGTTGGAGTATGTGAGTGTTGGAGTATGTGAGTGTGTGTGTGAGTGGTGGAGTATGTGAGTGTGTGTGAGTGTTGTAGTATGTGAGTGTGAGTGAGTGTTGGAGTATGTAAGTGTGAGTGAGTGTTGGAGTATGTGAGTGTGTTTGAGTGTGAGAGTATGTGAGTGTGTTTGTTTGATTATGTGAGTGCGTGTGTGAGTGTTGGAGTATGTGAATGTGTGTGTGAGTGTTGGAGTATGTGAATGTGAGTGAGTGTTGGAGTATGTGAGTGTGTGTGAGTGTTGGAGTATGTGAGTGAGTGGTGGAGTATGTGAGTGTGTGTGTGAGTGTTGGAGTATGTGAGTGTGTGTGAGTGTTGGAGTATGTGAGTGTGTGTGAGTGTTGTAGTATGTGAGTGTGTGATGGAGTATGTGAGTGTGTGTGAGTGTTGGAGTATGTGAGTGTGTGTGTGAGTGTTGGAGGATGTGAGTGTGCGTGAGTGTTGGAGTATGTGAGTGTGTGTGAGTGTTGGAGTATGTGAGTGTGTGTGAGTGTTGGAGTATGTGAGTGTGTGTGAGTATTGGAGTATGTGAGTATGTGTGAGTGTTGGAGTATGTGAGTGTGTGTGAGTGTTGGAGTATGTGAGTGAGTGTTGGAGTATGTGAGTGAGTTTGTTTGATTATTACGTGAGTGTTTGAGTATGTGAGTGTGTTTTCTGAGTACGTGAGTGCGTGTGAGTGTTGGAGTATGTGAGTGTTTTTTTATTATGTGAGTGCGTGTGTGAGTGTTGGAGTATGTGAGTGTGTGTGAGTGTTGGAGTATGTGAGTGTGTGTTGGAGTATGTGAGTGTGTGTGGGTATTGGAGTATGTGAGTATGTGTGAGTGTTGGAGTATGTGAGTGTGTGTGAGTGTTGGAGTATGTGAGTGAGTGTTGGAGTATGTGAGTGAGTTTGTTTGATTATTACGTGAGTGTTTGAGTATGTGAGTGTGTTTTCTGAGTACGTGAGTGCGTGTGAGTGTTGGAGTATGTGCGTGTTTGTTTGATTATGTGAATGCGTGTGTGAGTGTTGGAGTATGTGAGTGTGTGTGAGTGTTGGAGTATGTGAGTGTGTGTGAGTGTTGGAGTATGTGAGTGCGTGAGTGTTGGAGTATGTGAGTGTGTGTTGGAGTATGTGAGTCTGCTACAGCAGAGGTGTAGGGAATTCCAACAAGACCTACATCTCTGCTTTATTGACCTGGTCAAGGCCTATGATACCATCAGTAGGCCTGGGCTCTGGGTTGTTCTTCGTGCTTTTGGAGTACCTGACCCTCTGCTCACGATCATTAAGGACCTTCATGATGGTGAGCGGGCCCGGGTAAAACTACGTGGCCGGGAGTCAGAGCCATTCCCTGTACACCTTGGGGTGCGACAGGAATGTCCTCTGGCTCCCACATTATTTAACATCTACTTTGACCACGTAGTTCGTGAAGCCTTCAATAGCTGTACCGGGGGAATCTCCATATTGTACAGATATAATGGGAGGCTGATCGATGCCCGGGTGCGGTCAAGGGATGGCTCCCTATTGCTCAACCACGTTATGTATGCCGATGATTTGGTAATAGCTGCTCATTCAGAGGAGGAGTTGGAGACGCTGCTGCTGAGACTGGAGCGTGCCACTAAGAGGTGGGGCCTTACCATCAGCCCCACCAAAACTAAGCACCTGCCTGGGTATTTTGTACCATCGAACACTCCACCTCCACAACTCCCAATCGGTGATGGAGCAGTTGTGGAGCGAGTGGAGAGTTTCCCATACCTGGGCAGTGTGCTTATGACCGGCTCCAGTTTAACAGCAGAGGTCTCACTCCGAATCAGTCGAGCGGTAATATATTTTCATCGGTTGCGTAACGCTGTGTGGAAGCTACCTGGTCTGTCGCTCTGCACTAAGCTTCAGGTCTTCTCGGCCACGGTCATTCCCTCCCTTCTCTAGGCTTGTGAAACGTGGACCCCCCTAATGGAACATCTTCGCCGGTTAAAAACATGTAGGCTGGCCTGCCTACGATCCATCTTGGGTTTAACCAGACTGGATTGTGTGAGGAGCTCACAAATCCTTGAAAGATCTGGGCAAGGTCCCATCGGTGAGCTCCTCCGGCGGGCAAGGCTGCGATGGCTTGGTCATGTAGCCCGCATGCCCAGTCACCGCATGCCAAAACAGCTTTTGTTCGGCCGGATCGAGGGGGCTAAACGGGCGTGGCACGGGCTAGAGAAGAGATGGAGTGATGTGGTGCAGGAGGACGTGGAGTTGAGTGGACTTGCCGATGACTGGACCAGCGGTGTCAAGATCGGCCTCTGTGGAGGAGGCTCGTGAAGGACGCTACTGGGCAGTTGGAGGTAGTCGCCCTCCAACAACAACGGAGGGCGGAGGAGCGACGCTCACAACAACGAGCGGAGCGCCGGGTGGCTAAAGCACAGCAGGTTGGCACACTAGGGGGCACAGGTGGTGCATCAGCCAGTCATCTCAGTCAGTCGACCCGTGGCACCTGGGTCTGCCCCGTGACCTCCTGCCAGCGGGCGTTCGACACTTCACGTGGCCTCAGGGTGCACATAGCCTGGCACAAGCGTCGTGGTGACGTCACCGCCACTTAGTGGTGAATGGCGGTTGTTGTTGTTGTGTTGGAGTATGTGAGTGTGTGTGAGTGTTGGAGTATGTGAGTGTCAGTGAGTGTTGGAGTATGTAAGTGTGTGTGAGTGTTGGAGTATGTGAGTGTTGGAGTATGTGAGTGTAAGTGTTGGAGTATGTGAGTGTGTTTGAGTATGTGAGTGTGTTTGTTGGTGAGCGGGCCCGGATAAAACTACGTGGCCGGGAGTCGATGCCATTCCCTGTGCACCTTGGGGTGCGACAGAGATGTCCTCTGGCTCCCACATTGTTTAACATCTATTTCGATCACGTAGTTCGTGAAGCCTTCAACAGCTGTACTGGAGGAATTTCCATCTGGAACAGATACAATGGGAGGCTGATCGATGCCCGGGTGCGGTCAAGGGGTGGCTCCCTATTGTTCAACCATGTTATGTATGCCGATGATCTGGTAATTGCTGCTCATGCAGAGGAGGAGTTGGAGGCGCTGCTGCTGAACCTGGAGCTTCTCACTAAGAGGTGGGAACTTCCATCAGTTCCACCAAAACTAAGCACCTGCCTGGGTATTTTGTACCATCGGACACTCCACCCCCACAACTCCCAATTGGTGATAGGGCAGTTGTGGAGAGAGTGGAGTGTTTCCCATACGTTGGCAGTGTGTTCATGACCGGCTCCGGTTTAACAGCAGAGGTCTCACTCCGAATGACTCGAGCGGCATTATCTTTTCATCGGTTGCGGAAGCTACCTGGTCTGTCGCTCCGCACGAAGCTTCAGGTCTTCTCCGCCACAGTCATTTCTTCCCTTCTCTACAGTTGCGAAACGTGGGCCCCCCTAATGGAATATCTTTGCCGGTTAGAAACATTTAGGCTGGCCTGCCTACGATCCATCCTGGGTTTAACCAGGCTGGATTGTGTGAGGAGCTCACAAATCCTTGAAAGATCTGGACAAAGTCCCATTGGTGAGCTCCTCCGGCAAACAAGGCTGCGTTGGTTGGGCCGTGTAGCCTGCATGCCCAATCACCGCATGCCTGAACAGCTTTTGTTCAGCCGAATCGATGGGGCGAAATGGGCGCGGCACGGGCTAGAGAAGAGATGGAGTGATGTGGTACAGGAGGACGTGGAGCTGAGTGGACTTGCCTATGACTGGTACCAGCGGTGTCAAGATCGGCCTCTGTGGAGGCGGCTCGTGAAGGACGCTGCTGGGCAGTTGGAGGCAATCGCTCTACAACAACAACGGAGGGCAGAGGAGCGATGCTCACAACAACGAGCGGAGCGCCGGGTGGCTAAAGCGTAGCAAGTTGGCGCAGGAGGGGGCACAGGTGGTGCATCAGCCACTCATCTCAGTCAGTCGACCCGTGGCACCTGGGTCTGCCCCGTGACCTGCCAGCGGGCGTTCAACACTTCACGTGGCCTCAAGGTGCACATAGCCTGGCACAAGCGTCGTGGTGATGTCACCGCCACTTAGTGGCGAATGGCGGTTGTTGTGTTTGTTTGAGTATGTGAGTGTATGTGTGTTTGTTTGAATATGTGAGTGTGTGAGTGAGTATTGGAGTATGTGAGTTTGCTTGTTTGATTGTGTGTGTGAGTGTTGGAGTATGTCAGTGTGTGTGTGAGTGTTGGAGTATGTGAGTGTGTTTGTTTGATTATGTGAGTGCGTGTGTGAGTGTTGGAGCATGTGAGTGTGTTGAGTATGTGAGTGTTGCAGTATGTGTGAGTGTGTGTGTGTGGTTAGCGCGCTGCGCTATGAACCCGGCGACAATAATTCGAATCCCACTCACGGCCACCATCAGTGACGATTATCTCTTCCGATTCTGGGCCTCCCCTAGGCTGACTCAGCCTCAAATGAGTACAGTACTTGTGCGGTGTGTAGTAAACATCGCCACTGAGGAGACAAAGGCGGTGGGACATGGTGCTGGGCACCTATCTCATCGTGTGCCGTCCCGGGCTTTATAGGTGCTCGCTAACAGCACTTGCCCCAACGGTCTGTTAATGCTATACGGGGGATCTTTGTCTTTATGTGCGTGAAAATCCCCGTCCAGTATTGAGGAATGACGCTTGGGGACACGGGGACACGGGGACACAGGGAACACGTGGGAAAGAGACACGGGGACACATGGGACAGAGACACGGGGACACAGGGACAGAGACACGGGGACACATGGGACAGAGACACGGGGACACAGGGACAGAGACACGGGGACACATGGGACAGAGACACGGGGACACAGGGACAGAGACACGGGGACACATGGGACAGAGACACGGGGACACATGGGACAGACACACGGGGACACAGGGACAGAGACACAAGGACAGAGACACGGGGACACATGGGACAGACACACGGGGACACAGGGACAGAGACACGGGGACACAGGGACAGAGACACGGGGACACAGGGACAGAGACACGGGGACATAGGGACAGAGACACAAGGACAGAGACACGGGGACACATGGGACAGAGACACGGGGACACAGGGACAGAGACACGGGGACACAGGGACAGAGACACGGGGACACAGGGACAGAGACACGGGGACACAGGGACAGAGACACGGGGACATAGGGGCAGAGACACAGGGACAGAGACACGGGGACAGAGACACAGTGACAGAGACACATGGTACAGACACACGGGGACACAGGGACAGAGGCACGGGGACACAGGGACAGAGACACGGGGACACATGGGACAGAGACACGGGGACACAGGGACAGAGGCACGGGGACACAGGGACAGAGACACGGGGACACAGGGAACACGTGGGACACAGAGAACACGTGGGACAGAGAGACACGGGGACACGTGGGACAGAGAGACACGGGAACACGTGGGACAGAGAGACACGGGGACACAGGAACACGTGGGACAGAGACACAAGGAACACATGGGACCGAGAGACACGGGGACAGTGGACACAGGTAACGCAATGACCACAAGGAGACACGTGGGGGGGGGGGGGGGGGCACGGGGTACGCCTTTCGCCCTGCATGCGTCCCTGCGGGCAGAGCCGCCTCCTGTCGAGAGGTCGGGCAGCCCGGACCACGCGTTCATCCCGCGGGGAGCCGCTCGAGACGGCATTGATCGCGACGAGGAAGCGCGGGCGAGGGGGGGAGGGGTAGCGGGAGGGGGGGCGATGGAAGCTCCACAGATGCTCTCAAGTCGGCGTGCGTGACTAGATGGCGTAAGAGTTGCTGTGAGGGTCGGGTGTGTGTGGGAGTGTGCGTGGGTGAGTTGCTGTGAGGGTCGGGGTGTGTGGGAGTGTGTGTGTGGGTGAGTTGCTGTGAGGGTCGGGGTGTGTGGGTGAGTTGCTGTGAGGGTCGGGGTGTGTGTGGGAGTGTGTGTGGGTGAGTTGCTGTGAGGGTCGGGGTGTGTGTGGGAGTGTGCGTGGGAGTGTGTGTGGGTGAGTTGCTGTGAGGGTCGGGGTGTGCGTGAGTGAGTTGCTGTGAGGGTCGGGCTGTGTGGGTGAGTTGCTGTGAGGGTCGGGGTGTGTGTGGGAGTGTGTGCGTGGGTGAGTTGCTGTGAGGGTCGGGGTGTGTGGGGGTGAGTTGCTGTGAGGGTCGGGGTGTGTGGGAGTGTGCGTGGGTGAGTTGCTGTGAGGGTCGGGGTGTGTGTGGGAGTGTGTGCGTGGGTGAGTTGCTGTGAGGGTCGGGGTGTGTGGGTGAGTTGCTGTGAGTGCAGGGTGTGCCACACGAGTTCGATTCCCTCTCACGGCCAACACCCGTGACGGTTACCTGAACCGGTTCGGGGCGTCCCCTAGGTCGACGCAGCCTCAAAATAGTACAGTACCTGGTGCGGTGTATAAACATCGCCACTGGAGACACAAAGGCGGCCGGGCGTGGTGGTGGCCACCCACCCCCTCGTGTACTGTTCCGGCCTTGATAGGTGTTCGCTAACAGCCTGTTAAGGCTATACGGGGAACTTTGTACGTATTTTAAACATATTTTGTACCGTACGTAGCCAACTGTGCTAATCGGAGGTGGGTGACTTGGTGCGAGGGTAGGGGCGTACCCAAACAGATTATGTTTGATCTTGATTTGAAGCTTTCGTGACTGCAGTAATCCATAATTTTTGGTTCTTTCGGTAAAGTCACGTAGGTATAAAATAAAATAAAGCACGACGTTTCGGGCGCAACACAAGCGTCCAGCAGACCATGCTTTCCCACCTGATAATGGACGCTTGTGTTGTGATTTATTTTATTTTATACCTACGTGACTTTACCGAAAGAACCAAATGTTATGTTTGGCCAGATAAAGGGTGATAAACGAGCGTGGTAGGGTGTGTGTGACAGAAGGTATGGACTCATGTTTATCTGGGAGGGTGATTGGATGAGTAGGGTGCATGGGCTAGAGGAGAGGTGGGCTGATGTAGTACAGGGGGGATGTGGAGCTGAGTGGACTTGCCGATGACCGGTACCAGCAGTGTCAAGATATGGCCTCTGTGCAGGAGGCTCGTGAAGGACGCTGCTGGGCAATTGGGAGGAAGTTTCCCTCCAACAACAACGGAGAGCAGAGCTTGCAGAGTGGGGAGCACAGGTGGTGCATCTGCCAATCATATCAGTCAGTCAACCAATGGCACCTGGGTCTGTCCCATGGCCTGCCAGCAAGCGTCCCACACTCTACGTAGCCTCAAGGTGCACCTAGCCTGGCACAAGTTCCGTGGTGACATCACCGACAGGTAGTGGCGGGTGGCGACTGTCCTTGTTGATGAGTGAGTGAGGGGTGTCTGAATGAGTGAGGTGAGCATGAGTGAGGGGTGTGTGCGTAATGAATGAGTGGCGTAGGAATGAGTGAGTGAGGGATGCATGAGTGAGTCAGGTGTCTGAGTGAGCGAGGTGTGTGTAGGAGTGAGTGAGGTGTGTGTACGAGTGAGTGAGGTGTGTACGAGTGAGTGAGATGTGTACGAGTGAGTGAGTGAGCGAGTGAGTGAGTGAGCGAGGTGTCTATGAGTGAGTGAGCGAGTGAGGTGTGTACGAGTGAGTGAGGTGTGTACGAGTGAATGAGTGAGTGAGCGAGTGAGCGAGTGAGTGAGGTGTGTACGAGTGAGTGAGTGAGGTGTGTACGAGTGAGTGAGCGAGCGAGCAAGTGAGTGAGGTGTGTACGAGTGAGTGAGTGAGTGAGCGAGTGAGTGAGAGAGCGAGCGAGTGAGGTGTGTACGAGTGAGTGAGTGAGGTGTGTACGAGTGAGTGAGTGAGGTGTGTACGAGTGAGTGAGGTGTGTACGAGTGAGTGAGTGAGGTGTGTACGAGTGAGTGAGTGAGTGAGGTGTGTACGAGTGAGTGAGTGAGTGAGCGAGGTGTGTATGAGTGAGTGAGTGAGGTGTGTATGAGTGAGTGAGTGAGGTGTGTACGAGTGAGTTAACGAGTGAGTGAGGTGTGTACGAGTGAGTGAGTGAGGTGTGTACGAGTGAGTGAGTGAGGTGTGTACGGGTGAGTGAGTGAGTGAGCGAGGTGTGTACGAGTGAGTCAGTGAGGTGTGTACGAGTGAGTTAACGAGTGAGTGAGGTGTGTACGAGTGAGTGAGTGAGGTGTGTACGAGTGAGTGAGTGAGGTGTGTACGGGTGAGTGAGTGAGTGAGCGAGGTGTGTATGAGTGAGTGAGTGAGGTGTGTACGAGTGAGTTAACGAGTGAGTGAGGTGTGTACGAGTGAGTGAGTGAGGTGTGTACGAGTGAGTTAACGAGTGCGTGCGCGCTCCAGGCTGGGCCGCGTCTCCGAGGCGCAGCGTTCCCTGGAGCGGCTGCTGGAGGCATCGCGGCAGTCGAGGGGGCAGGAGGCGGAGCTGCTGGACGCGAGCTGTCGCCTCGCGGACATTCACCTCGCCAAGGTGCGCCGCCCTCTGCCCCCCACCCCCCCGCCAAGCGGCCTCCAGTGAGCTCGCTTCCCCTCTCGCAGAGGAGCAGAGCTCACGGGGGACACTTCGACTGAGTTTGGGTCAGGGTCATGCGTATTGGTCGTGCCAGGGTATAGTTAGGGTCAGGTTTAGGAGTGTTAGGGGTACAGGACTGGGTCGTGTTAGGGGCAGTATTTAGGAGCAGTGCCGCTGCCATCGCGCGCGTGATGAATTATCCGCGCTGGTTACATCCTCCGCTGTATAATTAGAGACTCACGCGCTCTCGTTCATTACCGCACTTTATTAGCTCCTGTCACGCATCGCGCCTCGCGCGGGATCACATCCCAGGCTGGTGGTGGTGGGCGGGGGGGGGGGCAGTTAGTCACAAGCCCCGGCGTGGCGAGACCCCGCTCTGAGCGCGCGTCGCCTTTGCCGCAGGGGTCCGCGCGGACCGCGTGCCGCCTGCTGGACGCGGCGCTGGAGCGTGCCCGAGCGGGGGCCGCGGGGCCCGCCGAGGGGGCCTCGTCATCCTCGGCTCCCCGAGGGCCCTCCGAGTCGCTGCTGACGGAGGTCCGCGCGCGCTGCGGCGTGGCCCGCGCCGCGCTGCTCTTCCCGGCCCTCGCCGCCGACCTCGCCCTCCTCGGCCTGGCGCGGCCCGGCTCCGCCTCGGGCCCCGCTCGCGGTGCCCTCGAGCGCCTCCTCTCGTGGAAGGACTCGCGCCTCGGATACTCCCTGGAGGCCGAGCTGGGTGAGCGGGCGGCCGGTCACTAACATCTCACCCGCGGGGCGCGCGCCACTCGTGCGGCGGACGCATCGGACCGAGGTGCAGTTGCACCGGGGCCCGCACGCTCGATGGGCCCGGCGCCGTCGCGCGTGACTCGGGGCCCCGGTGGCCGGCGGCGCGTTACCTCTTCTGGGCCGCGCGGAATGAGAGGGGCCGCTGAGAGAAGGAGGGCGGCTGGGGAAGGGAGGGAGGGGGGGGCGGTGGGGTCAGCGCTTGCGTCGCCGTGCGAGGCGCGGTGGACGCAGCCGCGTGACGGTGAAAGGGCGAGGGGGCGACGCGGTGAGGGGCGGGGGGGGGGGGGCGCTGAGGCGTGAGACCGGCGCGGAGGGTTGTGGAGGGGCCACCCGACCAACCCGCCCCCCCCCTCCCTCCCCTCCGCTCGCCGGGACCCCCCCTCACTTGTTTCACTCCGAGGGTTGAGACACACGGAGCCCCCCCCCCCCCCCTTACCGCCCGCCCCGTGTTTTACAGGAGCCGAGGGGGACGAGGACAAGGAGGAGGAGAGCGATGACGGCTCCGAGACCCACCGGGGGGACGTGAGCCCGAGCGAAGCTGAGGGGGGAGGGGCCGTGACCTCGGCATGAGCGTGGTCAAGGGGCTCGTGGGACCCCTTTACGGGGGTCGCGTGGTGTTACTCGTTTATGTTTAGCCTCCTCGCTTGGTGCCTCGATTACAAAGCGTGGGGGACCTCTTTACTGAAGGCCACATCGGACTTTCAAATTCACAGGGCCCCCCCCCCCGCCCCACACACACGAACGCACGCACAGCTAAGCGAGACGCCTCCTTGCATTGGCACAAGTGGCCCGGGCGTTGCGCTAACATGAGACGCGTTTCGCTGTTGCCAAGACGAACGTACCCTCCCCCCCCCCCCCTAGTATCCGGTTAGTGCGGCTAAGACGCTTGCAGTGACGGACAGACGGGGCGGAGTAAATGAAGTTGGACCCGCGGGCCGTGGGGGATCCTCCACCTCTGCCGATTCGTGTGGCTCCTCTCCCGGCCGTTCCGTTGGTTCCGCTTCTCGCGGTCTCCGCGCTGTGCGGGTCCCGCGGAGGGCCCCTGGTTCCGTAACCTCCACGCGCCCTCCCGCCCACCCCCGCTCCCCCTGCCCCCTCCATCCCCCGCTCCCCCTCCCCTCCATCCCTCCCCTCCATCCCTCCCCACTAATAAAGCATCTCTTTAACGCTAATTTGCCGACGCCCATTAATTATTGACGTGGAGCCGCGCACCCCGAGGGGTAATGAGTTAGAGCACTCCCCCCCCCACTCCCTCACTCCCCGCTCCCTCTCTCCCCTCTCTCTCTCTCTCCCTCCCCGTCGCGGACCCGGCCTCCCCGTGGATCCGCTCCGTGAGAAGCTCGCGGGCGCATGCGCGGCCGCGGGCACAGCCTGAGGCGCAGCCCGAGCGGGGACCGGCGGGCACCCCCCCCCCTCCCCCACTGCTCCCCCACCCCCTGCTTCCGCCCCCCCCCCAATCCAACGCTCCTCTCCCTCATCCACTCCCCCGCAGCTCTCCCTTCTGCGAGGCTCCCTCACTCGGATGCACGGATGGGAGATCCGGTGGGGTGGGGTGGGGGGGTAACGGGTGGGGTGGAGGTGCAGGAGAATTGAAGCCCACGTGGGGGAGGCGATGTGGGGTAAATGTATTGGAGGCGGGAAGGGGTACAGGAACATCTCGGTGTGCTCACGAGGCCCTGGACCTCGCCGCACCTGCGTGGGCTCGGTCACGTGGCCCCGTGCGCGTGAGCCGCACCTGCTGGGCCACGCGCAGGATGGAGGGAGAGGCGGAATGGATCCGCGGTGTGCGCGGAGCGGGCTGGCGGGGGGCGGGACGCGCTCCCGATATGCGTCTCCGCTCGTGCGCATTTAGAGTGGGGAGCGGTAGTGTAGGGGTGAGCGCGCTGCGCTACGAATCCGGCGACCCAAGTTCGATGACCGCTCAAGGCCAACACCGGTGACAATTATCTCAACCGGTTCTGGGCCTCACCTAGGTCGACTCGTGGTGGTGGTCGTGGTGGTGATGATGATGATCGTGTTGGTGGTGATGATGATGGTGATCGTGGTGATGGTGATCGTGTTGGTGGTGATGATGATGGTGATCGTGTTGGTGGTGATGACGATGGTGATCGTGGTGGTGTTTGGGAGCAGTGCCGCATTGCGCTTTCAACCCGACGAGCTGATATCAATCCCGGGCCGCGGCCAACGTCTGAGGCGAGTGACATCTGCCACCCCCCCCCCCACGCTTCCGTTCACCAACCCGCACTGACCAGCGTGTGTGTGGCTGTGTGTGTGTGGCTGTGTGTGTGTATCTGTGTGTGTGGCTGTGTGTGTGTGTGTGGCTGTTACATATTTCAGTCGTAGTTTAGTGGTAATTAATTGAAGGTGGAGGGGTTACCAGCCCCTTGCACCCGTCCAGAGCCTCGTTTAGCCACTGTGGTGGACACAGACGCCATGAGGGGAGTAGCTAATCGGAATTGGCCCTCCCCCCATAGCACTGTCCATGACAGAGTTGCCCGTCCGGCACCGCGAGGAGGTAGGGGGTTTCGATTTAAAGCTTTCGTGACTGCAAGGATTCATCTTCTTTGGTTCTTTCGGTAAAGTCACGTAGAATGAGAATAAAATAATAAATTAATAAAATAAAATAACACAATAAAATTCTCACGACGTTTCGGCCACAACATTCTACGTGACTTTACCGAAAGAGCCAAAGAAGAGGTAGGGGGTTGTTTTGGGCAGTGTGCTTATGACCGGATCCAGTTTAACAGCAGAGGTCTCACTCCGAATCAGTCGAGCGGCAATACTTTCATCGGTTGCGTAACGCTGTGTAGAAGCTACCTGGTCTGTCGTTCAGCACTAAGCTTCAGGTCTTCTCGGCCACGGTCATTCCCTCCCTTCTCTATGCTTGCGAAACGTGGACCCCCCTAATGGAACATCTTCGCCGGTTAGAAACATTAGGCTAGCCTGCCTACGATCCATCTTGGGTTTAACCAGGCTGGATTGTGTGAGGCGCTCACAAATCCTTGAAAGACCTGGACAAGGTCCCATCGGTGAGCTCCTCCGGCAGGCAAGGCTGCGTTGGCTGGGTCATGTAGCCCGCATGCCCAGCCACCGCATGCCGAAACAGCTTTTGTTCGGCCGGATCGAGGGGGTTAAACGGGTGCGGCACGGGCTAGAGAAGAGATGGAGTGATGTGGTTACAGGAGGACGTGGAACTGAGTGGACTTGCCGATGACTGGTACCAGCGGTGTCAAGATCGGCCTCTGTGGAGGAGGCTCATGAAGGACGCTACTGGGCAGTTGGAGGCAGTCGCCCTCCAACAACAACGGAGGGCGGAGGAGCGACGCTCACAACAACGAGCGGAGCACCGGGTGGCTAAAGCACAGCAGGTTGGCACAGTAGGGGGCACAGGTGGTGCATCAGCCAGTCATCTCAGTCGACCCGTGGCACCTGAGTCAGCCCTGTGACCTCCTGCCAGCGGGCGTTCGACACTTCACGTGGCCTCAAGGTGCACATGGCCTGGCACAAGCGTCGTGGTGACGTTACCGCCACTTAGTGGCGAATGGCGGTTGTTGTTGTTGTTGTGTGGCTGTGTGTGTGTGTGGCTGTGTGTGTGTGGCAAAACAACCCCCTACCTCCTCGCGGTGCCGGACGGGCAACCCTGTTGTGGGGAGAGGGCCAATTCCGATTGGCCCCTCCCCTCATGGCGTCTGTGACCACCACAGTGGCTAAACGGGGGCTCTGGACGGGTGCGAGGGGCTGGTAACGCTTCCACCTTCATAAAATTACCATGAAACCACGATTTAAATATGTAACTAATAAACTTGTGCCGGAGGCCCCGGGGGGGAAAGGCGTCTATGACGTCTCCTGGCCAAACCCCAATTGGCGGAGCCAGCAGATTGAATCTCTACCCTCGGGGCTCCTCCAGAAACAACGAAAAGCCACTTTGTGTGGCCACATGGAATGTTCGAACGCTCACTGCGGAGGAGAGGCTGTCTCTCCTCTGTCGGGAGCTGGACCGGTACCACCTGGATCTCTGTGGCATTCAGGAGGTCCGGTGGACTGGTTCTGGCTCCTGCCACCATGAGGGGTGGACAGTCCTCTACTCGGGGCAGCAGACTGCCAAACAACAGGGTGTGGCTCTTCCTTTGAACAAAAGAATGAAGGGTGCGTGGAAGCGTGGCGGTGAGGTGTGGGAAGCTGTAAGCCCCAGGCTACTTTGGGCTCGCCTTCCCATCAACCGGAGGCGAGGAGTGGTGGTCGTGGTTATTTATGCCCCCACCGAAGACGAACATCCGTGGAGGGATGCAGGCAAAGCCGATGAGTCAGATGCCTTCTATGACCTCCTGTCACATGTACTGGCTAAAGTGGCCCCTCGGGATAGTCATCTTGTTGGGTGACTTCATTGCTCAAGTTGGTCAAGATGCTAGCACCTGGTCTGGAGTGATTGGAGGGCATGGGCCAGATCAGCTCAATAACAACGGTAGGAGGCTGCTAGATTTTTGTGTAGCCCATGGGCTTGTAATTACCAACACGCTGTTCCGGCATTGGCGCATCCACACAACATCATGGATGCATGCCGGGTCCAAGCAAGAACATCTGCTGGACTACATACAGTGAGGGGAAAAGTATTTGATCCCCTGCTGATTTTGTACGTTTGCCCACTGACAAAGAAATGA
Source organism: Petromyzon marinus (assembly GCF_048934315.1). Classification (NCBI taxonomy): domain Eukaryota; kingdom Metazoa; phylum Chordata; class Hyperoartia; order Petromyzontiformes; family Petromyzontidae; genus Petromyzon; species Petromyzon marinus. The sequence continues at coordinate 9,237,505 of NC_133684.1, forward strand.
TCAGTCTATAATTTTAATGGTCGGTTTATAAGAACAGTGAGAGACAGAATAACAACAACAAAATCCAGAAAAACTCATGTAAAAAATGTTATAAATTTATTTGCATTTTAATGAAGGAAATAAGTATTTGACCCTCTCTCAATCAGAAAGATTTCTGGCTCCCAGGTGTCTTTTATACAGCTTGTTTTCTGTATAAAAGACACCTGTCCACAAAAGCATTCAATCAATCAGATTCCAAACTCTCCACCATGGCCAAGACCAAAGAGCTCTCCAAGGATGTCCGGGACAAGATTGTAGACCTACACAAGGCTGGAATGGGCTACAAGACCATTGCCAAGCAGCTTGGTGAGAAGGTAACAACAGTTGGTGCGATTATTCGCAAATGGAAGAAACACAAAAGAACTGTCACTCTCCTTCGGCCTGGGGCTCCATGCAATATCTCACCTCGTGGAGTTGCAATGATCATGAGAACGGTGAGGAATCAGCCCAGAACTACACGGGAGGATCTTGTCAATGATCTCAAGGCAGCTGGGACCATAGTCACCAAGAAAACAATTGGTAACACACTACGCCGTGAAGGGCTGAAATCCTGCAGCGCCTGCAAGGTCCCCCTGCTCAAGAAAGCACATATACATGCCCGTCTGAAGTTTGCCAATGAACATCTGAATTATTCAGAGGACAACTGGGTGAAAGTGTTGTGGTCAGATGAGACCAAAATGGAGCTCTTGGGCATCAACTCAACTCGCCGTGTTTGGAGGAGGAGGAATGCTGCCTATGACTCCAAGAACACCATCCCCACCGTCAAACGTGGAGGTGGAAGCATTATGCTTTGTGGGTGTTTTTCTGCTAAGGGGACAGGACAACTTCACCGCATCAAAGGGACGATGGACGGGGCCATGTACCGTCAAATCTTGCGTGAGAACCTCCTTCCCTCAGCCAGGGCATTGAAAATGGGTCGTGGATGGTTATTCCAGCATGACAATGACCCAAAACACACGGCCAAGGCAACAAATGAGTGGCTCAAGAAGAAGCACATTAAGGTCCTGGAGTGGCCTAGCCAGTCTCCAGACCTTAATCCCACAGAAAATCTATGGAGGGAGCTGAAGGTTCGAGTTGCCAAACGTCAACCTCGAAACCTTAATGACTTGGAGAAGATCTGCAAAGAGGAGTGGGACAAAATCCCTCCTGAGATGTGTGCAAACCTGGTGGCCAACTACAAGAAACGTCTGACCTCTGTGATTGCCAACAAGGGTTTTGCCACCAAGTACTAAGTCATGTTTTGCAGAGGGGTCAAATACTTATTTACCTCATTAAAATGCAAATTAATTTATAACATTTTTGACATGCGTTTTTCCGGATTTTTTTGTTGTTATTCTGTCTCTCACTGTTCAAATAAACCTAACATTAAAATTATAGACTGATCATTTCTTTGTCAGTGGGCAAACGTACAAAATCAGCAGGGGATCAAATACTTTTTCCCTCACTGTAGTGACGGACCAGCGGATGCGAGCCCATGTCCTTGACACCAGGACCTACCGTGGAGCTGATCTGCCCTCTCACCATCCTTCCACTCCGGTGGTGGGTGTACACCCAGGACCCCATTCCAACCTAAAGTGGCCTGGTCTCAGTTATCTGATGAAAGTTGCAAGTGAGAATTTAATCATCGCGTGCAGCTGGGGTTGGCATCGTCCCCCACTCCTCCTGATGTCGAGGTTAAATGGGCGAGGTTTAGGACTGTGACTCATGCAGCTGCAATGGCTGCTTTGGGTACGCGGTCCAGACCTCCCCAGAGACCCTGGTTGACAGAGGATGTGTTTAGGATGGTTGAGAAAAAGCGACAGGCCCACTGTCATCGGCTACAGAATCCCACGTCAGAGAATGAGGAGGCTTAGCGCAGCCTTCGCTCGGAGGTTCGGAGAGCCGTGAGGCGCTGCAAGGATGGGTGGTGGTCGCGGGTTGCTGAGGAGATGGAGTCTGCCTCAGTGGCCCGCGATCAGAAATCTCTATTTATCTCCATCAAAAAAGTAACCAGCAGCGCCACACCTATTACCATCATTAGGGGAAAAAACGGTGATCCAATCTCCGACCCCCAGGAACAGGTTTGCAGATTTGCTGAGCATTTCTGTGAGGTCCTGGAGGAGAGGAAATCCTTCAGCCAGGAAAACATCGTGGCACAAAGTGGGAATGACCCTCCTGAGGCTGAAGTGCCTCAAATATTGGAAGAAGTCACCCCCTGTGAGTGGCTGGCTGAGGTGCCATCTGTTAAGGAAGTACTGAAGGCGATCCGGAGTCTGAGACCAGGAAAGGCGCCGGGCAGAGACGATCTCCCAAGCGAAATGCTGATGGAGGGTGGCGTTTGTGCACAGACTGCCCTATATGACATCATAACAGTCTGGACCACTGGACGGGTTCCGCAGGATTGCAAGGATTTCCTGGTGGTCCCCCTCTTTGAGAAGGGGGACCGCACAGACTGTAACAACTACAGGGGCATCTCACTCCTCAGTGTGCCGAGAAAGGTCCTGGCAAGGATTATTCAACATCGCCTTGCCAGGCACGCTGAGGAGAGGCTTGCGGAGCCCCAATGCGGTTTCAGAAAAGGGCGGTCCTGCACAGATGCCATATTTTCTGTCCGTCTGCTACAGCAGAGGTGTAGGAATTCTAACAAGACCTACAGTACATCTCTGCTTTATGGACCTGGTCAAGGCCTATGATACCATCAGTAGGCCTGGGCTCTGGGTTGTTCTTCGTGCTATTTGGAGGCCCTGACCCTCTGCTCACGATCATTAAGGACCTTCATGATGGTGAGCGGGCCCGGGTAAAACTACGTGGCCGGGAGTCAGAGCCATTCCCTGTACACCTTGGGGTGCGACAGGGATGTCCTCTGGGTCCCACATTATTTAACATCTATTTTGACCACATCGTTCATGAAGCTTTCAATAGCTGTACCGGGGGGAATCTCCATTTGGTACAGATATAATGGGAGGCTGATCGATGCCTGGGTGCAGTCAAGGTATGGCTCCCTATTGCTCAACCACGTTATGTATGTCGATGATTTGGTAATAGCTACTCATTCAGAGGAGGAGTTGGAGACGCTGCTGCTGAGACTGGAGCGTGCCACTAAGAGATGGGTCCTTACCATCAGCCCCACCAAAACTAAGTACCTGTCTGGGTATTTTGTACCATCGGACACTCCATCCCCACAACTCCCAATCGGTAATGGGGCAGTTGTGGAGAGAGTGGAGAGTTTCCCATACCTGGGCAGTGTGCTTATGACCGGCTCCAGTTTAACAGCAGAGGTCTCACTCCGAATCAGTCGAGCGGCAATATATTTTCATCGGTTGCGTAACGCTGTGTGGAAGCTACCTGGTCTGTCGCTCCGCACTAAGCTTCAGGTCTTCTCGGCCACGGTCATTCCCTCCCTTCTCGACGCTTGCGAAACGTGGACCCCCTAATGGAACATCTTCGCCGGTTAGAAACATTTAGACTAGCCTGCCTACGATCCATCCTGGGTTTAACCAGGCTGGATTGTGTGAGGAGCTCACAAATCTTTGAAAGATCTGGGCAAGGTCCCATCGGTGAGTTCCTCCGGCAGGCAAGGCTGCATTGGCTGGGCCATGTAGCCCGCATGCCCAGCCACCGCATGCCGAAACAGCTTTTGTTCGGCCGGATCGAGGGGGCTAAACGGGCGCGGCACGGGCTAGAGGAGAGATGGAGTGATGTGGTACAGGAGGACGTGGAGCTGAGTGGACTTGCCGATGACTGGTACGAGCGGTGTCAAGATCGGCCTCTGTGGAGGAGGCTCGTGAAGGACGCTACTGGGCAGTTGGAGGCAGTCGCCCTCCAACAACAACGGAGGGCGGAGGAGCGACGCTCACAGCAACGAGCGGAGCACCGGGTGGCTAAAGCACAGCAGGTTGGCACAGTAGGGGGCACAGGTGGTGCATCAGCCAGTCATCTTAGTCAATCGACCCGTGGCACCTGGGTCTGCCCCGTGACCTCCTGTCAGCGGGCGTTTGACACTTCACATGGCCTCAAGGTGCACATGGTCGGGCACAAGCGTCGTGGTGACGTCACCGCCACTTAGTGGCGAATGGCGGTTGTTGTTGTGTGTCTGTGTGTGTGTGGCTGTGTGTGTGTGTGGCTGTGTGTGTGGGGAGCGGTGGTGTAGCGGTTAGCGCTACGCTGCGCTATGATCCTGGCGACCCTTGTTCGATTCTCGCTCACGGACAACACCAGTGACGATTATCTGAACCGGTCATGGGCCCTCCCCTTAGTTCGACTCAGCCTCAAATGAGTACCTGGTGCGATGTTTAAACATCGCCACTGGGGAGACAAAGGCGGCCGGGCGTGGTGTTGGCCACCCACCCCCTCGTGTGCCGTGCCGGCCTTTATCGGTGCTCGCTAACAGCACTTGCCCGGCACGGCACACGAGGCCAGCACCACGCCCGGCCGCCTTTGTCTCCCCAGTGGCTATGTTTACACACCACACTTGGTACTCGTTTGAGGCTGAGTCGACCCAGGCGCGGCACAGTACCCAGCCGAGATGTTCGTAAATGATGTCGGACGCGAGTGGGAGTCACGTACCGAAGATTTAAAAAACGACACACTCAGTCGCACGTATACAACTAAGTGGCACCGACGTCACCACGGCGCCTGTGCCAGGCTAGGTGCATCTCGAGGCCATCACGTGAAGTGTCGACGGACGCGCTGACAGGTTACATGACAAACCCAGGTGCTGTGGGTCGATTGAGATGTGTGACAGATGCACCACCTCTAGTCCCCACTGTGACCAACTCGCTGCCTTTTAGCCGCCCGGCGCACCGCTCGTTGTTGTGAGCGTCGCTCATCTACCCTCCGTTGTTGTTGGAGGGTAACTGCCTCCCACACGTGCGCACAAACGAATACAAAGATCCCCCGGATAGCCTTAACAGACTGTTGGGGCAAGTGCTGTTATCGAGCACCTAATGAAGGCCGGCACGGCACACGAGGGGGTGGGTGGCCAGCACCACACGCGGGTTGGTGACGTGGGGGATGGAGGTTTGCGTATCACTCGCCGCCGACATCGGCCGTGGAATCGAACTCGGGGCAGCCCGGGTTGATGATAGTGCGGCGCACTGTTAACCACCACGCCACCATAACCTCGTTGACGGCGGGGAGATACAAAGACGGCCGGGTGGGGGGTGCGTAACGGTGCTCTGTTCCGTCCGATTGTTGGCGGAGAGGGACGTGGGTCGAGCGGAGGACGCTGAGCGCACGGGCCCCGCGCTCCGCGTGGAGAATGTTGAGCACGTGACGCGTTTGCGCGTCACAAAGCGAATCCGCCATGGGTCGCAGCGAAAACAACGTCACCGTTAACCCGTTTAGCGCTCGAACCATTGAGAGGCGTGTTGTGTACGTTGAGTTTCTTGTTGTGTACGTTGAGCTTCGTGTTGTGTACGTTGAGTTTCTTGTTGTGTACGTTGAGTTTCTTGTTGTGTACGTTGAGTTTCGTGTTGTGTACGTTGAGTTTCGTGTTGTGTGCGTTGAGTTTCTTGTTGTGTACGTTGAGTTTCTTGTTGTGTACGTTGAGTTTCGTGTTGTGTACGTTGAGTTTCGTGTTGTGTACGTTGAGTTTCTTGTTGTGTACGTTGAGTTTCGTGTTGTGTACGTTGAGTTTCTTGTTGTGTACGTTGAGCTTCGTGTTATGTACGTTGAGTTTCGTGTTGTGTACGTTGAGTTTCTTGTTGTGTACGTTGAGTTTCGTGTTGTGTACGTTGAGTTTCGTGTTGTGTGCGTTGAGTTTCTTGTTGTGTACGTTGAGTTTCCTGTTGTGTACGTTGAGTTTCGTGTTGTGTACGTTGAGTTTCTTGTTGTGTACGTTGAGTTTCTTGTTGTGTACGTTGAGTTTCTTGTTGTGTACGTTGAGTTTCGTGTTGTGTACTTTGAGTTTCTTGTTGTGTACGTTGAGTTTCTTGTTGTGTACGTTGAGTTTCTTGTTGTGTACGTTGAGTTTCTTGTTGTGTACGTTGAGTTTCGTGTTGTGTACGTTGAGTTTCGTGTTGTGTACGTTGAGTTTCGTGTTGTGTACGTTGAGTTTCGTGTTGTGTACGTTAAGTTTCTTGTTGTGTACGTTGAGTTTCGTGTTGTGTACGTTGAGTTTCTTGTTGTGTACGTTGAGTTTCTTATTGTGTACGTTGAGTTTCGTGTTGTGTACGTTAAGTTTCTTGTTGTGTACGTTGAGTTTCGTGTTGTGTACGTTGAGTTTCTTATTGTGTACGTTGAGTTTCGTGTTGTGTGCGTTGATTTTCTTGTTGTGTACGTTGAGTTTCGTGTTGTGTACGTTGAGTTTCCTGTTGTGTACGTTGAGTTTCGTGTTGTGTACGTTGAGTTTCTTGTTGTGTACGTTGAGTTTCGTGTTGTGTACGTTGAGTTTCTTATTGTGTACGTTGAGTTTCGTGTTGTGTGCGTTGATTTTCTTGTTGTGTACGTTGAGTTTCGTGTTGTGTACGTTGAGTTTCGTGTTGTTTACGTTGAGTTTTGTGTTGTGTACGTTGAGTTTCTTGTTGTGTACGTTGAGCTTCGTGTTGTGTACGTTGAGTTTCGTGTTGTGTACGTTGAGCTTCGTGTTGTGTACGTTGAGTTTCGTGTTGTGTACGTTGAGTTTCTTGTTGTGTACGTTGAGTTTCTTGTTGTGTACGTTGAGTTTCTTGTTGTGTACGTTGAGTTTCGTGTTGTGTACGTTGAGTTTCCTGTTGTGTACGTTGAGTTTCTTATTGTGTACGTTGAGTTTCGTGTTGTGTACGTTGAGTTTCGTGTTGTGTACGTTGAGTTTCTTGTTGTGTACGTTGAGTTTCTTATTGTGTACGTTGAGTTTCGTGTTGTGTACGTTGAGTTTCTTGTTGTGTGCGTTGAGTTTCATGTTGTGTACGTTGAGTTTCTTGTTGTGTGCGTTGAGTTTCTTGTTGTGTACGTTGAGTTTCTTATTGTGTACGTTGAGTTTCTTATTGTGTACGTTGAGTTTCTTGTTGTGTACGTTGAGTTTCGTGTTGTGTACGTTGAGTTTCGTGTTGTGTACGTTGAGTTTCTTGTTGTGTACGTTGAGTTTCTTGTTGTGTACGTTGAGCTTCGTGTTGTGTACGTTGAGTTTCGTGTTGTGTACGTTGAGTTTCTTGTTGTGTACGTTGAGTTTCGTGTTGTATGCGTTGAGTTTCTTGTTGTGTACGTTGAGTTTCTTGTTGTGTACGTTGAGTTTCTTGTTGTGTACGTTGAGTTTCGTGTTGTGTACGTTGAGTTTCTTGTTGTGTACGTTGAGTTTCGTGTTGTGTACGTTGAACTTACTTCGTGTTGTGTACGTTGAGTTTCTTGTTGTGTACGTTGAGTTTCGTGTTGTGTACGTTGAGTTTCTTATTGTGTACGTTGAGTTTCGTGTTGTGTGCGTTGATTTTCTTGTTGTGTACGTGAGTTTCGTGTTGTGTACGTTGAGTTTCGTGTTGTTTACGTTGAGTTTTGTGTTGTGTACGTTGAGTTTCTTGTTGTGTACGTTGAGCTTACTTCGTGTTGTGTACGTTGAGTTTCTTGTTGTGTACGTTGAGTTTCGTGTTGTGTACGTTGAGTTTCTTATTGTGTACGTTGAGTTTCGTGTTGTATGCGTTGAGTTTCTTGTTGTGTACGTTGAGTTTCTTGTTGTGTACGTTGAGTTTCTTGTTGTGTACGTTGAGTTTCGTGTTGTGTACGTTGAGTTTCTTGTTGTGTACGTTGAGTTTCGTGTTGTGTACGTTGAACTTACTTCGTGTTGTGTACGTTGAGTTTCTTGTTGTGTACGTTGAGTTTCGTGTTGTGTACGTTGAGTTTCTTATTGTGTACGTTGAGTTTCGTGTTGTGTGCGTTGATTTTCTTGTTGTGTACGTGAGTTTCGTGTTGTGTACGTTGAGTTTCGTGTTGTTTACGTTGAGTTTTGTGTTGTGTACGTTGAGTTTCTTGTTGTGTACGTTGAGCTTACTTCGTGTTGTGTACGTTGAGTTTCTTGTTGTGTACGTTGAGTTTCGTGTTGTGTACGTTGAGTTTCTTATTGTGTACGTTGAGTTTCGTGTTGTGTGCGTTGATTTTCTTGTTGTGTACGTTGAGTTTCGTGTTGTGTACGTTGAGTTTCGTGTTGTTTACGTTGAGTTTTGTGTTGTGTACGTTGAGTTTCTTGTTGTGTACGTTGAGCTTCGTGTTGTGTACGTTGAGTTTCGTGTTGTGTACGTTGAGCTTCGTGTTGTGTACGTTGAGTTTCGTGTTGTGTACGTTGAGTTTCTTGTTGTGTACGTTGAGTTTCTTGTTGTGTACGTTGAGTTTCGTGTTGTGTACGTTGAGTTTCTTGTTGTGTACGTTGAGTTTCCTGTTGTGTACGTTGAGTTTCTTATTGTGTACGTTGAGTTTCGTGTTGTGTACGTTGAGTTTCGTGTTGTGTACGTTGAGTTTCTTGTTGTGTACGTTGAGTTTCTTATTGTGTACGTTGAGTTTCGTGTTGTGTACGATGAGTTTCTTGTTGTGTGCGTTGAGTTTCATGTTGTGTACGTTGAGTTTCTTGTTGTGTGCGTTGAGTTTCTTGTTGTGTACGTTGAGTTTCTTATTGTGTACGTTGAGTTTCTTATTGTGTACGTTGAGTTTCTTGTTGTGTACGTTGAGTTTCGTGTTGTGTACGTTGAGTTTCGTGTTGTGTACGTTGAGTTTCTTGTTGTGTACGTTGAGTTTCTTGTTGTGTACGTTGAGCTTCGTGTTGTGTACGTTGAGTTTCGTGTTGTGTACGTTGAGTTTCTTGTTGTGTACGTTGAGTTTCATGTTGTGTGCGTTGAGTTTCTTGTTGTGTACGTTGAGTTTCTTGTTGTGTACGTTGAGTTTCTTGTTGTGTACGTTGAGTTTCGTGTTGTGTACGTTGAACTTACTTCGTGTTGTGTACGTTGAGTTTCTTGTTATGTACGTTGAGTTTCGTGTTGTGTGCGTTGAGTTTCTTGTTGTGTACGTTGAGTTTCTTGTTGTGTACGTTGAGTTTCTTGTTGTGTACGTTGAGTTTCGTGTTGTGTACGTTGAACTTACTTCGTGTTGTGTACGTTGAGTTTCTTGTTGTGTACGTTGAGTTTCGTGTTGTGTGCGTTGAGTTTCTTGTTGTGTACGTCAAACTTCTTGTTGTGTACGTTGAATTTCTTTCGCAAGTGTATGTAGCCAAACGTGATCATCCGAGGTGCATGCACTGCTTGAGGAAGCCATACTTCACCACGCCAGTCAGCGCGGGTGGGGTGAACGTGAGTCGAGCGGAGGAAAAGACAAAATTGGTTGGACAGGAGACACGAGGAAGACGACGGTGAATGTGGAGTTGGAATAACTGGTTCAGAAAACCACGATTTTGGTCAGGAACTGCACTCATTAGTTATGAACACGGCCTTGCATCAGAAACACACAGTGCTCAACTTACCAAACTGCTCACCAACATCGGCACTAAACTCGCCACACAGATCACCAATACCAGAGTTAAACTCACCACACAGCTCACCAATACCAGAACCAAACTCACCACAGAACTCACCAACACCGGCACTAAACTCGCCACACAGATTACTAATACCAGAATTAAACTTACCACACAGCTCACCAACACCGGAACTAAACTCACCACACAGCTCACCAACACCGGAACTAAACTCACCACACAGCTCACCAACGCCGTCACTAAACTCACCACACAGCTCACCAACACCTGAACTAAACTCACCACACAGCTCACCAACACCGGCACTAAACTCACCACACAGCTCACCAACGCCAGCACTAAACTCACCACACAGCTCACCAATACCAGAAATAAACTCACCACACAGCTCACCAACACCGGAGCTAAACTCACCACACAGCTCACGCACACCAGTACTAAACTCACCACACAGCTCACCAACACCGGCACTAAACTCACTACAGAGCTCACCAACACAGATAGTAAACTCACCACACAGCTCACCAATACCGGAACTAAACTCACCACACAACTCACCAACACAGATAGTAAACTCACCACACAGCTCACCAACACCGGAACTAAACTCACCACACAGCTCACCAACACTAAACTCACCACACAGCTCACCAACACCGGTACTAAACTCACCACACAGCTCACCAATACTGGAACCAAACTCACCGCAGCTCTCCAACACCGAAACTAAACTCACCACACAGCTCACCAACACTAAACTTACCACACAGCTCACCAACGCCGTCACTAAACTCACCACACAGCTCACCAAAACTAAGCTCACCACACAGCTCACCAACACCGGTACTAAACTCACCACAGCTCACATACACCGGTACTAAACTCACCACACAGCTCACCAAAACTAAACTCACCACACAGCTCACCAACACTAAACTCACCACAGCTCACCAACACTAAACTCACCACACAGCTCACCAACACCAGCACTAAACTCACCACACAGCTCACCAACACCGGCACTAAACTCACCACACAGCTCACCAACACGAAACTCACCAAACAGCTCACCAACACCGGCACTAAACTCACCACACAACTCACCAACACAGATAGTAAACTCACCACACAGCTCACCAACAGCGGAGCTAAACTCACCACACAGCTCACCAACACAGATAGTAAACTCACCACACAGCTCACCAACAGCGGAGCTAAACTCACCACAGCTCATCAACACTAAACTCACCACACAGCTAACCACCGGAACTAAACTCACCACACAGCTCACCAACACTAAACTCACCACACAGCTCACCAACACCGGTACTAAACTCACCACACAGCTCACCAATACCGGAACTAAACTCACCACAGCTCACCAACACCGAAACTAAACTCACCACACAGCTCACCAACGCCGTCACTAAACTCACCGCACAGCTCACCAAAACTAAACTCACCACACAGCTCACCAACACCGGTACTAAACTCACCACACAGCTCACCAAACTAAACTCACCACACAGCTCACCAACACCGGTACTAAACTCACCACACAGCTCACCAAAACTAAACTCACCACACAGCTCACCAACGCCGGCCCTAAACTCACCACACAACTCACCAACACCGGTACTAAACTCACCACACAGCTCACCAACACCGGCACTAAACTCACCACACAGCTCACCAACACCGGCACTAAACTCACCACACAGCTCACCAACACCGGCACTAAACTCACCACACAGCTCACCAACACCGGCACTAAACTCACCACACAGCTCACCAACACCGGAACTAAACTCACCACACAGCTCACCAAAACTAAACTCACCACACAGCTCACCAACACCGGTACTAAACTCACCACACAGCTCACCAACACCGGAACTAAACTCACCACACAGCTCACCAACACAGATAGTAAACTCACCACACAGCTCACCAATATGGAACTAACTTACCACACAGCTCACCAATACCGGAACTAAACTCACCAGACAGCTCACCAACACTAAACTCACCACACAGCTCACCAACACCGGCACTAAACTCACCACACAGCTCACCAACACTAAACTCACCACACAGCTCACCAACACTGAAATCACCACACAGCTCACCAATACCGGAACTAAACTCACCACACAGCTCACCAACACCGGCACTAAACTCACCACACAACTCACCAACACCGGTACTAAACTCACCGCACAGCTCACCAACACTGGCACTAAACTCACCATACAGCTCACCAATACCGGAACTAAACTCACCACACAACTCACCAACACCGTCACTAAACTCACCACACAGCTCACCAACACAGATAGTAAACTCACCACACAGCTCACCAACACCGGAACTAAACTCACCACACAGCTCACCAAAACTAAACTCACCACACAGCTCACCAACACCAGCACTAAACCCACCACACAGCTCACCAACACTGAACTCACCACACAGCTCACCAACATCGGAACTAAACTCACCACACAGCTCACCAACACCGACACTAAACTCACCACACAGCTCACCAACACTAAACTCACCACACAGCTCACCAACACCGGCACTAAACTCACCATACAGCTCACCAAAACTAAACTCACCACACAGCTCACCAACACTAAAGCCACCACAGAGCTCACCAGCACAACAAGTGTTCAGTTAACAGTGTGGGAAAGCTCACGCGTCAGCTGCTGGGAGCAGAGCGCGTTGGTAATTGTTGCTAATTCTACAAACCATATTGAGGAATCGGGTTCTACCCTTTCTGCCAATAAGAGATGCCTTTTGTAAGGAATCCTGTCTGCAGTGGCGAACATGATGAACACAAAACACATGCTCTGATAATTCACTATGTAGCACGGTTCTTGTTCCTGGGTAGTAAGTGTTATTTTATAATTGCTTATGGCTCAAAAGTATAGGAAATGGCAATTATTCCCCACACACTTCGCTTTTGTGACCAGCACTTGAAGGAATGACAACAAATGTACACGACGTTTTCTCAGTGAAAATAGGTAAATTTCCAAATATCACTGTCCTGGTCACAAAAGCCACGTTTGTGGGGAATAATAGCCATTTTCTGTACTTATAAGGCATCAGCAATTATAAAATAACACTTACTAGCCAGGAACATTTTTTTGTTACACAGTGATATAATGATGATGATACAGTATGTGCATTGTCCTTGAAACTGATTGATTCACGCTAGATCTTAACACCGGCCTCCCCGCCAGAAAGGGTAAAACGTATTTCTTACATAGCGTGAAAAGCGCCAAAGAAAGGTCCCACAATCTTGATTTGAAGCTTTCGTGACTGCAGGAATCCATACTCGTTTGGTTCTTTCGGTAAAGTCGCGTAGGTAGAAACATTAAAAATTAAAAAATCACGACGCTTCGATCGCAACACAAGCAATCGTCATCAGGTGGGACAACCACAGCAAGAACAAACTGCTGAAGTAGCAAATGAACCAAAGAGTCGAGGTCCCACGATTCGTCATCCCGCAAACCGTCGGCGTGGCTCAGCGCGCCCGGCGTCTCCCTTCTTCACCACCCACGATGCAGCGCCGCCTCGTCCCGCACGCCGACACCCCCCAGGGCCGCCTTCGACTCGTGAAGACCCCGTGGGGCCGCCTGTGAAGCGACGCGCTGCACGACAGAGGCGGCGACGTTGCCGGCAGCGGGCTCCCGATTCAGAGCACGCTGAAACTTTAAGGGGCATTGTCCGCACAAGGACTATTACCAGAAACGTCGCCTACTACATACTTGTCCTTTTTAAGGCCGCAACACAGCGGCGTTGTTGTTGTTGTCGTCGTCGTCGTCTTCGTCTATGATTGTGTACCGCTACGAGAGCAGCAGCAGCAGCACCGGGTACGATCTGTGTGACATCTCACTCGTTCCCTTCGTATCTGACCGCGCCCTGACAGACACGCACAGTCGGAAGGCCTCGCGGCCCCACGGCCTCGCGGCCCCGCGGCCCCACGGCCCCGCGGCCCCACGGCCCCGCGGCCCCACGGCACCTACGGCCAAGCTCCGGGTTTGGCCGCGCGTCCTGCGACGCCCCGCGCGGCCTCCTCGCACAGCTCCTTCGTTGGACGGGACGTTGAAGACACGAGCCACGGCGGTGCGATTGTGGCCGTGCGGCTTGAAACGACACTGACCGTGTCCGTCGAAGCCACAGAGACACACGGAGACTCGAAGCGATACGTAAGCCTATCACGAAAACTCAACCCTATAAACTGGACTTTACCACCGCGAGTTCTGGCCGCTTACCCTGCAGCTTCTGTTTATTCCTCGCTTTCCATACACGGCTCGTATTGGGATCTACGGATGAAATGCGCCTTACAAATGTAAGTTTTCATGATAAGACCTTTCGTTGAATGGGACATTGAAGACACAAGCCACGTCAGTGCCATTGTGGCCATGCAGCCCACACGAGTGGACGACGGTGAACCACGGTAGCCTGGGGCTCCTGCAACGGAGCAAGAGGAACGGAACAACGGCACGGGAACTCTCTCTCTCTCTCTGCTCAAGTTCCCTCTCGACGTCGTCGGCGTGGCCAGGAGACCTCGACATTGGCATCGAGCTCCTGAACGTATTGACGAATAGCATGGTCCAAGCTGAATTTAAACATGTACATCTAAATTTGCTCTCTGATAATAAAAAAGGCCATTGGCCTGAAACATCGCCTCCTATGCGCGTGCGGCGCTGTCTGTGTATTCATTTATGTGGGGAGCGGTGGTGCAGCGGTTAGCGCGCGCGCTATGAACCCGCGATCCGGGTTCGATTCCCGCTCAGGGTCAACACCAATAACGATTATCTGAACCGGTGCTGGGCCTCCTCTAGGTCGACTCAGCCTCAAACGAGTACCCGGTGCGGTGTGTAAACATCGCCACTGGGGAGACAAAGGCGGTCGGGCGTGGTGCTGGCCACCCACCCCCTCTTGTACCGTTCGGGCCTTCATAGGTGCTCGCTACCAGCACTTACTCCTACAGTCTGTTAAGGCATTGCGGGGGATCTTTGTTTTCTCTCTATTTATTTATATGGGGAGCGGTAGTGCAGCGGTTAGCGCGCTGCGCTGCGAACCCGAGTCCGATTCCCGCTTACGGCCAACCCCAGTGATGAATTATCTGGTACGGTCCTGGGGCTCCCCTAGGTCGACTCGGCCTCGAATGAGCACCTGGTGCGGTGTGCAAACCAACGTCGCCACTCGCGACACGAAAGCGGCCCACGAGCAGCAGCACTTTGCCCCTTACAGCCCGCTCTAGGCTGCGGCGGGCGATCTTTGTATAGATGCCCGTGGTGGTGGCGGAGTGGATCTTGTTCCGTATTGTGCATCACCCCGGCCGTATACTCATACCAGGTCGCTTGCTTCGGGCGCACGTGGTTAATGTGAGAAGTTAGGCACCAGTTCTAACGTTCACATCTCTCTCTCTCTGTTGTGTCACTCGTCACCCGCGGCGTGTTCACAAAGAATCACGGAGATAAAACAATAGTAACGCTATAATCATCTATACACGCGCACACACACACACACGCGCGCGCGTGTTTATATCAACATGTTTAGAATGAACGGGACGCGTACGGGAGGAGACGGAGCGATGGAATCGCTCCGCGTGCCGGTGGCTGGGTGGATTGTTACTATCGCGGGGTCGTGAAAGGCGGCACATTGGGTGAGGCATTCATCCAGCAGTTGATTGACCATGGCGATGATGATTTTATATTACGAAGTACTGTACACACGACCATACTGATAATTACAGGGACAGGGTTCAAATTCCGGGTTAAGCGATCGACTGCCCATCATCTCTCTCAGGTCGATAAATAGTACCGATAAATAGCACTCATAAATAGTACCGATTTGTGGGATGTCAACAGTGCGTGTTCCATGGATAGATTCGCCCTAACCATATGGAATGTGGAATTTCCACCACGCTTAGTTTGAAAGGGAGTTTTCGGAGTGTGATAGTGATGGCGATGATGGCGATGACGGTGGTAATGGTGGTGGTAATAACGGTGGTGATGGTGATAGTGGTGGTGAAGGTCGGTGCTGAGAGTGAACATTGACGGAGAGTGGTACACGACAATCTGTGTGTGTGTGTGTGGGGGGGTTAAGTGCACACTCTGCAGGTGAGTACACGTCACACAGGTGTGTGTGCACACGTATACAGGCGTGTGAACACGTGACTACAGGTGTGCACGCGTACACACACGTATACGTGTGAGCACTCGATCATACAAGGTGTTTCCATGGACACGTGGCCATATACAGGTGCGAGTACACGTGGCACAGGCGTGAGCGCACGTGACCACGTGCCTACGACCGTTCGCGTCTTCGCGCGCGGGGGTCGCGAACAGACGCGCCTAGGAGCCCTCCCCCCACTCCCACGTGCTCCAAGGGCCCCCCTCCCTCGTCTCGACCCCCCCCCTCGCCCGTGAGTCCCTTGGGCTCCCCCGTACCCCTCCTCGCTCTCTCCCTTTTCTCTCTGACCCCGAACCCTCGCTGCTGTCGCGACATTTCGTTCAGCGTTCGCGACGTGCCGAACGCTGCGCAGCCGCGTCGCGTTCCGTTCGCGACACCCCTCCCCCCACCCGCCCCCGCTATCATCGCATCTAACCATGCCCCCCCTCTCTCCACGGAGATGGAGCGAGGGGGGGGCACTAACCCCCCCCGTACCCCCTCTGCCCCCACCCACCACAGACTTGCCACACTCGTGTTCAATATAGATCTCGTATATTTAGAAAACGGCCGCGGTAAATTACAGGATTATTATTAGTCAGTGGGTTCCACTTATTGCACAAAACATCCGGACAGAGAACAGTGGAGCATGCAGAAAGGAGGGGGAAAGGGGGGGGGGGGTACGGGCCGGTTTGGGGGGCTTCGGGGGGCCCGGCATGCAGTGAGGGGGGGGGAGGAGGGAATGGGTGGGGGTTCGTTCACGGCCGCTACCATCAACTCCACCATCACCACGAACCTTATGAGCGAGTCTCACCGATAGCAACGTCAACCTCACCGAGTCGACTGCTTCCAGCGACCTCCGGTGCCATCCTCCTCGTCCTCCAGTGCCGTCAGCTGGCAAGGCCATTGCCACGTCAAGCCGTCAGCGTGGACCCCGTCAGCCTCATCGTCACCACCGCAAACATCGCAGTCACCACCGCCACGGCCACCAGCATCACCACCGCTGCTGTCATTTTCCCCCATCGTCACCTCTCATCGTCCACGTCGCCGCCGAGAACAGACACGACCATCAACGCAATCACCAGCATCGTGAACCTATTCACCGCCACCATCACCACCACCATCATCATCAGTAAGCCCAACGCACGAGAGACGGCATCAACTTGACAATTAACACCGCCGCCAACAGTGGCGGAGCCAGGATTTTCAGGTAGGGGGGGGGGGGGGGGTAACCCCCTCCAGCAATGAAAAATGATAGAGGAGTTGTTAGTAAGTAAGGAGTTGTTAGTAAGGACTTGCTAGTAAGTAAGGAGTTGTTAGTAAGTAAGGACTTGTCCCTTGCTTTTTATTTGACGCGTGTAAGGCGATGGCGCAGCCACCGATCGAGGGGTCGAATTCGAACCGCGTTGTGTGATCGGCAACGCGCTCGCTGAAGGTGTCGATGCCTTCAGGGAAGTCGTGTTCTGTGTACGCAACTGCGCACAATTCTGTGAGCCGCTTATAACCGCTTTGCCGTTACTCATCATCTCATAGAGTCCCTGGCACGTCATAATATGCTACACAGTGGCAGTGGGGGTTGCAAAATGCCGATTTATTACTAATAAACCCCAATGATCCGATCGAAATGAGGGATTTCGATCGGATCATTGGGGGGGCACGTGCCACCCCCCCCCCCCCACTAGCTCCGCCAGTGGCCGTCAACGTAACCGCAGTCATCACGATTGCTGTAAATTCAACCAAAACCAATAGCAATTACCAATCGCCAATCACAAACACCAATTATCACCGCAATTCCTGAACCGCCATCACCTTAACCACTACCTTAACCTCAATCATCATAGCCACCGTCAGCGGCTGACAGATCGCATCACCAGCAATATCAACGATGGAACCACCACCGCGGCTATGAACACCACCACCATCAATGTCATATCCTTGAACTGAATCACTCACCAATACCTCCACAATCCTCTTAACCGCAACCACCACCAACACGAACTCGGCAAATCACCATCACCACCATCATCCTAACCACGCTCACCACCTGCATCAACTTCACAGCGCCGCCCTTCTCACGCCGTCCCTCCAACCCCGCCGTGCGACGAAAGTCGTCGTGGGATCGCGGTGGAGGGAGTTGGGTTTGCCTTGTGCCATCATCACCAAATGTCAACGTGGGCGAGGCCCTCGGGGCCGCCGCCACCGCCACCCCCCACTCAGTGCGACGCGGCGAACTTCATGCGCTTCTGCTTCTGTCTCTGGTTGCAGAACCACACGCGCACGACGTTCTTCTTGAGGTCCAACTTCTCGGCGATGGCCGCGATCTTCTCGGACGATGGCCGCGGCTGTACGGCGAAGTAAGCCTCCAGGGAGCGGCGCTCGGGACCCGCGATGGCCGTGCGCTTGCGTCTCCGCTCGCCGCCGCCGCCGCCGCTGAACAGCTCGGGCTTGAGCTGACGGCTGCGCGCCGCCTTCTCAGCTTCCTCCAGCCACGCCTGCAGGATGGGCTTGAGCGCGATCATGTTGTTGTGCGACAGCGTGAGCGACTCGAAGCGGCAGATGGTGCTCTGGCTGAGCGAGCCCACGCCGGGAATCTTGAGGTTGCCCAGCGCCGAGCCCACGTCGGCCTGCGTGACGCCCAGCTTGATGCGCCGCTGCTTGAAGCGCTCCGCGAACGCCTCCAGCTCCCGCGGGTCTGTGTCGATGTCGGCCATGCCCCCCATGCCCCCATGGTGGGGGCCCATCCCGTGCGGGGCCCCCAGTCCCATGGCCGCCGGGTGCATGTGGCCCATCCCGGGGATGTGCGCTGCTGCTGCGGCCGCTGCGGCCGCCGCAGCTGCGGCGGCCGCGGCGGCAGCAGCGGCCGAGTCGACACCTCCGATGCCGCCCGAGAGAGAGGAGAGTCCGTGCGGGAGATGGTCCAGGAGCTCTCCGTCCAGGGCCTGGTGGCCGTGGTGGTGGTGATGGTGGTGGTGGTGGTGCGAGCCCAGCACGGAGCCGTGCGCGGAGGAGGAGGAGGAGGAGGCGGAGCACGGCACCGCGGTGTTCATCACGGCGGCGCTGAACGCGACGGCGGCTGCGGCGGAGTCGCTCTTGAAGGCGGGGAGCAGGTGGTGATGGTGCTGCTGATGATGCTGCTGCTGCTGATGGTGCTGATGGTGATGATGATGCGGGTGCTGCTGCTGCCTCTTGCCGGCGGTGGCTGCTGAGTCGGCGGCTGCGAGGAGCGCGCTGCCCTCCAGGCCCGCCAGGATCTCGCCCTGCAGCTGCAAATAAACAGCCGCGCTCGACTCTGCGGGGAATTGGGTGGAGTGGCGGCGCCCTGCTCGCTCCGCGCCACTCCGACACGCGGAGAGAAAGAGGCCTCCTCCGCCTCCTCCTCCTCCTCCTCTCCACCTCCTCCTCTCCTCTACTCCTCCACCTCCTCCTTCTCATGAAAATTGGAGCGAGGCCACGCGGGACTCGAACGCGCGCGTCCGCGACCGCCGCCAACACGGAAACAACATTAGCGCGCCTGCGTGCGCGCGTGCGTCTACACGAGTGTGTGTGTGTCTACAGGTGTGTGTGTGTGTGGGTGTGTCTACACGTGTGTGTGTGTGTCTATAGGTGTGTGTGTGTGCGCGTGCGTCTACACGAGTGTGTGTGTGCGCGTGCGTCTACAGGTGTGTGTGTCTACAGGTGTGTGTGTGTGTGCGTGTGTCTACTCTACACGTGTGTGTGCGCGTGTGTCTATAGGTGTGTGTGTGTGTGTGCGCGCGTGCGTCTACACGTGTGTGTGTCTACAGGTGTGTGTGTGTGCGCGCGTGCGTCTACACGTGTGTGTGTGTGCGTGCGTCTACAGGTGTGTGTGTGTCTACAGGTGTGTGTGTGTGCGTGTGTCTGTGTGTGTGTCTACAGGTGTGTGTGTGTTTCAGGAAAGGGAGGTCCTGCACAGATGCCATATTTTCTGTCCGTCTGCTACAGCAGAGGTGTAGGGAATTCCAACAAGACCTACATTTCTGCTTTATTGACCTGGTCAAGGCCTATGATACCATCAGTAGGCCTGGGCTCTGGGTTGTTCTTCGTGCTTTTGGAGTCCCTGACCCCCTGCTCACAATCATTAAGGACCTTCATGATGGTGAGCGGGCCCGGGTTAAACTACGTGGCCGGGAGTCAGAGCCATTCCCTGTACACCTTGGGGTGCGACAGGGATGTCCTGTGGCTCCCACATTATTTAACATCTATTTTGACCACGTAGTCTGTGAAGCCTTCAATAGCTGTACCGGGGGAATCTCCATTTGGTACAGATATAACGGGAGGCTGATCGATGCCCGGGTGTGGTCAAGGGATGGCTCCCTATTGCTCAACCACGTTATTTATGCCGATGATTTGGTAATAGCTGCTCATTCAGAGGAGGAGTTGGAGACGCCGCTGCTGAGACTGGAGCGTGCCGCTAAGAGATGGGGCCTTACCATCAGCCCCACCAAAACTAAGCACCTGCCTTGGTATTTTGTACCATCGGACACTCCATCCCCACAACTCCCAATCGGTGATGGGGCAGTTATGGAGAGACTGGAGAGTTTCCCATACCTGGGCAGTGTGCTTATGACCGGCTCCAGTTTAACAGCAGAGGTCTCACTCCGAATCAGTCGAGCGGCAATATATTTTCATTGGTTGCGTAACGCTGTGTGGTAGCTACCTGGTCTGTCGCTCCGCACTAAGCTTCAGGTCTTCTCGGCCACGGTCATTCCCTCCCTTCTCTACGCTTGCGAAACGTGGACCCCCCTAATGGAACATCGTCGCCGGTTAGAAACATTTAGACTAGCCTGCCTACGATCCATCCTGGGTTTAACCAGGCTGGATTGTGTGAGGAGCTCACAAATCTTTGAAAGATCGGGGCAAGGTCCCATCGGTGAGCTCCTCCGGCAGGCAAGGCTGCGTTGGCTGGGTCATGTAGCCCGCATGCCCAGCCACCGCATGCCGAAACAGCTTTTGTTCAGCCGGATCGAGGGGGCTAAACGGGCGCGGCACGGGCTAGAGAAGAGATGGAGCGATGTAGTACAGGAGGACGTGGAGCTGAGTGGACTTGCCGATGACTGGTACCAGCGGTGTCAAGATCGGTCTCTGTGGAGGAGGCTCGTGAAGGACGCTACTGGGCAGTTGGAGGCAGTCGCCCTCCAACAACAACGGAGGGCGGAGGAGCGACGCTCACAACAACGAGCGGAGCACCTGGTGGCTAAAGCACAGCAGGTAGGCACAGTAGGGGGCACAGGTGGTGCATCAGCCAGTCATCTCAGTCATCTTAGTCAGTCGACCCGTGGCATCTGGGTCTGCCCCGTGACCTCCTGCCAGCGGGCGTTCGACACTTCACGTGGCCTCAAGGTGCACATGTCCTGGCACAAGCGTCGTGGTGACGTCACCGCCGCTTAGTGGCGAATGGCGGTTGTTGTTGTTGTGTGTCTATAGGTGTGTGTGTGTCTACAGGTGTGTGTGTGTGTGCCGTGCCGGCCTTCATAGGTGCTCGCTCACGGCACTTGTCCCAACAGTCTGTTCAGGCTATACGGAGAATCTTCGTCTTTATTGAGTGTGTCCACACGTGTATGTGTGTGTCTACACGTGTGTGTGTCTACACGTGTATGTGTGTGTCTACACGTGTTTATGTACACGTGTGTGTGTATGTCTACACTGTGTGTGTGTCTACACTGTGTGTATGTCGACACGTGTGTGTGTCTACACTGTGTGTATGTCGACACATGTGTGTGTCTACACTGTGTGTATGTCGACACGTGTGTATCTACACGTGTGTGTGTATGTCTACACTGTGTGTGTGTCTACACTGTGTGTATGTCGACACGTGTGTATGTCGACACATGTGTGTGCCTACACTGTGTGTATGTCGACACGTGTGTGTGTCTACACTGTGTGTATGACGACACGTGTGTATCTACACGTGTGTGTGTGTGTATGTCTACACTGTGTGTGTGTCTACACGTGTGTGTGTCTACACTGTGTGTATGTCGACACATGTGTGTGTCTACACTGTGTGTATGTCGACACGTGTGTATCTACACGTGTGTGTATGTATGTCTACACTGTGTGTGTGTGTCTACACTGTGTGTATGTCGACACGTGTGTGTGTCTACACTGTGTGTATGTCGACACGTGTGTGTGTCTACACTGTGTGTATGTCGACACGTGTGTATCTACACGTGTGTGTGTATGTCTACATTGTGTCTGTATGTCTACATTGTGTGTGTGTCTACACGTGTGTGTGTCTACACTGTGTGTATGTCGACACGTGTGTGTGTCTACACTGTGTGTATGTCGGCACGTGTGTGTGTCTACACGTGTGTGTCTACACGTGTGTGTGTGTCTACACTGTGTGTACGTCGACACGTGTGTATCTACACGTGTGTGTGTGTATGTCGACACGTGTGTGTGTGTGTGTCTACACTGTGTGTATGTCGACACGTGTGTATCTACACGTGTGTGTGTATGTCGACACGTGTGTGTGTCTACACTGTGTGTATGTCGACACGTGTGTATCTACACGTGTGTGTCTACACGTGTGTGTGTGTATGTCGACACGTGTGTGTCTACACTGTGTGTATGTCGACACGTGTGTGTGTCTACACTGTGTGTATGTCGACACGTGTGTATCTACACGTGTGTGTGTATGTCTACACTGTGTGTGTGTCTACACGTGTGTGTGTCTACACTGTGTGTATGTCGACACGTGTGTGTGTCTACACTGTGTGTATGTCGACACGTGTGTGTGTCTACACTGTGTGTATGTCGACACGTGTGTATCTACACGTGTGTGTATGTCTACATTGTGTGTGTGTCTACACGTGTGTGTGTGTGTCTACACTGTGTGTATGTCGACACGTGTGTGTGTCTACACTGTGTGTATGTCGACACGTGTGTGTGTCTACACGTGTGTGTCTACACGTGTATGTGTGTATGTCGACACGTGTGTGTCTACACTGTGTGTATGTCGACACGTGTCGACATACACACTGTGTGTATGTCGACACGTGTGTGTGTCTACACTGTGTGTATGTCGACACGTGTGTATCTACACGTGTGTGTGTGTGTGTGTCTACATTGTGTGTGTGTGTCTACACGTGTGTGTGTGTGTCTACACTGTGTGTATGTCGACACGTGTGTGTGTCTACACTGTGTGTATGTCGACACGTGTGTATCTACACGTGTGTGTGTGTGTATGTCGACACCTGTGTGTGGGGAACGGTGGCGCAATGCACTCACTGCGCTACGATCACGGCGACTTGAGTTCGATTCTTGCTCACGACCAATAACAGTGGTGAGTATGTGAACCGTTCTTGGGTCTCCTCTAGGTCGGCTCGGCCTTAAAATGAGCACCAGCTGTTGTGCGTAAATATCAGCACTGGGGAGACAAAGGTGGCCGGGCCTGGTTCTGGTCAAAACCACATCCTTGTGCGCCGTTCTGGCCTTAATAGGTGCTCGCTAACACCCTAACACTTGCTCAGTCTTTAACAAAATATATATATGGGGGGGGGGGGGGGTCTCTTTGTCTCTATGTACTTGCGCTGCGCCTGTGTGGATGTTTGGGGAGCGGTAGTGGGGACGTGAGCGCACCGCGCTACGATCCCGGCGAGCCGAGTTCGATTTTCCGTTCACGGCCAACACCGGCGACGATTGTCTGGACCGGTCCCTGGGTCGACTCAACCTGGTGCGATGCCTTCACGTCGCCACTCGGGAGACAAAGGCGGCCGCGCGTGGTACAGCCCACCCGTGTGCCGTGCCGGCGTTTCAGAGGTGCTCGCTAACAGCGCTCGTCCCAACAGTCTGTTAAGGCTACACGAGGGCATCTTGGTGTACACACGTGTACTCACACACGTGTGAGTACACGTGTGTGAGAACACGTGTGAGTACATGTGTGAGTGTGAGTACGTGTGTGAGTACACGTGTGTGAGTACACGTGTGAGTGTGAGTACACGTGTGTGAGTGTGAGTACGTGCGTGAGTGTGAGTACACGTGTGTGGGTGTAAGTACACGTGTGAGTGTGAGTACGTGTGTGAGTACACGTGTGAGTGTGAGTACACGTGTGAGTACACGTGTGAGTGTGAGTACACGTGTGAGTGTGAATACGTGTGTGAGTACACGTGTGAGTGTGAGTACGTGTATGGGTGTGAGTACGTGTGTGAGTGTGAGTACACGTGTGAGTATGAGTATACGTGTGAGTACGTGTGTGAGTGTGAGTACGTGTATGAGTGTGAGTACGCGTGTGAGTGTGAGTACGTGTGTGAGTATGAGTACACGTGTGAGTGTGAGTACGTGTGTGAGTGTGAGTACGTGTATGAGTGTGAGTACGTGTGTGGGTGTAAGTACGCGTGTGAGTGTGAGTACGTGTGTAAGTACACGTGTGAGTATGAGTACACGTGTGAGTGTGAGTACATGTGTGAGTGTGAGTACGTGTATAAGTGTGAGTACACGTGTGAGTATGAGTACACGTGTGAGTGTGAGTACGTGTGTGAGTGTGAGTACGTGTGTGGGTGTAAGTACGTGTATGAGTGTGAGTACGTGTGTGGGTGTAAGTACGCGTGTGAGTACGTGTGTGAGTACACGTGTGAGTGTGAGTACGTGTGTGAGTACGTGTGTGAGTACACGTGTGAGTGTGAGTACACGTGTGAGCTTGAGTACGTCTGTGGGTGTAAGTACGTGTATGAGTGTGAGTACGCGTGTGAGTACGTGTGTGAGTAGACGTGTGAGTGTGAGTACGTGTGAGTGTGAGTACGTGTGTGAGTGTGAGTACACGTGTGAGTGTGAGTACGTGTGTGAGTACGCGTGTGAATGTGAGTACGTGTGTTAGTACGTGTGTGAGTGTACGTGTGTGAGTGTGAGTACACGTGTGAGTGTGAGTACACGTGTGAGTACGTGTGAGTACACGTGTGTGAGTGTGAGTACACGTGTGTGAGTACACGTGTGTGAGTGTGAGTACGTGTGAGTACACGTGTGTGAGTGTGAGTACACGTGTGTGAGTGTGAGTACACGTGTGAGTGCCCGTTTGCGTACTTTTCGAAGCGCCGTTGCGTTGCACGAGAGTGAACACCTGTGTGTGTGTGTGTACGTGTGTGTACGTGTGTGTACGTGTGTCGTGTGTGCGTGATTGCATACATCACTTTCGTATTTGGGGTTTCGAGTGCTTGTGTTCGCGTGAGTGTGAGTGAGTGTGCGTGTGAGTGAGTGTACACGTGAGTGAGTATACGCGTGAGTGTGAGTGTGCGTGAGTGTGTGAGTGAGTGTGTCTGTGCGTGCGTGTGAGTGTGTGAGTGAGTGTGCATGTGAGTGAGTGTGCGTGTGATTGTGTGTGCGTGTGATTGTGTGTGCGTGTGAGTGTGTGTGAGTGTGCGTGTGAGTGAGTGTGCGTGTGTGTGTCTGTGTGTGTGAGAGTCTGTGTGTGTGAGAGTCTGTGTGTGTGATAGTCTGTGTGTGTGATAGTCTGTGTGTGTGTGAGAACCTGTGTGTGTGAGAGAGTCTGTGTGTGTGATAGTCTGTGTGCGTGAGAGTCTGTGTGTTGGGAGCTGAGTGAGTGAGTGAGTCGGGAGTGAGTGGATGAGACGGGAGTGAGTGGGTGGGTGAGTCGGGAGTGAGTGAGTGAGTGAGACGGGAGTGAGTGAGTGGGTGGGTCAGTCGGGAGTGAGTGAGTGGGTGAGACGGGAGTGAGTGAGTCGGCAGTGACTGAGTGAGTGGGTGAGTCGGGAGTGAGTGAGTCGGGAGTGAGTGAGTGAGTGGGTCAGTCGGGAGTGAGTGAGTGGGTGAGACGGGAGTGAGTGAGTCGGCAGTGACTGAGTGAGTGGGTGAGTCGGGAGTGAGTGAGTCGGGAGTGAGTGAGTGAGTCGGGAGTGAGTGAGTGGGTGTGTCGGGAGTGAGTGAGTGGGTGATTCGGGAGTGAATGAGTGAGTCGGGAGTGAGTGGGTGAGTCGGGAGTGAGTGAGTCGGGAGTGAGTGAATGAGTTGGGAGTGA
The DNA here is from genome assembly GCF_048934315.1 of Petromyzon marinus. Taxonomy (NCBI): domain Eukaryota; kingdom Metazoa; phylum Chordata; class Hyperoartia; order Petromyzontiformes; family Petromyzontidae; genus Petromyzon; species Petromyzon marinus. The sequence goes on from NC_133684.1 coordinate 9,263,127, forward strand.
GTGGGTGGGTGAGACGGGAGTGAGTGAGTGGGTGAGTCGGGAGTGAGTGAGTGAGTCGGGAGTGAGTGAGTGGGTGAGTCGGGAGTGAGTGAGTGGGTGAGTCGGGAGTGAGTGAGTGAGTGAGTCGGGAGTGAGTGAGTGAGTGAGTCGGGAGTGAGTGAGTGAGTCGGGAGTGAGTGAGTGGGCGGGTGAGACGGGAGTGAGTGAGTGGGTGAGTCGGGAGTGAGTGAGTGAGTGAGTCGGGAGTGAGTGAGTGGGTGAGTCGGGAGTGAGTGAGTGGTTGAGTCGGGAGTGAGTGAGTGGGTGAGTCGGGAGTGAGTTAGTCGGGAGTGAGTGAGTCGGGAGTGAGTGAGTGAGTGGGTGAGTCGGGAGTGAGTGAGTGGGTGAGTCGGGAGTGAGTGAGTGAGTGAGACGGGAGTGAGTGGGTGAGTAGTGAGTGAGTGAGTAGGTGAGACGGGAGTGAGTGAGTGAGTCGGGAGTGAGTGGTGAGTGAGTGGTGAGTGAGTGGGTGAGTGGTGAGTGAGTGGTGAGTGGGTGAGTGGTGAGTGAGTGGGTGAGTGGTGAGTGAGTGGTGAGTGAGTGGTGAGTGAGTGGGTGAGTGGTGAGTGAGTGAGTGAGCGCGTGCATGCGACGGGCTCACGTACGGCGCTGTGAGCGATGCAAGCGCGGCGCAGGGCGTCGCTCCCCGCAGGCAGGGCGCCCTGCAGGCTGAAGCCCCCCTGCTTAGCGGACACCCCGCTCATGGACAGCATCGCGCAGAGTGGCGAGGAGGAGAGGCTCGCGGGCAGGGAGCGCTGAGCCAGCCCCTCCCCTGCATCCCCCCCACCCCCCACAAATCATCACCAACCCCCCCCCCCTCCAAATCTCACCTGACTGGGGTCAAGTCTCGCGAGACGGGGCAGGGAGCGCGGGGAGCAGAGGGAGGAGACGCAGAGCTGGGAACAGAAGCAGAGGAATGCAGGGATGGAGGAGCGAGCGGGACGGGTGGATTTGATGATGCAAGGACGGGGGACGAGGGATGAAAGGAGGGTGCAGAGACGGGAGGATTTGGGATTCGTGCTTATAGGATGCATCAGCGGTGGAGGAGGGGTGGGAGGATGGAGGGAATGGATGCGTTCAGGAGGAGAGATGGAGGCAGGGGGGGGGGGGGGTGATCTACGCGGCTGAGCATCGGGAAGGATTGCAGGAGGGGGATTGAGGCGAGAGGGAATGGAGCAGAGGACTCGCGAAGGGGTCGTGACAGAAGCCGGGTTGGGATCGCCGGGTTCCTGGAGTGAGAGTTTCTCACCGCCAGCGAGTTCGCGAGAGGGCCACGTGATGGTCTCAGCCTGCTCCCCAACGACTTACTCACAGACCGATAGACTCTCACAGAGACTCGCACAGAGGCGTCCATAGACCTAAACAGAGACTCACATAGAAGCCCATAGAATTAGACTCACACAGAGACCCATAGACATAAACAAACTCACATATAATCCCATAGACTTATACAGAGACTCACATAGAAGCCCATAGAATTATTCACATAGGGCCCCATAGACCTAAATAGAGACTCACATAGAAGCCCATAGAATTACTCACATAGGGCCCATAGACATAAACAGAGACTCACATAGAAGCCCATAGAATTAGACTCGCACAGAGACCCATAGACATAAACAGAGACTCACATATAATCCCATAGACGTATACAGAGACTCACATAGAAGCCCATATAATTACTCACATAGGGCCCCATAGACCTAAACAGAGACTCACATAGCAGCCCATAGAATTACTCAGAGGCGTCCATAGACCTAAACAGAGACTCACATAGAAGCTTATAGAATTACTCACAGAGGCCCCATAGACCTAAACAGAGACTCACATAGAAGCTTATAAAATTACTCACAGAGACCCCATAGACCTAAACAGAGATTCACATAGAAGCTTATAGAATTACTCAGAGGCGTCCATAGACCTAAACAGAGACTCACATAGAAGCCCATAGAATTACTCAGAGGCGTCCATAGACCTAAACAGAGACTCACATAGAAGCTTATAGAATTACTCAGAGGCCGCATAGACCTAAACAGAGACTCACATAGAAGCCCATAGAATTACTCAGAGGCGTCCATAGACCTAAACAGAGACTCACATAGAAGTTTATAGAATTACTCACAGAGGCGTCCATAGACCTAAACAGAGACTCACATAGCAGCCCATAGAATTACTCAGAGGCGTCCATAGACCTAAACAGAGACTCACATAGAAGCTTATAGAATTACTCAGAGGCGTCCATAGACCTAAACAGAGACTCACATAGCTTATAGAATTACTCAGAGGCGTCCATAGACCTAAACAGAGACTCACATAGAAGCCCATAGAATTACTCAGAGGCGTCCATAGACCTAAACAGAGACTCACATAGAAGCTTATAGAATTACTCACAGAGGCCGCATAGACCTAAACAGAGACTCACATAGAAGCCCATAGAATTACTCAGAGGCGTCCATAGACCTAAACAGAGACTCACATAGCTTATAGAATTACTCACAGAGGCGTCCATAGACCTAAACAGAGACTCACATAGAAGCCCATAGAATTAGACTCGCACAGAGACCCATAGACATAAACAAACTCACATATAATCCCATAGACTTATACAGAGACTCACATAGACCTACACAGACACGACCATAAACACCGACAGACTTGCAAAGAGTCTTGACCCAAAACCTTTATTGCGGTCGCGAAAGCCGACGTGTTAAACAGACGCACAGACTTACGGAGAAACACACTCTCATAGAGACCCACAGACTCGCACGGCCCGAGTTGCGAGGAAATTGGCTTCTCGAGTGCAGCGAGGCAATGATGGTGTTAGCTCGGTCACTAATGGCTCCTCACAGAAACCCCGGCACATTAGACTTGGTTCCTCATTTTATTTGGCAAAACTCCAGCTCTGATAACGCGGTTTCCATCGACGCGCCTCGCGCTCGCTCTCCGCCACGCGCTCTCCGCCTCGCTCTCTCCGCCATGCTCTCTCCGCCACGCTCTCTCCGCCTCGCTCTCTCTCCGCCACACTCTCTCCGCCTCGCTCTCTCCGCCACGCTCTCCTCCGCCACGCTCTCTCCGCCACACTCTCTCCGCCTCGCTCTCTCTCCGCCTCGCTCTCTCCACCACGCTCTCTCTCCACCACACTCTCTCCGCCTCGCTCTCTCCGCCACGCTCTCCTCCGCCACGCTCTCTCCGCCACACTCTCTCCGCCTCGCTCTCTCTCCGCCTCGCTCTCTCTCCACCACGCTCTCTCTCCGCCTCGCTCTCTCTCCACCACGCTCTCTCTCCACCACACTCTCTCCGCCTCGCTCTCTCCGCCACGCTCTCCTCCGCCACGCTCTCTCCGCCACACTCTCTCCACCACGCTCTCTCTCCGCCTCGCTCTCTCTCCACCACGCTCTCTCTCCACCACGCTCTCTCTCCGCCTCGCTCTCTCTGCCACGCTCTCTCTCCACCACGCTCTCTCTCCGCCTCGCTCTCTCTGCCACGCTCTCTCCGCCACGCTCTCTCCGCCTCGCTCTCTCCGCCTCGCTCTCTCTCCACCACACTCTCCTCCGCCACGCTCTCTCTCCGCCACGCTCTCTCTCCGCCACGCTCTCCTCCGCCACGCTCTCTCTCCGCCACGCTCTCTCCACCACGCTCTCCTCCGCCTCGCTCTCTCTCCGCCTCGCTCTCTCCGCCTCGCTCTCTCCGCCACGCTCTCTCTCCGCCACGCTCTCTCTCTCTGCCACTCGCTCTCCGCAGGCCATGACCTCTCTCCCCCGCGGCGGCTCCGCGACAAGGTGGTGCACTGCTGCCTGCTTGACCCCTCGGTCATGTGAGACAGCGCGGCGGCACCGACTCGCGAGAATGCGCGAAGGACGTTACCGGCCACGTGAGAGGACACTGGACCATCACCATGGCAACATCGCAACCAACATCCCGATAGCCAAATCGGCATGGCAAGATCAACGTAGCAACACCGCCACCAACATCACCATGACAACATCACCAAGGAAAAATTGCTACCAACATCACCACGGCAACATCACCGCCCACGTCGCCCCAGTAACATATCAACATCACCACTAAATTGAACCGTTATCCACAATACAGTATAGTGTGTGTGTGTGTACGTTAGAGTGTGTGTCGATGTCCTTCTCGAGGTGACCCAAGAGCGGTGGCGCAGTGGTTCGCGCAACGCACTACGAACCCGGAGAGTCGAGTTCGAGTCTCGGCCACGGTCAGCAAACGAGGAACCGGCGCGGAAACATCAGCACTGGGAAGACAAAGGCTGACGGGCTGGCGAGGGCCGCACCTCCCCGTGGCGCCGCCCCCCTTTGTCTCCGCGTGAACTCTCCCCGCGCCCTCTCCGTCAGTCCTCGGCCCTCGTTCGCTTCCGCGGCAGCGAGGATCCCGGCGCGCCCTCGCCACCCCCTTCTTCTCCGTCGCCCTGGAGGGGACCGTGACTCGGCTCAGGCGGGGGGGGGGGTACCCCCCCGGACGGGATCGGCCCCCCCGCACCCCCGCCACCTTCGCTCCCCCCCTGCAGCGCGCCGCTCCCCACCGGCGGTGGCGGCGAGGCAGCGGCGGCGACGTCGAACGCGAGCCTACGCACGGCGTCGCCGCCGGGCGCCCCCCGCCGCGGAGGGCCGGCGGCGGCGGCGGCGGCGGTTCCCTCGCGGCCCTCCCGGGGATCCCCCGCGGCCCCCGCGGCCCCCGCGAGCCGGGCCTCCAGCTCGTCGGTGTAGCGGTCGCTGCGCTCCAGGGCCTTGCCCAGGCGGCCGAGTTCGCGCCGCTGCTGCTCCAGCTTGGCCTGCAGCGCGGCGACGGTGGCGCGGCCGAACCTTGCGTGGGGACGGGGGGAGAGAGAGAGACCGAGTTAGAGAAGTTGCAGACAGAGAGCGAGAGAGAGACGGCGCACTGAGCATGGGCAGGCACCCCGGCGTGGCACGCGGCGAGGACTCCGTGCCGGGCGCAGAGCCGTCGCTCCGAAGATGGCCAATGGCACCGCCCGAGATGCCCTTGATTCGCAATCGACTTTTTGGTTCGGCCACCTAACGATCTGGGCCAAATTTTGCGTCGTCAAGACCCTCCACCGACCGACACGGCCGAGCACGTAAAATGTTGGCTCCGGGTGGTATCGGCCCGCGGCGAGATGAACGCCGTCTAACCAAGCGGCGTCTTCAGGTCTCAACCCAGGGAGTCAGAATGACCGCGTCGCCACCGGACTCACGGTCCACGACACCGGACTGCGGAATCCTGGGGGCCGTCTCCTGCGTACGGTGCGGCCCCTCATCAACATCATCACCCCAGGGCCCATGAAATGAGTGCCACTTTGTGGTCGAGCCAACAGCGGCCGTCCTCGGGAGAGACTCGCCGCCACCACCACCACCACCACCACAGGAACGTGGAATTTCCACCCCTGGGTTCGGCGGGACCCGATGAGCTCGTTTGGGCAGCAGGAGGCCGTTGTGGCTCGACGCGGCGCTGGGGTCGCGACCTGTGCGGGGAGCGGCTGTCGATCTCCATGCGCAGGCTCTGGTTCTCGCGCTGGAGGTCGACGTTCTCCTCCCGCAGCCGCGCGTGCACCTAGCACGGCACGGGGCACACGCACGCAGAGGCCGTCAGATTCGCGCGCGCGCGGGTGCCTGGAAACGCACGCACGTTCTCGCGCGGAGTGTGAGAGGTGAGGGAGCGACAGGTGAGGAAGCCGCAGGTGAGAGGATGTCAGTAGAGACGCGCGCGCAAAATCGACCGAGGACGCCGATGGAGGGCAGTGACGGCACTCCACCCCCCTCCTCTCCGCCCCCCTCCTCTCCACCCCCCTCCACTGCACCCCCCTCCTCACCCTCCACCCCCTCCCATCACAGATCAAGGTAATTTGTGAGTGCCTCTGATCCCCCGTGCCGCCCTCCGCCACGAAGCACCCCCGCCCCACCGCGGCGCAGTGAATTCCCACACTCGGCGCTCGCTTCGGGGCATCCGCCAGAGGGGGTGAGAGGGATTCATTAGCGGCGTCGTCCCCCTCTCCCAGAGCGCAGCGATGTGTCACCCGGGGTGGATCTGCGTGCGACGGGACGCAGTATCTTGATCTCCCGGAGCGTGGTGATGCGCAATGGCGGAGCCAGGATTTTCAGGTGGGGGGGGGGGGGCAACCCCTCCAGCAATGAAAGATGATAGAGTTGTTACTAAGTAAGGAGTTGTTAGTAAGTAAGGAGTTGTTAGTAAGTAAGGAGTTGTTAGTAAGTAAGGAGTTGTTAGTAAGTAAGGAGTTGTTAGTAAGGAGTTGTTAGTAAGGAGTTGTTGGTAAGCAAGGAGTTGTTAGTAAGGAGTTGTTCGTAAGTAAGGAGTTGTTAGTAAGGAGTTGTTAGTAAGGAGTTGTTAGTAATAAGTAAGAACTTGTCCCTTGATTTTTATTCGACGCGTGTGCGGCGATGGCGCAGCCACCGATCGAGGGTCGAACTCGAACCGCGTTGTGTGATCGGCATCGCGCTCGCTGAAGGTGTCGATGCCTTCAGGGAAGTCGTGTACTGTAGACGCAACTGCGCACAATTCTGTGAGTCACTTATAACCGCTTTGCCGTTACTTATTGCCAATGATGGACTCAGACATTTGTCCTATCATCTCATAGAGTCCCTGGCACGTAATAATATGCTACACAGTGGCAGTGGGGGTCGCAAAACGCCGATTTATTAATAATAAACCCTAATGATCCGATCGACATAAGGGATTTCGATCGAATCATTGGGGGGGCACGTGCCACCCCACCCCCCCCACCTGCTCCGCCAGTGGTGATGCATAACCCCCGAGCTTATCACCGCAGATGCCGAAGCGGACCGTCACATGACGGTAGCAGACCACTGAGTCGCTCTCACCTCGCGCTCCCTGCTCATCTCGTTTCTCGTCGCTCGGAGCTCATCGCGCGCCGCCTTCAGCTTCCCCGAGAGCGCGAGCAGTACCGCCGGGTCGACCTCCGACCCCGCGGGCCGGCCGTCGACCTCCGACCCCGCGGGCTCGCCCGGATTCGACCGCAGCTGGGCCCAGAGAGCGTTGTTCTCTCCCTGCAGCCGCTCCACCTCCACCGCCAGCGTCTCCGCCTCCTCCTGGGAGTGAGGGGGACACGGGGGTGAGGGCGAGGCAGCAACGTGACCTGGTGCGTCGGGCGCAGAGTGTCCATGACGGTGTGTCCGGGACGGTGTGTCTGTGACGGTGTGTCTGTGATGGTGTGTCCGTGATGGTGTGTCTGTGATGGTGCGTCGGGCGCAGAGTGTCCATGACGGTGTGTCCGTGACGGTGTGTCCGTGACGGTGTGTCTGTGATGGTGTGTCCGTGATGGTGTGTCTGTGATGGTGCGTCGGGCGCAGAGTGTCCATGACGGTGTGTCCGGAACGGTGTGTCCGTGACGGTGTGTCCGGGATGGTGTGTCTGTGATGGTGTGTCCGTGACGGTGTGTCCATGACGGTGTGTCCGTGACGGTGTGTCCGGGATGGTGTGTCTGTGATGGTGTGTCCGTGACGGTGTGTCAGTGACGTTGTGTCCATGACGGTGTGTCCATGACGGTGTGTCCGTGACAGTGTGTCCGTGACGGTGTGTCAGTGACGGTGTGTCAGTGACGGTGTGTCCGTGACGGTGTGTCAGTGACGGTGTGTCAGTGAAGGTGTGCCCGTGACGGTGTGTCCGTGACGTTGTGCCCGTGACGGTGTGTCTGTGATGGTGTGTCCGTGATGCTGTGTCTGTGATGGTGTGTCCGTGATGCTGTGTCTGTGATGGTGTATCCGTGACGGTGTGTCCGTGACGGTGTGTCCGTGACGGCGTGTCCGTGACGGTGTGTCCGTGACGGTGTGCCCGTGACGGTGTGTCTGTGACGGTGTGTCTGTGACGTCGTGTCCGTGACGTCGTGTCCGTGACGGCGTGTCCGTGACGGCGTGTCCGTGACGGTGTGTCCGTGACGTTGTGTCTGTGACGGCGTGTCCGTGACGGTGTGTCCGTGACGGTGTGCCCGTGACGGTGTGTCCGTGACGGTGTGTCAGTGACGGTGTGTCCGTGACGGTGTGTCAGTGACGATGTGTCAGTGACGGTGTGTCCGTGACGGTGTGCCCGTGACGGTGTGTTCGTGACGGTGTGCCCGTGACGGTGTGTCCGTGACGGTCTGTCAGTGGCGGTGTGTCCGTGACGATGTGTCAGTGACGGTGTGTCCGTGACGGTGTGCCCGTGACGGTGTGACGGTGTGTCCAGGACGGTGTGTCCAGGACGGTGTGTCCGTGACGTCGTGCCCGTGACAGTGTGATGTCGTGTCCGTGACGTCGTGTCCGTGACGGCACGTCTACACGACCGAGTGACGGAGCACACAGCAGGAGCACCGCTTCCGCTGCGATCGTTAAAGACATCTGACACGAGGCCACCGCTGAAGCCGTCCACCGGCTCGCTCCCCGGCCTCCACGCAGGAGCTCTCGGCCTCCGCATCTCAACGCACCTCGTACTCTTTCCGCAGCACCTCCAGCCGCGCTGACCTCAACCGCCTCCGCTGTGTGGGGCTCCCAGGAGGGTGCGGGACGTCGCCCCCACCTGGGCGGGGAGGGGGAGGGAGGCAGTGCAGGGTTAGGGGCTAGGGTTGAGATGGAGCAGGCTAGGGAATAGGGTTGAGGTGGAGCAGATTATGAGCTAGGGTTGAGGTGGAGCAGGTTGGGGGCTAGGGTTGACTTGGAGCAGGTTAGGGGCTAGGGTTGAGGTGGAGCAGGTTAGGGGCTAGGGTTGACTTGGAGCAGGTTAGGGGCTAGGGTTGAGGTGGAGCAGGTAAAGGGCGAGGGTTGAGGTGGAGCAGGTTAGGGGCTAGGGTTGACTTGGAGCAGGTTAGGGGCTAGGGTTGAGGTGGAGCAGGTTAATGGCTAGGGTTAAATGGAGCAGGTTTGGGGCTAGGGTTGAGGTGGAGCAGGTTAGGGGCTAGGGTTGAGGTGGAGCAGGTTAATGGCTAGAGTTCAGGTGGAGCAGGTTAGGGGCTAGGATTGAGGTGGAGCAGGTTAGGGGCTGGATTGAGATGGAAGTTAGGGCTAGGGTTGAGGTGGAGCAGGCTAGGGGTAGGGTTGAAGTGGAGCAGATTATGAGCTAGGGTTGAGGTGGAGCAGATTAGCGGCTAGGGTGAGATGGAGAAGGTGAGGGGCTAGGGTTGAGGTGGAGCAGGTTAGAGGCTAGGTTAACTTGGAGCAGGTTAGGGGCTAGGGTTGACTTGGAGCAGGTTAGGGGCTAGGGTTGAGGTGGAGCAGGTTAGGGGCTAGGGTTGAGGTGGAGCAGGTTTGGGGCTAGGGTTGAGGTGGAGCAGGTTAGGGGCTAGGGTTGAGGTGGAGCAGGTTAGGGGCTAGGGTTGAGGTGGAGAAAGACTAGGGGCTAGGGTTGAGGTGGAGCAGGTTAAGGGCGAGGGTTGACTTGGAGCAGGTTAGGGGCTAGGGTTGAGGTGGAGCAGGTTAGGGGCTAGGGTTGAGGTGGAGCAGGTTAGGGGTTAGGGTTGAGGTGGAGCAAGTTAGGGGCTAGCGTTGAGGTGGAGCAGGTTTGGGGCTAGGGTTGAGGTGGAGCAGGTTAGGGGCTAGGGTTGAGGTGGAGCAGATTAGGGGCTAGGGTTGAGGTGGAGCAGGCTAGGAGCTTGGGTTGACGTGGAGCAGGCTAGGGACTAGGGTTGAGGTGGAGCAGGTTAGGGGCTAGGGTTGAGGTGGAGCAGGTTAGGGGCTAGGGTTGAGGTGGAGCAGGCTAGGGACTAGGGTTGAGGTGGAGCAGGTTAGGGGCTAGGGTTGAGGTGGAGCAGGTTAGGGGCTAGGGTTGAGGTGAAGCAGGCTAGGAACTAGGGTTGAGGTGGAGCAGGTTAGGGGTTAGGGTTGAGGTGGAGCAGGTTAATGGCTAGGGTTAAATGGAGCAGGTTTGGGGCTAGGGTTGAGGTGGAGCAGGTTAGGGGCTAGGGTTGAGGTGAAGCAGGTTAATGGCTCGGGTTCAGGTGGAGCAGGTTAGGGGCTAGGGTTCAGGTGGAGCAGGCTCGGGGCTAGGGTTCAGGTGGATCAGGTTTAGGGCTAGGGTTCAGGTGGAGCAGGTTAGGGACTAGGATTGAGGTGGAGCAGGCTCGGGGCTAGGGTTCAGGTGGATCAGGCTCAGGGCTAGGGTTCAGGTGGATCAGGTTTAGGGCTAGGGTTCAGGTGGAGCAGGTTAGGGACTAGGATTGAGGTGGAGCAGGTTAGGGGCTAGGATTGAGATGGAAGTTAGGGATAGGGTTGAGGTGAAGCAGGCTAGGGGTAGGGTTGAAGTGGAGCTGTTTCGGGCAAGGGTCGAGGTGGAGTAGGGTTGAGGTGGAGCAGGGTTGAGGGTTGAGTCGTCGTCTTTTCCCACGCCGTGGGGTTGCCCACCGGCCGCAGCGCTCACCGATGAGGCGAGCGCAGGGCCTCTCGGCGGTCACCGGGCAGCGGCACACGGGGCAGTGGGGGCTCGTGCGCAGCCACAGCTCGATGCACGCGGTGCAGAACACGTGCAGGTTCGGGCAGCACATGGGCTCCTGAACCTGCAGAGTCGGGGAGAGGAGAGAGTCAGAAACACTGCCCGATTCGCGCGGCCAAGATGCTGGCAGGAGCGTGACAGATATCCAGGGAGACTTTCTCTCTCTCTGCACGGTCGGGGTGGGGAACGTTTGCCTTAATAAGGCAAAATCGAGACTTTCTCATCAGCGTCCCTCCACATAAAAAATAGATCCAAGTATAATTGTTCACATTCTATCAGCCACACGGCATTCTGGCAGTGCGTCATTTCAGCAGCATTGTTTCAACACGAGCACACTTTCTTGAACCAATTCTGGAGAATTGCCAGCATCTATTACCGCTGTTAATCGCACTGCTGCTCCTGCTAGGCCTTTGCGAGAGGTGAGGGTTTTGCTGTGGTTATCTCCGTTTGACTATACTTCACCACGCAGCCGCAGTGTGGATTGGTGAGTGGGGGCCAGGACCGGTTCAGATAATACTCGCCACTAAAGTTAACCGTGGCCGGGAATTAAGCTCAGTTTGTGGGGTTCAGAGCGCAGTGAATCTACCACTGCGAGCCACCGCTCCACCCCGTAGACCTTTGATGTTAGGTGAGTGTAGCTGGATGAGAGCAGAAGTTTAATTTGATGATTACTAGGAAGGAGTTCCACGATTGTGTGGAGACTGATGAGTGAGTGGAGTTTGACGAGCGGAAACGGATGGTTATGAATGAGTTTCGTTTGAAAAGATAATGATTATGATGAGTGGTGTATATGGATCAGCGATGGAGAATGAGTTATTGACAATCGTCGTGGAGTTTGACAAAGATAATGCGTGATGAAGAGGTTGTGGAGTTTAACGAGTGATGAGGATGATGGGTGAGGATGAGGACTGTACGGAGAGAATGGGGTTTGCCGTACGAGTAAGTAATTGCTGCGATTGATTCGGAGGACACAAGGGCACCAGGATGTGTGTTGGAGAGATCGCGGAGTGAGAATTCGTGCTCGGGGGATTGACGAGCGCTGGTGGCGAGGAGGTGATGCGGTGGCGACAAGCGGAGAGTGTCGTGAAGCAACGTGCAAGGCTGTTGATGAGTGAACGCTGGCGGGAGCCGGGAGTGGGCGGGTGGGATGAGTGGTGCGGCGTGGACCGCTCTCTCCGCCGCCTTCGGCGTTTACCCTGTTGAGGCAGACGTGACACGACACGGGCAGCGTGAACGAGAGCGATACGCCCCGTGCAGACGCGGTGCCAGAACCAGCGGCCGGCACCAGTAATCCACGTGTACCACCGCCGCCACTGGGCGCCGCCATGTCTGAAGCGACCACGTGTCCAGGGGGGGGGCCCCGCCCCCCGCTTGGTGATGTCACGCGGCCCCGCCCTTTGAACCGGCGCGAGACACCGGAAGCGGCCCAGGGACTCCGAGCGGTGGATGCTCGGGTTGGACTCCGATTGCAACAACAACAACCACCACCAACAACAACCACAACCACCACGAAACAACAACCACCACGAAACAACCATCAACAACAACCTACAACAGCCACCACCACCAAGAAACAACCACAACAACCACCACGAGAAAACCACCACCACCAACAACAACCTCCACCACCAATAACAACAACAACAACCACCGCGACAAGGAGGAGCGAGAGATGTCAGCAGCGTGATCACCACGCAGGAGGCGCGCCGAGGAGGAGGCGGAGGCGGCGGCGAGGTTGGAGGGCGCGCGGCGCGAGACGTTCCCCGCGACGTGGACGACTCTCGCGGTCGACTCGACTCGAGTTAAAGTCGCCCCCAAGTCGCCCCCAAGTCGCTCGCGGCGAGCGGCAAACGCCGCGCGGAACGCGGACCGAGTCGAGTTGGCCCAGCGACAGAGCGGAGAGAGCGGCGGCGTCTGGGAGGAGGGTGCCCCCGGCACCGAGGGGGTGATTCGCAAGGGGTAAAGGCGAACCCGCAGGGGACCCCAGGGCCACCGAACCCGCAGGGACCCCGGGGCCACCGAACCCGCAGGGTACCCCAGGGCCACCGAACCCGCAGGGGACCCCAGGGCCACCGAAACCGCAGGGACCCCGGGGCCACCGAACCCGCAGGGGACCCCAGGGCCACCGAACCCGCAGGGACCCCGGGGCCACCGAACCCGCGGGGGACCCCAGGGCCACCGAACCCGCAGGGACCCCGGGGCCCGCGGAGGGGAGGAGGGGGCGAGGCCGCCATGGGCTTGCTGGACAAGCTGCGCAAGGAATGGTTCCTCATCGGCATCGTCGCGGCCATCGGCCTGGCGCGGATGGAACCGAGCATCGGCGTCAAGGGCGGTGAGTGGTGGGGTCCGGCAGTGGGGGGGGGTCTGACGGGGGGGGGGGGGTCAGCGTCACCCCTTGGGAGCGGGGTCCGCTCCGGGGTCCGCTCCCAAGGGGTTCGCGCGGGTCCCTCAACAACAACAAAGTGTGGTGCCGCGGCGCGGGGTCGTGGGAAGACCGGGAGCAGAGTTCGGGGGGGGGGGTCCCGAGTGGCGTTCGGTGGGGGGGTCCCGAGCGGAGTTGGGTGGGGGGGGTTCCGAGTGTAGTTCGGTGGGGGGGGGGGTCCCGAGTGGAGTTCGGTGGGGGGGGTCCCGAGTGGAGTTGGGTGGGGGGAGGGTTACGGAGTGTAGCGCGACACGTGGCACCACTGACGCGGCCGGGGTCCGCCTCCACGTGTCGCGCCTCGCAGCCCCCACCCCACCCGACCCCCGCGTGTCACGACGCAGGTTTGCACAGACAGACAAGGAGGAACTTGGCAGGAAGGTCTCGGATTGATGGCTCGGGTGGTCGAGACTAACGACGGAGGGCGAAGCTCCATGGAGGGTGGAGGGGGGGGGAGAGAAGCGCGGATGGGCATCGCCGAGTGCCAGCGCCGTGAGAGATGGCGAGGGAGGATTTCATCCAGCAGTGGATAGATCGTGGCTGCTGTGATGGCCGGTATTTAACAAGCAAAAAACTATTGATGATAGTCCCCTACGGATACGGATCGTCCTTAAAACCACCGTTTTTGTCCCCCCCAACGGCCCGGTCCAGATGACATTGTTGTAAGCAGGCGGTAAACTCGGGGATGAGTCTCCTTCGCTCCACTGGCCGGGGGCGTTCGTCTGCCAGTAGGGAGAGGCGATGATTACCGCCTAGAATCCCAGTCCAGTGATTTGCGGGATTAATTTTAGCGGATTCGGACCCAGGCGCTGGCAAGCGATGATGGCCCACTCTTGATGATGTTCTACTCTTGATGATGTTCTACTCTTGATGATGGCCCACTCTTGATGATGTTCTACTCTTGATGATGTTCTACTCTTGATGATGTTCTACTCTTGATGATGTTCTACTCTTGATGATGGCCCACTCTTGATGATGTTCTACTCTTGATGATGTTCTAATCTTGCGGCTGGCGTCGCGGGATCTCTCGCTTCCACCGTGAAGCAGGCGACGCGTAGGGGATTTGTTTTTAGGGTCGATGCACACAGCGCAGTATTAACCGGGACGGCCGCTGGAATGGAACCGTGAACCTTTGCAACAAGCGGCGAAGGCACCACCCGCTGGGCTATCACCCGGGCCCTGGGATATGAAGCAGATGGAGGGCTCCCCGGGGGGGGGGGGGTCCACTATTTAATTATTTGCAACCGGGACTTTGCAACTCGCGCTTTGCTGCCCATGCCGCACACACCGCTCGTGCTACCCGTGTCGCTCTGCCCATGCCGCACACACCGCTCGTGCTACCCGTGTCGCTCTGCCCATGCCGCACACACACCGCTCGTGCCGCTGCCGTGACACTGGCACCCGTGCTCGTTCCCAGGGCCCCTGAAGCCGGAGGTGACCATCACCTACGTCGCCGTCTCGGCCATCTTCTTCAACAGCGGCCTCTCGCTCAAGACGGAGGTACGGGGAGGAGGGTGGTGAGGGGCTGGGGGCGTCTCCTTGCCGCGTCACCCCCCTGGGGCGCAGGCTCTCCCTGGCGACAGGGCCACCGGCTCTCACGCTGTGTGTGTGCGCGTGTGACGGTGCTGTGTGTGTGACGGTGCTGTGTGTGTGTGAAGGTGCTGGTAACGAGGCCATGTGTGTGTGTGTGTGACGGTACGTGTGTGATGGAACTGCATGTGTTTGACGGTACTGCGTGCGTATGACGGTACTGCGTGTGCGTGTGATGGTACTGCGTGTGTGTGACGATACTGCGTATGTGTGACGGTGCTGTGTGTGTGTGTGAGACGTTACCGGTAACGATGCTGTCTGTGTGTGGCGCCGGGCGCAGGAGCTGACGAGCGCCCTGCTGCACGTGCGGCTGCACATGTTGGTGCAGGGCTTCACGCTCGGCTTCTTCCCGCTCGCCGTGTGGCTGCTGCTGCGGCTGCTGGCGCTCACGGGACTCAACCCATGGCTGCTGCAAGGGTGCGCGAGAGACCAAACGCGCCTTACCCTGCACCGCGCCGGGGGCCGCACTCGCCGCACTCGTCCCCTAGCGGCAAGAAGCCCCGTGGGTTCGAATCCCGAGCCGGGTGCCTCTCCGTGTGGAGTTTGTGTGTTCTCTCCCCCTGTTGCGCGTGGGGTTCCCTCCGGGTTTTCTTATTTCCTCTCATAGCTCTGACACACACACACAGTGGTGGAACTGGTGTTGGCCACGCAACGTCCCAGCTGCTGAACAATTACCTGCAAGTGACTCGATTGAGATCGCACGCATTCGCGACATCGCCACTTGCTGCGAAAAATCGGCAGGGCCCTCCCGAATGTGAGTCTTGATACTCGGTGGGTAAACCAGGATAATAATCCATAATAAAGGTTTTTGGATTAGATCGCGTTATTTATAAATGTGTCGTAACCCTCCACCACCCGACACGGCCAATCAGCAAAATAAAGTGTCACGTTGACAAAAGACAAATAGTTCACTACTTTAGCCCACCGGTGTGTTGAAGAGTGAATCCACAACATTTACAGTTTGAGTATGACGTTTCGCTGGTAATTACATCCAGCATCATCGGGCAATTTGCCCGATGATGCTGGGCTTCCCAGAGTACCTGGCCTCAAATGAGTACCTGTTGTGGTGTGTAAACATCGCCACTGGGGAGACAAAGACAGCCGACCGTGGTGTTGGCCAGCCACCCCCTCGTGTGCCATGCCAGCCTTCATAGGTGCTCGCTAACAGCACTTGCTCCAACAGACTGGTAAGGCCATATGGGGGATCTTTGTATTTTTATCTTTGTATGTGTTAATGTGTGTGTGTGTGCGCGTGTGACAGGTTGCAGGTGGTGGCCTGCATGCCCCCGCCGGTCTCCTCCGCTGTCATCCTCACCAAGGCCGTGGGGGGCAACGAGGTGAGCGTGTGGCACGAGGCCCCACGTGTGAACGTTTTCCTCGCCCCACAAAACCATCATCGATTGTTCTGTCGTTATTTTGCACGCGATTTATCGCTCACGGGAGTAAACCGGAAGAATTAGAATTGATGACCTTGGTAATAACAAGCGGAACGACGCCAACGATCAAGAACCACCGCCACCCCCAACTCTTAAGAGGGGGGTCGAGTGTCTATGGAGCAGCAGGAACCGATGGGTCTTCATTGTTCGTGAAGCGCGGAGACCTGGGCCACCGGTCCTGCGCCGGGGGCCACGCTGGCGGTGCCCGGTTCTCTCCGCTCGCGGGAGCGAGACTCTGCCGGTGACGTTTCGCGGCTGCCCGGGGCCCGGTGCCGGGGAGCACCATCCATCAGTGTCAGGGGCCCGCGCGGGGCGGCACGCGCTTAATCCCCTCGCCCGCGACGCTCCCGCGCTCCGCTCCCCGCCGCGCTCACTTAACCCCTCGTGGCGGCGCGCGAGCAGTCCGCCCGGGGTCAGCCGGCGCCGCCGCTCTGAGCCGGCGCCGCGTGGCGCCCGCGAGCGGCTGGCGGAGGTGGCGGGGGAGCACGAAGCGAACGTTGGCGTGTCGCCACTTTCGCGATCGCCGGCGGAGAGAGGGTTAATGCGTTTGGGAGCGCGCGTCGCGCCCGCTCCCCGCTAATTGCCGCTGACGCCCTGCAAATTACGGCGCGCACAAACGGCCACCGGCACTCGGCCGCCCCGTGCAACGCGAGCGAGTGCGAAGGCGTCCGCACGTCGTTCACCTCTTCGCCCGCACTCGTGCCCGATCCCTTCACCCACCGCCGCCCACGACGATTGGCGGCCGCGAGCGATGGAACCGGCGGCCAGGGTGGTCCGCAACTCGAGGAGTTCGGTCCCAGTGTGTTGGAGTTTGTGTTGGAGTTTGTGTTGGAGTTTGTGTTGGAGTTTGTGTGCTGTCCCTCTCCCCCTGTCCTGCGTGCGCTTCCTCCGGGTTCTCGGGTTTCTTCCCATAGCTAAAAAAATAAAACCGTGCGGTGTAACCGGTATCCCAGTAGCAAAAAATCACCTGGCAATCACTGATTTGGGATCACGCAGCAGCAGCAGCAGCAACACCACCCCTCCAACTTGGCAGGGCCCTCCCGTAAAAGACTCAGACCGTGTGGGGCCCTGGTCTTGGTTTGGCCCTTAAGAGTACTCCCTGATGGCCCGGGCCGAGCTTGGTGCCACCGTCGAAGGTCAGAGGTTGCCGTGGGGGTGCGAGGTGCCCGCTAATGAGCGGTCACGACTCGTTGCGGCCGTGCGTGGTTGATGGCCTCGCTGCCCGTGCTCATTCCCCGCTCCTTCTCTCCGCAGGCTGCGGCGATTTTCAACTCGGCGTTCGGGAGTTTTCTGGTGAGAGAAGCGTGCGCACACATGGGCATTCATCCGTCATCGGCCACGCACTCTCTGCAAACACAAAGACGAAGATACCCCGTATAGCCTTAACAGACTCTTGGGGCAAGTGCTATTAGCGAGCACCTATGCAGGCTGGCATGGCACACGAGGGGGTGGGTGGCCAACACCACGTCCGGCCGCCTTTGTCTCCCCAGTGGCGGTGTTTACACACCGCACCAGGTACTCATTTGAGGCCGAATCAACCTCGGGGAGGCCGTGGACCGGTTCATATCATCGTCACTGGTGGTGGCCGTGATCGAGAATTGAATTCGGGTCACCGGGTTCATCGCGCAGCGCGCTAACCGCTACACACACAGGGACACACACACTCGGTTAGACTCCCACAGAATCGCACGAGCGTTACTTGCACCTCGCTCTCTGCCGCCCCCCCACGATAGTCGGGGGCGGGGGGGGGGGGGGGTCGTGAAACCCCTGCGAGGCCCAACAAGGGGGGCGCGGGTGGGAAGAGACCAACTCGGATCCCATTACCGCGCCCCCCCCCCAATCCCCGTGCCCCTTGCCCCCCCTCGGCGTGTAATTGCGTTAAGCTGCTTTTACCCACGGCGCCGCGCCAGGGTTCAGCCCCCGCTCGCCGCGGGCCCCCCGCGCCGCGCCGAGCTGCCGCATTAGTCACGAGCGTCTGTGGGGGCGAGCGCTCTGGCTGGCTGAGTCACTGCTTCCCGGTGAGATGGGGGGGCCTCCCCGGGGGGACGGGGGAGTGGCGGGGTGGGGGCACGTCGTGGGGGATTGGCGGCGTGTGGTAAGGATGGGGGGGGGGGGGGGCGCAGGAGAAAGAGAGCGAGAGAGAGGCACGCCAGCCCACGGCGAGCCAGCCCACGGCGAGCCGATATGAACGGCGATTCGAGAAAGATAGGTGATCCATCCGCAGACTCCAGCGAGCGGCTCTTACCTTGTAGCTACGCCCTCCTGGGCTCTGTGTGTCCTGGACTGTGCCACGGGAGCGTGGAGCTTCGTCCATGAGATTTGTTTACTTTGTGTAATTAACCGTCGATGGACGTAACGCATCTGAACCAAACCAATACGTGATTTGAAACGTGAACACCAACCATGTGGCTCCCAATCCCCCCAGTAGCAACGTGTGTGCGTTGTATTGAAAAACAAACATCCGAAGGTAAAGAGGTGGTGGCTTTGGGATGTTCTGAGAGGTGAATCCGCATCCAGCAGCGGATTCACCTTGGCCGACGATGATGATGATGATGAAGGTGGCCGATGATGACGATTATTAAAATGGCAGAAGAATAAGAAGAGGGGGACGGTGGATGTGAAGTCGACATGGATTAAATCTCTGAGCTACCGCCTGCGATCCACGCGGTCGGTCGTGCCGGGGGGGGGGGGGGTGAATCAATTATTCGCATATTATGCAAACGACGTGTGGATTATCGATGACCGTCAGGTTTAGGTGAACGGCGCGGACTGAGCTATGGTCGCGAGACGGGACGCAGAACGCGGGGCGGGCGGGCGGGCGGGCGGGCGGGCGGGAGGAGGGTGTGAAGTGAAGGTGAATGAGAATAGATTGCCGATTCTGCGCGATCGCAAAGGTGCGTGTGGAACCGCCGCGGGGCGGTGGTGCGATCGCTCCTCCTGCACGGCGTGTCGCGACGGCGTCCTCCTCCGGCCGTGATCTCACGCCTCGTCTCCCTCTTTACTCACCCTTGCATCCTAATGTTCTTGTTACGTTCAACTTGTGCCCATAAAAAAATTGGATAACGAGCGAATTAATTGATGGGAGTGAATTGTTACGAGCTGACTAGTCCGTGCGCCCAGAGATTGCCCAAGTGAGTTTATGGCTCCATGACTAAATAATAATATCTTAAATTCACGGTTCGGCCAAACAACCGTCGTGTGCGTCACGTCACGGACTCTCCGTGTCACGTGTGGGGGTGACGTCCCTGTGACATCAGGATGCCGTAACGACGCACTCGATTTACAAGTCGTTGTTCTGATTCGTGAAGCATTAGCCGAGGTTCAGCTTGGATGGTGCTTGCATGGGCGACCACCACTATTTCGTACATCGGGTGCTATAGGCTGCTGCTGCGGCGCAGCTATGCGGTGGGCACCAGAGGGCAGTGCGGCAAAACCCATCGCTTTACTTGCACCTCTGTGCTCCCCGCCTACACAAACCCACCATGACCGGCGTGGCCATGTACGGTCACTGTAACCTCCACGAGCTGGACGGCGTTCGGAGGCCCTCGCCCAACAATGGCTTGGCAGGAGGGCCGTACGTGCCACGTGCGGAGCCGCGCCGCGCGGCCGGAGGGGCCGCGGCCTCCGCTCGCGTGTCCACGAGGAGCGGCCGAATGCTCCGTGGGCCGCGGCTCTCCCCGCGAGCAATCGGCACGGAAACGCGGGAGGCGATGGGCAGAGAGTCGGCTCTGGCGTTGCGCTGTTGGAGCAGCTCCCAGCGGCCGGTGCCGCCCACTCAGCTGGGCTCGGGGGTAACGCGCAGGACAGCGCTTGGGCTGCGAAACAAATGATCTGGTGATGCTGCTGCTGCTGCGTTGGCAGTGGTACGCAAGCACAGCAAAGAACTCGACATGTTCCATGTGAAGAATAACAACACCACTGTGTGTGACCTGAAACATACGCGATAGGTGGCGTTTCGGATAATGGCCCTTTGTCATTGCACGTAAATAGAAAGCCAGAGAGATGGTACAATTGGTGAAGATTTGTGAGCTTATAACCAAAGCCTTCCACACACCTCCGTGTGTGTGTCGTTCTGTGTGTGAGTGTAGTTCTATGTGTCGTTCAGTTTGTGTGTGTGTGGTTCTGTATGTGGTGCTGACCACCCACCGCCTCGTGTGCCATGCTGGCCTTCAAGGTGCTCGCCAACAGAACTTGCCCCAACAGTCTGTTAAGACTATAGTGGAATCTTTGTCTTTATAGATCTACGTGTAGTTTGTGTGCTTGTAGTTTTACATAAGGTTCAGTTAATGTGTGTGTGTGGTTCTGTGTGTGTGTTTGTGCCTTTGTAGGTCTTTGTGTAGTTCTGTATGTGTGTGTGTGACTCGAGTTGTATGTATTGGGCTGTGTGTGTGCACATGGTCCAGGCTGTGTAAAGCTGCGTGGCCGGGTGTGAGAACCATTCCCGGTTCACCTTGCGACAGGGATGTCCTCTGGCTCCTACACTATTTAACATCTTCATTGAGCACGTAGTTCAAGCTTTTTATGGCTGTATCGGAGGAATTTCCATCCGGTGCAGATACAATAGAAGGTTGAGCGATGTCCAGGTACTGTCACGGCATGGCTACCTATTGGTCAAACGTTATGTCTGCTGATTATCTGGTAATTGCTGCCTAGCAACCACATGACCAAGGAGATTCTGTTTGGCCACCATGGGTTCGAGAAGAGATGGACTGATGTTGTACAGTAGGATGTGGAGCTGGGTGGACTTGCCGATGACTGGTACCAGCGGTGTTTAGATTGGCCCCTATGGAGGAGGCTCGTGAAGGACGCTACTGGGCAGTTGGAGGCAGTTACCCTCGGAGGGCAGAGGAGCGACGCTCACAACAGCGAGCGAAGCGCCTGGCGGCTGATATCCAGCAAGTTCGCACAGGTGGTGGCTCTGCCAGTATCTCTGTTAACCAATGGAACCTGGGTCTGTCCCATGACCTCCTGTCAGCAAACCTTCCACATTTCACATGGCCTCATAGTGCATCTAGCCTGGCACACAGGTGCTGCGTAGATGTGACCGACACTCAGTGGCGAATGGCAGCTGTTGTGCGTGTCTGTGTGGTTTAGGTTTGTACGTATTAGGTTGTGTGTGTGTGCACACGCGGTCATGTGTTGCGCATGCAGTCCGATGTGTGCGTGTGCATATTCTATAATATGTGGAAAGCGGAAGTGTAGTGGTCAGTGCACTGCGCTGCGAACCCAGCGGTCCGAGTTCGATTCCCGCTCGCAGCCAATATCGGTGACGAATACCTGCACCGGTCCTGAGCCCTCCCTTACGTCGACTCGCTCACGGCACTTGCCCCAACAGTCTATTAAAGGCTGCGGGGGGGTGCTGGGGGGGATCTTTTGTTGTCCGCGCCGAGCCGCGGGGTAGGGGAAGGTGGGGGGGGGTCCGTAGACGCGTCGGCTCGCGTCGCCCGGCGCGTCCGTCTCGCTCGCAATTAAAGGCGCTCCTGGGACTAACTCGATTGGGCCGCTCCGTGGCCGCGTTAACCGCGTTACGCGCACCCCGGGTAACCGCGTTACGCGCGCCCTAGATTAATGGCGCGGCCGCGGCAAACGATGTTTGTGCGGCGGCCCAGGCGAGCGCTGCGGCCTTCGTGCCGCCGCCGTAGTCGAGCAACGTCGCCGATTGTTACCCTCAAGCGGGGACGCTGCTGCTGCTGTTGTTGTTGTTTGTGTTTCGGTAACAAAGTGCGGCGTGATTGCGTTACGCGCGCGTGCGAGTGCTTGTGGCAGTGTGTGGCGGTGAGCGCGCTGCGCTGCGAACCCGGCGACCCGAGCTCGGTTCCCGCTCACGGCCAACAGCAGTGACGATTATCTGAACCGGTCGTGAGCCTCCCCCTAGGTAGACTCAGCCTCAAATGAGTACCTGGTGCGATGTCTAAACATCGCCACTGGGGAGACAAAGGTGGTCGGGCGTGGTGCTGGCCACCCCACCCCCTCCTGTACCGTTCCGGCCTTCATAGGTGCTCGCTAACAGCACTTGCCCCTAAAGTCTGTTACGGCTATATGGGTGATCTTTGTCGGTGTGTGAGTGCGTGTGTGTGTTTGGCAAGGATTATTCAACTCCAATGCGGTTCCATCCCTGTGTTTGACCAGCAGGCTGAATTGTGCGAGGAGCTCGAAGATCCTTGAAAGATCTGGACAGAATCCCATCGGTTTAATTCATCCGGAATGCAAAGCTGTGTTAGCTGAGTCATGTAGCCCGCATGCCCAGCCACCACATGTTCAAGCAGCTTCTGTTTGGCTGGATATAGGGTGGGCTAAACGGGCGCGGCATGGGCTCGAGAAGAGATGGACTGATGTGGTTCAGGAGGATGTGGAGCTGAGTGGACTTGCCGATGACTGGTACCAGCGGTGTCAAGATCAGCCTCTGTGGAGGAGGCTCGTGAAGGACGCTGCTACTGGGCAGTTGGAGGCAGTCGCCCTCCAACAAAAACGGAGGGCGGAGGAGCGACGCTCGCAACAACGAGCGGAGCGCCGGGTGGCTAAAGCACAGCAGGTTGGCACAGTAGGGGGCACAGGTGGTGCATCAACCAGTCATCTTAGGCAACTCATGGCACCTGCTGGGTCTGTCCCGTAACCTCCTGTCAGTGAGCCTTCAACACTTCACCTGGCCTCAAAGTGCACATAGGATGGCCCAAACACCATGGTGACGTTACCGCCAGTTAGCGGTGAACAGCGGTTGTTGTTGTTGTCTTATTTGGCATTCGTGAGTGATTGTGGTGCTGGCCCCACCACCCCTTTGTACAGCTACTCAACAGCAGCGTTTGCCACAAGAGCCTGTGCAGGCTACGTGTGGCATCTCTGTGTGAGCGAATACGTGTGAGAGTGTGTAAAGAGTGTTTGAGTATGTGTGCGAGATCGCTTCCGTGTGTGAGCATCTTTGAGTGTGTGTAGGTAAGTGTCCGAGTCTTTTAAGTGTGTGAGAGTCTTGTGTGTGTGAGCCCATATGAGAGTGTGTACGTGAATGTAAGCGTGTGTGTGTATGTGCATTATGCTGTGTCGGAGGCATTCGCCCTCCAGCAACAGTGGAGGGCACAGGAGTGACGCTCACAACAGCAAGCGCCGCGCCAGGTGCCTGAAAGGCAGAAATTTGGCAAAGTTGGGAGCAAAGGTGGTGCATCTGACGGTCATTTCAGTTAACCCATGGCACCTGGGTCTGTCCCGTGACCTTCCAGCAAGTCTTTGACACTTCACGTGGCCTCAAAGTCCACCTAGCCTGGCACAAGCGCAGTGGTGACTTTACCGCCACTTAGTGGCGAATGGCGAGTGTTGTTAGTGTTATATATGTGCCCTGTTGTCTGTATATGTGTCTGTATGTACGTCTCTGTATGTGTGTGTGCACGTGTGACTGTCTGGACGTGCGTCTCTGTGTGTCTCAGCGTGCGTGTGCCTGTGTGTCTGTGCCTACGTCTCTGTGTGTCTGTGCGTGCGTGTGCCTGTGTGTCTGTGCGTACGTCTCTGTGTGTCTGTGCGTGCGTGTGCCTGTGTGTCTCTGCGTACGTCTCTGTGTGTCTGTGCGTGCGTGTGCCTGTGTGTCTCTGCGTGTGGGTCCGGATCGCCTCGGCTCCCCCCGTGCTGCCCACGTCCATCCCGGTCCTCGCGGGGCTGGTAATGGAGACGGCTCGCGTTGGCACTGCCCAATTAAATATTAACGAGCTACAGATTGGAGCTTAGTCACACGCGCCGCCGCCAGGCACCACGGCGAGCGCCTGGGCGCCAGAGCACGGCCGGGCACGCCGAGCCGAATCGGCCACTGTGAGTCGGTGGAGTCACTCGCCCCAGGGCTTCTTCATTCACACATCTACCCACGGATTCCGCTCCTAACCGCCAAGCTCCGTGCATCACTCACAGGGGTCCTCTTCACACACACGGGTTCCTTCTTCGCCCCCGGGGGTCCCTCGCCCGCAGGTTTTCCCCGCGCAGCTGGGGGCCGCTCCCTCGCCTCTTTCCGCGAGCTGCCTTTTCACGGCGCGTCACCGCAAACCACGGAACCGGATTCGAACCCGAGCCACCTGACATTGCGGACGCCCGCGGTGCCCGGTGCTCGCCGTAGGCCGCACGCACCCCGTCTCGGCTCGCGAACCGATGAGCGTGTCCGGCAGTGCCGTTCGCGGAAACCACCGCAGCGCGGCCCCCCGCTCCTCGCTCGCTCCCACGTGCCCCACGCGCCCCACGTGCCCCACGTGCCCCACGTGCCCCACGTGCCCCACGTGCCCCACGTGCCCCACGTGCCCCACGTGCCCCACGTGCCCCCCCGCGCCCCGTGGCCGCTTGGCGCTCCGCGAGCCCGCGGCCCGACCCCTCGCCCTGGAGGCGAGAGGTCGCTCCCGAGCGAGGTGCTCACGGGAACCGTGAGGATGACGAGGAGCTAGCTGGATGGGATGGTGAGGAGCTCCCGGCGGGGTGGTGAGGAGTTCGCGGAACGGGAAGTGTGGAGCGGGGAGCTGGGGAGTTTTGGGCAGATTCAGCAGACGGCCCCCGGGCACGTGCGTAATTGAGTGTTAACATAGCCCCGAGCGTCGCTGGCGGCTGCCCCCCAGGTCACCCTCGCTTGCGCGATAGTTGGCCCAGCAGCAGCAGCAGCGGGGGCGGTGGTGTTTCCTGGGTAGAGTGGGAGCAGCAGGTGGGGTGAGTTCTGTTGGCGTGCATCCCTTTCCTCCGCATCCCCTCCCCGTGGCACTGCTTAGCCCCTGCCCCTGTTGCCGTCTCGCGATCTGATCCGTTGGGTGCGGGGCGGAAGGGTTGGGACCTTCGACTCATGGCGTGCGTTCTCTTCCTGCAGGGCATCGTGGTGACGCCCCTGCTGCTGCTGATGTTTGTGAGTAACGGCAACTCCCAGCGCGAGCATCGGCTTCGGCCACCAGAATCGCCACCTGCGCCACCAGCATAACCGCCATAATCACCACCTGCGCCACCAGCATAACCGCCATAATCACCACCTGCGCCACCAGCATAACCGCCATAATCACCACCTGCGCTACCAGCATAACCGCCATAATCACCACCTACGCCCCAGCGTAACCGCCGTAGTCATTACCTGCGCTACCAGCATAACCGCCATAATCACCACCTACGCCACCAGCATAACCGCCATAATCACCACCTACGCCACCAGCGTAACCGCCATAATCACCACCTGCGCCACCAGCATAACCGCCATAATCACCACCTGCGCCACCAGCATAACCGCCATAATCACCACCTGCGCTACCAGCATAACCGCCATAATCACCACCTACGCTACCAGCATAACCGCCATAATCACCACCTACGCTACCAGCATAACCGCCATAATCACCACCTGCGCTACCAGCATAACCGCCATAATCACCACCTACGCCACCAGCGTAACCGCCATAATCACCACCTACGCCACCAGCGTACCGCCATAATCACCACCTACGCCACCAGCATAACCGCCATAATCACCACCTACGCCACCAGCATAACCGCCATAATCACCACCTACGCCACCAGCGTAACCGCCATAATCACCACCTACGCCACCAGCATAACCGCCATAATCACCACCTGTGCCCCAGCATAACCGCCATAATCACCACCTGCGCCACCAGCGTAACCGCCATAATCACCACCTACGCCACCAGCGTAACCGCCATAATCACCACCTACGCTACCAGCATAACCGCCATAATCACCACCTACGCCACCAGCGTAACCGCCATAATCACCACCTACGCCACCAGCATAACCGCCATAATCACCACCTACGCCACCAGCGTAACCGCCATAATCACCACCTACGCCACCAGCGTAACCGCCGTAATCACCACCTACGCCACCAGCGTAACCGCCATAATCACCACCTACGCCACCAGCGTAACCGCCATAATCACCACCTACGCCACCAGCGTAACCGCCATAATCACCACCTACGCCACCAGCGTAACCGCCGTAATCACCACCTACGCCACCAGCGTAACCGCCATAATCACCACCTACGCCACCAGCGTAACCGCCATAATCACCACCTACGCCACCAGCGTAACCGCCATAATCACCACCTACGCCACCAGCGTAACCGCCGTAATCACCACCTACGCCACCAGCGTAACCGCCGTAATCGCCAGCATTGCCTGAACCAGGTCCACTGACAATGGCACCAACGGGGCCACGGACCGACTAACGCCACCACCGCCATCAGTACCGCCACAGCTATGAGCACAGCCAACACATAGCCATCGGCAGTAGTCCGCAACACGACCCCCATCGTGTGCATTGATGGAGGTGTTGTTGTATGCTGTGTTTGTGGTGCGCGGTCTGCTTTGTGCTTTTGTGGTGTGTGTGCGAGCGTTGTATGCTTGTTTGTGCGAGTCGTGTGTGTGGTTGTTTATATTCTCTGTGTGTATTTTATGTGCGGTGTCTACAAAATATGTGATGTGTGGTCACGTGTGTGTGTGTGTGTACATCTTTCGCGTGTTTTTGTATGTGATGTGTGTGTGTGGTATTCCCATGTTGTTGTGCGTGAGGTGTGTGTACGTGATATATATATACGTATGTATATGTGGTATTCCCATGTTGTGTGTATGTGATGTGTATGTGTGTACATATGTGCGTGTAAGTGGGAAAAACACAGCAAGTAGGCACAGTAGGGTGCACAGGTGATGTATCGGCCAGTCATCTCAGTCAGTCAACCCATGGCACCTGGGTCTGTCCCGAGACCTCCCGCCAGCGGGCGTTCGACTCTTCACGTGGCCTTAACGTGCACGTAGCCTGGCACAAGCGCCGTGGTGACGTCACCGCCACTTAGTGGCGAATGGCGGTTGTTATTGTTATACGTGGGAAGCGGTGGAGTAGCGGTTAGCGCACTGTGGTACGATCCCGATGATCTAAACTTGTGTGTAAACATGAACATTGGGGAGACAAAGGCGGCCGGGCGTGGTTCTGACCACCCACGCCATCGTGTGCCGTGCCGGCTTTCACAGGTGCTTGCTACCAGCACTTGTTCCTGTAGTCTGTTAAGGATGTACAGGGGAATCTTTGCGTTTATGATGTCTGTACGTGGCATGTATGTTAGTGTGTGTGTGTATATGACGTGTGCGTGCGCGCGTAAATCACGTGTGTGTGTGTACGTAACACGCGTGTGGTTGTGACGTGTGTCCCTGTGTGTGGTGCAGCTGGGCTCATCGTCCGCCGTTCCGTTCACCTCCATCTTCTTCCAGCTCTTCATGACCGTGGTGGTGCCACTCGTCATCGGCCAGGTGGGTCCCTCCTCCTCACCTCGCCTGCTCACGGTTCCCTCTGCTCCACTGCTCCCTCCACCCCTCTGGAATCATCATCCCCGCCTTGACCCCGCGTCACGGTTGACGCGTGGACGGTGAGAGAGGGCGAGGATCTTCGCCCCCTCGTTGCGTCGTCTCCCCATTGAGCCTCGGGTGAACTTCGGGTGTGGGATCGGCGGTGCGTGGGGGCAGGGTTGACGCCAGGGCCGGTGCTAGGGGGTGCTTGTGGGGGGGGGGGCGGGGGGGCGCCCTGCCCACCCGGTCCCGGACAAGCTGTACTTCTTCCCGGAACATTGCATGTTCCGTTTTTTTCCGTTGTATTATAATCATGATGATGATGATAATGATGATGATAATGTCGGTGATGCTCCACCCAAGACGACGCACATTCACGAAGCTCTGCCCTCTTCCGCCCCAGTGTCTGGAGAGCTTCTCTCCTTCCGCTTCCCCCGTGATGTCGCGCCGCTGTTTTTGCGCCCGCCTCCACGCAGTCTCACTCCCCGCCACACAGCCCTTGGCTCCCCAGGCCCGGCCCCCCCCGCCTTAGACCCCCTCGCACACCGGCGTGGCTCTTGAGTGACGAGTGGTTGGCTGGCGCTGGTGGCCGAGTGTTTTGCGTGGTCGCTCGATGAGGATGGAGCTCGACTGCATCGCGGCACCTCGCGTCTCCTCCGAGCCGTGCTCCCTCCCGGGGGCCTGGGGGGCCAAGGGGTGGTGGGGGGGGGGGGGTGCCGCGTCGACTCGCGTCGTTGGGATCACGGCCACCGCCGCCGCCGGTGAAGTGACAAACCCAGCAAGTCGGACAATTCCCCAGGACGTACCCGCTGCGGATGATTAATAATTTATTTTTGAGTTTATCCACGGAGTTATTATCTGGCTAAATCTGTGTCATTAGGAACTCTCCACCACCCGACACGGCTCAACTAATTAAATTACTACGAGTTGAAGAGTTAACGGCCAGTAATTATTATCATTGTATGAGCTCACCGTGGGGAAGCCGAAGAGCTATTCTCACAACGACGTTTAGCTCAATGAGGTACGCGACGTTCCTCTTGCAACGATGCCAAGCGTCACCAGGACAATATCTAGAAGATCAATGGTGACGTCGTCCGGAAGCAGCTGGATGGCTTCTATTCCTGCAAATCGCCCGATGATGCTGGATGTAATTACCAGCGAAACGTCGTACTCAAGTTGTAGATGTTGTTCCATGGTTCCATAGTTCCATTTATTTGGTATAGCCCTGTGAGCCATTCCGCTCTTGAATCGGGTGCAACCGCAGCAAACAAACAACAAAATCATGAACAAGAAAACATGTTAAAGTGACTATGTGACTGTGCCTTTGAGTTAGTGCATAGGGTGCTCATCTTGGTGTCTTCACGCTTGTGTTTGGATCTATGTTAGGAGGGGCATTTTTCTGCAGGTGTCTGTATGTGGGGGTGCATCTTCATGTAAGCGAGTTCTGCTGCCGTGCATCTTCATGTTGGTTTCTGCACGTTTGTGCTTGCGTGTTGTGCTGTGTATTGATGTCTTTATGCTTGTGTCTGTCTGTGTATTTGTTTGCCTGTGTGTAGGAGTGTATGTGTGCATGTCCTCCAGGGGTTTGTGGTTTTCTTCTTTGTGACTGCATGTTTGTGTACGCGCGATCGCTCGTGTGCCGGGGCGTGTATACGGGTATGTTTACTTGTGTGCGTGTGTGAGCTTGCGTCTTCATCTCATTATCCTCACGTTTGCGCGCGTGTTCACGTCCGTGTGTCCGTGCGTGCTGTTTGTGTCTTCATCTCGCCGCTCGCACGTTAGCGCGCGCTCGCTCGCTCCCGCCCGCTCGTGTGTGCGACCGCTCGTTTGCTCTCCCTCGCTCTCGCTCGCCCGCGCGCACGCACGCACACGCGCAGACGCACGCGCAGACACACCAGCGCGGAGGTGGGAAGGCACTTGTGCTCCCGTCGTAACCTGACCAACTAGCATAATGCATGCGGAATAATCCATAGCGCGGGGCGTTTAATACCCTGTGGTATTCCTCCTCCTCGCCTGCGCTGCCGTATTGTCAAAAACAGCGAGACGTTCAAAGGGCCACGGTGCCCAAAGCCTGATGAATTTTTCAGCGTGGACTCGGCAAGCCGAGCGTGTATCCGTGACGCGCGCGCACCGAGGAGGCGCGCGACTGTTCCGTCTCTTTAAAGTGGCGGGCGCGGGCGCGGGCGCGGGCGCGGGCGCGGGCTCTCTCGTTACGCGCGGGCCGTGCCGCCGAGGCTGCGGGGAGAGAAGCGGCCTTGTTGTCTCCTTATCAGGGCCGCATATTCATACATAATAATAAGCACCTTCGAACCCGATTAATATTTGATCAGCGCGGCGGCGCTGTTAGTTTCTGCACGGCCGGTTATCGTGTGATTATTCATTTTCCCACTGCAACGCTGATGGTTGCCCTGAATATTTAATGTCCGAGGCAAGGAGCCGGCTCTCAAATAAGACTTTAACATTTCATGATTATTGTCAGTAAAGCCTGCTCTGCCCGGTTCAAAAAGCGAAGCCAGTGGAGTATATTCTAATGAAAGCACATTTGGATTAAATATTGATGTCTGGCAGAGAAGTTGTGCGTTTCAAGCCGCCGTCAGGATACTGCAGCGTGTTTAATTGATTCCGTGGATTTTTATTTTTTTGGGGGGCGCCGGGTAGAGCGCGTTTGAAGTGCGCGAGGATGAACCCGCTAATAGAACAGAATTTGGCGCGGTCTTCTCGGCAATCTTGCCGAGGCCGCCCACAGCTGTCACGGACAATTTTTGGGGAATCGTCCGATAAACCTGGGCTCGTCGTGCCGCGCCACAAGCACCGCGTCAGTGCTCGCCAGGCGCTGGCTCCCACGCCCCACTCACTCACGAAACTTTATCCCACAGACGGGAAAAACTGTTGTAGGAAAAGTTCAGCCGTGAGAATGAAGTTTGTACTTGTGCATGCCGTGCCCGCCCGCGCAATCCCTCACCCCCTGCTCACCACTCGCCCGCCCCCCCCCCCCCCGTGCTCACCACTCGGTCACCCCAACCTAACCGCCTACTCACCCATTACTCACCCATTTCTCAGTCCCCTGACCAATCACTCGCCCATCTCTCTCTCTCATTGCGCCGCACAGGGACAGCTGCAGCTGGGGGGGGGGAGGGGGGGGGGGTGCCCTTTCGAGTGTTGGAACGAGATGCGTCATGCGGCAACTCTCTCTCGCGACGCGTTCTCTGAGGCGGTGGGGGGGCGGCTCCATCGTTGACAACGATAACTCCTTCTCACTCGCTCCCCTGCCGTGTGCCTCGCTCCCCCCACTCCGCCCCCCCCCCCCCCTCCAGGTGGTGCGTAGCCGCGTGCGTGAGTGGATGGAGCGGCGGCAGCCTCCGTTCGGTGCCGTGAGCAGCGTGGTGCTGCTGGCGATCATCTACAGCACGTTCTGCGACACATTCGCCCGGCCAGACACGGCGCTCGAGCCCGCCAGCCTGCTCGCCGTCGTCACGCTGGGTGAGGCCACGAGACTCGCCACCCACCCCCACGCACTACCTGCCTTCTACCCATTCACTGTACATCCACTCCTCGCCCACTCGCCCACTCGCCCACTCACCCACTCACCCACTCACCCCTTGCCCACTCGCCCACTCACCCACTCACCCACTCACCCCTCGCCCACTCGCCCACTCACCCCTTGCCCACTCGCCCACTCACCCCTCGCCCACTCGCCCACTCATCCACTCACCCCTCACCCACTCGCCCACTCGCTCACTCGCTCACTCACCCACTCGCTCACTCACCCACTCGCCCACTCGCCCACTCACCCACTCACCCACTCACCCCTTGCCCACTCGCCCACTCACCCACTCACCCCTCGCCCACTCGCCCACTCACCCCTTGCCCACTCGCCCACTCACCCCTCGCCCACTCGCCCACTCATCCACTCACCCCTCACCCACTCGCCCACTCGCTCACTCGCTCACTCACCCACTCGCTCACTCACCCACTCGCCCACTCGCTCACTCGCCCACTCGCCCACTCATCCCTCGCCCACTCGCCCACTCGCCCACTCAGGTGCGGTCAAGGGATGGCTCCCTATTGGTCAACCACGTTATGTATGCCGACGACCTGGTAATTGCGACTCACTCAGAGGAGGAGTTGGAGGCGATGCTGCTGAAACTGGAGTGTGCCACTAAGAGGTGGGGCCTTACCATCAGCCCCACCAAAACGAGGCACCTACCTGGGTATTTTGTACCATGGGCATTCCACCCCCACAACTTCCAATCGGTGATGGGACAGTTGTGGGGAGAGTGGAGAGTTTCCCACACCTGGGCAGTGTGCTCATTACCGGCTCCGGTTTAACAGCAGAGGTCTCACTGCGAATTAGTCGAGCGGCATTATCTTTCATCGGTTGCGTAACCGTTGTGTGGAAGCTACCTGGTCTGTCGCTCCGCACTAAGCTTCAGGTCTTCTCGGCCACGGTCATTCTCTCCCTTATCTACGCTTGCGAAACGTGGACCCCCCCTAATGGAACATCTCCGCCGGTTAGAAACATTTAGGCTAGTCTGCCTACGATCAGTCCTGGGTTTAACCAGGCTGGACTGTGTGAGGAGCTCACAAATCCTCGAAAGATCTGGACAAAGTCTCATCGGTGAGCTCCTCCGGCAGGCAAGGCTGCGTTGGCTGGGCCATGTAGCCTGCATGCCCAATCACCGCATGCCCAAGCAGCTTTTGTTCGGCCGGATCGAGGGGGCTAAACGGGCGTGGCACGGGCTAGAGAAGAGATGGAGTGATGTGGTACAGGAGAACGTGGAGCTGAGTGGACTTGCCGATGACTGGTACCAGCGGTGTCAAGATCGGTCTCTGTGGAGGAGGCTTGTGAAGGACGCTACTGGGCAGTTGGAGGCAGTCGCCCTCCAACAACAACGGAGGGCAGAGGAGCGACGCTCACAACAACGAGCGGAGCGCCGGGTGGCTAAAGCACAGCAGGTTGGCACAGTAGGGGGCACAGGTGGTGCATCAGCCAGTCATCTCAGTCATCTCAGTTGACCCGTGGCACCTGGGACTGCCCCGTGACCTCCTGCCAGCAGGCATTCGACACTTCACGTGGCCTCAAGGTGCACATAGCCTGGCACAAGCGTCGTGGTGACGTCACCGCCACTTAGTGGCGAATGGCGGTTGTTGTTGTGTGTGTGTATGCGTGTGTGTGTGTGCGCGCGTGCGTGTGTGTGTGTGGTTTAGCCATAGTGGTGTGAGTGCGCTGCTCTATGAGCATGGCGACCCGAGTTCGATTCCCGCTCACGGCCAACACCAGTAACAATCATCTGAACCGGTCCTGGGCCTCCCCTAGGCACGATGTGTCAACATGGGGAGACAAAGGCGGCGGGGCATGGTGCTGGGCACCCACCCCCTGCCTCGTGTGCCGTCCCTGCCTTCAAAGTTGCCCGTGAACAGCACTTGCACCAAAAGTTTGCTATGGCTATATGGGGCGTCTTTGTCTTTGTGTGTGAGCGTGTGCATGCGTCGCTTTTGCACTTTTGTGACCCTCGTCCCGTCTCTCCTGCAGTCCTCCTCATCCAGCTCAGCTTCATGTTGCTCACCTTCATGATCTCCACCAGGTGTGTCCACCCCTTCCCGTCACACACACACACAGATCTGTAGCCTTCAACAGACTGTGAGGGCAAGCGCTGTTAGCGAGCACCTCTGAAGGCGTGCCACCACCACGTACCAGACACGGCCAACACGCACACCACACGCGCCACGCGTCGCATAAGTACATGGACCGCACCGCACACCACGTATCACACACATACACACCACGTATCACACACACACCACACGCTACCGCACACCACGTATCACACACACACACCACACGCTACCGCACACCACGTATCACACACACACACCGCACACCACCTATCACACACACACACCACACGCTACCGCACACCACCTATCTCACACACACACACCACACGCTACCGCACACCACGTATCACACACACACACACCACACGCACCACACACCTCCTATCACACACACACACCACACACACCACACACACACCACACGCACATCACGCCACACCACAGCGTGTGCCCCTACACGGGACTTGTGAACGAACCACATGAACCCACTTCCCATGATTTGTGTTTCCCCGTCTCCCAGACCTCGGGGCTAGGGCGCGGTGTGGCCCAGGTGCGGTATGGTCCGGTGTGGTACGACTCGGTGCGGTATGGTGAGGCACGGTGTCGTGGTCTGCGTGGCGTGGTGACGTGACGAAGCGCGGTATGGCGGTACACGGGAGTGCTGTGTCTTGGCCTTGCAATGCATGGCTTGGCTTGGTGCAAGTCAGCTTGGTGCGGTGTGGTGTGATGTGGCATGCTTGACAATGTGGAGCAGGGTGGCATGGAGTGGGGTGGTGCACCCTGGTGCTTCGCTACCCCACGGAGACCGTGATGGGCAGGGCCACGTTGACCCCGCCCCTTCCCCTCCACTACCCCCCCCTCCCGACTACACTCCTCCCCCTCCCGACTACACTCCTCCCCCTCCCGACTACACTCCTCCCTCTCCCGACTACACTCCTCCCCCTCCCGACTACACTCCTCCCCCTCCCGACTACACTCCTCCCCCTCCCGACTACACTCCTCCCCCTCCTGACTACACTCCTCCCCCTCCTGACTACACTCCTCCCTCTCCCGACTACACTCCTCCCTCTCCCGACCACACTCCTCCCCCTCCCGACTACACTCCTCCCCCCCAACTCTAACCCTCGCCCCTCCCACAGGGACGGTTCGAGCTTCACTCCGGCCGACACGGTCGCCATCGTCTTCTGCTCGACCCACAAGTCGCTGACGCTCGGTACCTAGGGGGGTGGGTGGGGGGGGGAGGAGATGCCGGGGCCCGGGGCAGCTGGCGGAGGGAGTCCGGACGCACACCCAGAGACACGCAGACAGTCGCCGTTCCCCACTAAGTGGTGGTGACGTCACCACGGCGCTTGTGCCAGGATGCGTGCACCTTGAGGCCACTTGAATTGTGGAAGGCTCGCTGGCAAGGAGGTCACGGAACAGACCCAGGTGCCGCGGGTTGACTGACTGAAGTGACTGGCAGATGCACCAAATGTGCCTCCCACAGCAGTGCCGGATTATCCTAGGAGCAAAAGTAGCTACGTAAGCTACGGGCCCCGCACTTCAAGGGCCCCGCTCTAAACGCTTTCAAGCTATCAATTCCGATTTGGTGATTCTGCATTTGCTCTATTACTATAGTACTATACTGCCTTCAACTTTTATGAACGACTGGGTGTCTAAGTTTAGCGATTTGTCGAATTATCTGGCTGTGTAGCGATTGAAAAACAATGACTTTACTGTATTCTTGGTTCTTTCGGTAAAGTCACGTAGAAGGGAAACAATAAAATCATAAACATGAAACAATATTGTTTTATATTTTTATTTTATTGTTTCCCTTCTACGTGACTTTACCGAAAGAACCAAGAATATGAATACCTGCAGTCACGAAAGCTTTAAATCAAAAAATTACTTGACTGTGCAAGTAAAAAAGTGTTTTAATATTTACGTGTTTTTTATTTAGGGCTCCTTTATAACATTTGCTACAGGCCCCGCACTAGCTTCATCCGGCACTGCCCCACAATACCAACTCGCTGTGTGTAATCCACCGGCGTGACCCCGCGAGCGTGACCCTGCGAGCGTGACCCCGCGAGCGTGACCCCGTGAGCTTGACCCCACGAGCGTGACCGAGCGTGACCCCACTAGCGTGACCCCGCGAGCGTGACTCAGCGAGCGTGACCCCGCGAGCGTGACTCCGTGAGCGTGACCCCGCGAGCGTGACCCCGCGAGCGTGACCGAGCGTGACCCCGCGAGCGTGACCCCGCGAGCGTGACCCCGCGAGCGTGACCCCGCGAGCGTGACCGAGCGTGACCCCGCGAGCGTGACCCCGCGAGCGTGACCCCGCGAGCGTGACCGAGCGTGACCCCGCGAGCGTGACCCCGCGAGCGTGACCCCGCGAGCGTGACCCCCGCGAGCGTGACTCAGCGAGCGTGACTCAGCGAGCGTGACCCCGCGAGCGTGACCCCGCGAGCGTGACCGAGCGTGACCGAGCGTGCGCGTGCCCCCGCGCGTTGCCCCCAGGTGTGCCCATGCTGAAGATCGTGTTTGCGGGGATGCCGCAGCTGTCGCTCCTCACCGTGCCGCTGCTCGTCTACCACCCGACGCAGATCCTGCTGGGCGGCCTGCTCGTTGGCACCCTGCGCCCCTGGATGCTGTCACGGCAGCGGGTACGTGGGGTCGGGGGTCGCTGGGGTCGCTGCTGGGGGGCCGTGTGGGCTTCAGCAGAGGACGACGCGGCTTGTTGGCCCCCAGGGTGGCAGGGTGAGGGGGTGGATGAGGCTGGGGAGCGGTAGCGTAGCATGGCCAACACCAGTGACGATTATCTGAACTGGTCCTGGGCCTCCGCTAAGTCCACTCAGCCTCAAATTAGTATCTAGTGCGGTGTGTAAATATCGCCACTGGGGAGACAAAGGGGGCTGGGGGTGATGCTGGCCACCCATCCCTCCCTCGTGTGCCGTGCCGACCTTCATAGATGCTCGCTAACAGCACTTGCCTCAACAGTCTGTTCAGGCTATACACCCACACAGACCCTCACACCCACTCACACCCACACAGACTATCACACTCGATCACACACACACAGACACTCACACTCGCTCACACACACACAGACACTCACACTCGCTCACACACACACAGACCCTCACACTCGCTCACACACACACAGACACTCACACTCGCTCACACCCACACAGACTCTCACACTCTCACACACACACAGACACTCACACTCGCTCACACACACACAGACCCTCACACTCGCTCACACACACACAGACACTCACACTCGCTCACACCCACACAGACCCTCACACTCGCTCACACACACACAGACCCTCACACTCGCTCACACACACACAGACACTCACACTCGCTCACACACACACAGACCCTCACACTCGCTCACACCCACACAGACCCTCACACTCGCTCACACACACACAGACACTCACACTCGCTCACACACACACAGACCCTCACACTCGCTCACACACACACAGACACTCACACTCGCTCACACACACACAGACCCTCACACTCGCTCACACCCACACAGACCCTCACACTCGCTCACACACACACAGACACTCACACTCGCTCACACACACACGGACTATCACACTCGCTCACACACACACAGACACTCACACTCGCTCACACCCACAAAGACACTCACACTCGCTCACACCCACACAGACACTCACACTCGCTCACACCCACACAGATCCTCACACTCGCTCACACACACACAGACACTCACACTCGCTCACACCCACACAAACACTCACACTCGTTCACACACACACAGACTATCACACTCGCTCACACCCACACGGACTCTCACACTCGCTCACACCCACACAGACACTCACACTCGCTCACACACACACAGACCCTCACACTCGCTCACACCCACACAGACTCTCACACTTGCTCACACCCACACAGACACTCACACTCGCTCACACCCACAGACACTCACACTCGCTCACACACACACGGACTATCACACTCGCTCACACCCACACAGACCCTCACACTCTCTCACAACAACAACCGCCATTCGCCACTAAGTGGCGGTGACGTCACCACGACGCTTGTGCCAGGCTATGTGCACCCTGAGGCCACGTGAAGTGTCGAACACCCGCTGGCAGGAGGTCACGGGGCAGACCCAGATGCCACGGGTCGACTGACTGAGATGACTGGCTGATGCACCACCTGTGCCCCCTACTGTGCCAACCTGCTGTGCTTTAGCCACCCGGCGCTCCGCTCGTTGTTCTGAGCGTCGCTCCTCCGCCCTCCGTTGTTGTTGGAGGGCGACTACCTCCAACTGCCCAATAGCGTCCTTCACGAGCCTCCTCCACAGAGGCCGATCTTGACACCGCTGGTACCAGTCATCGGCAAGTCCACTAAGCTCCACGTCCTCCTGTACCACATCACTCCATCTCTTCTCTAGCCCGTGCCGAGCCTGCTTAGCCCCCTCAATCCGGCCGAACAAAAGCTGTTTCGGCATGCGGTGGCTGGGCATGCGGGCTACATGACCCAGCCATCGCAGCCTTCCCCGCCGGAGGAGCTCACCGATGAGACCTTGCCCAGATCTTTCAAGGATTTGTGAGCTCCTCACACAATCCAGTCTGGTTAAACCCAGGATGGATCATAGGCAGGCCAGCCTAAATGTTTCTAACCGGCGAAGATGTTCCATTAGGGGGGTCCACGTTTCGCAAGCGTAGAGAAGGGAGGGAATGACCGTGGCCGAGAAGACCTGAAGCTTAGTGCGGAGCGACAGACCAGGTAGCTTCCACACAGCGTTACGCAACCGATGAAAAGATATTGCCGCTCGACTGATTCGGAGTGAGACCTCTGCTGTTAAACTGGAGCCGGTCATAAGCACACTGCCCAGGTATGGGAAACTCTCCACTCTCTCAACAACTGCCCCATCACCGATTGGGAGTTGTGGGGGTGGAGTGTCCGATGGTACAAAATACCCAGGCAGGTGCTTAGTTTTGGTGGGGCTGATGGTAAACCACGAGTTAAACTCGCTCACACACAAACAGACTCTCACACTCGCTCACACCCACACAGACCCTCACACTCGCTCACACCCACACAGACTCTCACACTCGTTCACACACACACAGACCCTCACACTCGCTCACACACACACAGACACTCACACTCACTCACACCCACACAGACTCTCACACTCTCACACACACACAGACACTCACACTCGCTCACACACACACAGACCCTCACACTCGCTCACACACATACAGACACTCACACTCGCTCACACCCACACAGACTCTCACACTCGCTCACACACACACAGACACTCACACTCGCTCACACCCACACAGACCCTCACACTCGCTCACACACACACAGACACTCACACTCGCTCACACACACACAGACCCTCACACTCGCTCACACCCACACAGACCCTCACACTCGCTCACACACACACAGACACTCACACTCGCTCACACACACACGGACTATCACACTCGCTCACACACACACAGACACTCACACTTGCTCACACCCACACAGACACTTACACTCGTTCACACACACACAGACTCTCACACTCGCTCACACCCACACGGATTATCACACTCGCTCACACCCACACAGACACTCACACTCGCTCACACACACACAGACTCTCACACTCGCTCACATCCACACAAACACTCACACTCGTTCACACACACACAGACTATCACACTCGCTCACACCCACACGGACTCTCACACTCGCTCACACCCACACAGACACTCACACTCGCTCACACACACACAGACCCTCACACTCGCTCACACCCACACAGACTCTCACACTTGCTCACACCCACACAGACACTCACACTCGCTCACACCCACAGACACTCACACTCGCTCACACACACACGGACTATCACACTCGCTCACACCCACACAGACCCTCACACTCTCTCACAACAACAACCGCCATTCGCCACTAAGTGGCGGTGACGTCACCACGACGCTTGTGCCAGGCTATGTGCACCCTGAGGCCACGTGAAGTGTCGAACACCCGCTGGCAGGAGGTCACGGGGCAGACCCAGATGCCACGGGTCGACTGACTGAGATGACTGGCTGATGCACCACCTGTGCCCCCTACTGTGCCAACCTGCTGTGCTTTAGCCACCCGGCGCTCCGCTCGTTGTTCTGAGCGTCGCTCCTCCGCCCTCCGTTGTTGTTGGAGGGCGACTACCTCCAACTGCCCAATAGCGTCCTTCACGAGCCTCCTCCACAGAGGCCGATCTTGACACCGCTGGTACCAGTCATCGGCAAGTCCACTAAGCTCCACGTCCTCCTGTACCACATCACTCCATCTCTTCTCTAGCCCGTGCCGAGCCTGCTTAGCCCCCTCAATCCGGCCGAACAAAAGCTGTTTCGGCATGCGGTGGCTGGGCATGCGGGCTACATGACCCAGCCATCGCAGCCTTCCCCGCCGGAGGAGCTCACCGATGAGACCTTGCCCAGATCTTTCAAGGATTTGTGAGCTCCTCACACAATCCAGTCTGGTTAAACCCAGGATGGATCATAGGCAGGCCAGCCTAAATGTTTCTAACCGGCGAAGATGTTCCATTAGGGGGGTCCACGTTTCGCAAGCGTAGAGAAGGGAGGGAATGACCGTGGCCGAGAAGACCTGAAGCTTAGTGCGGAGCGACAGACCAGGTAGCTTCCACACAGCGTTACGCAACCGATGAAAAGATATTGCCGCTCGACTGATTCGGAGTGAGACCTCTGCTGTTAAACTGGAGCCGGTCATAAGCACACTGCCCAGGTATGGGAAACTCTCCACTCTCTCAACAACTGCCCCATCACCGATTGGGAGTTGTGGGGGTGGAGTGTCCGATGGTACAAAATACCCAGGCAGGTGCTTAGTTTTGGTGGGGCTGATGGTAAACCACGAGTTAAACTCGCTCACACACACACAGACTCTCACACTCGCTCACACCCACACAGACCCTCACACTCGCTCACACCCACACAGACTCTCACACTCGTTCACACACACACAGACCCTCACACTCGCTCACACCCACACAGACCCTCACACTCGCTCACACACACACAGACACTCACACTCGCTCACACACACACGGACTATCACACTCGCTCACACACACACAGACACTCACACTTGCTCACACCCACACAGACACTTACACTCGTTCACACACACACAGACTCTCACACTCGCTCACACCCACACGGATTATCACACTCGCTCACACCCACACAGACACTCACACTCGCTCACACACACACAGACTCTCACACTCGCTCACATCCACACAAACACTCACACTCGTTCACACACACACAGACTATCACACTCGCTCACACCCACACGGACTCTCACACTCGCTCACACCCACACAGACACTCACACTCGCTCACACACACACAGACCCTCACACTCGCTCACACCCACACAGACTCTCACACTTGCTCACACCCACACAGACACTCACACTCGCTCACACCCACAGACACTCACACTCGCTCACACACACACGGACTATCACACTCGCTCACACCCACACAGACCCTCACACTCTCTCACAACAACAACCGCCATTCGCCACTAAGTGGCGGTGACGTCACCACGACGCTTGTGCCAGGCTATGTGCACCCTGAGGCCACGTGAAGTGTCGAACACCCGCTGGCAGGAGGTCACGGGGCAGACCCAGATGCCACGGGTCGACTGACTGAGATGACTGGCTGATGCACCACCTGTGCCCCCTACTGTGCCAACCTGCTGTGCTTTAGCCACCCGGCGCTCCGCTCGTTGTTCTGAGCGTCGCTCCTCCGCCCTCCGTTGTTGTTGGAGGGCGACTACCTCCAACTGCCCAATAGCGTCCTTCACGAGCCTCCTCCACAGAGGCCGATCTTGACACCGCTGGTACCAGTCATCGGCAAGTCCACTAAGCTCTACGTCCTCCTGTACCACATCACTCCATCTCTTCTCTAGCCCGTGCCGAGCCTGCTTAGCCCCCTCAATCCGGCCGAACAAAAGCTGTTTCGGTATGCGGTGGCTGGGCATGCGGGCTACATGACCCAGCCATCGCAGCCTTCCCCGCCGGAGGAG
Source organism: Petromyzon marinus (assembly GCF_048934315.1). Lineage (NCBI taxonomy): Eukaryota > Metazoa > Chordata > Hyperoartia > Petromyzontiformes > Petromyzontidae > Petromyzon > Petromyzon marinus. The sequence continues at coordinate 9,304,076 of NC_133684.1, forward strand.
CTCACCGATGAGACCTTGCCCAGATCTTTCAAGGATTTGTGAGCTCCTCACACAATCCAGTCTGGTTAAACCCAGGATGGATCATAGGCAGGCCAGCCTAAATGTTTCTAACCGGCGAAGATGTTCCATTAGGGGGGTCCACGTTTCGCAAGCGTAGAGAAGGGAGGGAATGACCGTGGCCGAGAAGACCTGAAGCTTAGTGCGGAGCGACAGACCAGGTAGCTTCCACACAGCGTTACGCAACCGATGAAAAGATATTGCCGCTCGACTGATTCGGAGTGAGACCTCTGCTGTTAAACTGGAGCCGGTCATAAGCACACTGCCCAGGTATGGGAAACTCTCCACTCTCTCAACAACTGCCCCATCACCGATTGGGAGTTGTGGGGGTGGAGTGTCCGATGGTACAAAATACCCAGGCAGGTGCTTAGTTTTGGTGGGGCTGATGGTAAACCACGAGTTAAACTCGCTCACACACACACAGACTCTCACACTCGCTCACACCCACACAGACCCTCACACTCGCTCACACCCACACAGACTCTCACACTCGTTCACACACACACAGACCCTCACACTCGCTCACACACACACAGACACTCACACTCACTCACACCCACACAGACTCTCACACTCTCACACACACACAGACACTCACACTCGCTCACACACACACAGACCCTCACACTCGCTCACACACATACAGACACTCACACTCGCTCACACCCACACAGACTCTCACACTCGCTCACACACACACAGACACTCACACTCGCTCACACCCACACAGACCCTCACACTCGCTCACACACACACAGACACTCACACTCGCTCACACACACACAGACCCTCACACTCGCTCACACCCACACAGACCCTCACACTCGCTCACACACACACAGACACTCACACTCGCTCACACACACACGGACTATCACACTCGCTCACACACACACAGACACTCACACTTGCTCACACCCACACAGACACTTACACTCGTTCACACACACACAGACTCTCACACTCGCTCACACCCACACGGATTATCACACTCGCTCACACACACACAGACTCTCACACTCGCTCACATCCACACAAACACTCACACTCGTTCACACACACACAGACTATCACACTCGCTCACACCCACACGGACTCTCACACTCGCTCACACCCACACAGACACTCACACTCGCTCACACACACACAGACCCTCACACTCGCTCACACCCACACAGACTCTCACACTTGCTCACACCCACACAGACACTCACACTCGCTCACACCCACAGACACTCACACTCGCTCACACACACACGGACTATCACACTCGCTCACACCCACACAGACCCTCACACTCTCTCACAACAACAACCGCCATTCGCCACTAAGTGGCGGTGACGTCACCACGACGCTTGTGCCAGGCTATGTGCACCCTGAGGCCACGTGAAGTGTCGAACACCCGCTGGCAGGAGGTCACGGGGCAGACCCAGGTGCCACGGGTCGACTGACTGAGATGACTGGCTGATGCACCACCTGTGCCCCCTACTGTGCCAACCTGCTGTGCTTTAGCCACCCGGCGCTCCGCTCGTTGTTCTAAGCGTCGCTCCTCCGCCCTCCGTTGTTGTTGGAGGGCGACTACCTCCAACTGCCCAATAGCGTCCTTCACGAGCCTCCTCCACAGAGGCCGATCTTGACACCGCTGGTACCAGTCATCGGCAAGTCCACTAAGCTCCACGTCCTCCTGTACCACATCACTCCATCTCTTCTCTAGCCCGTGCCGAGCCTGCTTAGCCCCCTCAATCCGGCCGAACAAAAGCTGTTTCGGCATGCGGTGGCTGGGCATGCGGGCTACATGATCCAGCCATCGCAGCCTTCCCCGCCAGAGGAGCTCACCGATGAGACCTTGCCCAGATCTTTCAAGGATTTGTGAGCTCCTCACACAATCCAGTCTGGTTAAACCCAGGATGGATCATAGGCAGGCCAGCCTAAATGTTTCTAACCGGCGAAGATGTTCCATTAGGGGGGTCCACGTTTCGCAAGCGTCGAGAAGGGAGGGAATGACCGTGGCCGAGAAGACCTGAAGCTTAGTGCGGAGCGACAGACCAGGTAGCTTCCACACAGCGTTACGCAACCGATGAAAAGATATTGCCGCTCGACTGATTCGGAGTGAAACCTCTGCTGTTAAACTGGAGCCGGTCATAAGCACACTGCCCAGGTATGGGAAACTCTCCACTCTCTCCACAACTGCCCCATCACCGATTGGGAGTTGTGGGGGTGGAGTGTCCGATGGTACAAAATACCCAGGCAGGTGCTTAGTTTTGGTGGGGCTGATGGTAAACCACGAGTTAAACTCGCTCACACACACACAGACTCTCACACTCGCTCACACCCACACAGACTCTCACACTCGTTCACACACACACAGACTCTCACACTCTCTCACACACACACAGACACTCACACTCGCTCACACCCACACAGACCCTCACACTCGCTCACACCCACAGACACTCACACTCGCTCACACACACACGGACTATCACACTCGCTCACACCCACACAGACCCTCACACTCTCTCACAACAACAACCGCCATTCGCCACTAAGTGGCGGTGACGTCACCACGACGCTTGTGCCAGGCTATGTGCACCCTGAGGCCACGTGAAGTGTCGAACACCCGCTGGCAGGAGGTCACGGGGCAGACCCAGGTGCCACGGGTCGACTGACTGAGATGACTGGCTGATGCACCACCTGTGCCCCCTACTGTGCCAACCTGCTGTGCTTTAGCCACCCGGCGCTCCGCTCGTTGTTCTAAGCGTCGCTCCTCCGCCCTCCGTTGTTGTTGGAGGGCGACTACCTCCAACTGCCCAATAGCGTCCTTCACGAGCCTCCTCCACAGAGGCCGATCTTGACACCGCTGGTACCAGTCATCGGCAAGTCCACTAAGCTCCACGTCCTCCTGTACCACATCACTCCATCTCTTCTCTAGCCCGTGCCGAGCCTGCTTAGCCCCCTCAATCCGGCCGAACAAAAGCTGTTTCGGCATGCGGTGGCTGGGCATGCGGGCTACATGACCCAGCCATCGCAGCCTTCCCCGCCAGAGGAGCTCACCGATGAGACCTTGCCCAGATCTTTCAAGGATTTGTGAGCTCCTCACACAATCCAGTCTGGTTAAACCCAGGATGGATCATAGGCAGGCCAGCCTAAATGTTTCTAACCGGCGAAGATGTTCCATTAGGGGGGTCCACGTTTCGCAAGCGTCGAGAAGGGAGGGAATGACCGTGGCCGAGAAGACCTGAAGCTTAGTGCGGAGCGACAGACCAGGTAGCTTCCACACAGCGTTACGCAACCGATGAAAAGATATTGCCGCTCGACTGATTCGGAGTGAAACCTCTGCTGTTAAACTGGAGCCGGTCATAAGCACACTGCCCAGGTATGGGAAACTCTCCACTCTCTCCACAACTGCCCCATCACCGATTGGGAGTTGTGGGGGTGGAGTGTCCGATGGTACAAAATACCCAGGCAGGTGCTTAGTTTTGGTGGGGCTGATGGTAAACCACGAGTTAAACTCGCTCACACACACACAGACTCTCACACTCGCTCACACCCACACAGACCCTCACACTCGCTCACACCCACACATACTCTCACACTCGTTCACACACACACAGACTCTCACACTTTCTCACACACACACAGACACTCACACTTGTTCACACACACACAGACACTCACACTCGTTCACACACACACAGACACTCACACTCGCTCACACCCACACAGACACTCACACTCGCTCACACACACACAGACACTCACACTCGCTCACACACACAGACACTCACACTCGCTCACACCCACTCAGACACTCACACTCGCTCACACACACAGACACTCACACTCGCTCACACCCACACAGACACTCACACTCGCTCACACACACAGACACTCACACTCGTTCACACCCACACAGACCCTCACACTCGCTCACACCCACACGGACTCTCACACTTGCTCACACACACACAGACACTCACACTCGCTCACACACACACGGACTCTCACACTTGCTCACACACACACAGACACTCACACTCGCTCACACACACACAATCACACTCGCTCACACACACACAGACTCTCACACTCGCTCCGCTCGCCCACGGCGGAGGAAACTGAATGGCCCTCCAGACGGTGTGGCAGCACGAGGGACGAGTCTCCGCGCGCTTGCTCGTCCCTCGCCGGTGAGCGCGGGCGGCGGTGCCCCTCGGCGCCCGATACAAATCAAGTTTCCCCACACTCACTCTTTCACTCTCTCATTCTCGCGAGCGCCGGGCGGGGGTGGGGGGTGGGGGTAGGCGGGGGTGGGGGGGGGTCACGGGCACTAACGCACGGGCCCCCCCCCCGCCGCCTCTGGCCGCGCTCCAGCCCCCCCCCCATGCATTAATGATGACGCCGGCAAATATATTAACGGCGTCTCAGCTAATTTGACATTCCGTTTGGAGTGCCCCGCGTCGGCGAGAGAGCACGTGCTGACCGGTTAAACGAGGGAGGCGGGGTGCGGCGGCACCCGCGCCTCCCCTGTAAGGGGGCAGGCTGCCCTCTCTCCTTCCCGGCTAGGGGTAGCTGCCCCTCCTGCCCCCCTTCCTTGGACTCGCTCGGGGCGGCCGGGCCGCGCCCGGGGACGCGGGGGGGCGGGCACCGCCGCCGCGTACGGACGGACGCGGGAACGCCGGCGTGGCGATAGCGCGTCCCCGCTCTCTGAAGTGGGGATCATTTACGGTCCCTTTTCGGCCCGACGGCCAACGGAATTCGTCGGCCGACGTTCCGGCTGGGTTTGTGCTCCCCCGCGCTCGTCGCACGCGCCGGGGCCGGTTGCGCTGTCGCCAGCCTTTCAAGGGGTTCAAGTCGGTTCTGCGCGACCAGGTGGGGACTCGAGAGAGAGGCCGCGAGCCTCACTCGCGAGAGCGACCTGTTGTCGCAGAGATGAGTGAAAGCAAAAAAAAAAGAATCATTACATTTGAGAGCAACGAAGCAAATAGAAATTGGAAACGAGAACAAGCCGTCGCTTGCGATGCCAAAAATAAGTGTGACCGACTTTCTGCGATAGCTGTGTGTAGGGCGCGAAAGAAGTTCAACACTCACACGTATGATAGCTTGTGCAATAGCTGTGTACAGTAGCTGTGAACGCGCACACGCTACTGCACATGCATACACGCGTGATTGTGTGTGTGTGCGTGGGGAGCGGTAGTGTAGATTTTAGTGCATGAACCCGACGAATATCTGACCAGTCAAGGGCCACCCCTAAGTCGAAACAAATGAGAAGCTAGTATGATGTGTAAACATCGCCACTGGGGAGACAAAGGCGGTCGGGCGTGGTGCTGGCCACACCCGCCCCCTCGTGTGCGGTGCCGGCCTTCATAGGTGCTCACTCGCGGCACTTTCCCGAACAGCGTTAAGGCTACACGGGTGACCTTTGGTGTGTCTGTGTGTGCTGCGGTGGATGTGTGCATGCGAGTGTATGCATGGTGTATGTGAGCGTGCGGTTGATGTGTGTGCGTGCACGCGTACGCGCTGCGGTGGATACGTGCGTGTGTGTGCGTGCGTCCTTGTTAGCGCGTGCCGCGGGACGGGTGGTGGGTGGGGGCGTCGCCGTCCCCCCACCCCCACCTCTCTTTCGCGGCGCTGGACAGGAGAAAGTTTACTTTCCCCGCTTCCTATGGGCGCGACCCGGGGAGCGCGTGCGGCACGGCGTGCGTGGGACGGAGCGGGACCACCCCCCCCCCCACCCCCGGGGAAATCCGAAAACCCACTTTAGACGACAGAAAATCTCCAGGCCGCGAAAGAGCGCGTGTTTGGCGGGGACTCGGGGCTGTGTTTGTAGAAGCAGCGCGATGTATAATTCAGCGTTTTCATTTGCTCCGCGTCGCGGCCGCGGTCTCCGCGTCTGGTCGCATCTCGTCACTTGCCATTCACGACCGATGCCTCGCGAGGCCTGAATCTTTTATAGACGCCGCCAAATTCCCACGGCCGAGCGGGGAGGAGGATGAGGAGGCGGGCCCGTGTGCGCACGCGGTCCCTGTCTGGTCCCCCCTTACCGCTCCCCCGCGCGGAAAGGGATCGCAGATGCAGAAAAGGGGTCGACGGGGGAATTCTAATCACGAATCCGAGAGCGGGGGGGTCACCTTGGGGCAGGGGTGAGGGGGGCGGCTTTGACAACGGCGCGCGCTGCGGCCTCCACAAAATCTTGGGACGGTCACGTGGGTCAGGTGGTCTTGGGTTTGGTAGTGAGGTCATGGGGGGGGGGGGGGGGAGCACCACGGTGGCGAGATGTTAACTACCTCGCCTCGTATGCAGGAGGTTCGTGGGTTCGATCCCAACCCCGACGCCTTATATTGTGTGGAGTTTGCGTGTTCTCCCTGTGGCCGCGTGGATTTTTCTCCGATTCCTCAGGTTTTTCCATCCGCATTTAGAGACGAGCATTTAGAGTATTTGGCTACTCTACATTTCCACGCGAGATTGGTTGAGCCATCATTTGTGGCCCAGGTCGCTTCTGAAAAAGAGTTACATAGCTCAGTGGGCCTTGGATGGTGCAACAATAAAAAAAAGTTTACTTTAATGTGAATGGTGGTGGGGTCGTGGCTTCGGTCGTGAGATCGCATGTCAGATACGGACGACACACGATTGTCACTGTTACGTTATCCGGTTGTTGTGTTGGTTTCGTCTTTTTTTTTTACAAAACTGTTCTCCACTTTCCGTTTATCACCACGAGTGCGTACATCGCCTCCTCGCTCATTAGCATAACGAGGCACTCTCCTGCGTACACAACGAGCAGCCCGCGCGGCCCTCTTGAGCGATGTGCAGTGGGACGACGACTCCACACTCGCCACTCAACCCACACCACACTCGTCACCGGCACACTCACCAACCACTCGCGCTACACTCCCAATCACCACCTCGCACCCTTCGCTCCGCACTCAACACTCGCCCACCACTCACCATTCACACCACACCGCACACTAACCACTCGCCCTACACCACTCGCCCTTCACACACTCGCCCACTTCCTGCCCGCAGTCTACCCCCTTCAATTCGTGCGCCACGCACTCTCCACGCGCCTCCTCACCCCACACTCGCCCGCACGCCTCAGCCGCCCCTCGCCCCGCAGCTGCCGCCGCTGCCCCGGGGGCCATGCGGCCGCGCGAGCGTCTCGTAGCCCGAGGCGGCCGCGTGCCTCCGCTTTGTGATTGTAATGAGGGCAGTGGCGGTGACGCTGCCGCCGTCGTCGCAACGGTCGTCTCGACCGAGCATCAAAGGCGGAGCCGTGTTTGTGTGTTGGTGTTGTTCTTGTCTCGGGTGAAGTTTCACGCCGGGAACACAGAATCGCGCGCATCAATATGCAGCAGCCGCCGCGCGACGGTGCCGGCTGTGGGTTGTTCTTCACGATGGATCCTCTGATCACAATCATTAAGGACCTTCATGATGGTGGGCAGGCCTGGGAAAAGCCACGGGGCCGGGAGTCGGAGCCATTTCCTATTCACCTCGGGGGTGTGCGCGACAGGGATGCCCTCTGGCCCATTTAACTTCACAGGCGCTCCGCAGGGAGCACCTCCACGAACAGTCGCTGTTGTGGCTTTATTATTTACTATGCTTGCTCACGCGAGAAGCCCCACCGAGTCTCATGAAACGTCTTCAGGAGGACCCTGTCAAGTTTAACCAAGCTGGGTTAGGGTGAGGAGCTCTCAGAACTTTGAAAGATCTGGACACGGTCCCATTGGGTGAGCTCCTCCGGCAGGCGAGGCTGCGTTGCCCGCGTGCCCAGTGTTTGCCCCCAACAGTCTGACTTGTCGACAGAGGGGGTCGTCGTTCTCGTGACCACCGCGTCTGTGTGCGCATGTTCCCACAGGGCCAGTCTCTGCGGCTACCCAGGCTGCTCCCGTGACGGTGCCACGGAGGCCCCGGTAGTGCCGGGGCGCGTTTTGGCCTGCGCCCGTTGCCACCTCCGCTTGCCGGGGGCGCAAACACACGAGAGGAACTCGTGGGTGCCGCGGCTGCTCCTCACCGCCCTCCAACGCGACTTTGGCACCAGCTCCGCTCTCCTGGCACGCGCCCACACACCTGCTGAGCGGGTGGCACGGAGTTTGGGGGGCGACGGCGCTCAACAGCCTCGGTCGGAGCCTGGGCCCGGTGACCCACGCCTCTCAAACACCGCACGCACGTGGGGGTGAGAGCAAGCCCGTGGGGTTGTGGTGAAGGTGGGGACGTTTGGTGGTGTTGGTGGTCTGGGTTTCGCAGCTGTATTGTGGCCGTTATTTGGAGGGTGTTTTACCCGTGGTCGTTATGCGGGGAGGTGGATGACTCGGAGACGAGAATGCGATTAAACCGACACGGAGAGGTTTCCTTTACCCTGCGAGTCACTCATTTCCGGGGTCTCGTCACCCGGGGTGGGCGGGGAAGGGAATCGATACGTGGTTAGAGCGTCTTTCCTGTCGAAGTGGGTTAGCAACAGAATGAGGTTAGCCTTCAGAGCCATCTCGCATCCCAAAAATCACTTCCCCCCACCCCACCAGCATCACCACCACTCCAACTGCACCACCACTCGCACCACTCCCCCAAACTGCACCACCACTCACACCACTCCCCCCGACTGCACCACCACTCACACCACTCCCCCCGACTGCACCACCACTCACACCACTCCCCCCGACTGCACCACCACTCACACCACTCCCCCCGACTGCACCACCACTCACACCACTCCCCCCGACTGCACCACAGCGGCGCTGCTCCAAGACGCGTCTCCCGTTACCGCCCTGAGAGCTGTAAATGTGGTAATGGGGGCGACGTCCGCTGCCCTGCACTCGCGAGGGGGGCCCCTGCGACCCCACAAATCGGGTTACTGTGGAGTAACCGCGTTACTCCCGGGCGCGACAACGGACACCACTCGCACCCTGCCCGTGTATTACACATTCAGAAGACCGTATAGCCTTAGCAGACTTGGGGCAAGTGCTGTTAGCGAGCACCGAGGCCGGAGGAAGAGTTGGGTGGTCATTACCGGGTACACGAAGTAGAGGCTCATGATAAATTCTGACAAACTCGGGTTTGTTTCGCCAACCACTACACCATCACCCCCCACTTTGTCTTAGCACAAATATCCCCTGTATAGCCATAACAGACTGAAGCAAGTGCTGTGGGCGAGCACCTTGGGAGGCCGGCATGGCACACGAGGTGGTGTGTGGGGCAGCCTTTTATCTCCCCAATGGCAATGTTTACACACCGCACCAGGTACTCATTTTAGGCCGAGTTAACCTAGGGGAGGCCAATGACCTATTCAGATGATCGTCACCTGTGTTGAGCGGGAAACGAACTCGGGTCGCCGGGATTGTCGCACGCACGCTTGTACACACACTCGTACACACACTCGTACACACACTCGTACAGACACTCGTACACAGAGCCCATGTGAAAAATGCCTTGACACTTGGTAAAAGTTCTTTTGGAAAAACTTGGGGGAGTTCAATCGGAATGGTTTCATTTGTTTTGTCCAATTTCATTTCCAATCAAGGTGTTTACATTTGAGTTTTTTTTTTATTCCAGCTCATTTAGGATTTCACTTGATATTCTTTTTTTCTTTTTCCCCCAAAACCATTCCACGTTTTATTTCCTTTCAATGCCAAAAACAAAATCAACGAGAGTAAAAATTCACAACGAAGACGCCGCCGCCGCCGCCACCACCGTGCGGACGCAGGGCGGCGAGCGAAGGCGGGCGGGGGGAATGGGGGAATCCGACTCGAGCCGGTCGACTTCACCGGCCGCCCACGGTACACGGGGAGGGCAGCCACGCCACCCGGATACGGGGGGGGGACAGGGGGAGGGGCAACGTCGCAGCGCGGGAATTTCGGCCGTGTCACGTGACGGCGCTGCTGGAGCTGCCCCCTCGTGGCGCTGCATCCGTCTCGCGTGTAAAGCAATTGAGACAATCAAAACGACACAAAAAAATATACGCCACCATGTCCTAGTCATAAAATACTAAGCATAAAAACTATGACCTGTCCAAATGCAAACCGTGACTATAACACAGCGCGCAAGATTCATATTTTTACAAACTAAGAGTTATATTACAAGTTGTTTAAATCCAATTTTAGAGATCTGTGTACAGCTCGTAACATCTTACCTAACCCGAGCGAACATCCCTCCGCTCTGCTCGCTGCCAAATTACCGTAAATATAGCGATATCAAAACAACAACGCAGCCTCCTGACAATCCCGATCGCTTCCAAGCCACGGGTCAAATTTAACGCAGGCAGACGGCCGTGGGCGGGGTGGGGATCCCCAGCCAGAGGGGGCGGGCCGTGGTGACGAGGTCGCTATCGCCTCCAGGAGCGCGACTCGTCCTCTTCCTCCTCCTCGTCATCGTCCTGCAGCAGCGTGTCATCTGCGGCCTCGCCCTCCTGGCGCACGCGCACGGTCACACGCGCGGTCAAGGTCACCGTCACACACACGGTCAAGGTCACCGTCACACACGCGGTCAGTCACACACGGTCAGTCACGGTCGCAAATACGGTTACGCGTATGCACAGGTACAAACGCGGGGTTACGCCCACACCATACACGATTACACACACGTCCATGCGTGCACATGCACGTACAGACGCTAAAGCAGACGGTTTCACACCCAATAGGCTCATGGCCCGTGGCGATGTGATAACAGTGCTTGTGCCGAGCCAGACGCCTAGCACAACAGCCCACGATGCGTCCCTAACCGCGTCGCTCGCTGCGTCACACGCTCTGGGACAACCGCCTCGTACCTCCTCCTCCTCCGCGTCCTCGTCCTCGGGTTCCGCCGACGTGGACGCCATCTTTGGCTTGTGCCAGGAGAGCACGAGGTCTCGGCCTTTAAAGCGCGCGCCCTGTGTCGCAGCCTGAGACGGCGCGGACGCCGGCAGACACGGACGGGGAGACACGGAGAGAAGGACACGGGGGGGGTCATCGACTCGCAGGGAATTTGCGGGTGGAAACGCGGACTCGACGATCGGTGCGAGACGTGATGTCACAGACTCGCTTCGGGAATGCCACGATGTAAGACTATCTAACATATTCATGATAAAGGTTTTGGGGTTAGATCGCGTTATTTATAAATGTGTCGTAACCCTCCACCACCCGACACGGCCAATCAGCAAATTAAAGTGTCACGTTGACAAAAGACAATTAGTTCACTACTTTAGCCCACCGGTGTGTTGAAGAGTGAATCCACAACATACTTTGCTCATGTTGCATCGAAGATAACGACAGGCAAAAGACAAACGAGACAAAAAAAACAAGAGGCGAGAAACAATTGATTGCTAGATTTAAACGTGACACCTGAATCGCGACACTTGGAATCGCCAAGTGAATCGATCCAGGCCTCGTACAACGCACGCACAGGCTGTCCCTCGCGTGGCCAACACAGGCCTTCCCGTTTACCGATGAAAACGGATACGCAGGCGAGCGACCGGCGCCGGCAGCACGGGGGAGGCGCCGGGGCCTTGCAGGCAATGCTGAAGTCTCGCGAGGGACGTGCGCGGCCGCGCGGGGAGAGGGCGACACTCACGTGCTCGGCCTCCAGGCGCGTCTTGAAGGTGACGACGGCCGACGAGGACCCCTCGTCGCTGCGGAAATCCTCCACCTCCCCTAGACTCTGCTCACGCCCACACGACCAAAGCACCATATCACTGTTGCTCTCGCACGCAGATTGCACACGCACGCACGCGCTAAAATCAATGACACACACGCATAAAAGGCGGTCGGGCGTGGTGCTGGCCATCCACCCCCTCGTGTGCCATGCCAGCCTTCATGAGTGCTCGCTAACACCACTTGCTCCTGGAGTCTTAAGGCTGTACACCTGGAATGCACCTGGTTTCATCAGATCTCGTGACCCAAACAGGTTTGAGCCTGGACAAAAGGCTGTGTAGTGGGTGGCAGAGGGCAGTGGAGCAAAATACAGTTGTACTCTACTTTGAGCTCCCACATCTATGCTCCCCACCGCCTTCATCAACCTGAAGGGTGGAGGGAGGCCCTCATTCAGCAGCAAAGGGGCTGTGCGTGAACACGCAGATGTACACACAAGCACGCATGCACAACACACCCATAAGTAAACGCGCACCTTGAAGTGCAGCAGGATGTCGTCCTTGTCCTCGGCGGCGAGGCCGCACACCTGCAGCGCACGTGGCCGGTAATCCAGCGCCGTGTGCGACATCAGGGGGTGACGGCCGCCCCGTGAGCCCCGGTAACCACCCCGGCCGCCCCGACCACGCGACCCCCGCCCCCTCCCGGAGGAGCCTGGACCCCCCCGCCCGCCGCGGCCTCCGGCTCCCAGGATGCCCAAGTGAGCGGCCTTCACACGCTCACGCGAACACAGGGGCGCGCGCTTAAGACGTCGGCGCTGAAACGTGCGATGACCGACGTTACACGGTGCTTGTGCCAGGCTAGGTGCACGCGCGCACACAGCCAAGCTGCGTAGCGTTGGACGCAAAATGCGGGAAAACAAACTGGGAAAATCGCGACACAGGAAAACGCGAGCGAAGGGCTGTAAACGGAGAAGAACCGCACGGCGACTCTCATGGAGCCGGCGTCCAGCACGTGGCTGCTCGCATTACGCAGCGTGACGAGCGGTGGTCATGTGAAGGCGGTGGTGGTGATGGGAAGGCGATGGTGGTCATGTGAAGGCGGTGGTGGTGATGGGAAGGCGGTGGTGGTGATGGGAAGGCGGTGGTGGTGATGGGAAGGCGGTGGTGGTGATGGGAAGGCGGTGGTGGTGATGGGAAGGCGGTGGTGGTGATGGGAAGGCGGTGGTGGTGATGTGAAGGCGATGGTGGTGATGTGAAGGCGGTGGTGGTGATGGGAAGGCGGTGGTGGTGATGTGAAGGCGGTGGTGGTGATGGGAAGGCGGTGGTGGTGATGTGAAGGCGGTGGTGGTGATGTGAAGGCGGTGGTGGTGATGTGAAGGCGGTGGTGGTGATGTGAAGGCGGTGGTGGTGATGTGAAGGCGGTGGTGGTGATGTGAAGGCGGTGGTGGTGATGTGAAGGCGATGGTGGTGATGTGAAGGCGGTGGTGGTGATGTGAAGGCGGTGGTGGTGATGGGAAGTCGGTGGTGGTGATGTGAAGGCGGTGGTGGTGATGTGAAGGCAGTGGTGGTGATGTGAAGGCGGTGGTGGTGATGTGAAGGCGGTGGTGGTGATGGGAAGGCGGTGGTGGTGATGGGAAGGCGGTGGTGGTGATGGGAAGACGATGGTGGTGATGGGAAGGCGGTGGTGGTAATGGGAAGGCGGTGGTGGTGATGGGAAGACGATGGTGGTGATGTGAAGGCGGTGATGTGAAGGCGGTGGTGGTTATGTGAAGGCGGTGGTAGTGATGGGAAGTCGGTGGTCAGGGGACGGCGGTTTGGGCAGGGTAGGGGCGGCACCTCAAACTGCAGCGTGTAGAGCCTCTTGCGCAGGTCGGACACGTCCTCGCCCGCCTGCATCTTGTTGTGCAGGTCCAGCTCCATGTCCAGCAGCTCCTTCTGGGCCTGGTAGCACAGAGAGCGGCCGCCTTAACCGACCCGTGAAACAAAGAGCTCCATGGACTTAAGAGGCAGGGGGAGGGCCCTCATCCAGCAGCGGAGAGACAAGTGCCGTCAATGTGAACACACTCAGCGACGACCTCCAAGCCGCAACATCGGGCGCAAAGGGCGGCGCAGTGTCCCTCCTCCTCTCAGCCATCCGTGCTGTAGGTTCCCTGCCAAGTCGAGGCTCAAGCCCTTCGTTTTTACTGATCGTGCGTCTGCCTCTGTAATATATAACTACACCAAACGGCTTCTTCCACACAGCATCTCGAGATGTGGTCACGTTTAGACACAATCTAATTCTGGATTGCCTTGCACAGACTTGGACAGAGATACAGATTGGCATAAATGCCCAAAGACTAAGAGACCCAGAGAGCCCCCTATGTATGTACTGTATGTTGAACTTCTTTCACTGTCCATAGCCAACCGTGCTAATCGGTTGACTACAACAGAACCATCTGCCTCACAGAGACACCCAAGGAATCTCTCTCTCTCTCTCCAAATATATTCCCGTTTCTTCTCAACAGCACCCACGAGACTCCGCCACACCTCCCGGACGCGAACCCACGATGCGTTGCGACCGCGTCGACGGCACGCAAGCCCGCAGCAGCGGCGCCGGTCTCCACACCTCGGACTTGGAGCGGCGGCGCGTGGCGACCGGCGCGGGGGCCCCGGCGGGGGTGGCCGGAGCGGCGGTCTTCAGCTCGTCCTGCAGGCGCGAGATGTTCTGCGACAGTTCCTTGAGCGTCCGCATGATCTCGGTATCCTCCTCCCCCTTGGAGGCCTTGCTCTTCTCCAGCTTGGAGATCAGCAACTGCGGGGGGCGCCGCCAATGGACACGAGCGTCACGAGCGGCGACGGAGGCACCAACATCCGCGCGTGCGTGGCCACGGCATCGGCAAAGCACAACCACGCCGGTGAAAATTGTTAGTTCGTGATTCTACCTATGCTCCGAGGAAATCCCCACCGAGTCTCAAGGCTGTTGCTCAGGAGGGCATTGGCAAGTTATTTGCAGTATGGGGCGACGGTGCTGCTGTGTGTGAGCCCAGTTGAGTAATTTGGGATGTTTGGCCAATACGGTGCGTGTGTTCTAGCTTTTGGAGGAAACCAGAGAAACCCAGAGGGAACCCGTGCAGAACAGGGGGAGAACACACCAACTCAACACAGAGGGGTTACCCAAGTCGGGAATCAAACCAAGCTCAGGTCTTCTAAGTGTTGACCGAACCCCCACCCTGGCTGAGAACAATAAATATATAAATCACCTGGATAATTTTTTGTGATGAAACTTCTCATTTGCATGGGTGCCAAGTGACACGAGTCAGGCTGTCTTTCCCAGGGTTTATTGCGATCTCGTTCAATTGGCCCCTAACGGACACCTCCAACCACTATGATGGCTTGGAGTTGGGAACAATGACCCCAATTGAATTGGGGGGGGGGGGGGGGTGTGGGGTCGAACGACGTATAGCATCCTGACCCCGGCGTCACAGTTCTACAGCAGCCCTGCACCGCACCTTCTGTGTCTCGATCTGCTTCTCCAGGATCTCTTGCTTCATCTTCCTCATGTCCTGCTGCATCTTTATCGCCTCCTGCTGCGAGACGCGACAAACGGCACAATCACTCCGGCTCGCCGCACCGCCGAGTCGGCGCGCGCCGCCGTGTTCCCCACGCCCGGCGCCGGCGAGCGCAGCGAAAACGCAATCGGGCGACGAGCAACGTCGGGCCGGGAGCGGCGTGACCTCTCGAGGTGCCCTCAGTCGACCCCGAGGCTCAGCCAGGAGCAACGGAGGACGACCCCAACGCCTTCCGACGAGCACTCAAATCGCTGACCGCGGTCGCCACTGAACGATGGCTCCGTGCCAAACCGCACCGGAGCATTGCACGGCAGACGAGGCCGTCTCCTCCGGGGGACCATTCGGAATCTCCACAGCGCGACTGCGGTCACCAAACCGCGGACCACACAGTAACACCGCTTTCCCACTTCCATTGTGCTCCGCCGGCGTTTCAGGTATCCACCGCGGGACTGCTCCCACAGCCGGCCTGCCGGCTCGCCCGCCAACGTCGGCATCAACAGATAAACGGGGCTCGTCGATTCCCCGGGTATTGGCGGCACCACGGGCGTGAGCGCACCTGCTTCTTGCGCATCGCCTCCTTGTTCTCCAGCGCCTTCTGAGCCGAGTGCGAGGAGGAGGAGCGCTGGGCGGCACGCAGGGCGGCCACGTTGTACACCGTCTTGGTGAGCCCCACCGTGGTGGAGAGGACCTGACACGGGGTGGGCGGGGGGAGACGGGAAGGACGGGCACACGGACCGTCAGGGCCACGACCGCCACGACTGTCACGACCGCCGTGACCGCTCGCCTCCAACTGCACGTGCGTCTACGCATGTCGGCTGCACGTTTAAGAATCAATGCGCTTTTATCAATGCCAAAGCAGAGCCCAGGGCCGACAGCTGTGGATCCTGGTTTTATGATTTGCCCACGGCACAGCTGCCACCGACACCGACCAGCGCGACCACCGACGAAAGGCGACGGGGCCCCAACTGATCACACAGGCTCCACGTTAACGCTGCACAAGGGAGGATCACTCCTCAGTCAATATCACCCAGGCCCCAGAGTGCTCCGATTCTCACGATTCGGGGTCACGAGTTTGTCTGGTTTGCACGAGTGCTATTGTCTTGTCCTTACGGGTGAGCTGTTACCCTGAGCAGAAGATTGGCGCCATCATTTGTTTAATTTTCACGAATAGTCAATAATCGATGCTCGCGTGCACAATTTGACGCGGGTGTCACGAGCATCAGAATGGATTTTATCGGCGAGTCGACAAATCGTCACGCCCGATCGACTGTCATTCGCACGAGTGCTCTCGGATGTAAGGCTATGGGCCAGAGCACACATCAGCACCACCAAAGGTAGCAAAACCGTGTAGCACCGATTTATGTATACGACCAACGAGAGTGGATTGCTTGGTAACCCCACTAATTTCATATGGCAATCACATAATTCACTGCTACTGGTCATACAAAGAAACTGAAAGCACTCAAGTGGCACCGCCTAAAGTGGAAGTGACGGGTTAAATATATGGTCCAGGCTCGCGTACGAGGCCGCAACTGATCACATTAGCAGCACCAGCACGAGCAGCACTGTGCTCCCAGCAAACACGGACTCCAACCCCTCCTCCACTTCCCCGTCACCTCAAACTATAGGAGCGTCAAGTCTAGGGAAGCAGGGGCGGAGGGGGGGGGTATCGCGGCGTGGAGGTGGAGGAGGAAGAGGAGGGAGCCGACCCCTTACCTTCCCGGCTGTGAGGGGCGGCTCATTCCGCGCGGTGGGAAATCCCAGCCGCTCCCGCACGGGAGGCTTAGCTCCAGCCTTGCGTGGCCACGACAGACGCACACACAGCGGAGAGCAGATTCACTACGTGGCCCGCGGCCTCCCAACGAGTCACCCACACAGTTGCCCAGTGACTCGCAGTCATTCACACGCAAGAGTTGCACTCACAGCGTCGCCTGGTCACCCCCATACTGTCACTTACCGAGTCGCTCACGCACAGTCGCTCACAAGTCCACGCTGAAGGCGCAGCGTTCACACGGCTGGCAGTGGCCGTGCCACGCCGGCGCCCCCCTCTGGCAGTGTGCGGGGAGGGATCGCAAACCCCACCACTAACTCCTGCTCACTCCACGAGGGACCTCAACGGCCGTGGAGGGACTGGAGCGCTCATCGCGAGAGCAGGTCACACGGGGTCACAGCGCCGCCCTCACCTTCTCGCAAACCCTGGCGGCCGCCCGCACTCAACGCGGAATCGGTACGCGGGCGCCGGTGCGCGGGCTGTACCTGCGCGCTGCCGTCGGGAGACTCGTTGGGCTGCGGCGGCGGTGGCGGCGGCTCCCCGCCCGCCACTGGGCCCAGCCGCTCCTTCACCGACGGCTTTCCCGGCACAAAGCCGCACGCCTGCCCCATCGGAACCTGCAGGGCAAGGGGGAAGTCGCGCTCGGGTCAGCAGCAACGTCCGAGGGACGGGAGGAACGCACGGCGGGGGGAAAAGAACTCGTGCGCGCGCTCACCTGTGTCGGGATTCCGCCGCCCATCGGCGGAAGTTGCGGTGGCGGGGCGCCGGGGCCCATCTGGCCGTTGGCATCGCGGTGCCAGTAGACGCGGATGAAGCGGTTGTTGAGCACGGCCTCGGTGCTGGAGATGGCGCGGCGCGCTTGGTCGTGGTTTGAGAACTGCACCAGCGCCCCCTCGGGGTCGCCGCCAAACGCCACCTGTGAGACGGCACGGACCAAAGCGTCAGGACCCTCGCGCCGGCCGCAAGCGGCGCCGTCTGGTGCAGCTCCGCCACAATATCGCACCACAACACCACACCGCCACTCCATGATGACAATGCCCGGTCGCAACCCAGTGGTTATCGCGTTCGCCGCTCGCATCATTCAAAACGACCGGTAGGCCACGGTGCGCTGGGGTCATCGTCCAAATTTTAAAAAAATGACACTGCAAATTACTCAATTGGAATTACACGCAGCAACATCACCCCTACCGCTGCGCGTCTACGAAACGAAACAGCGCCTCCCCCCGTAACAGCCGCCGACACTCCACTGACAGTGCGGACACCAAACGTACTCAATTGTCACTATCACTCCGGCGCAGGAGAATGTGTTCGGCAGACGTCGTCCCCATCTTCCCCCTCTCTCCAAAAACCCTTCCCTGTGCCAAACAAAAGCACGGGGAAATTGTACGAGCGTCGGCAAAGCCTTGGCAACAATCCCCACGCTGGCTGAAGCCCCCCCCCCCCCCTCCCCACCTGGATATTGACGATGGTCCCGAACTTGCAGAAGTGGTCGTTGAGTTTGGTGATGTTGTTGAGCTCCTTGGGCACCTTGCGGATCTCCAGCCGCGTGCTGTCGTACTGCTTACGAGCAAACGGCGGCTTGCCCTGGCTGTTGTACGGCGGCCTGTTACTGCGCGCACACAGACCCCCTCCCATGTAGCTTTAACAAGACTGTTGGGACAAGTGCTGTTCGCACAGCACACAAGGGGGATGGGTGGCCAACACCACGACCGGCCGCCTTTGTCTCCCAAGAGCGCAGATGTTTACACACCGCACTAGGAACTCATTTGAGGCCGAGTCAACCTAGGGGATAGGCCCAGGACCGGTTCATATAATTGTCACCGGTGTTGGCCATGAGCAGAAATGGAACAAACACATACACATCACACACGTACATCACACATATACAGACGCACGTGCACACTCACAAACACAATAGATGTGTACACCCAAGTAAACATATGCACACACACACACACAGATGCGTAAATACAAGTGCCAGTGTACAAATATAAGCACAAAGACACATGCATGAATGCAGACACGCAAGAGCAGGTGCATGTAAATCCATGTGCTCACGCACGCAAACACAACAGATGCATGCACAATCTCACACACGACCATGTAGACACACGCTCAAGACACACGGGGCGACATCAAGGTGCATCACCTCGAGTACTGCTGGACAGAGAGTCCAGCAGTAATCGAGAGAGGAACTCAAGGCAAGGACCACTGCAGCTGCCACTGCCTGGCGCTACCGGGGGGGCTTTTGCTCACTTTTCGAACCAGGGCTTCTTGGCGAGGGGCCCGTCCAGGAGGCCGCCCGGCCGCTTGCGGGGGTCCGGCTCCACCACGATGCGCGCAGCGCCAGGGCCCGGCCCGTCGCGCACACCCGGGGGTGGCGGCCCTCCTGCGCCGCACACACCACAAGGCTCCGGGGTCAGATCGTATGGTGGAGGCTATCAGCAGCAAGGATAGAATGGGCGGGCAAACACGCACCGCGAGCGCACCACACTCGCACAGGGCTGGGCGAGTGAGGCCAGCAGGGCTCAGGAGGCTCACGATTAAGGAGTTTGCCGAGCAACAGGGCACATGGGAGTCGGGTCTAACTTCTCACCGAATATTTTCTGGGTCACTGGTAAACTGGAGTAGCTGCCATTGCGGCTGGCAGTAGCCACAGCCAAATGCAAGATGTGTAACCGGGTGTGGTGTGCTGGGTGCAGATAAAGCGTGCCAGATGGCGGAGCGGGAAGATTGCGGGTACCTCTGGGGCCGCTGTGTGGCTCTCCGGACGTGAGGCCTATGAGGTTGGGCCGCAGGTTCTGGTGTCTCGGGGGGAACGGCCGGAAGGAGGAGCGAGCTGGGCCCGTGAGACTCGGAGACTCGGGGTTGTAGCCGTCCGGTTCATAGGGGTCTGCATGCCACACCGTCACGCACACAACCCACATGGTATACCCCACAAGCCACGACACACACTGTTATACAACACACGCAACACTCGCCATGCCCCACCATGTCACACGACATCACACACCATACACCGTCGCAACACACCGTACACCGTCAGACCACACCATACACCGCAAAACAAACCACCCTAGGTATGCAAAGACACCCCGTGATTCTATCACGGGGCGTGTGGGTGCTGTGTGTGCAGTACGCGCAGTAAGTGTTTTGTGTGCCGTGTGTGTCGTAAGTGGTGTGTGTGCTGTAGGTGTAGTAAGTGGTGTGTGTGCTGTATGTGCAGTAAGTGTCGTGTGTGCTGTCTGTGCAGTAAGTGTTGTGTGTGCTGTAGGTGTAGTAAGTGGTGTGTGCTGTCTGTGCAGTAGGTGTTGTGTGTGCTGTCTGTGCAGTAAGTGTTGTGTGTGCTGTCTGTGCAGTAAGTGTTGTGTGTGCTGTCTGTGTAGTAAGTGTTGTGTGTGCTGTCTGTGCAGTAAGTGTTGTGTGTGCTGTATGTGCAGTAAGTGTTGTGTGTGCTGTCTGTGCAGTAAGTGTTGTGTGTGCTGTATGTGCAGTAAGTGTTGTGTGTGCTGTAAGTGCAGTAAGTGTTGTGTGTGCTGTATGTGCAGTAAGTGTCGTGTGTGCTGTCTGTGCAGTAAGTGTTGTGTGTGCTGTCTGTGCAGTAAGTGTTGTGTGTGCTGTATGTGCAGTAGGTGCTGTGCGTGCTGCCCATGTTTCTGTGTGCGCTGCCCACATGCTGCCCTACGCACCCATGTTGTACTGTGATGCCTGGGGCAGCAGTGGAGGCGGAGGGATGTGGATGCCGGGTGGAGGAGGAGGGGGGATGGTGGGCACCGGTTTGGACACGGGCGGGGGAGGCCCGTCGATGCGCGACCCCGGTAGGGGCGGGGGTCCTGGGCACAGCAAAAGGACACAGCAAAGGGGCACACGGCAAGGTTGGTGGGGGGCGACACAATCGGGGACAACGCACTGCTGTCACGCTGCGCAAGGTGTGTTCGAGGTAACGGTGCGTATGGAGCAGAAGCTTGGTGGTTAGCGCACCACGCCACGGTTCCAGCGACTCAACTTCAATTCCTGCTCGCGGCCAACATTAGTGACAAATATCTGAACCAGTCCCGTCCCTTCTTTAGGTCAACTCGGCCTTACGCAACTACTCGGTGCGATGTGTATATATATCACCATCCGGGAAGACAAAGGCGACGTGGCGTGTTGCTAGCCACACCACCCCCTCGTGTGCCGTGTTGGCTTTCACAGATCCTCGCTAACAGCACTTGCCCCAAGAGCCTATAAGACTGCCAAGGGATCTTTGCCTTTAGTGTATGCGTTCGCGCGAGTAATAGAGCGTGCCTCTGTGCATGCACGTGCGTGCGTGCCCACCGGACACGGGTGGCAGAACAGGGGGCATCGAGCCCGGCCGTGGAGGAAGAGGAGGTGGAGGCCCTAAGAGCGATGGTGGGGGTCCGAGGAGGGAGGGTGGTGGGGGCAGGTTGGGAGGGGGCCCTCCCTGGGGTGGGGGGTCCAGCAATGGCGTAGGGGGCGGGGGAAAGGGGATGATCCCCGGCAGATTCACGTCCTCCACCACCAGCGGGTCGGCGCCGTGGTCAAAGGGACACATGTCCCCTCGCATGCAGAACCCCTTCTCTGCACCGCCCACACAGATACACACACACACTATTAACAAACCTACACAAAAACACACGCACCCATATACACACATTGTTATACGTGACCAACACCAACACAAGAACACAAAAACAAGACAAACCAACCGATACACGCTGCTGCTCACGCTATTGGTACAGCTCATGCTGCTTCTGCAACTCCGAATAGTACTGCTGTGGCTACAACTGCTGCTGTGACTATTGCTACTGTTACGACTGTTTCTGCCTCACGTGTGAGGGGGAAACACTACACCATACAGACAGAACAGGTCGGCTTAACATTTTTGCTGTTCCGTCTTCTCCTGGCGAGCTATGTCCCCTGCTCGATGCCCACGGGAAGGGAGTTTCACAACATTTGTGCGATGATCCACCAATCCTCGAATCGACTGCTGGACTACAGACATGGATAGCCATCTCCATCTGGCTACTAATGCTGTTAGCACTGCTGCTGTTATTATTACTGCTGCTACTACTTCTGCAGCTACTAATGCTTTTACTACTGCTGGTGCTACTAATGCTGCTGCTACTGCTACTACCACTGCTGCTGCTACAGCTGCACCGTCGAAGCACTCACCGTCGTAGTCCCGGCAGCGCGCCTTGTTCGGCACCACGGGAGGTCCGGGTGGTCCTTTACCAAAGGATGGCGGGGGCCCGGTGATGTGGTTGTTGCCACGGTAGCCAGGGCGCGTCTCCGTGGCGATGGTCGCAGGGAGACCCGGCACGGGGGCCGCCGGGGGGAACTGCGTGGAAGGAGCGGGCCCCCCCGGGACGACCGTGCTGGGCACGTACCCCTCCGCCGGCACGTCCCCTCGCTCCCCTTCAAACTTTTTGTCACGCTCGCGGTCTGGGGAGACACGGCGCTGCTCTCTCACCACGTTTGCTCTCCCTCATGGGACACGGAGACAGGAGACACGGCGCTTCTCTCTCGCACAACGCTCGCTCTCCCTCTCATGGGACACAGAGACAGGAGACACGTTGCTGCTCTCTCACCACGGTCAAATTACTGCCTGTTTGAAAGGCAAGATATACGCCACTTTAATGACTTGCCCATCAGGCCCACCCATCCATTAATCCGGTAAATAAAAACGGAGCGATCCACTTGTGAAAAACTGCATGAAGGTCCAGTAGAACCAAAATGAATGGAGCATTGGAAGTGCGCTGATCAATAAATCCTTGGTTACCCTTTAACCATGGCAGTTTTGGTGCTGTGATTGAATTTTTTTTTATTGTCAATATTATTCGTTTTCAGGAATCAATTAAGTTGCTTAAATACTACTTCAATCACTGTTCCCAGTCTGTATGGAATAACTCAGGTCTGAGCCACAGGCTGGGGAACTGTTCAACAAGTCTTCATTTTGTTTTGAGAGGAATTGAGAAATACTTCACTCTTCCAAGATGCCGCTGTAAGGTTAATAATCGGTGAAAATTAAGGATTACCCAATTAATCTATAGTTTTTAAAAAACACCCTGCAGTCATATGTATTTAACTCAATGAGATTGGAGAAGCACTTCTTGCCAATCTTATAGCCTCATTCCCCCGTAAGTGTTTTTTTTTTTATAATATCATAGGCGATATGTAATTCTGTAGCGCTCCATTAAGGCTCCATCTTACTAAAATCTCTTTTCATTTGCCAGAAAGAACTGTTAATCCAAGGAGAATTGCACTCATGTGCAGCTAATTCTCATCTTAACTGGGGTGACAGTACCAAGAGTTAGTCGTACAAAGACGGTAATCTGTCAACTCATCATAAGTACTGCAAAAAGAGTTGATGGAGCTAAGCGTATTATTTCAGAGAAGCTCTTTATAGTTGTAGGATGAATTGCACAACTTTTAAAAGAGTGCCCTACTCGTATTCGGCACAGGTTGTAAAGCTTTAAGTAACAAACAATAGAGATATTAGGATCCATTATGGACGAGATTTGAACTCGACTTCCAGAGATCATCTTCTTTGGTTCTTTCGGTAAAGTCACGTAGAATGAGAATAAAATAATAAATTGATAAAATAAAATAACACAATAATATTCTCACGACGTTTCGGCCACAACACAAGCGGCCTTCATCAGGTGAAGGGGGCGAGACTGTCTGGTAGGACAGCGCTGGAGTGAGAGAGCCACGTTCAGATCACGGCTTTTAAGCTGTGTGAGAGGAACACACAGCTTAAAAGCCGTGATCTGAACGTGGCTCTCTCACTCCAGCGCTGTCCTACCAGACAGTCTCGCCCCCTTCACCTGATGAAGGCCGCTTGTGTTGTGGCCGAAACGTCGTGAGAATATTATTGTGTTATTTTATTTTATCAATTTATTATTTTATTCTCATTCTACGTGACTTTACCGAAAGAACCAAAGAAGATGAATCATTGCAGTCACGAAAGCTTTAAATCGAAATTCCAGAGATCACTTGACCTAAAGCGTGCTCATGATTATGGGTGGGCCCTGAAACATGCCGAATAAATCAGAATATAAGAGCTCGAAAAAGTAACGAGCCTTCGAATCCACGTCATTATCATAACGTACATTAAGCAGATATTAATTACAAGAATCCTATCATAATAAGGTGATAAATAATACAGGTATTCAGCAAATTCTGAAAGGACAGACGAGGCTTAGGTGGGCGATAGAGGATTACAGTGAGAGCAGGTAGTTGGCTCGTGAGTATGAATGAGAAAGACTCAAAGGTAGGAAACTCCCCAGAATGTTTCTCTTTATGTTGTGATCATGACAACAAATACCGGCGAGCACACCCCCTCGCCCCTCTGTACCTGCTTCATAAACTAACGTATCATTTAAAGGCGAGGCTTAAATCAAGGAGGTATTATCATTTGCACTGAGCAAAGTCTCAGGTCAAAAATAGAAAATCAAAGTGTGTAACGCATTATATGATCCCTACGTGTTAAAATGCATTCTATGATCATTGCTTTAAAAGGTTATGTTCCATGATGAGTGAAAATTATGAAGGCGTGAGTTTACACTTAACTATGGGAGGTGTAAATGTGATAATGGGAACCTTAACAATAATCAATCCTTATTTTACGTTCCAATATCGCCGCAAATAAAGTAGGCATCAGTGCACATTACAAAAGAATGGGAACAGTACAGAGTGTATACAGCAACAAAAATAAAATAAGAAAACCGTCACGACCTCATCGGCTAATACAGATTACTAAAATTCTCAGGGTTCATGGGGAGACATGGGGACAATAAGATGAGGAAATGGTAGGCAAGAGGTAAAAGATGGCGGGAGAACACAGGGGTGAGAGACCGAGACTGGAGACACGGGGAGGGAAACGCGGAGGTAGGGACACGGGGGACAGGAGACACGGCAATGGAAGACACGGGGACAAGAGACACAGGGACAAGAAGCACGGGGACGAGAGACGGAGTGACGCGGAGACGGGAGAGCTCACCCTTGCTGTGACTACGCGGGGGGTGAGCGTCGCGCGACCGCTCCCAGCTGCGGCTTCGGCTGCGGCTGTGTCCCCTCCTGCGCTCACGCTCGTAGCGCTCGCGGTACGAATCGCGCCCGCCTCGCCCGTCCCTGCCCTCACGCACGTCGGCCCCTCTCCCGTCCCGCGCGTCCCGCCCGTCGCGCGCCTCCCTCCCGTCGCGCCCGTCGCGTCCGTCGCGGGACGAGAAGCGCTCGTACTCGCGCCGGCGGGGCCGCTCGTCCCTCCGCTTGTCATCACGGTTCCTGCGATGGCAAAACAAAAAAACGGAGCCGTGAGCGCCGGCCGCTCCCAACTCGCCGAGCCTTTCTCCGTCGCTTACAATGTCGTCGCATGGACTAGGGAGGGTGTGTGCGCCGTTAGCCAGCGTGTGTGTGGTATTAAATATTTGGGAACGCGCCACAGTGGTTAGTGCGCTGCGCGACAAACCTGGTGACCCGAGTTCGAGTTCCTGCTCATTCCGATTATCTGAACCGGTCCTGGGCCTCCTCTGGGTCGACTCAGTCCCAAATGAGTACCTAGTGCGGTGTGTGTACATCACCACTAGGGAGAAAAAAAGGCAGCCAGGCGTGGTGCTGGCCACCCATCCCCTCGTGCCGTGCCGGCCTTAATAGGTGCTCGCTAACCGCACTTACCCCAAAAGTCTGTTACGGCTATATGGGGGATCTTTGGTATTAAAAATGTGTGGGTTGTACAGTGAGTGAATTGTATGAAGCTTATGTCACATACAGCATGTAAGCTATATACTGTAAACAAGTGTACGTTATAGGCAATGTGTGTGCGCTGTCGACAGCATGTACATTCTACATAGCACTAGCTGTACTACCCGGCTTCGCCCGGGACTTGGATTCAACACGGGCGGCCGCCTTTGTCTCCACAGTGGCGATGTTCACACACACCACACCAGTTACTCGTTTGAGGCTGAGTCGACCTAGGGGAGGCCCAGGACCGGTTCAAATAATCACCGGTGGTGGCCGTGAGTGGGAATCGAACTAGGGTCGCCGGGTTCGTAGCACGGCGCGCTAACCACTACACTACAATGTGTTACGCTTCCACATGCGAGGGTCACATGACAGATTTGACGTCACAGCTCACTTGCCGTGCAAATAAAAGATGCATTATTGAGCTCCTGCCCCCCCCCCCCCAAAAAAAAAGTATTTGTATAATTTGTCTATGATGTACAGTCTAGAAAGTAGCCACATGGCAAATTTCGAGTTTGTTGCATGTCGGGAAGGATGCTAAACATTTTGAACAGACACACATTCACAACTTTGCCTTATATATATGGAGATGTATATTAATAGACTGGTTTATCCATGAAAGCCTCAGTAAGTCTAACGACTCTTTTTCAGGAGGGTCATGATGAGTTTTCACAGTTTGGGGTGATGGTCGCTACGTACAATTTGTTGTGTTATTTTTCAAATTAAGAAAATTTGGACCATGAGGCCGGCACATAATGGAATATTCTTCCGAATGTCGTCAAAATATCTTTAACGAGCTTCTTTGCCCGTCCTCGGACGGAAGCTGTAATTTTGACTTAAAGCTTTCGTGACTACAGGAAATTCATTCTCTTTGGGTCTTTCGGTAAAGTAACGTAGATAGAAAATAAAATAAAAAAATCACGACATTTCAATCGCAACATAAGCAGTCGTCTTCAGGTGAAAAAATACAGCAGGCGAACTGCTGAGGCAGGAGAAATACAGCGAGAGAACTGCTGCAGCAAGAGGTTATATAGGTTTGAGATGGATACAACCCAAGGGTAAGTGGGCAGGGCTAGAGATGGAATATACAAGTAATATACCTCGGCCATTGTATTGCTAGAGATTAGCATGTCAATCTGTTAATGTAACCCCACCACTACGGTTCTGAAGAAGCCATTGTATTGCTAGAGATTAGCATGTCAATCTGTTAATGTAACCCCACCACTACGGTGCTGAAGAAGCCATTGTATTGCTAGAGATTAGAGATTAGCGCGTCAATGTGAGACGGGCTGCCGCAGCAGTGACTGTGTTGATGAGACACATTCAGCTTATTAAACAACGAGAGCCACCGCCACATCGAGGAAAAGGGAAGCAGCGGCTATGTTAGTGAGACATTTAGCCTGTTAATGTAAAGACATTTAACAAGGTAATGTAACTCAGAGAGTCGGAAATAACTGTTAACATCGGCAGGTAGGATGGAAGCATCACAGCCAGTTATGACTTTGCCTGGTTAATAACATGCTTCCAATGATTGCTCGGTTTTTACCCATCTTCTCGGTTGAAATTGTGTCTGTGTTTATATATCTGGATGGCTTCATGAACAAATCTTTGTTGATAGCCAGTTGGTTTGCATAGTACCTTCGTCATGGAGAAATGAATTTCATATGTGCCCACAGCGTTAAAACAATGATCAGCCACGGCAGAGGTATTAGTCCTACCGTGTTTCAGATCTGCCTTGTGTTCACAAACCCGGTCCGAGACATGTTGCTTAGTTTCCCCAATGTAACTACTGCCGCAGGCACAACTTAGTTTGTAGACACCGGGGTATTGCATGTCAGGGATCACATCCTTCACAGATGGGATCAGATCGCGAATTTTATGTACTGTGTTGAATCAAACCTGGATCTTGTGTTTGCTCATGATTTTGGAAATATTTTTGGTGACCCCTGATATGTATGGCAAGGTGATGGCTTTGATTGGGTCCTCAGGTGGTTCTCTCCCAACGGTTGGGGTGACAGCTTTACGGATCGTGCAATCCGAATATCCATTCCTCTTGAGGGCTTGGTGTACGTGCTCCAGTTCACTGGCGAGGTGGTGATGGTCGGAAATGCAAGTGAATCTTGCTCAAAAGTATGTCATAAAACACTTCACTGCAGTTCACTGAAGCACTGCATTAATGGCAGTGATTATTGCACAAAACTACATCATAAAATACCTCACTTCATGTCACTGTAGCAAAGAATATATAACTGTTCAAATTCACTGCTCTGATACTTTATTCTCTTCTGCTTTCGGGAGCTGGGGTTGAAATAAATTTGAAATCGAAACAATATTTGGAAAATCACTGAGGAATGTCTATTTTACCATAATGTAGAAGCATAAATTAGACTTACCTTTTGTCTCAAGTGCTGAAGGAATAAATATATAATTATTTATTGGATTCACTTTCAATAAAGAAACGCCAAACTTAAGTGAATTTGTGAAAAAAAAATTCCGCTCGACCTTCTGCGTGAGTGTAAAAATCCACCCGCTCATGAATATTAATGAGGGGGGTGCGGCATGTGGAGTGGCGTCACGCGCATTACACTCAAGACATTCTTGGCTCATTATAGTAGTAATGCCCACTGTGAAGCAGAGAGCGCATATGATTAATATGGTTAATACACCGCCAGTGTTAATCATGGAGGCCATTGCAATCGAACCATAAACCTTTACAACAAGCAGCAAACGTTCTTAACCGCTGGGTCACGTCACCACCTGTGTGTTGCGCGTGTTGTCGTGCGTGTGTTGTCGTGTGCGTGCTGTAGCATGCATCCTGCCACTTGCCTGTTGTCCCTAGACCCAGCGCTCAGCTGCTTGGGGCTGTGACTTTTCCTCCGCCCCGGCTTGCGGCTGTCGCGATCCTCCTCAGCAGAAGGAGGCGGCGCGTGCTAATCACATGCACGTGCAACACGGGGTCACGCACAACAACGGCCGCCATTCACCACTGAGTGTAGGTGACATCACCACAACACGTGTGTCAGGCAAGGTGCACTTTGAGGCTATGATATTAAGTTTGGAAGACTTGCTGACAGGTGGTCCTGGGACAAACTCAGGTGTTATGGGTTGACTTCTTGAGATGACCGAAAAGATGCACCACCCATCCCCTCCACCATGCCATTTTTCTGCGTTTAACCTCCCGGCTGCTCTGCTTGTCGTTGCGAGCGCACTCCACCACTCTCCAACTGCCCTGTAGCATCCTTCACGAACCTCCCCCACAGGTTATCCACGATCATGCACACACATGCGGCCCGCACCACAATGAGGTGAAACACAACAGTCCAGGAAATCTCACCTCGTCCTTACGCTCGGCGCGCTCCTGCCAGCCGGACTCGGGCTTGGCCGGCTCGCCCTTGGGGGCCTCGGCAGGCCCTCCAGCCGTGGGCGTTATAGAGGCCGGCGCGTGTGTGGGGAGGTACGACTTGTTGTTGAGGACCTCGAAGAGCTTGTCGACGAAACCGGCCGTATCTGCGACACGCGATTAAGAAAGGTTGGCGGATCGTGGAGAGATTTGTGAAACTTCCAATCCCACCGGGCTGCACGGTGACCGGGAGGTGGTGGTGGTATAAGCAAGCAGACTCCTTTACAAACCCATCTGTGTTCGCCACTTGATACACGTGGGATTTCCTCCAGGGGAACTCCAATTTAAATCCCACAACTAACAAAATTATATTTTTTTAAAAATGCCTAAAATGTTTATCCATTTTGAACCCGACCGTGCTATCAGCGTCACAGCAGGAGACAAATAATCCATCACGAAGCTTTCAGAGAGCAGTGCGACCCTTTGCCCTTGAGAATAGTCCATGGAGATGGACATCACGAAACTTTCTGAAACCGTTTAAAGTGACCTGGACCACACAGTAAAGGCAGTACCCGCTATGCCATATGAAAGTAATGTTCATTGCATTACAGTCAAAGCAAAATTTTCAACTATCAAGGATGGCATTTATCCAAATTAAGTGCAAAAACAAATGTAATTTGATGGGTTTGCGTTTGTGCAGGCATTGGTGACTGGGCTGATGCGCTATCTCACTGCATGTATTTACACTGAACAATCCGAATTAAGGCAGCTGCCTGGCCTCGAACCCGGTGTCTCAGCTCTATCAGGTCCCAAATACACAAGCTACTGATATGCACCACCAACGCTGCTGCTGCTGCAAGGAAAGTTGTATAGTGAAGCTGCGACACTTATTCTCTGGCGTACGGAGAAATCACAACTGACAGGAGCACAGTCCCTGCCCCTGTAGCCTCACCTGCCCCCCCCCCACACCAGTCTGGCGAATGTTCCAGAGGCTAATGCATCTCCTGTCCTCTAGACCTGTCAAGAGTCCCCTACACCAATCAATGACATTTCTCCCACCGCATTCACTCTTATCATCCACACCATTCACTCACCTGTCTTGCATACCATTCACTCACCTTTCTCCCACTAAATTAACTCGCCTATCGTCCACACAATTCATTCACCTGTCTCCCTCACCATTCACTCAATTTTCTCCAAAACCCATTCACTCACCCATCTCCTTAACCATTCACTTACCTGTCTCACATACACTCACTTGTCCACTAGACCTGTCATTTACCTGTCAACTGGACTGGTCACTCACATTGTCCCCTGAACCCATCCCTCATCTTTCCCCTAACACCAGTCCCTCGGCTGTCCCCCTGACGAGCCAACTAAATCACCTGTCGACTGGAGTCCTTCACCCTACTCCCCAGGGAACCCCTTTACCTGTCCCAGTCCTGCCATCCAACTGCTCCGCACACCGAGGGTTGCCACCCGTACAAAATAGGTATGGATAGTACGCATTTTAATTGGGTTTCCTCAAAACAGTTTTGACTCTTTAATTAGCTAGTTTCACACCATTACCCCAAATCGCATTTACAGGATATATGATGGCTATAAAGTACAAGAAGATTTCATGTAATGCATGTTCATGCTTGAAGTTCAAATGTTACTCAAACACATGCCAGTTCAACACATAGCCCCAAAACCAGTCCCTTGCATGGCATACAGACCAGTTCCTTCACTGTCCATGCACTGGTAAATCAGCTGTACCAAAGACCAAAAAATCAACCGTCACCCAGACTAGTCCCTCAAATATCGAGCAAGTGAGCCACTTTCCATTCTACAGTCCTGTCATGGACCTGTCATCTGGACTGTCCCATCACCTGTCACTAAGAATGCCCCATTCACCTGCAAACTAGACCGGTCTCTCACCTGCCCCACATATCACTTCCTCACCTCTCTTTGAGACTAGTGTCTCAATTATCTTCCAGGCAGATCCCTCACATATCCCAGTTCATCCATGCACCTGTCAGCTCCAACAAATCATTCACCCGTCAAATAAGACTGGTCTCCCACCTGTTCCCACGGTTACCCGTCCCACCAACCACAGCCAGTTTGTTTGGTGTCTCCAAGTCTAGGTCCTCGCCCATCTCGCCCCCCGCCCACCTTTCTGCAGGAAGACATCGAGCTGGTCCACGCACAGCGCCTTGAGCTCCTTGTCGGGTTTGTCCTTCTTCACCAGCGCAATCACGTACTTGGCCAGGGCCGACGGGTCCGCATCGCAACTGCAGGAGGGACACCCATGTGGGGGGGGGGGGGGGTACTTAGTAGGGCCGGGGACCAAAGGACATCTCCGGGGGACATCAATCCCCTATGAGTCCCGTTTCACCCCTCTAGGTGCTCACCGCATTGTCTCTTGGCCTCCCCACTAATATGAGCATCTTCCGACCGCCTGAGAGGAACTCGCACCCACGACATCGCCTCACTCCGTCAGCCATTTGTCTATGCACTGCTGGATGAAGGCCTCCCCAAACCATCGCTGTCCTAGTGCTGCTGCCATTTAACATATCACTGCTGACACAATGACGGGTGTAAGTTCAATTCGGTTTAATGTTCAGTTCGGTTTATTTTGGTATAGCCCTGTGAGCCATTCGGCTCTTGAATCGGGTGGTCGTTCTCTTGGGCTGTCCTTTCCGTCACCATTCTCGCTGCGTCGGCCCCACACACCTCGTCCCGCGAGGATGCATCCTTGCACATCTCCACGGCTCAAAAAGGGATCTCTCCGGGCCCCAAGTGACGAATTGCAGGCCTCATTAAGCGCATCTGTTATGTCGTTTAGGCAACAACAAAAAGGGCTCGCCGAATCTCACGACTCTTTTCCAGGCAACAAGTTTTTTTTTTGCAGTAGGGGCGGGCGATGTCGCTGCTGTGTGTAATGCCAATGGACTAATTGTCGGGTGATTTTTCCGCACTGGTGGATACTTTTTTTGCCAAAACCACGCACTTTGTATATTTTTTTTTAATGGAAGGAAAGCGAAAAACCTGGATTAAAAAAAACCACACGCAGAACAGAAAATATAAACTCCACACGGGAAACGGGCCCCCCCCCAATGAGGGATCGAACCAGGGTTATATTTTTTGTTGTTGTTGTTGCTGCGAGACACGAGTGCCACCCACAGACCTGTTTACCTCTCTTAAGCCACTAACAGACCCCTCCCGGGGCCTTGAGGCATTTATCTCAGGCCTACACAGGCCTCAACAGACCCTCCGGCTCATCCCCCAGACCTCTCTCAAGGCCCCACGGAGCAACTCAGGCCCCCTCTAGGCCCAAACAGGCCTCACTAGACCCCTGTGGGCGACACGACACCGAGCGCAGGCTCCTAATGGGCCCGTCTCGCACACCAAGACGACCACTCTCTCTCTCTCTCTGCAGCCTTCCCCGGGGTCGCCCTCGCGTGGCGCGGCGGTGCGGGGGCCTCACATGGGGTCGAGCGTCTTGGTGAGCCAGGCCTTGAGCGACTCCAGGTTCTCTATGAGCATCCTGCACGCAGGGCTCCGCGTCCCGCGCCGCGGGGCACGGGGGCTGGAGCGGTGGCTGGAGGAGCGAACGAGAAGGCGGGCGGCGGCGGCGGCGGCGACAGGCACTGCAGACTCGAGTTGGATATCCCCCGGGGTTATGTGGCTCTCGATTTCAGCTACTGTACAGCACTGTATCAGGATGCTCCTGCGTCGGAGGCTGGGCCCGCTTATCAGCTTCTTGCGCCGGTGTCGCTGGACGAGCAGCCGCTGCAAGGTGTGTCGGCTGCTGGATCCACTGCTGGATGAGTGAGGTGGAGGGAGACGGGAGGAGGAGGAGGAGGAAGGGTGGCGGGTGTCAAGATTCACGCGGCGCGGAGCTCAGGGCCTCTCGGGTCGCATGGCTCCAGCGACAACATGGCGGCCGCGATCTCGCGAGAGCCGGCGAGTGTGGAGCCCCCCCCCGCCTCCACACTCCCCGCCCCCCGCGAGATCTCAGCCACGAGGAGTGGACGTGGGGGGAGGAGGGGCTGGGGAGGAGTTTATGGGGGGGGAGGAGGGGCTACGGGAGAAGCGGATTGGGGGGAGGTGCTATGGGGGGCTAAGATGCGGAGGGGGTATGGGGGGCTAATAGAGGGGCTATGGGGGGGGGCTATGGGGGGCTAAGAGGGGGAGGGGGTATGGGGGGCTAATAGAGGGGCTAAGGGGGGGCTCTATTGGGGGGAGGGGCTATGGGGGGGCTAAGGGGGGGAGGGGCTATGGGGGTCTAAGAGGGGGTATGGGGGGCTAATTGAGGGGCTAAGGGGGGGCTATTGGGGGGAGGGGCTATGGAGGGCTAAGGGGGGGGAGGGGCAGGGGGGAGGGGCTAAGAAGGGGGTATGGGGGTTAATAGAGGGGCTATGGGGGGGCTAAGGGGGGGCTATAGGGGGGCTAAGGGGGGAAGGGGCTATGGGGGGGAGGGGCTATGGGGGGGCTAAGAGAGGGAGGGGGTATAGGGGGGGGGTAATAAAGGGGCTATGAGGGGGCTAAGGGGGGGAGGGTCTATGGGGGGCTAAGCGAGGGGCTATGGGGGGGCTAAGGGGGGGCTATGGGGGGGGAGGGTCTATGGGGGGGGGGGCTAAGCGTGGTGACGCAAGAGTCACCATTCTGGCAAATCGCCTTATGAAGCTGGTTGTTGTTGTACCAGCGAAACGTCGTACTCAAATTGTAAATGCAGTGGGTTTACTCTCCAGCGCACCGGTGTGCTGAAGTCGTTTACTAATTGACACGTGTTGTTTACGCGACAAACCCGATTAATTGGCTCCGTCTGGTGGCGGTGGTGGTGGGTAAACTAGAGAAGAGTCGTCTTTACAGGGGGCCTCTCCCGGGGAGCCCAGCTGGGGGCGACCTCGCCTCGCCTGACCCCGATTACTGAGGCAGCGAGAGGGGCTTCAGGTGTGTGCGCATGGTGGAGTGAAAGGAGTGAGACGGGGGTGAGTGAGACGGGGGTGAGTGGGGGGAGGGGTGCGAGGGGGGTAAGTGTGATGGGGATGAGTGGTCTGGGGTGAGAGAGGGGGGGGGGTGACGGTGTTTGACGTCGCCCTCCTCATCACCCTTTTATCGCTACGACCACGGTCACTGTTCACGTGAACTTCACTCATGGATTCCTCCCCCGTAGTTAGGACTTGGTCCACCAGACAATGTGTGTTCAACCGCGGCACTGCAGGTCAACAACAACAAGGCACTCTCACACCCACTCATCCACTCATCCACCAAATGAACCTTATGGCGGTCACCCAGGGTACCAAACAATACAAATTGCCCGAGGCAATTAAAAATGATATTTCCGGGACACTTTTTTCCAGGGGTGTAACTTAACTCCGTGACTGGGGTAACCAATCAATCCGAGTTCGGTGCCACACTCCGCGATGTCGAAACTCAGCGAGGACGACAATTGCGCCGAAACCTTGAACGCTCGCGGTACGCACCGTGGTGGTGGTGCATCGTGTACAGCTCGTCGGGATGAGCCCATTGCCGCATCGCCGACCATCAACAGACTAACACCGCCATAAGGTTAAAATCATCCACTCGCTAACACCCCCCACACACTCACCGCACCGCTGCTCACAACTCTGTTCCTTTTCCGCCTCTCCCCCTTGCACCGCTCCCGCTTTGGATTCCCCTCCTCCCGTCATCGTCGTCTCCTCTTCCCGAGCTCCTGCTCGTTTCAAGAAATGTGTCAAATAAATAGCTGTTGTTTATTACAACTTAAATGGTGCTGTTTGTTGCTGGCCGCTTTTAGTTGTGGGCCTCTGCTCATTAAATGTGATTTTAAAATATATATCCACATTATTTGGTCATCAATGACAGAAATGATCAAATTATCAAAATCATTCATCATTGATCATCCCAATTGAGTTGATAAAGTATCACTTCGTGGAAAGTCATCGGTGGTTTTAGTTTTATGAAGGCCTTGCCGTGGCAATGTTTGGAGGTTGGCAGTGGTCGACATTAGGGCTGAGCGATTTGGGGAAAATATCTAATTGCAATTTTTCTGACAGATATTGCGATTTGATTTGCGATCAAATGTGTTAAGTCAAGCTTCAGTTCAATATTCAATGTGTAATAGATTTAAAACACGTGATGGAGCATTACCACGTGATACCATCAAAATATAAACTGCTCTATATATTCCAATGCAGGGATGACAACTTTAAAGATATTAATTGCTTCCAACATGTATTTATTTAAATGGTTTAATTGAAATAGAACAATAAAACATATAACAATTGTTAAGTTAAATAAATAAAGTTATAATAACAAAAAATAAACAATCCAATCATAAAGTAATAGGACTTTTCAAATCGCTAAAAATCGCAGCCTTTGTGATTTGCTAATCGCATTGTTTCAAATTGCGATTTCGATTTGAAATCGATTAATCGTTCAGCCCTCGTCGACATCCCGATGGCCGGGAGTCGGTACACCCCTGGGTCACTGCAGGTCGCCGCCCACGTGGTGGCGCCACAGCGCTTGGGATGCATCTTAGGGGGCTCGCTCGAGTCACGTGGTGCTGCCCGCAAACCCCTCCGCCTCACAAACAGGGCAAACATTATCGCGCCCTGCTCTAAGTGGCGAGCCAAAACCTTACGATGCTAACATTTGATGGAACTTAAAACAACTTTAAGCTCGTTAATTTAAATGCGATTAATCGTTTAAAATAGTTACGAATGGACGACTGAAGCTTGCACCCCGTGATGTGTTGTGTGTACACCGCGATTCCGGGGATGTTTTTGGATCCGCTGCACAATTCTTAGGCGGGGGGTCCCAAATCTGTGCAAGGGGTTTATGTCCGGTTTAACTTCCGTCTGTGTGTATACATTGTGATCTCTTGGTTATGGTTTTAGAATATGCATGGAGTCCTTTCCCGATGTTGGAGACTACAGGATTTGAAAACGCGACTATGGGATGTGTTTAACCCATCTGGGACCTTCGTGAGACCATTTTGTGTCAAAAATAAAGGGGATCTTTAAAAAAAAAACCTGTGAAATCTGTAGCTCATATAATTTCGAGACCTTTTAATATTTACAAAATCGATGCGAACATTCTAGAAAGATTGAATGGTTGTATCATCCCTGCATGTGATAGTAGCAGCAGTGTGTGTTCGTTCCGGAGCTCGCCTGCCGGAAGAGCTCACCGATAGATTTAAAAAAAAAATGTGCCCCAGATCTTTAAAGGATACGTGAGCTCCCCACACAATCCAGTCTGGTTCAACCCAGGATGGATCGTAGGCAGGCCAACCTAAATGTCTCAAGCCGGCTCGAGCGTTCCTGTTAAGGACTCCACGTATCGCAAACACAGAGCAGTTGTTGTATCTGATAATTTATTTTTTGGTATAGCCCTGTGAGCCATCCGGCTCTTGAAAATAAGACCCGGAGCTTCGTGTGGAGCGACAAGGCAGTCAGCTTCTACACAACGTTACTCACGTAGTTGATGATGAAAATATAACTCAGCTCGACTGATTCGCTGCCAAACTGGAGCTGGTCGTGACACACTTCCCAAGTATGGGCACTTTTCCAACTTCTTCACACCCGTCCTCTACTCAGAGAGAGAGAGTTGAAGGGGTGGAATGTTCAGGTGCTTGGTTTTCGTGGAGCTGATAGCTCTTTGTAGCACGCTTCAGATTCAGCCTCCCATTGTATCTACAACAAACCGAAGTTTCCTTGGTGCAGCAATTGAAAGTTCCTGAAATTACGTGGCCAAAGAAGATATTAAATGGTGTAGTGGGGTCAGAGGAAATCCCTGTCGCACGCCAAGGTGAACAGGGATGGCTCGGACTCCTGCCCACCCTCGTGAATGTGTGAGCATTGCTGAGATTGTCTACCCAGGAAAGTCACACCGGGTTTCAAGAGCAATTGTCAGATACTATTTCAGCATTTGGCCAATACCAGTGACACTGTATGTGTGTTTAGCGACGTCGTTAATGAAGGATACTTAAAGATCGTAAACTACTTGCCAGTGACACCAAAAGCCAAAGCTTTCGGTCCTTAATAGTGTAGTCGGTCATGACTAGGCCAATAATACATCGGGGTTAGGCCCTGTTGACATTTCCTACACACGCGCGCCTGTGCAAGTGATGTTAGCGAGTAGCACTACAACAGGCGGAACGCGATGTTTGTACACCGTACTACGTGCTCATTCGAGGCCGAGTCGACCTAGGCGGGACCCAGGATGGGCTCATATAATTGAAACCGATGTTGGCCGCAAACAGGAATCGAGAATCTAAGGCGCAGGGTTCATAAGCGCAGCGCGCGAACCGCTACACGACCACGACGCGCACCTGCAGGCACGGCACCTGCAGGCACGCGCACCTGCAGGCAATGCATGCAATGATTAGCGAGGAAAACACGCGGTGGCAGAGGGAGACGGCTGGGAGGGAGGAAGGCGCTCGGGATGGATCGACGTAAATGGCGGGACGGGGGTGATTGAAAGCACGTCGCTAGCGTCTGTGGAACGAATTTCCACGGGACCCAGAATTCGAGTTAAAGGGTTCATTTCTGGGTTGGTTCAAATGAGGAAGTGGCGTTTCCACGACGTGCCGAGTGACTCGGTATTCCAGGTGAGCCGAGCCCCTCTCTCCCAGGAGTCCTTCCGAGTGAGACTTCTCCAGGAACACTTGCCGAAGGTCAGGACCCTAATGTGGACAGTAAATGTAAAAATTGTGTTTGAGAGCCACGGCCCTTTTGATTAGAAGCTTGGATAATTCCTCTTGTTAGTACCTTTGGGGGCACGAGTGGTCCCTTCACCAACATCTCCACCTCTCTGTCTGTCTGTCGCTTCGTCTATCATCGAAGGCGGCTTTCAAATCCGTTCAGCGTTTGATGTTAGACATCCACTCAGATCCAGATATCCCCCTTCTTGGACATCCACTCAGATCCAGATCTCCCTCTTCTTCGAGCACTTTCCAGCGTTCCCTCCGTGGCCGTCTTTTGCAGCCGGTCACCATTCACTCTGGCCACGTGTCAGAATGACTGCAGTGTCCCGTTGTCCATCCGCCGCACGTTTGATGCTGTGTAACAAAAAAAGTAAAACAAAATAGTTCCTGGGTAGTGTTATTTCCTAATTGCTTATGCCTCAAAAGTACAGAAAATGGCTACTATTCCCCACAAACTTTACTTTTGTGACCAGCAGTGACGTTTTGAAATGTACCTATTTTCAATAAGAAAACGTGGTGTGCATTTGTGTCATTCCTTCACATAAAGTCCTGGTCACAAAAGCAAAGTTTGTGGGGAATAATAGCCATTTTCTGTACTTTTGTGGCACAAGCAATACAAATATAACACTACCCAGGAACAAAAATTGCGTTACAAAGTGAATTGGCACGGTCGGCTACATACAGTGCGAAATAAGTTCAACACACTGCACCTGACCTGGCCGAGAAGAAGCGAGTCTCCCGTCTGTGTCCCCCAGGGTTCCCTTGCTCGTCTCACGCTCTTTGTAAGAAATGTCAGGATTCTCTGGCAGGCTGTCATTTCGAAGGCAGCAATTCTCCTCTCCACGCGGTCAGAGTTCCTACCCAGGGAATCGAGGATAGAGAATTTGGGGGGGGAGGGGGGGCTGCGTCACGAATTCTCCGCCAACAAGACGGGACCCCCAAATCCGCGTTGCGGAGAGTGAAACACTCGGAGGTTCAACTCCCCCGAGGTTTTGGCGGCTCTCGGAAAACTGGGGAAACGGAGGGGGTGGCGGGGAGGCGGGTGGGGCGACAGACGACATGAAAAGTCAGGGAGACGGGGAGGGAGGGAGGTAGAGAGGGAGAAGACGGGGAGGGAGGGAGACACGTGCCGTGGAGCGGGGATGGGTTGCGGTGGCCGGAAGGGGCAGCTTCCTCCCTGTGGGAACGGAGCCGCGGGTCGGGGGAGGGGGGCGGTGTCGAGGAGGGGGCGGCGGGCGGGGACTCCGGCCCAGATTCAGCCATCGAATGTGCCATCGAATGTTGATGCCATAGCCATGCTCCATACCCTCCTCTTTGTGCAATGACCCCCGTCCCGTAACACTGCCCTCGGCTCAACAACCATGCTCTTTGTTCCCTGCCCTCCTGCTCAATGCCCCATGACCTCTCCTCCGGCTCGCGTGCTACCCGAGTCCCTTTCCTCGCCCACGGCAGCAGCAGCAGCAGCGCCGCACGTTGTCCACCAGGTCACACAGGTGACCTTACGCTGGGGGCGGAGGGCGGGGGGGGGTGTGGAAGTTTGACCTCACGTGGAGGAACGTGCGAGGAATAGGAGAGGTGTGGGAGTGGCGAGACGCAGGACACGGAAATGCAGGGAGATTGAGGGAGATGACGGAGACGCGAGCACCGAGTGGAGATGAGCAAGCCAGATGAGACAGCCTCGGGGACACGAGGGAGACGCAGAGACCCAGGGGAACATGGTGACTGAGTGGGGGGGGGGGATGAGAGAGACAAAGACTCCTGGAGAGGAAGAAGAGGAACATGGCACTTGAGGGAGTGCAGATGAGGGCGACACGGAGGAGAATGACCGAGGGAGACAGGGACACGACAGGTAAACCTAGAGAGACAGACTCACGCGGGAGATGAGGACATTGGAAGACGCTAGGAGAGACTCCAGGACATCTTAAGGAAAACATTCGCAAGGGAGAGGATGGAGAGACAACCTGGAGGGAACATCAGCGAAAAACTAAGACGGTCCGGAGACGCTACCAGAGATACAAAGACTTTGGAAACAGGGGACAGAGAGAGAGAGAGACAAAGACTCTGAGCGTCGCGGAAACAGGAGACCCCTAGACGCCGGGAGAGACGCACGCAGGAAGACTCGGGGACGCGGATTGCACGGGTATAATCATTTATTTATTTATTTCTATAGGAAGCAACCCCCCGCCCGGGGCCCCTCCCTCCTCAAGCACAGAGCGCAGGGCCCCCGGGGAGGGGGGGGGGGGTCTGCCTCTCGCATACATCTGTAAAATAAATATTATAAAACTTTGGAATAAATATTTCTCTTTACACAGGAAAACGACGACGAGAGGGGGGGCCCGCCCGGGACCCACGGCAGGGCCTCTACCCGGGGGGCCCAAGACCCTGGATAGCGCGGCCGAGGGCCCTGTACCCTGAATAGTGGGGGCCCACCAAGGTGGCGGAGGCTCCTCTAGTGGTAGGGGGGGCCGCACCGCATCCAGTGGAGCCGTGTGGGGGGCTACACAGGGAGGTGTGTGTGGGGGGCACCCTGTAGTGGTCGAGGCGGGGGCGGTGGGGGTCCCTGCGGTGGGGGTTGCTACGGGGCTCGTCGATCCCCGTCGAGGTGTGGGGGGATGTGGGGGCTCTAGAGGTAAGGGGTCCCCCCTCTGGAGGACCCCTGCAGTGGTCGGGTGAGCTCTGTCGCGGGGGTGAAGGAGGGGACACGAGTCATGTGCCGCCAATATATACTGTGTATACTGTAATATAGACTGTATATGGCACCGACTGCAGCGTTGTGCGTGCGCACAACGCGTGGTCACGGGCGTCGCCAGCGCCCACGCCGCGCGGCGCCTCTCGTCACAGTTTGCGAGCACCCCATTCCTCGTCCGCCCGTCGAGCTCCCCGGCTCGTCGCCGCGCCCTCCCCTCCCTCGGGGTCCCCGCGTCTCTCGGCGGGCCCCGTAGGCCGGCGGGGGCCGGGGCGGTCGCTCAAGCGGGCTTCTCGGCGGCGGGAGACTGCGCCGGCGCGGCCCGATCGGAATCGGCGTCGTTTCGCCGGCGCCGACATCGGCAGCCAGGCCTCTGCAGGCGGTCGTACGCGGCGCGCGCCAGCTTGAGCGCGGCGCGGCCCGGTGGGTAGCACAGCAGACAGGGCAGCGCCAGCGAGAGGGCGCCCAGGCAGGCCCAGCGCGGCACGCAACCCGCGCGCCGGCACGAGCACGGGTTGTCGGCCCACGAGTCCCCCGAGTCGCCCACGTCGGTCTGCGGGGAGCAGTGGTAGAAGAGCGCCTTGACGCAGCACAGGCACGTGCACGACTCGAGCAGCGCGCCCGCCGAGCACAGGCAGCGCTTCTCGCACAGCCAGCACGCGGGCAGCGCCCGCCTCGTGGAGCCGCACTCGCCGCACGCGCACTTCCCGCACCGCTCGCACGCCGCGTGGCCCCGCGCGCCGCCCTCGCCGCCTTCGCCGTTCGTCGGAGACCCCGGCTTCTCGGCCGGCGCCGCGCCGCTCTCTCCCGCGCCGTCGTCGTCGCCGCCGTCGCCGTCGTCGTCGTCGCCGGCGCCTCCTCCGCCGCCTCCGCCGCCCCCCTCGCCGCCCTGTGGCTGCCGCTTCACCACGGGCGCCGCCGGCGCCGCATCCGGTGCAGCTGGCGGGCCCGTCGGGGCGCCGGTGGGGGACGGCGCAGGGCCCAGGTGTGGAGGCGATGGCGGTGCAGGGGGCAGCAGGCGCTGCTCGGAGCACGTGCTGCCGGTACTCGTGCGAGCGCTGCTGCTCTTGGAGCACGTGCTGCCGGTGCTGGTGGACCGTGCCACGCGCCCCGCCGGCGCGACCGGTTTGTGCGGCGGGGAGCCGGCGCGGTGCTGGTGTTGCTGCTGCTGCTGGTGGAGGGGCAGCGGGCCCCGTGGAGCGCCCGCCCTGGCCGCCGCAGGCCCCGCGGCGGGCCCCGCGGCGGGCCCCGCCGTTGTCCCCGGGGGCCCGTCCGTGTAGTCGTTGCTCGCATTCGCGGGTCTAATCTGGCCGAGGGAGAGCACGGGGGCCGGGGCGCCATCGGTGGTGGTGCCATCCAGCAGCGGCGAAGCCTCTCCTCGCTGACTCCTGGGATCCATGGCGGCCCCGGATCATTGGCGCTGCGCTCCTGCAGCCACACGTCGGCAGCTGTTAGCGAGCGCCTATCACGGCCAGCGGATCGCGCGACAGAGTGGTGTGGCACAATGGTTAGCGCTCTGCACTATGAACCCAGCGACCCGAGTTTGAATCCCGCTCACGGTCAACACCGGCAACGATTATCTGAACTGGTCGTGGGCCTCCCCTAGGTCGACTCGAACGAGTACACGGTGCGGTGTGTAAACATTGCCATTCGGCAGACAAAGGCGGCCCCTCGTGTGCTGCGGTGGCCTTCATGGGTGCTCGCAAACAGCACTTGCCCCAACAATCTGTTAAGACTGTATGTGGGAGCCAGTACCACATTGTCTTCCAAACGCATGGGGAAGAAAATCAGGTTGAGATGCCACATTCCACTCACTTCGTCTCCAATTACATTTGTTGCTCATATAAATGCAAAACAACAAATTCCAGTATTCTCAATTCACAGCTGGATGAAGGCCTTCCCACACTGTGCCGGGGATCACGTGAGTTTTTTTAGCATACCTCACCGCGCTGGTTCTTGCTGGTTGGTATAGGCGGTGGGGGGGGGAAGGGAGAGGTCAGGACCAGTTCTGATATCACTTCGCCATTGATGTTTGCCGTGAGCGGGAATTGAACTCTGATCGCTCGGTTCACGGCACCGTGCGCTCACCACCGGCCCCCACCCGTCTATCCAAGTCGACATGATTTTGACAAAACCTGAGCAACACAAAAACAGCATTGTTGTACGGCTCAGTCTCCATAGGACGCGGCCACAACAACAGGCAAGTTATATAAAACAGCCAGCCCCGCAGAGATGCCACGCAACAGTGGCCACGTTAGATCCCGTTTTCTCCAACTTCATAGCCGCACGATTCGGGACCAGCATCGACGGGCCGGGTCTGGAGAACCACGTGCGTGCGCTGTCGCACTATCCCACACGCACATTGTGCAAGCATTTAACGAGCGGAGCGCGGGAACGCGCAGGGCAGCCGTCGGGGGGCCAAACGCCTTCGGATATTTGACGTTAGCCTTGGTCGGGAATCGAACTCGGGTCGCCGTGTTCACAGTGCAGTGCGCGAACGACTGCCTCGCCACACCGTCCCTCTGTCCCAGATAATGATTGCACCGTACGTGTATGTGAACGATGTACTTGTCAGACCAGAAAGTTTCCAAACGCACAGCCTCCGCTATGTTCATCATATCTGTGGTTACATTCAGGGCTGTGCGCATTTGCAGGGCCACTCTGGTATCCGTGCGAGTTGTGGTCATTCTCATGGACGATCTCTCCACCCTAGGGTCCTTTCTACTCTTAATTCGTATGAAACGTTATCCCTCCATTCATGTTATTCGGATTTAGTTTGTGCCCATGTGACATTTCTTAAGAGCAGTGTTTTTCTGCCGAAGGGCCCCCCTAACGGCACGGGTGTTACTACTGCGCCACCCTGCCAGGGTCGAGAGCCTGGACTCGCCTATCGGGAGGCAATCGGCTCTTCCCACATCTCAGCTATGCAAGGCCCACATCCCTCCATCTGCACAACATCTCCCACATCTGATATTCCCTACCACAGCTGTCGCCAAGACCCCATCCACGCCTTCATCATATCCCGACTCGACCGTCGCAGCTCTCTCCGCTATGCCCCCCACATCCCTCAACTCCCCACGTTCCCTCGCCTCGCCCCTCACCCCATCCCTCGCCGCTAAACCTCAAATGACTCACAATGCCACCGCCAGGCGTCTGAGCCCATTCTACAAATCCCTCGATTGGCTTGCCAATCCTGTCCTTCACCGATTACAAAAAAAGCAATGACAGTCTTCAGCTGAAACCCTCAATGTCCACTCAAAGAGAGGGAGAGGTCGCTCCTCCTCTTCTGCTGCTCCTGC
Source organism: Petromyzon marinus (assembly GCF_048934315.1). Taxonomy (NCBI): domain Eukaryota; kingdom Metazoa; phylum Chordata; class Hyperoartia; order Petromyzontiformes; family Petromyzontidae; genus Petromyzon; species Petromyzon marinus. The sequence goes on from NC_133684.1 coordinate 9,347,765, forward strand.
AATCCCCAATGTGCCACCGAGTGTCTGTCTGTGCACGTTCGGGTCATCTTCTTCTGGCCATCCACGGCTCCGGTCGCCTCCCGACTCGCGAGTCGAGGCTCTAGACCAGGGCTGGGGAACGTCCGGCCCGCGAAATCATTTGGTCTCTGGCCCTGCCAAGGCAACCGCAGGCGGGACTCGAAATTCAATAAATCTAGGAGCAAACCTGGAAAAGCAGTTGCGAGTAGCAACATCATCATCAATACCAGCTAACATCATCAATACCAGCTAACATCATCAATACCAGCGAACATCATCACACGCCTCGCCAAAGAGAAGCAGTTCCAGCCATCGCATTAGGGGCGAGTTAATTAAATGTTTGACCAAATATAACAGGCTAATTTTTAAGTTGATAATTTTGTATGGCCCGCGAATGTTATATAAATATCCAAATGGTCCTCGGCAGAAAAAAGGTTCCCCACCCCTGCTCTGGACACTGGCAGAGTGCTGGCGCTACACTGGCAATGCTAGCCCTACTGCGGCAAGAACGTGCCCGGGTTCGATTCCTGTCTCGGGCGCCTTTCTGTGTATACGGGCACAGGTTCCTCTGGGTTCTCCGGTTTCATCTCATAGCTAAAAAAAAAAATCCAAATAGACAATAATCGCCCTGCTCTTCCCTCCTACCTCCGACAACCAGGACGCCCTTACCGAGCGTCATCGCAGACATCTCACGGAGCTTGACCTCTGCCTGGCTCGCCGCGGCCTTCAAAGCCCCTCGACGCCTCCTCTGGCGAAATCTCCCCCGAGATGCAGGCGCACGTAGCCGACGTGCAACGGTTAACCCCCCCGGCCACAACGCCTTCTCACTCGGATCGCAGACCCAGGGTTACCCCACACACGCGCACGGACACACACCACACACAAAGACAGAGATTCCCCGTATGGCCTTAACAGGCTATGGGGCAAAGTGCTGATGGCAAGGACCTATTAAGGCCGACACAGCACACACAAGGGAGTGGTGGGGGTGTGGCCAGCACCACGCTCTCCGGCCGTATTCGTTTCCCGAGTGGCGATGTTCACGCAACGCACCAGGTACTCATTTGACGCCGAGTCGACGGAAGAGAGGCGTAGGACCGGTTCAGATATTCGCGTCACCGGCGTTGGGTCTTGAGCGAGAATCGAACTCGGGTCGCCGAACACGGTGCGCACACAGAGTTGCAGCATTGGGTATGAAGAAGACGCACGGGGGGGGGGGGGGGGGCACGGGAGACAGGGAGACGAGTTAGAGAGAGAGGCACGGGGAACCCGTGGCGATGATAGAGCCCCCACCCTCTGCGTGTGCACGCGTGAGTGAGTTTGCACGTGTGTGTGTGTACTGAGTGTGTACACGTGCGAGTGCATGTGTCTTCGTGGCGAGCAGTGGCGCAGCAATTAGCGCGCTGCGCATCGAACCTCGATTCCCACTCACGGTCAACACCAGTGACGTTAATCTGAACCGGTACTGGGCCTCACTATGTTGACTTAGCCTAAAATGAGTACCTGGTGCAGTGCGTCAACATCGCATACTGGGGAGACAAAGGCGGCCGGGCGTGGTGCTGGCCACCGACCCCATCGTGTATCGTAATTGTATTCATAGGTGCTCGTTAAAAGCACTTATCCCAAATCTGTCAAATAGACTTGCCTTTATTTTGTGTGTGCGTATAGGGTGTGTGGATGCTATGGCATCTGTGCGAGTGTACATTATGTGGCTATGCATGTGTGTACCTTACATGTGTGTGTGTGGTGTGTGTGTGTCTATGTACGTGTCTGTGCAGGAGCATGCCTGTTTGGGGTCCGTATGTGGGTATACGTGCGATGGAGGGGACTTGGGGAGGCCTCCATCCAGCAGTGGATTAACCCCCACACTCGAGAATAATGATCGTGTGTGTGTATAAAGTGAGGTGGGTCTTTCTGTGTATGTGTAAGGGTGTATTCATGTGTGTGTGTGTACGTGCGCGGAGTGGGTGATTACGTGTGTACGTGTCTGTTGTGTATTTGTGGGTGTGCATATTAATGAGATGTGTGGGTGTAGTTGTGAGTGTACGTGACGGGTATGCTGATGTGTGTCTGTGCGCGCACGTTTGTGGGTGCTCGTGTTTCGTGTGCGTTGTCTTTAGGTCTTAAATTATGCTAGTGCGCTCTGTAAACATCAGCGTTGGTGAGACAAAGGCGGCCGGGCGTGGGGCTGGCCACATAACTACTGCGTATGGTTTTGTGTGTGTCCGTGGGGGGCGGTAGTGTCGCGATTAGTGCACTGCGGCTGTGAACCTGACGATTATCCGAACCAGCCAAGGGCCACCCCCAAGCCGAATCAGCCTCAAACGAGTACCTAGTCCTAGTATGATGCGTAACCATCGCCGCTAGGGAGACAAAGGCGGCCGGGTGTGGTGCTGGCCACACAGCCCCCTCGTGTACCGTGCCGTACCGACCTTAACAGGTGGTCGCTAACAGCGCCTGCCCCAAGTCTAGGGGGGGTTTGTGCGCCTAGGAATATGTGTGTGTGTCGGCCTATGTATATGACGCCTGTGTGTGTGACAGCGTTTCCGAGAATCTCGCCAAAAGCACTTGGGCCCCCCCCCCCTAACAGACTACTGCATGTCTTATTACACGGGGGAGCTATGCCTGTGTGCTTATGCGCAGTTTATTTATGAATTGATGCAAATGCGTTAATGTAGGCATGCTATATACGCGCGCGCGTGTGTACACGTGTTCGCGTGTGTACACGTGTTCGCGTGTCTATGTCCGTACTACTTTGCACGTAGGCATACTCGAATTGTGTTCACTGCGGGCGTGTACACACACTGCACGTGGCTACGCACGTGTACACAATGCGTGTGCGCATAGTAGAAGGTGTAATAACGTGAGAGCACTTGCTCCCAACAGTCTGCCAAGGCTATACGGGAGATCGTTGTATTTGGTGTGTATGTGGGTATAGGGGAGTACTGCTATAAGGGCAATCTTGTTATGTCGTATATATGGGCACTGTGTGTATATGGGCACTGTGTGTGTGTATATGGGCACTGTGTGTATATGGGCACTGTGTGTGTATATGGGCACTGTGTGTGTATATGGACAGTGTATATGGGCACTGTGTGTATATGGGCACTGTGTGTGTGTATATGGACACTGTGGGCACTGCGTGTGCGTATATGGACTCTGTGTATATGGGCACGGTGTATATGGACACTGTGAGCACTGTGTGTATATATGGGCAATGCGTGTGTATATGGACACTCTGTGGGCACTGCGTGTGTATATGGGCACTGCGTGTGTATATGGGCACTGCGTGTGTATATGGGCACTGCGTGTGTATATGGGCACTGCGTGTGTGTATATGGGCACTGCGTGTGTGTATATGGGCACTGTGTGTGTGTATATGGGCACTGTGTGTGTGTATATGGGCACTGTGTGTGTATATGGGCACTGTGTGTGTATATGGGCACTGTGTGTGTATATGGACAGTGTATATGGGCACTGTGTGTGTATATGGGAACTGTGTGTGTGTATATGGGAACTGTGTGTGTGTATATGGGAACTGTGTGTGTGTATATGGGAACTGTGTGTGTGTATATGGGAACTGTGTGTGTATATGGGAACTCTGTGTGTGTATATGGGCACTCTGTGTGTGTATATGGGCACTCTGTGTGTGTATATGGGCACTCTGTGTGTGTATATGGGCACTCTGTGTGTGTATATGGGCACTCTGTGTGTGTATATGGGCACTCTGTGTGTGTATATGGGCACTCTGTGTGTGTATATGGGCACTCTGTGTGTGTATATGGGCACTCTGTGTGTGTATATGGGCACTCTGTGTGTGTATATGGGCACTCTGTGTGTGTATATGGGCACTCTGTGTGTGTATATGGGCACTCTGTGTGTGTATATGGGCACTCTGTGTGTGTATATGGGCACTCTGTGTGTGTATATGGGCACTCTGTGTGTGTATATGGGCACTCTGTGTGTGTATATGGGCACTCTGTGTGTGTATATGGGCACTCTGTGTGTGTATATGGGCACTCTGTGTGTGTATATGGGCACTCTGTGTGTGTATATGGGCACTCTGTGTGTGTATATGGGCACTCTGTGTGTGTATATGGGCACTCTGTGTGTGTATATGGGCACTCTGTGTGTATATGGGCACTCTGTGTGTATATGGGCACTCTGTGTGTATATGGGCACTCTGTGTGTATATGGGCACTCTGTGTGTATATGGGCACTCTGTGTGTATATATGGGCACTCTGTGTGTGTATATATGGGCACTGTGTGTGTGTATATATGGGCACTCTGTGTGTGTGTATATATGGGCACTCTGTGTGTGTGTATATGGGAACTGTGTGTGTGTATATGGGAACTGTGTGTGTGTATATGGGAACTCTGTGTGTGTATATGGGCACTCTGTGTGTGTATATGGGCACTCTGTGTGTGTATATGGGCACTCTGTGTGTGTATATGGGCACTCTGTGTGTGTATATGGGCACTCTGTGTGTGTATATGGGCACTCTGTGTGTGTATATGGGCACTCTGTGTGTGTATATGGGCACTCTGTGTGTGTATATGGGCACTCTGTGTGTGTATATGGGCACTCTGTGTGTGTATATGGGCACTCTGTGTGTGTATATGGGCACTCTGTGTGTGTATATGGGCACTCTGTGTGTGTATATGGGCACTCTGTGTGTGTATATGGGCACTCTGTGTGTGTATATGGGCACTCTGTGTGTATATGGGCACTCTGTGTGTATATGGGCACTCTGTGTGTATATGGGCACTCTGTGTGTATATGGGCACTCTGTGTGTATATGGGCACTCTGTGTGTATATATGGGCACTCTGTGTGTATATATGGGCACTCTGTGTGTATATATGGGCACTCTGTGTGTATATATGGGCACTCTGTGTGTGTGTATATATGGGCACTCTGTGTGTGTGTATATGGGCACTCTGTGTGTGTGTATATGGGCACTCTGTGTGTGTGTATATGGGCACTCTGTGTGTGTGTATATGGGCACTCTGTGTGTGTATATATGGGCACTCTGTGTGTGTATATATGGGCACTGTGTGTGTATATATGGGCACTCTGTGTGTGTATATATGGGCACTCTGTGTGTGTATATATGGGCACTCTGTGTGTGTATATATGGGCACTCTGTGTGTGTATATATGGGCACTCTGTGTGTGTATATATGGGCACTCTGTGTGTGTATATATGGGCACTCTGTGTGTGTATATATGGGCACTCTGTGTGTGTATATATGGGCACTCTGTGTGTGTATATATGGGCACTCTGTGTGTGTATATATGGGCACTCTGTGTGTGTATATATGGGCACTCTGTGTGTGTATATATGGGCACTCTGTGTGTGCATATATGGGCACTCTGTGTGTGCATATATGGGCACTCTGTGTGTGCATATATGGGCACTCTGTGTGTGCATATATGGGCACTCTGTGTGTGCATATATGGGCACTCTGTGTGTGCATATATGGGCACTCTGTGTGTGCATATATGGGCACTCTGTGTGTGCATATATGGGCACTCTGTGTGTGCATATATGGGCACTCTGTGTGTGCATATATGGGCACTCTGTGTGTGCATATATGGGCACTCTGTGTGTGTATATGGGCACTCTGTGTGTATATGGGCACTGTGTGTGTATATGGGCACTGTGTGTGTATATGGGCACTGTGTGTGTATATGGGCACTCTGTGTGTATATGGGCACTCTGTGTGTATATGGGCACTCTGTGTGTATATGGGCACTCTGTGTGTATATGGGCACTCTGTGTGTATATGGGCACTGTGTGTGTATATGGGAACTGTGTGTGTATATGGGCACTCTGTGTGTGTATATGGGCACTCTGTGTGTGTATATGGACACTGTGTGTGTATATGGGCACTGTGTGTGTATATGGGCACTGTGTGTGTATATGGGCACTCTGTGTGTGTATATATGGGCACTCTGTGTGTGTATATATGGGCACTCTGTGTGTGTATATATGGGCACTCTGTGTGTGTATATATGGGCACTCTGTGTGTGTATATATGGGCACTCTGTGTATATATGGGCACTCTGTGTGTATATGGGCACTCTGTGTGTGTATATGGGCACTCTGTGTGTGTGTATATGGGCACTCTGTGTGTGTGTATATGGGCACTCTGTGTGTGTATATGGGCACTCTGTGTGTGTATATGGGCACTCTGTGTGTATATATGGGCACTCTGTGTGTGTGTATATATGGGCACTCTGTGTGTGTGTATATATGGGCACTCTGTGTGTGTGTATATATGGGCACTCTGTGTGTGTATATATGGGCACTCTGTGTGTATATATGGGCACTCTGTGTGTATATGGGCACTCTGTGTGTATATGGACACTGTGTGTGTATATGGGCACTCTGTGTGTGTATATGGGCACTCTGTGTGTGTATATATGGGCACTCTGTGTATATATGGGCACTCTGTGTGTGTATATGGGCACTCTGTGTGTGTATATGGGCACTCTGTGTGTGTATATGGGCACTCTGTGTATATATGGGCACTCTGTGTATATATGGGCACTCTGTGTATATATGGGCACTCTGTGTATATATGGGCACTCTGTGTATATATGGGCACTCTGTGTATATATGGGCACTCTGTGTATATATGGGCACTCTGTGTATATATGGGCACTCTGTGTATATATGGGCACTCTGTGTGTGTATATATGGGCACTGTGTGTGTATATATGGGCACTCTGTGTGTGTATATATGGGCACTCTGTGTGTGTATATATGGGCACTCTGTGTGTGTATATATGGGCACTCTGTGTGTGTATATATGGGCACTCTGTGTGTGTATATATGGGCACTCTGTGTGTGTATATATGGGCACTCTGTGTGTGTATATGGGCACTCTGTGTGTGTATATGGGAACTGTGTGTGTATATGGGCACTGTGTGTGTATATGGGCACTGTGTGTGTATATGGGCACTGTGTGTGTGTATATGGGCACTCTGTGTGTGTATATGGGCACTCTGTGTGTGTATATGGGCACTCTGTGTGTGTATATGGGCACTCTGCGTGTGTATATGGACACTCTGCGTGTGTATATGGGCACTCTGTGTGTATATGGGCACTCTGTGTGTGTATATGGGCACTCTGTGTGTGTATATGGGCACTCTGTGTGTGTATGGGCACTCTGTGTGTGTATATGGGCACTCTGTGTGTGTATATGGGCACTCTGTGTGTGTATATGGGCACTCTGTGTGTGTATATGGGCACTCTGTGTGTGTATATGGGCACTCTGTGTGTGTATATGGGAACTGTGTGTGTATATGGGCACTCTGTGTGTATATGGGCACTCTGTGTGTATATGGGAACTGTGTGTGTGTATATGGGCACTCTGTGTGTGTATATAGGCACTCTGTGTGTGTATATGGGCACTCTGTGTGTGTATATGGGCACTCTGTGTGTGTATATGGGAACTGTGTGTGTATATGGGCACTCTGTGTGTGTATATGGGCACTCTGTGTGTGTATATGGGCACTCTGTGTGTGTATATGGACACTGTGTGTGTATATGGACACTCTGTGTGTGTATATGGGCACTCTGTGGGCACAGTGTGTGTGTATATGTGCACTCTGTGTGTATATGGACACTGTGTGTGTATATGGACACTCTGTGTGTGTATATGGGTACTCTGTGGGCAGTGTGTGTATGTATATGGGCACGGTGTGTGTGTGTACACGGGCAAGTGTCTGAACCGGTCCCCTGAACCTCCCCACCGTGTGGCCTCGACTCGACCTCAAATTGGTGGCCGGTGCGGTGTGTAAACGTCGCCAGAAAGGGAGACAAAGACGGCCCCGGGTGTGGCCCTGGTCACCCACGCCCTGCCGTGCCGTGCCGGCCTTCATAGGGTGGCTCGCGAACAGCACTTGCCCCAAATAGTGTGTAAAGGGCCGTTTGACTGACATGGGCACTGTTAGTGATTTGGTAAAAGGGGTGATCCTGTTGTTGTTGTGTGTGTGTGTTGGTGTATACGGGCACAGTGTAATAATACATGGGCAGTGTGTGTGTGTACGCGTATGATCACGTCCCATTATATCACCACGCACTGCACGTGTACACTTGTCAACAAGGGTACACAACACGTGGGGTAGGGGGGCACACTTGTCAACAAGAGTACACAACACGTGGGGGGAGGGGGGCACACTTGTCAACAAGGGTACACAACACGTGGGGTAGGGGGGCACACTTGTCAACAAGAGTACACAACACGTGGAGGGAGGGGGGCACACTTGTCAACAAGAGTACACAACACGTGGGGGGCAGGGGCACACTTGTCAACAAGAGTACACAACACGTGGGGTAGGGGGCACACTTGTCAACAAGAGCACACAACACGTGGGGGGAGGGGGGCACACTTGTCAACAAGGGTACACAACACGAGGGGGGAGGGGGGCACACGTGTCAACAAGAATACACAACACGTGGGGGGTACACTTGTCAACAAGGGTACACAACACGTGGGGGGTGGGGGGCACACTTGTCAACAAGGGTACACAACACGTGGGGGGAGGGGGGTACACGTGTCAACAAGAGTACACAACACGTGGGGGGAGGGGGGCACACTTGTCAACAAGAGTACACAACACGTGGAGGGCAGGGGGTACACGTGTCAACAAGAGTACACAACACGTGGGGTAGGGGGCACACTTGTCAACAAGGGTACACAACACGTGGGGGGAGGGGGGCACACTTGTCAACAAGAGTACACAACACGTGGGGGTAGGGGGCACACTTGTCAACAAGGGTACACAACACGTGGGGGGAGGGGGGCACACTTGTCAACAAGAGTACACAACACGTGGGGGTAGGGGGCACACTTGTCAGCAAGAGTACACAACACGTGGGGGGAGGGGGGCACACTTGTCAACAAGGGTACACAACACGTGGGGGGAGGGGGGCACACTTGTCAACAAGGGTACACAACACGTGGGGTAGGGGGGCACACTTGTCAACAAGAGTACACAACACGTGGGGGGAGGGGGGCACACTTGTCAACAAGGGTACACAACACGAGGGGGTAGGGGGGTACACGTGTCAACAAGGGTACACAACACGAGGGGGGCACACTTGTCAACAAGAGTAAACAACACGTGGGGGGAGGGGGGCACACTTGTCAACAAGGGTACACAACACGTGGGGGGAGGGGGGTACACGTGTCAACAAGGGTACACAACACGCCGCGTGCACTCGTGTGACAAGCGCGCACAGCCTTGCGAAGCACATTGAGACAGGTGCCCCTCGAAATGGAGACACGGGGCGACAGGGGGGCTCGCGATCGCCATCCCAGCTCCCCCAGACCCCCCACAAACCCCCGAGCAGAAGCTCCCGCAAATGAGACCCCTTCGTCGCTCTGAACCCCCGAATCTCTCCCAAGCCCGGCCACAAACCCCTTCGTGATGACACTCAACCCCGACGTTACCCCCCTGAACGCACAACGCGGACCACCCCGTGCCCCGAACCCACGAGACGGACCCCCCCCCCCCAGCCCCCCTGTGCCAGCCCCCGAGCGCTATCCCCTCGCCGCCCGGGGTCCCCGGAGGGAGAAGATCCCCTCGCATCTCCCTGCAATGGCCGCGACCCCCGAGATGGCGGGAGAGCGGCGCCTCCCTCCTCCTCGTCGCCACCTCATTATCATCATCGTCACCTCCTCACTCCCCTCCTCCTCGGCTTCACCTGAGGCCGCCTCGGCGCGGACGTGCGGAGCTGCTCAGGAGGGCCCCATGGCGGAGTCGAAGCGCCCGTGGAGCCCGGGACGGTGAGGAGGAGGAGGAGCGGGCAGGAGAGAGAGACGGGATGAAGGGGTCGAGAAGGGGAGTCGGGGAAGAGGTGGGAAGGAGAGCGGGGAAGAGGTGGGAAAGGAGAGCGGGGACGAGTGGGAAGAAGAAGAGCAGAGCGGGGTGGAGCTGAAGACGGGGGGGGGGGTAGAGAAGCAAGGGAAAGGGATGAGAGACGAGGGGAGGTGGAAGGACACAGTCGTGGAGGGTGTCAGGGAGTGAGGAGCGCCGAGAGGAGCCCCGCAATCGGTGGAGACAGGGAGGGAGTCAGGGAGACAGGGAGTCAGTGAGGGAGACAGGGAGGGAGACAGGGAGAGAGACAGGGAGTCAGGGAGAGAGACAGGGAGGGAGACAGAGAGAGAGACAGAGAGTCAGGGAGAGTCAGGGAGGGAGACAGGGAGGGAGTCAGGGAGGGAGCGTCGAGGGGCCGAGGAGCCCAGGCGCTCAGCGCGGGCCGCGCCGCATCGCCGCGCCCGGCCCGGGGACAATGAGGGCGAGGAGAGCGCGGGGAGAGTGAAAGGGACGAGGAGGAGAGGTAAGGGAGAGGGGAAGGCGAGAGAGCGTGCTTTGGTGGTGGTTGGGGGGGGGAGAGCGTCGGCGGGGAGAGTGGGGGAACTGCAGGGGGAGGAGGAGCGGTGGAGCGTGTGGGGGGAGAGCGCGCGGGGGGGGGCGTGTGGGGGGAGAACGCCGCGCAGAGTGGCCGCTAAGAGCCGCCTTGTGCCGCTAATGGGCGCTTTCCGGAGCGAGCGCCCACGGAACTCGATCCGCGTGACCCCTCCCTTCACCCCAGCCCCGCCCCTCCAGCAGCCCCTCCCCTCTCCCCCGCAAACCCACCCCCTCCTCCTCCCCCCCCCGTGGGCACGCGCTTCCGTCGGGCCGCGCGCGACGTCATCGCATCCGGTGCGTGCTGATTGGTAGAGACGAGCCCCTCCTCCTGCCCCTCCCCCCAGCCCCCCAGCTCCAACTCTCCCCCTTCGCCCTGCCCCCAAGTCCCCCGCTCCCCAGCCCCCGCGCCCCGGCGCGCGCTCTATTGTCATTCCTGAGCGCGCGAGACAATGCATCCGGTGGGCGCTGATTGGTCCGCGCCGCTAGCCCCGCCCCCTCACTCACGCACCGCAAGGCCCCCCCACCCCCAACATTCAGTCACGACTCGAATGGACTCGCACAGAACGCACCACGAAGCGAGGGCCAATCCACTGCTGGATGAAGGCACCAACCACCCACCCTCCCAAACCGTCACCTCTCGCGATCCAGCGAAGTAAAATAATAAACCACACACACAGCAACTCGCATATCAACCGATTTCATTGCTCCATCGTTTTTTTTTCTGCACTCTCGGACGCGTTCCATTCCAACCCTGGGACCGAGTCCAAAGAATGGGTACGCACACGTGTACACAATGCGCATTCTTGGAAGAGGAACGCGTGGATTAGAGAACATCCGCAGGTTACTGACATCATCCAAACCGTCAAGTGGGCTTGGGAAGGGCTCGTCCCCAAGATGAGGACGATGGGGGAAAATGATAACGGAGTGGCAACCAAAAGGATGGAACGCGTTCCAGCGAGTTTACGTCCACCGAGGAGATGGAGCGATGAAATCAGCTCGTGTGCAGGTGCTGGGTCGATTGTGACATCGCAGAATCGTGTACACACACGTATACAATGCCACACCTTGCACGCGTACACAAAGACAACGATACCCCCCCCCCCAACGTGTAGCCTTTAAACAGACTGTTGGGGCAACTGTTGTGAGCGAGCACCTATGAAGGCGGGCACGGCACGCGTGGAGGTGGGTGGCCAGCACCACGCCCGGCCGCCTTTGTCTCCCTCATGGCGATGTTTGCAAGCTGATGGAGGGGGGGAGTGGATTGGGGGGGGGCAGGACCGGTTTAAATAATCCTCATTGGTGCTTGATTGATGGCCGTGTTTGTCATGCAGCGCGCTATCCCCCGTATAGCATACATATACTGTAGGGGCAAGTGCTGTTAGCGAGCACCTATGAAGGCCGGCACGGCACACGAAGGGGTGGGTGGCCAACACCACGCTCGACCGCCTTTGTCTCCCGAGTGGCGATGTTTACACACCGCACCAGATACTCATTTGAGGCTGAGTCAACCTAGGGGAGGCCCAGAACCGATTCAAATAATCGTCACTGGTGTTGACCGTGAGCGGGAATCTAACTCGGCTGCGCCGGGTTCATAGCGCAGTGCGATAACCACTACACTACCGCTCCCTACACACGTGCACACACACACACATTGCACACACACACACATTGCACACACACACACATTGCACACACACACACTGCACACACACACTGCACACACACACACATTGCACACACACACACATTGCACACACACACACTGCACACACACATTGCACACACACACCCATTGCACACACACACACATTGCGCACACACACTGCACACACATTGCACACACACACTGCACACACACACATTGCACACACACACACTGCACACACTGCACACACACTGCACACACACACACTGCACACACACACTGCACACACACACACACTGCACACACACACACACTGCACACACACACACACTGCACACACACACACACTGCACACACACACACACTGCACACACACACACACTGCACACGCACACACACTGCACACACACACACACTGCACACACACACTGCACACACACACTGCACACACACACACTGCACACACACACACACTGCACACACACACTGCACACACACACTGCACACACACACACTGCACACACACACACTGCACACACACACTGCACACACACACACACTGCACACACACACACACTGCACACACACACACACTGCACACACACACACATTGCACACACACACACTGCACACACACACACACATTGCACACACACACACTGCACACACACACACACACTGCACACACACACTGCACACACACACACTGCACACACACACACTGCACACACACACACATTGCACACACACACACTGCACACACACACACATTGCACACACACACACATTGCACACACACACACACACTGCACACACACACACTGCACACACACACTGCACACACATTGCACACACACACACTGCACACACACACTGCACACACACACACATTGCACACACACACACATTGCACACACACACACTGCACACACACATTGCACACACACACCCATTGCACACACACACACATTGCGCACACACACTGCACACACATTGCACACACACACTGCACACACACACATTGCACACACACACACTGCACACACTGCACACACACTGCACACACACACACTGCACACACACACTGCACACACACACACACTGCACACACACACACACTGCACACACACACACACTGCACACACACACACACTGCACACACGCACACTGCACACACACACACACTGCACACACACACACACTGCACACGCACACACACTGCACACACACACACACTGCACACACACACTGCACACACACACTGCACACACACACACTGCACACACACACACACTGCACACACACACTGCACACACACTGCACACACACACACTGCACACACACACACTGCACACACACACTGCACACACACACACTGCACACACACACACTGCACACACACACACACTGCACACACACACACATTGCACACACACACACTGCACACACACACACACTGCACACACACACACACTGCACACACACACACTGCACACACACACTGCACACACTGCACACACACACACTGCACACACACACACTGCACACACACACACTGCACACACACACACATTGCACACACACACACTGCACACACACACACACTGCACACACACCACACAATCACGCACGCAAGCGTGGGCGCACGCGTGCCCCCGCCACCCAACACCGCCCCCTCCATCCCCCTCGCCCCTCCCTCTCCTCCTCATTGTGCTCGGCCCAAGTCGCCATTGGCTGCGGTGGCGCTCGCTCATTCATGAGAACGAGGAGAGCGGGGGAGGTGGCGGGAGGGGGGGAGGAGAGGGAGGGTGGGTGGGAGGGGGTGGGAGGGCAGCCGAGCGGAATCGATGGGACATTTCCGCTCGCTCCGGGGAGCAGCGGCGGGGGGCGGGGGAGTGCGGGGGGAGTGTGGGGAAGAGGGGAGGGGAGTGCCGGGGGGGAGGGGAGTGCTGGGGGGGAGGGGAGTGTGGGGAAGAGGGGAGGGGAGTGTGGGGGGGAGGGGAGTGTGGGGGGGAGGGGAGTGTGGGGGGGAGGGGAGTGCTGGGGGGGAGGGGAGTGTGGGGAAGAGGGGAGGGGAGTGTGGGGGGAGGGGAGTGTGGGGGGGAGGGGAGTGTGGGGGGGAGGGGAGTGTGGGGGGGAGGGGAGTGTGGGGGGGAGAGGAGGGGAGTGCCGGGGGGGAGTGCCGGGGGGGGGGAGAGTGCCGGGGGGGAGTGCTTGGGGGGAGTGCTGGGGGGAGGGGAGTGCCGGGGAGGAGGGGAGTGCCGGGGGGGGGGGAGTGCCGGGGGGGGGGGGAGTGCCGGGTTGGGGGGGAAGAGTGCCGGGGGGCGGGGAGTGCCGGGGGGGGGGGAGTGCCGGGGGGGGGGGGAGTGCCGGGGGGGGGGAGTGCCGGGGGGGGGGGAGTGCCAGGAGGAGTGGAGTTCCGGGGGGGGGGGTGCGGGGGGAAGGGGAGGTAAGAGGCGAGAGAGACTCTGGGAGAGTGGTGAACGAGATCGGAGTGCGATGAGATCCGCAATGAGGGAGACAGCAGGTGGAGATAGGAGAGGGGGCATCGGGGAGTGAGAGGCGAGGTTTGTAAGGGACAGAGGGGAGATACATGAGAGTGGTAGGCGCGGAGAGAGAGGGAGATGCAAGGGCGATGGAAGAGAGCGGGGAGAGCGAGCACACAGCCGCGCCCTGAGCCGCCTGATGCTCCCCCGCATCTCTCCGTTCCTCGCCCCTCACTCGACCCCCTCACTGGACCCCCTCACTCGACCCCCTCAGTAGACCCCCTCACTCGACCCCCCTCACTCGACCCCCTCAGTAGATCCCCCTCACTCGACCCCCTCACTTGACCCCCCTCAGTAGAACCCCCTTCAGTAGACCCCCTCACTCAACCCCCCCTCACTCGACCCCCTCACTGGACCCCCCTCAGTAGACCCCCTCACTCGACCCCCTCACTCGACCCCCTCAGTAGACCCCTTCAGTAGACCCCCCTCAGTAGACCCCCCTCAGTAGACCCCCTCACTCGACCCCCTCAGTAGACCCCCCTCACTCGACAACCCTCACTCGACTCACCTCAGTAGACCCCCCTCAGTAGACCCCCCTCACTCGACCCCCTCAGTAGACCCCCCTCACTCGACCCCCTCAGTAGACCCCCTCAGTAGACCCCCCTCAGTAGACCCCCCTCACTCGACCCCCTCAGTAGACCCCCTCAGTAGACCCCCCTCAGTAGACCCCCCTCACTCGACCCCCTCAGTAGACCCCCCTCACTCGACCCCCTCAGTAGACCCCCTCAGTAGACCCCCCTCAGTATACCCCCCTCAGTAGACCCCCTCAGTAGACCCCCCTCACTCGACCCCCTTAGTAGACCCCCTCAGTAGACCCCCCTCACTCGCCCCCTTAGTAGACCCCCTCAGTAGACCCCCTCACTCGACCCCCTCAGTAGACCCCCTCAGTAAACCCCACCCCCTCGCTCAGCTGATATTTATGTTGCTAATGACGTCGCCATGGTAACGCAGCAGCTGTAATTTTTGTCTCCGCGTGAGCGCAGATGTCGCGCATTCCCCGTTACCATGGCAACGGCAGGCAGCTGCGAGTGTGCAGCTCGACCATACTTCACCACGCTGGTGCGGTGCGGGGCTGGAGCTCAGATATCACTTCCCCCGCCACTGATGTTCGCCGTGGTCGAGAATCGAACCAAGGGTCACTGGATTCATGTCCCCGCGTCTTCAGTGTGCAACACGTCGGAGGTGTACCTAGCCTGGCACGTGCGCTGTGGTGACGTCGCCGTCATTCCGTGGCAGACGGCGGCTGGTTACTGTTGCCGCGTGGTCGAGGGCGCAGGAGGTTGGGAACGACGCTGCGCCCTGAACCTGGCGCACCCTGAGTTCGATCCCGGGCACGACTACAATCAGTGACATCTGAGCCGGTCCTGTGCACTGCGTGCCGTGTGTCTGTGCTGTGTAGTGCGTGCCGTGTGTCTGTGCTGTGTAGTGCGTGCCGTGTGTCTGTGCTGTACACTGCGTGCCGTGTGTCTGTGCTGTGTACTGCGTGCCGTGTGTCTGTGCTGTGTACTGCGTGCCGTGTGTCTGTGCTGTACACTGCGTGCCGTGTGTCTGTGCTGTACACTGCGTGCCGTGTGTCTGTGCTGTGTACTGCGTGCCGTGTGTCTGTGCTGTGTACTGCGTGCTGTGTACTGCGTGCCGTGTGTTTGTGCTGTACACTGCGTGCCGTGTGTCTGTACTGTACACTGCGTGCCGTGTGTCTGTGCTGTGTAGTGCGTGCCGTGTGTCTGTGCTGTACACTACGTGCCGTGTGTCTGTGCTGTGCACTGCGTGCCGTGTGTCTGTGCTGTGCACTGCGTGCCGTGTGTCTGTGCTGTGCACTGCGTGCCGTGTGTCTGTGCTGTGTGCTGCGTGCCGTGTGTCTGTGCTGTACACTGCGTGCCGTGTGTCTGTGCTGTGCACTGCGTGCCGTGTGTCTGTGCTGTGCACTGCGTGCCGTGTGTCTGTGCTGTGTGCTGCGTGCCGTGTGTCTGTGCTGTGCACTGCGTGCCGTGTGTCTGTGCTGTGCACTGCGTGCCGTATGTCTGTGCTGTGTACTGCGTGCCGTGTGTCTGTGCTGTGTACTGCGTGCCGTGTGTCTGTGCTGTGTACTGCGTGCCGTGTGTCTGTGCTGTGTACTGCGTGCCGTGTGTCTGTGCTGTGCACTGCGTGCCGTGTGTCTGTGCTGTGCACTGCGTGCCGTGTGTCTGTGCTGTGTACTGCGTGCCCTGTGTCTGTGCTATGTAGTGCGTGCTGTGTGTCTGTACTGTGTAGTGCGTGTCGTGTGTCTGTGCTGTGCACTGCGTGCCGTGTGTCTGTGCTGTGTACTGCGTGCCGTGTCTCTGTGCTGTGTACTGCGTGCCGTGTGTCTGTGCTGTGTAGTGCGTGCCGTGTGTCTGTGCTGTACACTGCGTGCCGTGTGTCTGTGCTGTACACTGCGTGCCGTGTGTCTGTGCTGTACACTGCGTGTGTAATGTGCACTGTGTGTACTGTGTAGGTACTGTTCACCCTCTCTGTACTGTACGCATACTATGTTTTAGTATATGTGCTATCTCTTTACCCTGTGTACTGTATGAAGACACTGCTTATTATTCGTGCTGTGGTGTGATGTATGTGTGCTGGATGTGATCTGTGTGCTGCCTGCGTGCTGTCTGCGTGCTGTAGGTATAGTGTGTGCCATAGTTGTGTGTGCTGTCTGTGTACTGTACGTGCTATGTGTGCTGTTTGCGTGCTGTCGGTACTCTGTGCCGTGTATGCTGTAGGTGCTGTGTGTTCAATCTGCGTGCTGTGTGTGCTGTAGGTGCTGTGTGTGCCGTGTGTGCTGTAGGTGCTGTGTGTTCAATCTGCGTGCTGTAGGTGCTGTGTTCAATCTGTGTGCCGTGTGTGCTGTAGGTGCTGTGTGTGCCGTGTGTGCTGTAGGTGCTGTGTGTTCAATCTGTGTGCCGTGTGTGCTGTAGGTGCTGTGTGTTCAATCTGTGTGCTGTGTGTGCTGTAGGTGCTGTGTGTGCTGTAGGTGCTGTGTGTTCAATCTGTGTGCTGTGTGTGCTGTAGGTGCTGTGTGTGCTGTAGGTGCTGTGTGTTCAATCTGTGTGCTGTAGGTGATGTGTGTTAAATCTGCGTGCCGTGTGTGCTGCAGGTGCTGTGTGTTCAATATGTGTGCTGTGTGTGCTGTAGGTGCTGTGTGTGCTGTAGGTGCTGTGTGTGCTGTAGGTGCTGTGTGTGCTGTGTGTGCCGTGTGTGCTGTAGGTGCTGTGTGTGCTGTGTGTGCTGTAGGTGCTGTGTGTTCAATCTGTTTGCTGTGTGTGCTGTAGGTGCTGTGTGTGCTGTAGGTGCTGTGTGTGCTGTAGGTGCTGTGTGTTCAATCTGTGTGCTGTGTGTGCTGTAGGTGCTGTGTGTTCCATCTGTGTGCCGTGTTTGCTGTAGGTGCTGTGTGTGCTGTAGGTGCTGTAGGTGCTGTGTGTGCTGTAGGTGCTGTGTATGCTGTAGGTGCTGTGTGTGCTGTGTGTGCTGTAGGTGCTGTGTGTGCTGTAGGTGCTGTGTGTTCAATCTGTGTGGCGTGTGTGCTGTAGGTGCTGTGTGTGCTGTAAGTGCAGTGTGTTCAATCTGTGTGCTGTGTGTGCTGTAGGTGCAGTGTGTGCTGTAGATGCAGTGTGTGCTGTAGGTGCTGTGTGTGCTGTGTGCTGTAGGTGCTGTGTGTGCTGTGTGCTGTAGGTGCTGTGTGTGCTGTGTGTGCTGCAGGTGCTGTGTGTGCTGCAGGTGCTGTGTGCTGTGTGTGCTGTAGGTGCTGTGTGTGCTGTAGGTGCTGTGTGTGCTGTGTGTGCTGTAGGTGCTGTGTGTGCTGTAGGTGCTGTGTGTTTAATCTGTGTGTCGTGTGTGCTGTAGGTGCAGTGTGTGCTGTAGGTGCAGTGTGTGCTGTAGGTGCTGTGTGTGCTGTGTGCTGCAGGTGCTGTGTGTGCTGTGTGTGCTGTAGGTGCTGTGTGTGCTGTAGGTGCTGTGTGTGCTGTGTGTGCTGCAGGTGCTGTGTGTGCTGCAGGTGCTGTGTGTGCTGCAGGTGCTGTGTGTGCTGTGTGTGCTGTGTGTGCTGTAGGTGCTGTGTGTGCTGTAGGTGCTGTGTGTGCTGTGTGTGCTGTAGGTGCTGTGTGTGCTGTAGGTGCTGTAGGTGCTGTGTGTGCTGTAGGTGCTGTAGGTGCTGTGTGTGCTGTGTGTGCTGTAGGTGCTGTAGGTGCTGTGTGTGCTGTAGGTGCTGTAGGTGCTGTAGGTGCTGTGTGTGCTGTAGGTGCTGTGTGTTCCATCTGTGTGCCGTGTTTGCTGTAGGTGCTGTGTGTGCTGTAGGTGCTGTAGGTGCTGTGTGTGCTGTAGGTGCTGTGTATGCTGTAGGTGCTGTGTGTGCTGTGTGTGCTGTAGGTGCTGTGTGTGCTGTAGGTGCTGTGTGTTCAATCTGTGTGCCGTGTGTGCTGTAGGTGCTGTGTGTGCTGTAAGTGCAGTGTGTTCAATCTGTGTGCTGTGTGTGCTGTAGGTGCAGTGTGTGCTGTAGATGCAGTGTGTGCTGTAGGTGCTGTGTGTGCTGTGTGCTGTAGGTGCTGTGTGTGCTGTGTGCTGTAGGTGCTGTGTGTGCTGTGTGTGCTGCAGGTGCTGTGTGTGCTGCAGGTGCTGTGTGTGCTGTGTGTGCTGTGTGTGCTGTAGGTGCTGTGTGTGCTGTAGGTGCTGTGTGTGCTGTGTGTGCTGTAGGTGCTGTGTGTGCTGTAGGTGCTGTGTGTTTAATCTGTGTGTCGTGTGTGCTGTAGGTGCAGTGTGTGCTGTAGGTGCAGTGTGTGCTGTAGGTGCTGTGTGTGCTGTGTGCTGCAGGTGCTGTGTGTGCTGTGTGTGCTGTAGGTGCTGTGTGTGCTGTAGGTGCTGTGTGTGCTGTGTGTGCTGCAGGTGCTGTGTGTGCTGCAGGTGCTGTGTGTGCTGTGTGTGCTGTGTGTGCTGTAGGTGCTGTGTGTGCTGTAGGTGCTGTGTGTGCTGTGTGTGCTGTAGGTGCTGTGTGTGCTGTAGGTGCTGTGTGTGCTGTAGGTGCTGTAGGTGCTGTGTGTGCTGTAGGTGCTGTAGGTGCTGTGTGTGCTGTAGGTGCTGTAGGTGCTGTGTGTGCTGTAGGTGCTGTAGGTGCTCTGTGTGCTGTAGGTGCTGTAGGTGATGTGTGTGCTGTAGGTGCTGTAGGTGCTGTGTGTGCTGTAGGTGCTGTGTGTGCTGTAGGTGCTGTGTGTGCTGTAGGTGCTGTAGGTGCTGTGTGTGCTGTGTGTGCTGTAGGTGCTGTAGGTGCTGTGTGTGCTGTAGGTGCCACCCACACACAACACGTGTGCCCCCCCTGCCCCCGCCCCCTCCCCCCTGCCCCCCCGCCCCCCCCCCCGCCCCCGCCCCCCCCGCCCCCTCGCCCTGGGAAAGGCACTCGTGGTGACGGGGATCAAGGCCAGAGCCCCGCGCGTCCAATTCATTACCACGCGCGTACAAAGACAACACTCCCATCACCAACACTGACCCTCACTCCCATACCTACACTGACCCTCACTCCCATCACCAACACTGACCCTCACTCCCATCACCAACACTGACCCTCACTCCCATACCAACACTGACCCTCACTCCCATACCAACACTGACCCTCCCATCACCAACACTGACCCTCACTCCCATCACCAACACTGACCCTCACTCCCATCACCAACACTGACCCTCACTCCCATACCAATACTGACCCTCACTCCCATACCAACACTGACCCTCACTCCCATACCAATACTGACCCTCACTCCCATACCAACACTGACCCTCACTCCCATCACCAACACTGACCCTCACTCCCATCACCAACACTGACCCTCACTCCCATCACCAACACTGACCCTCACTCCCATACCAACACTGACCCTCACTCCCATACCAGCACTGACCCTCACTCCCATCACCAACACTGACCCTCACTCCCATACCAACACTGACCCTCACTCCCATACCAACACTGACCCTCACTCCCTTACCAACACTGACCCTCACTCCCATACCAACACTGACCCTCACTCCCATACCAACACTGACCCTCACTCCCATCACCAACACTGACCCTCACTCCCATACCAACACTGACCCTCACTCCCATACCAACACTGACCCTCACTCCCATCACCAGCACTGACCCTCACTCCCATACCAACACTGACCCTCACTCCCATCACCAACACTGACCCTCACTCCCATACCAACACTGACCCTCACTCCCATACCAACACTGACCCTCACTCCCATCATCAACACTGACCCTCACTCCCTTACCAACACTGACCCTCACTCCCTTACCAACACTGACCCTCACTCCCCTATCAACACTGACCCTCACTCCCATCACCAACACTGACCCTCACTCCCATACGAATACTGACCCTCACTCCCATACCAACACTGACCCTCACTCCCATCACCAACACTGACCCTCACTCCCATCACCAACACTGACCCTCACTCCCTTACCAACACTGACCCTCACTCCCTTACCAACACTGACCCTCACTCCCATACCAACACTGACCCTCACTCCCATACCAACACTGACCCTCACTCCCATCACCAACACTGACCCTCACTCCCATCACCAACACTGACCCTCACTCCCATCACCAACACTGACCCTCACTCCCATCACCAACACTGACCCTCCCATCACCAACACTGACCCTCACTCCCATCACCAACACTGACCCTCACTCCCATACCTACACTGACCCTCCCATCACCAACACTGACCCTCACTCCCATCACCAACACTGACCCTCACTCCCATCACCAACACTGACCCTCCAACACTGATCCTCACTCCCATCACCAACACTGACCCTCCCATCACCAACACTGACCCTCACTCCCATCACCAACACTGACCCTCACTCCCATACCTACACTGACCCTCCCATCACCAACACTGACCCTCCCATCACCAACACTGACCCTCACTCCCATCACCAACACTGACCCTCACTCCCATACCTACACTGACCCTCCCATCACCAACACTGACCCTCACTCCCATCACCAACACTGACCCTCACTCCCATCACCAACACTGACCCTCCAACACTGACCCTCACTCTCATCACCAACACTGACCCTCACTCCCATACCAACACTAACCCTCCCATACCTACACTGACCCTCACTCCCATACCTACACTGACCCTCACTCCCATACCAACACTGACCCTCACTCCTATACCAACACTGACCCTCACTCCCATACCTACACTGACCCTCATTCCCATACCAACACTGACCCTCCCATACCAACCCATAACCCATCGCCCATGGGACAGTGTCTTCATCTCAACAGGCGGAACCTCCTCCTCCTCCCTAGCCTCTTCAACCTCCTCATCCTCAGCCTCCTCATCTTCCTCCTCCTCGTCGTCAAAAGAACAACCCTCGTCATCAAAACTTAGATTATCATCTTTCTCCTCCTCCTAGGGGCCCCTTGGCTCCTCCCGGGGGGTGAGGGGGGGTTAGGAGGGGAGGGGGGTGAGGAGGGGCGGGACGAGGGAGCTGAGCGGCGCGCGCTGCTAAGCAGATTAGTTCAGCCACGGGGGAGGGAGACACAGGAAGCGGCAGAGAGAGAATGCGAGGAGGAGGTCGCTACTGAGGGAATGCAGAAAGAGCGCAAGGAGGAGAGGGGGAGGCGTGGGACACAGACGAGGGGGGAGATTACGGCAGGAAGCAGAACGGGGGTGAGAAAGAGACAGGGAGGAGAGGGACTGAGAGATGAGACACGGTGGGGGGAGATATCTGTGACACGAGGAGAGATGAGATAGGGAGAGAGAGATGGGACACAGGGAGAGATGAGAAAGGGAGAGAGATGAGACACAAGGTGAGAGATGAGACAGGGAGAGATGAGACACAGGGAGAGAGATGAGAACGGGAGAGAGAGGTGAGACACAGGGACAGAGATGAGACACAGGGAGAGAGATGAGAACGGGAGAGAGAGAGGTGAGACACAGGGACAGAGATGAGACACAGAGAGAGAGATGAGAAAGGGAGAGGGAGAGAGATGAGACACAGGGAGAGAGATGAGACACAGGGAGAGAGATGAGAAAGGGAGAGGGAGAGATATGAGACACAGGGAGAGAGATGAGAACGGGAGAGAGAGAGAGGTGAGACACAGGGACAGAGATGAGACACAGAGAGAGAGATGAGAAAGGAAGAGAGATGAGACACAGGGAGAGAGATGAGACACAGGGAGAGAGATGAGAAAGGGAGAGAGAGAGGTGAGACACAGGGGGAGAGATGAGACACAGGGACAGAGATGAGACACAGGGAGAGAGATGAGAACGGGAGAGAGAGAGGTGAGACACAGGGACAGAGATGAGACACAGAGAGAGATGAGAAAGGGAGAGGGAGAGAGATGAGACACAGGGAGAGAGATGAGACACAGGGAGAGAGATGAGACACAGAGAGAGATGAGAAAGGGAGAGGGAGAGAGATGAGACACTGGGAGAGAGATGAGACACAGGGAGAGAGATGAGAAAGGGAGAGAGAGAGAGATGAGACACTGGGAGAGAGATGAGACACAGGGAGAGAGATGAGAAAGGGAGAGAGGGAGAGAGCTGAGACACAGGGGGAGAGCGAGGATGGTAGCAAGGAAGAGTGCACGGGTGGAGGAGGCTTTGCTGGGGAGGCAGGGGGAGGGGTGGCCGGGCGCCAGCAGCCGTCTCCGATCGGAAGCGGCTCAAGCAACACGAGCCAGGAGCCTCGGCTCCCTCGCCCCCACCACACTACCCCGGCGTGCTTCCCTCCCACCCCCGCCTCAGACTTCCATACATCACCTCCCCCCTCCCCCGCCTCCAATCCTCGCGGAACCCGACTCTGAAAATCCACATAAAACCGGGTCCCTGTCTGCTTGACCCCTCCGAGTGACCTCAAGTCTGCGTGACCCCAGTTCGCGTGACCCCAGTTCGCGTGACCCCAGTTCGCGTGATCCCAGTTTGAGTGACACAAATGCTCACCCACACACATACAGGTGCACAGAGAGACGTGCAAACATGAAGATCCCCCGTATATCCTCGAACACACGGACACACACAAACTAAGATGCTCGCCGTGAGCGGGGAGCGAACTGGGGCCGCCGGGCTCGTAGCGCAGCGCGCTAACCGCTAAACAACAAACAGAAAAACCACTCACACACACTCGCAAAGACAAAGATCTCCCTGTATCCTCGTTAAGGCAAGTGCTGTTAGCGAGCAAACACACAGACTCACGGAGAAACTGACACGCACAGACACACAGACACACACACAGACACACACAGACACACACACAGACACACACACAGACACACACACAGACACACAGACAACAACAACAACAACAACCGCCATTCGCCACTAAGTGGCGGTGACGTCACCACGACGCTTGTGCCAGGCTATGTGCACCCTGAGGCCACGTGAAGTGTCGAACGCCCGCTGGCAGGAGGTCACGGGGCAGACCCAGGTGCCACGGGTCGACTGACTGAGATGACTGGCTGATGCACCACCTGTGCCCCCTACTGTGCCAACCTGCTGTGCTTTAGCCACCCGGCGCTCCGCTCGCTGTTGTGAGCGTCGCTCCTCCGCCCTCCGTTGTTGTTGGAGGGCGACTGCCTCCAACTGCCCAGTAGCATCCTTCACGAGCCTCCTCCACAGAGGCCGATCTTGACACCGCTGGTACCAGTCATCGGCAAGTCCACTCAGCTCCACGTCCTCCTGTACCACATCACTCCATCTCTTCTCTAGCCCGTGCCGCGCCCGCTTAGCCCCCTCAATCCGGCCAAACAAAAGCTGTTTCGGCATGCGGTGGCTGGGCATGCGGGCTACATGACCCAGCCATCGCAGCCTTGCCTGCCGGAGGAGCTCACCGATGGGACCCTGCCCAGATCTTTCAAGGATTTGTGAGCTCCTCACACAATCCAGTCTGGTTAAACCCAGGATGGATCGTAGGCAGGTCAGCCTAAATGTTTCTAACCGGCGAAGATGTTCCATTAGGGGGGTCCACGTTTCGCAAGCGTAGAGAAGGGAGGGAATGACCGTGGCCGAGAAGACCTGAAGCTTAGTGCGGAGCGATAGACCAGGTAGCTTCCACACAGCGTTACGCAACCGATGAAAAGATATTGCCGCTCGACTGATTCGGAGTGAGACCTCTGCTGTTGAACTGGAGCCAGTCATAAGCACACTGCCCAGGTATGGGAAACTCTCCACTCTCTCCACAACTGCCCCATCACCGATTGGGAGTTGTGGGGGTGGAGTGTCCGATGGTACAAAATACCCAGGCAGGTGCTTAGTTTTGGTGGGGCTGATGGTAAGGCCCCACCTCTTAGTGGCACGCTCCAGTCTCAGCAGCAGCGTCTCCAACTCCTCCTCTGACTGAGCAGCTATTACCAAGTCATCAGCATACATAACGTGGTTGAGCAATAGGGAGCCATCCCTTGACCGCACCCGGGCATCGATTAGCCTCCCATTATATCTGTACCATATGGAGATTCCCCCGGTACAGCTATTGAAGGCTTCACGAACTACGTGGTCAAAATAGATGTTAAATAATGTGGGAGCCAGAGGACATCCCTGTCGCACCCCAAGGTGTACAGGGAATGGCTCTGACTCCCGGCCACGTAGTTTTACCCGGGCCCGCTCACCATCATGAAGGTCCTTAATGATCGTGAGCAGAGGGTCAGGTACTCCAAAAGCACGAAGAACGACCCAGAGCCCAGGCCTACTGATGGTATCATAGGCCTTGACCAGGTCAATAAAGCAGAGATGTAGGTCTTGTTGGAATTCCCTACACCTCTGCTGTAGCAGACGGACAGAAAATATGGCATCTGTGCAGGACCGCCCTTTCCTGAAACCGCATTGGGGCTCCGCAAGCCTCTCCTCAGCGTGCCTGGCAAGGCGATGCTGAATAATCCTTGCCAGGACCTTTCCCGGCACACTGAGGAGTGAGATGCCCCTGTAGTTGTTACAGTCTGTGCGGTCCCCCTTCTTAAAAAGGGGGACCACCAGGGCATCCTTCCAATCCTGCGGAACCCGTCCAGTGGTCCAGACTGTTGTTATGATGTCATATAGGGCAGTCTGTGCACAAACGCCACCCTCCCTCAGCATTTCGCTTGGGAGATCATCTCTGCCCGCTGCCTTTCCTGGTCTCAGACTCCGGATCGCCTTCAATACTTCCTCAGCAGATGGCACCTCAGCCAGCCACTCACAGGGGGTGACTTCATCCAATATTTGAGGCACCGCAGCCTCAGCAGGGTCATCCTCACTTTGTGCCACGATGTTTTCCTGGCTGTGGGATTTTCCCTCCCCCAGGACCTCACAGAAATGCTCAGCAAATCTGCGAACCTGTTCCTGGGGGTCGGAAATTGGATCACCGTTTTTTCCCCTAATGATGGTAATAGGTGCGGCGCTGCAGGTTACTTTTTTGATGGAGTTAAATAGCGATTTGTGATCACGGGCCACTGAGGCAGACTCCATCTCCTCAGCAACCCGCGACCACCACCCATCCTTGCAGCGCCTCACGGCTCTCCGAACCTCCGAGCGAAGGCTGCGGTAAGCCTCCTCATTCTCTGACGTGGGATTCTGTAGCCGATGACAGTGGGCCTGTCGCTTTTTCTCAACCATCCTGAACAACTCCTCTGTCATCCAGGGTGTCTGGGGAGGTCTGGACCGCGTACCCAAAGCAGCCATTGCAGCTGCATGAGTCACAGTCCTAAACCTCGCCCATTTACCCTCGACATCAGGAGGAGTCGGGGACGATGCCAATCCCAGCCGCAAGCGATGATGAAATTCTCGCTTGCAACTTTCATCAGATAACTGAGACCAGGCCACTTTAGGTTGGAATGGGGTCCTGGGTGTACACCCACCACCGGAGTGGAAGAATGGCAGGCGCATCTTACAGATGACTAGTCGATGGTCAGAGGGCAGATCAGCTCCACGGTAGGTCCTGGTGTCAAGGACATGGGCTCGCATTCGCTGGTCCGTCACTATGTAGTCCAGCAGATGTTCTTGCTTGGACCCGGCATGCATCCATGATGTTGTGTGGATGCGCCGATGCCGGAACAGCGTGTTGGTAATTACAAGCCCATGGGCTGCACAAAAATCTAGCAGCCTCCTACCATTGTTATTGAGCTGATCTGGCCCATGCCCTCCAATCACTCCAGACCAGGTGCCAGTATCATGACCAACTCGGGCATTGAAGTCACCCAACATGATGACTCTATCCCGAGGGGCCACTTTAGCCAGCACCTGTGACAGGAGGTCATAGAAGGCATCTGACTCATCGGCTTTGCCTGCATCCCTCCACGGATGTTCATCTTCGGTGGGGGCATAAGTAACCACGACCACCATTCCTCGCCTCCGGTTGATGGGAAGGCGAGCCCAAAGTAGCCTGGGGCTTACAGCTTCCCACACCTCACCGCCACGCTCCCACGCCCCCTTCATTCTTTTGTTCAAAAGAAGACCCACACCCTGTTGTTTGGCAGTCTGCTGCCCCGAGTAGAGGACTGTCCACCCCTCATGGTGGCAGGAGC
Source organism: Petromyzon marinus (assembly GCF_048934315.1). Lineage (NCBI taxonomy): Eukaryota > Metazoa > Chordata > Hyperoartia > Petromyzontiformes > Petromyzontidae > Petromyzon > Petromyzon marinus. The sequence continues at coordinate 9,374,940 of NC_133684.1, forward strand.
CAGAGCCGGTCCACCGGACCTCCTGAATGCCGCATAGATCCAGGCGGTACCGGTCCAGCTCCCGACAGAGGAGTGGCAGCCTCTCCTCTGCAGTGAGCGTTCGAACATTCCACGTGGCCACCCGTAGTGGCTTTTCGTTGTTTCTGGAGTAGCCCCGAGGGTAGGTATTCAATCTCCTGGCTCCGCCAATTGGGGTTTGGCCAGGAGACGTCATAGACGCCTGGCCCCCCGGGGCCTCCGGCACAAGCTTAGTTGTTACATATTTCACTTTAATTCGTGGTTTTGTGGTAATTAATTGAAGGTGGAGGGGTTACCAGCCCCTCGCACCCGTCCAGAGCCCCCGTTTAGCCCCTGTGGTGGACACATATGCCATGAGGGGAGGAGCCAATCAAAATTGGAACTCCCCCCACAGCACTGTCCACGACAGAGTTGCCCGTCCGGCACCGCGAGGAGGTAGGGGGTTGTTTTGCCGGACTGACACAGACACACAGACAGACACACACAGACACACACACAGACACACACAGACACACACACAGACACACACACAAACACACACACACAGACACACACAGACACACACACAGACACTAACACACAGACACTAACACACACACAGACACTAACACACACACAGACACTAACACACACACAGACACTAACACACACACAGACACACACACAGACACAACCAGACACACACACACAGACACACACACACAGACACACACACAGACACACAGAGACACACATAGACACACACACAGACACACACACAGACACACACACAGACACACACACAGACACACATACACAGACACACAGACACACAGACACTAACACACACACAGACACTAACACACACACAGACACTAACACACACACAGACACTAACACACACACAGACACACAGACACACACACAGACAGACACACACACAGACACACACACAGACACTAACACACACACAGACACACACACATACACACACAGACACACAGACACACACACAGACACACACACACAGACACACACACAGACACACACACAAACACACACATACACAGACACACACACAGACACACACAGACACACACACAGACACTAACACACACACAGACACACAGACACACACACAGACACACACACACAGACACACACACAGACACACACACAGACATACAGAGACACACACAGACACACACACACAGACACACACACAGACACACACAGACACACACAGACACACACACAGACACACACACAGAAACACAGAGACACACACACAGACACACACAGACACACACAGACACACACACAGACACACAGACACACAGCTCTGGAGGCTGCCCCCTGATTACTGCCCAGGCGCTCTCGGGATGGAGGTGGGAGGAGAGAGAAGGCGGGGGGGGGGGAAACGACGCGGGGATTTTCAGTAAAACCCGGGAGGAGTTCGTCATCTGAAACCAATCATCCCGGCAGTTCTCCCAGCGATCCAACACACACACACATGTACACAGACAAAGATCCCCCGATATAGCTTTCAACAGAATGTTGGGGCAAGTGCGGTTAGCGGGTAACACCGATGAAGGCTGGCACGGCACACGAGGGGATGGGTGGATAGCATCACGTCCTTGCCGCCTTTGTCTTCCCAGTGATGTTTACGCACCGCGCCAGGTACTCGTTTGAGGCCCATGACCGGCTGGAATGTTCGTCACGGGTGTTGGGGTTGTACGCAGGAAACCACAAAAAAGTCCGCACGTGTACCGTAGACAGAGACCGAGAACAACAACAACTTGACTCCATGTGTAGTGTCGAAGGCTCGCCGCCAGGTCACGGAACAGACTCAGGTGTCATGGGTTGGCCGAGGTGGCTTGCAGACGCACCACCTGTGCCAGCTCTCTGCGTTCTTAGCCGCCCGGCGCTCTGCTCGTTGTTGTGAGCGTCTCTCCTCTCGTCCCCGTTGTTGCTGGTGGGCGACTGCCCTTCAACTGCCCAGTAGCAGCAGCGTCCTTCACGAGCCTCCTCCACAGAGGCCGGTCTTGACACTCAGCTCAACATCCTCCTGTGCCACATCAGCCCCCCCCCCCCCCGTTTACCCCCCCTCTATCTGACCAAACAGAAGCTGCTTGGGGCATTGGCTGAGAATGCGGGCTACATGACCCAGCCAAAACAGCCTCGTCTGCCCGAGGAGCTCACTAATGGGACTGTGTTCAGATCCTTCAAGGACCTGTGAAGCCCTCACGTAATCCACGCTGTAGTTAAACCCAGAAGGGATCGTAGGTAGCCCAGCCTGAATATTTCTAACTGACGCAGATGTTCCCTTAAACGGGTCCACTTTTCGATAAACATAAATAAGCGAGGGCTTAACTGTGGCCTAGAAGACCCGGAGCTTCGAATGGATTGACAGGCCCGGTGATTAGCACCATGCCCGACCGCCTTTGCCTCCCGAGTGGCGATGTGCACACACCGCACCGGGTACTCATTTGAGGCTGGGTCGACCTAGGGGAGGCCCAGGACAAATTCAGATAATCGCCACCGGTGTTGGTGGCCGTGAGCGGGAATCGAACTCGGGCCACTTGGTTGGCAGTGGAGCGCGCTAACCGTTGCACCACCGCTCCCCATGAACCACTCTCTCACTCACACACACACTACGCCCCACTGTGTACACACCGCCCTCAGGTTACCTGAATCCGCCAGGCAACACAATACCTGGCGACAGGAGAGCAGCTTTGAGCAGCGATCCCCCCCCCACCACTTTAATCCACTAGCCCCTCCCCCTTAGTCCCCCCCTCAGCCCCTCCCCTCTCACCTTGCCCCTCCCTCCTCCGTCGCCAATGTTCACCGCCATTCACAATTTCGCATTTTCCTCAGTTCATTCATAAATACAGCCCCATTCACTCGCTTCGTGCTCTGCAAGCACTCTCACACTGCCACTCAGCCACTACGCACACTGCGACTCAGTCACTACACATACAGCGACTCAGCCACTACGCACGCAGCGACTCAGTCACTACACACACAGCGACTCAGTCATTACACACACAGCGACCCAATCACTACACACACAGCGACTCAGCCACTACACACACAGCGATTCAGTCACCACACACAGCGACTCAGCCACTACACACACAGCGACTCAGCCACTACACACGCAGCGACTCAGTCACTACACACGCAGCGACTCAGCCACTACACACACAGCGACTCAGTCACTACACACACTGCCACTCAGTCACTACACACGCAGCGACTCAGCCACTACACACACTGCCACTCAGTCACTAACACACAGCGACTCAGCCACTACACACGCAGCGACTCAGTCACTACACACACAGCGACTCAGCCACTACACACACAGCGACTCAGTCACTACACACACAGCGACTCAGCCACTACACACACAGCGACTCAGTCACTACACACACAGCGACTCAGCCACTACACACACAGCGACTCAGTCACTACACACACAGCGACTCAGCCACTACACACACAGCGACTCCAGTCACTACACACACAGCGACTCAGTCACTACACACACAGCGACTCAGTCACTACACACACAGCGACTCAGTCACTACACACACAGCGACTCAGCCACTACACACGCAGCGACTCAGTCACTACACACACAGCGACTCAGCCACTACACACACAGCGACTCAGCCACTACACACACAGCGACTCAGTCACTACACACACAGCGACTCAGCCACTACACACACAGCGACTCAGTCACTACACACACAGCGACTCAGCCACTACACACACAGCGACTCCAGTCACTACACACACAGCGACTCAGTCACTACACACACAGCGACTCAGTCACTACACACACAGCGACTCAGTCACTACACACACAGCGACTCAGCCACTACACACACAGCGACTCAGCCACTACGCACGCAGCGACTCAGTCACTACACACACAGCGACTCAGTCACTACACACACAGCGACCCAGTCACTACACACACAGCGACTCAGCCACTACACACACAGCGACTCAGTCACTACACACACTGCCACTCAGTCACTACACACGCAGCGACTCAGCCACTACACACACTGCCACTCAGTCACTAACACACAGCGACTCAGCCACTACACACGCAGCGACTCAGTCACTACACACACAGCGACTCAGCCACTACACACACAGCGACTCAGTCACTACACACACAGCGACTCAGCCACTACACACACAGCGACTCAGTCACTACACACACAGCGACTCAGCCACTACACACACAGCGACTCAGTCACTACACACACAGCGACTCAGCCACTACACACACAGCGACTCCAGTCACTACACACACAGCGACTCAGTCACTACACACACAGCGACTCAGTCACTACACACACAGCGACTCAGTCACTACACACACAGCGACTCAGCCACTACACACGCAGCGACTCAGTCACTACACACACAGCGACTCAGCCACTACACACACAGCGACTCAGCCACTACACACACAGCGACTCAGTCACTACACACACAGCGACTCAGCCACTACACACACAGCGACTCAGTCACTACACACACAGCGACTCAGCCACTACACACACAGCGACTCCAGTCACTACACACACAGCGACTCAGTCACTACACACACAGCGACTCAGTCACTACACACACAGCGACTCAGTCACTACACACACAGCGACTCAGCCACTACACACACAGCGACTCAGCCACTACGCACGCAGCGACTCAGTCACTACACACACAGCGACTCAGTCACTACACACACAGCGACCCAGTCACTACACACACAGCGACTCAGCCACTACACACACAGCGACTCAGTCACTACACACACAGCGACTCAGTCACTACACACACAGCGACTCAGTCACTACACACACTGCCACTCAGTCACTACACACACAGCGACTCAGTCACTACACACGCAGCGACTCAGTCACTACACACACAGCGACTCAGTCACTACACACACAGCGACTCAGCCACTACGCACGCAGCGACTCAGTCACTACACACACAGCGACTCAGTCACTACACACACAGCGACTCAGCCACTACACACACAGCGACTCCAGTCACTACACACACAGCGACTCAGTCACTACACACACAGCGACTCAGTCACTACACACACAGCGACTCAGTCACTACACACACAGCGACTCAGTCACTACACACACAGCGACTCAGTCACTACACACACAGCGACTCAGTCACTACACACACTGCCACTCAGTCACTACACACACAGCGACTCAGTCACTACACACACAGCGACTCAGCCACTACACACACAGCGACTCAGTCACTACACACACAGCGATTCAGTCACCACACACACAGTGACTCAGTCACTACACACAGCGACTCAAGTCACTACACACACAGCGACTCAGTCACTACACACACAGCGACTCAGTCACTACACACACAGCGACTCAGCCACTACACACACAGCGACTCAGCCACTACGCACGCAGCGACTCAGTCACTACACACGCAGCGACTCAGTCACTACACACACAGCGACTCAGTAACTACACACACAGCGACTCAGTCACTACACACACAGCGACTCACTCACTACACACACAGCGACTCAGTCACTACACACACAGCGACTCAGTCACTACACACACAGCGACTCAGTCACTACACACACAGCGACTCAGCCACTACACACACAGCGACTCAGTCACTACACACACAGCGATTCAGTCACCACACACACAGTGACTCAGTCACTACACACAGCGACTCAAGTCACTACACACACAGCGACTCAGTCACTACACACACAGCGACTCAGTCACTACACACACAGCGACTCAGTCAGTACACACACCTCACCATTCTCATCTCACTCCATCCTCCCCTCGTGTCACGGGGCTCCCTACCACACGCTCTCTCTTCCAACCGGTACAGCGGCTCTGTCCAAGGTCGCTCATTCTCCTCTGCTGCCCCAAGGTCTGGGAACTCATTTCCCTCGGCAGCCCGTGCCGTCAACTCCTTGCCCATTCAAGTCCAGGCTCAAGCCCTTCTCCCGTGCCTCTGAATGCCCCTGAACTCAGGGCCATTCCCCCACCGCGCCTGCACCCCGCGTCTTGCCACGCGGCCGCATTTCGACGCCGCATGCATGCGCGGAGCATTGCGAGGATGGAGAGGTGATGGGGATTGTGGTGATGGGGATTGTGGTGATGGGGATTGTGGTGATGGAGGGATGAGACAGGTGGAGGGATAGGTGATGGGGATTGCGGTGATGGAGGGAGATGGGGGAAGTGGTGATGGAAGGAAGAGACGGAGGGAGGGACAGGTGATGGGGATTGTGGTGATGGGGATAGTGGTGATGGAGGGAGGGAGATGGAGGAAGTGGTTATGGAGGGAGGAGAGGGAGTGAGAGATGATGGGGATAGTGGTGATTGAGGGAGGGAGATGGGGATTGTGGTGATGGAGGGAGGAGACGGAGGGAGGGAGAGGTGATGAGGATAGTTGTGATGGAAGTAGGGAGATAAATGGGGGGAAATAGAGAGATGGAGGGAGGGGTGATGGAGTTAGGGAGATGGAAGTGGTGGTGGTGGAGGGAGAAAGACGGAGGGAGAATCGAGATGGGGGGAGGAGATGGAGGGAGGAGGGAGATGGGGGGAGGAGATGGAGGGAGGAGGGAGATGGGGGGAGGAGATGGAGGGAGGAGGGAGATGGGGGAAGGAGATGGAGGGAGAAGCGAGATGGGGGGAGGAGATGAAGGGAGGAGGGAGATGGGGGGAGGAGATGGAGGGAGATGGGGGGAGGAGATGGGGGGAGGAGATGGAGGGAGGAGGGAGATGGGGGGAGGAGATGGAGGGAGGAGGGAGATGGGGGGAGGAGATGGAGGGAGATGGGGTAGGGGCTGAAGGACGGAGCCGCCCGTGTTTGGTGCTTCGCCTCCTCCCCACGTCCTCAAACAAAAACAAACGCTTGGAGATTTCCGAATTTTACCGTCACCACCCGACCCCTCCCGCACGCACGCACACACGTACACACAGAATAGCACACAGAACAGCATACAGAACCACACACACACACACGCGTACACACAGAACCACACACACACGCGTACACACACAGAACAGCACACATAACCACATACACACGTGTACACACACAGAACAGCACACAGAACCACACACACGCGTACACACAGAACAGCACACAGAACCACATACACACGCGTACACACAGAACCGCAAACACACGCGAACACACAGAACAGCACACACACACAGAACCACATACACACGTGTACACACAACCGCAAACACACACACGCGAACACACAGAACCACACACACAAGACACAAATCCCCAGTTTTGCCTCAACAGACTGTTGGGGCAAGTGCTGTTAGCGAGCACCTATGAAAGCCGGCACGGCACACAAGGGGGTGGGTGGCCAGCACCACGCCCGGCCGCCTTTGTCTCCCTAGTGGCGATGTTTATATACCACGCTGGTACTCATTTGAGACTGAGTCGACCTAGGGGAGGCCCATGACCGGTTCAGATAATCGTCACTGGTGTTGGCCGTGAGTGGGAATCGAACCCGGGCCGCCAGGTTCGTGGTGCAGTGCGCTAACCGCTACCGCACACACACACAACCACATATACACACGTACACACACAACCGCACACGCGCGCACACACGGGTACACACAGGCATGCACGTAACCGTGCCCTCTTCTTCTCTTTGCTTGCAAAATGTGGACCCCTTTTATGGATTTAAACATTCAGACTGGGTTTAACCAGACTTGATTACAGTGTGAGGAGCTCAGAGATCCTTGAAAGATCTGCACGCCGTCCAATCGGCGAGCTCCTCCGGCAGGTGAGGCCGCGTTGGAGGGATCATGTCGCCCGCATGCCCAATCAAATTGTTGTTGACCCGGATAGAGGGGATTATAATCAGGCGTGGCACGGGCTAGAGAAGACGTGGACTGATGTGTGAGTGGATGGGTGAGTGAGTGGTACGGGCTAGAGATGAGATGGACTGATGCGTGAGTAGGTGAGTGGCACGGGCTGGAGAAGAGGTGGACTGATGTGTGAGTGGGTGGGTGGCACGGGCTGGAGAAGAGGTGGATTAATGTGTGAGTGGGTGGGTGAGTGAGTGGCACGGGCTGGAGAAGAGGTCGACTGATGTGTGAGTAGGTGAGTGGCACGGGCTGGAGAAGAGGTCGACTGATGTGTGAGTGGCAAGGGCTGAAGAAGAGGTGGACTGATGTGTGAGTGGGTGAGTGGCACGGGCTAGAGAAGATGTGGGATGATGTGGTATAGAAGGATGTGGAGCTGAATTGGAATTGCCGAAGACTGGTCCCAGCGGTGTCAAGTTTGGCCTCGATGTTGGAGACTCGTGAAGGACGCTGCTGCTGAGCAGTTGAAGGCAGTCGCCCCCCAGCAACAACGGAGACGAGAGGAGCGACGCTCACAACAACGGGCAGAGTGCCGGGTAGCTAAAACGCAGAGAGTTTGCACGGAGGGGAAGCACAGGTGGTGCATCTGACAGCCATCTCAGTTAAGCCATAGCACCCGAGTTTGTCCCGTGACCGGTCAGCGAGCCTTCGACACTTCACGTGGGCTCAAGGTGCACCTAGCCTGGCACAAGCGCTGTGGTACCGTCACAGCCACGAGTGGCGAACGGGGGTTGTTGTTGTTGTTCTCGGTCTCTGCGCAGGGTATACGTGTGGACTTTGTGTGCTTTTCTGCTCACAGCGGCGATGAATAATAGAACCGGTCCTGGGTCTCAAACAAGTACCTGGTGCGGTGCGTAAGCGATAGCGGAGGGCAGAGGAGCCACGCTCACAACAACGAGCGGAGCGCGCCGGGCGTCTAAACGTAGCAAATTGGCACAGAGGGGGAGCACAGGTGGTGGTGCATCTGCCAGTCACCTCGGTAATTGAAACCCACAGCACCTGGGGTCTGTCCCGTGATGTCCTTGCCAGCGAACCTCCCAAGCGATTGCCTCAAAGTGCACCTAGCCCGAAACAATCACTGTGGTGACACCACCATCACTCTGCTGTGGCGGATGGTGGTGGTTGTTGTGTCTGTGTTTGTGCACAGGCGGTGTGTGTGCCGTAGTGGTTAACATGCGGCTGTTATTGGCGTATATGCGCGGGGAGCGGTGGTGTAGCGGTCAGCGCGCTGCTCTACGAATCCGGCGGCCCGAGTTCGATTCCCGCTCACGGCCACCACCGGTGACGGTTATCTGAGCCGGTCCTGGGCCTCCCCTAGGTCGGCTCAGCCTCAAATGAGTACCTGGTGCGGTGTGTAAACATCGCCAGTGGGGAGACAAAGGCGGTCGGGCGTGGTACTGGCCACCCACCCCCTCGTGCGCCGCCCTTCGTAGGTGCTCGCCAACAGCACTTGACCCAAACGTCTGTTAAGGCTACACGGGGGATCTTTGTCTTTTGCACGTGTGAAATACTGCATCGCTGCGATTTTCCGAGTCTTGCGACACGGGGGTAGTCTCTGCCTCTCCCCTCCCTCTCGTCCAGGCCGCCGCATTCCTTCCCAGAGATCATTGAGCCCAGAGCAGCCAGCAGCTCCGCTTAATGATGCTGTGTAACACAGACTTAACAAACACACACATAGATATATACATAGACACACAGAGATATATACATAGACACACACACAGACAATATAGACGAACACACACATATACACAGGCCCCCCGTATAGCCTGTAACAAACTGTTGGGGCAAGTGCTGTTAGCGAGCAGCACCTATGAAGGGTGGCACGGCACACGAGGAGGGGGGTGGCCAGCACCACGCGATATCTTTACACAACACCGCACCAGCTACTCAAATATTCACCACTTAAACGTTGCCCGTGAGCAGGAATCGCCCCCGGGGGGTGCTAGAACCGAGCTTTGGTCACGCGGGCTGGGGGTGAGGGGCATGCCCCCCCCCTCACCCCCGCATCAGAGACATTAACCAATTACCTCGGGTAATTAACTAATTACCCCCCTCTCTGAGGCGGGTGGAGGAGGCTAAGGGGTCAGGGGAGGGGGCCCCTCCCGCCCACGGGGGCCCCGGGGCACTGGGAGCGAGGAAATGAGGGGGAAGGAAACGGAGGAGGGGGGGGGGGGAGAAAGATCCCGAGCCAAGCATCCACGCGCACACACGGGGATTGTTAGGCGATAACCGGTAACCGTTTAGCCGGTTCTCCCCACGCGGTTACTGGTAATGAAGCAAAAACACGTTAACTCCAAATAGACATTCAGCTCCCGCACGCACACACACAGAGGCAAAGATCCCTCGTAGAAGAAGAATCATAATAATACAGCCTTCGTAGAATGCGGCTGAGAGAGTCGACGCTTTGAGTCAACAACACTGGCCAGAAAAGGCCAGCAGGAGGTGGGAGAGAAAGACCGACGACGTTCCGGGCAGTTCCCCTGCCGTGAGCTCATCGCAGAGGAGTTCAATCTGGATCAACCCACACCGGGGGGGAGGGTACCCCCATTACGCCGAGTAGACTTGCCCCCATGTCAAGCAAGGGGGGCTCTGTGCTACTGTGCAGCAGCAGCAGCAGCAGGCAACAGCGTAGCAGTAACCCTGCACTGTTATTGGCACCCCCCCCAACCGCCACAGCGAACCAGCATCGTATAGGCTGTTGGACTTCTTCTGCGCCGTATGAAGTACTGCATGGTCAAATATCCCCCACCCGCCCACAGGGGTGGTGAGGCCCCTTCCATCTAGCAGCACCACAACGGGGTCGTGATCCCTCAAAAGGGGGCTGGCTTAAAACTGAAGTTAAAACCGAGAGGAGACATCGTCACTGAAGTCGCTGTGAAAATGCACGTGTTGTTGTTACAATCGATGAGAAACTGTGCACTGTAAGTTGATCCCTCTTGTCCCAACGCAGCGATGTAAGCGAAACGTCCACTCTGTCGCCCTGCAACTTCAAAAGGGACTGGGGAAACTCGGAGGGAAATGTTCAATTATTTTATTCCCTCGGTCCAGAGGCGGCGGCGGCAGCGGCTCGCAGCCATCGGAAGGTCGCGAGTTCAAATCTCTGGTGCGGGGGTAGGGTAGGGTGGGGGTCACTCAACCCATCATCTCTCTGGGGGTCGATGAAAACGGGTACCACTTTGTAGGGGAATTCCACTGCGGTTTAACGCACGTGTAGACACCGCCACCCGCCATGGCGAAATGCCGAATTTCCACCACCGGCTCAGGGATTTGAAAGGGATGAGCGCCACCTCAAGGCCCAACGCGAGCTTGCAGGACGTGCGCGGCCACTCCAATAATTATTCGGGCCCCGCTCGTCTCGTGGATGGGAAAAGCGACCCCTGCTGTTCACAAAGGGGGTCACAGCTCTATACCTGGTGGGGGGTGGGGGGCTTCTAGGGTCACAGCACCCCCCCCAACCCCCACCGTGGCCGGGCTCCCCCGTTACAAGCCCCCCCCCCCCACATACCCCCAAATCTCGGGAGTCCCACGACGAGAGAGCCCCTAAAGTGGCCACGTGACCACGACACCGCGAGGGCGCTGCTGCCAATCACAGCGGGCGGGCGGGCAGGCCGGCAGCATTTGTTCCAACGAGCCCGACACTGCTGATGAGACCCCCAGAAGGTTGAGAAGCCGGTCCAGAGGTCCCTCGCGTTGAACCGATGCTGCTGAAAAAAAATTGAAACTCGCAAAAAAGAAAAGGCCGCGTGGCTGAGTGGATGCGTACAAAAAAAACAACACTGCTATGTGGAGGAAGGCACCTTCTTTATTGTGACAACATTGGTGTGGAAAGCCAGTGATGAATTACGGTGCTCGTTTACATGGAGACAGAAGGGAGTTCTGCAAATATTTGCATTTGGCCACAGAGAGACAGTTTATTCAGGACTGGCGAAGTCTAAACGATGTCATCTATTTCTCCAGGTAGGCATAAGGAGGGTCCCCTGCCACGTGAGGGATGAGTTTGGTCGATCCAAATCGAGCAATCTTTGATTCATTTGCGCGTGCGAGGGAAGTGCGGAGAGTGGAGGACACTCACCACTGACGCACGAGGAAACAGCACTTTCAGGACCGCACACAGACAGGTTTGCGAACCCACTTGTTGTACTCCCACCGCGATGGCGCCGTGCAGCCTGGCAGAGTCGGGAGTTGCCCTGATCCACCAATCCTTGCCTCCAAAACGCTGGATCGTTCAGTGGTGTCACCGCACAGACTGGTTCCGTGCCCGAGGTTAGGGATCGGGACCTCCGTGACCCCCTTCACACAGGGGTCAAGGGCGTCGCAACTGTGACCGGGCGACCACGGGGGGCTGCTGTTAATCAGCTGGGCTCTCGGGGGTCCTCCTTGGGGGTCTATATCTGGGGTCTATCTCTGTGGGTCTCTCCTCTCTCTGGGGGTCTCTCTATCAGGGTCACCTTCAGGTCTCTCCGTGAGGATTCTCTGCTCTTCAGCTGACCCCAGATGACCTCCGGGGGTGCAGAGGGGAGGGGCAATCCCTCGTGAATGTCCCCAATGAGAGACAGCGAGTCCTGGCACGCACACAAAGACAAAGATTCACCGTATAAGCTTAACAGACTGTAGGGGCAGGTGCTGTTAGCGAGCGCCTACGAAGGCCGATATGGCGCACGAGGGGGTGAGTGGCCAGCACCACGCCCGGCCGCCTTTGTCTCCCCAGTGGTGATGTCTGCACACCTCACCAGGTACTCATTTGAATCTGAGTCGACCTAGGGGAGGCCCAGGACCGGGTCAGATAACAGCCACCGTTGTTGCCTTGAGTGGCCATCGAACTGCGCTGACAGCTTGGCAGCGCAGCGCCCTAACCGCTGGACTACCGCTCTGCGCACACACGCACACACACGCGCACACACGCACACACACGCGCACACACACATGCACACGCGCGCACACACACGCGCGCACACGCGCGCACACGCGCGCACACATGCACACGCGCGCACACACACACGCACACACACACATGCACAAGCGCGCACATACACACGCGCGCGCGCGTGAATGTAAACCCGAGTCACCGCGACACGGCTTCCTGCTCGCTCCGGGACCACATGCCCGCACAGCGCCCTCGCGCCCCCACCGTGGCGAGGCCCCCGGAGCGGCCCTGGCCACCGCGGCGTGGCTCCGGAACACGCCGCCATCCACGCCGTGGCCCCGTTTCCCCGCGCCGGTGGAAGCGCCGACCCCCTCCGCGCTGCTCCTTTGCACCTCGCATCGAGTCACTCGTCGTCACCTTAAATCAACTCCAACGGCCACGGTGCCGGAGGTGGCACACCGCTTTGGCACTCGTGGCAAAAGGGTGCCTTGGCATTTTGTTTACGTGGAGTTTGTGCCTCTCCCCCTGTTCTACTGCACCGTGTTAGTGAGTGTACAGTGAGGGAAACAAGTATTTGATCCCCTGCTGATTTTGTACGTTTGCCCACTGACAAAGAAATGATCAGTCTTTAATTTTAATGGTAGGTTTATTTGAACAGTGAGAGACAGAATAACAACAAAATACGGAAAAACGCATGTCAAAAATGTTATGAATTGATTTGCATTTTAATGAGGGAAAAAAGTATTTGACCCCTCTGCAAAACATGACTTAGTACTTGGTGGCAAAACCTTTGTTGGCAATCACAGAGGTCAGAGGTTTCTTGTAGTTGGCCACCAGGTTTGGACACATCTCAGGAGGGATTTTGTCCCACTCCTCTTTGCAGATCTTCTCCAAGTCATTAAAGTTTCGAGGCTAACGCTTGGCAACTCGAACCTTCAGCTCCCTCCACAGATTTTCTATGGGATTAAGGTCTGGAGAATGGCTAGGCCACTCCAGGACCTTAATGTGCTTCTTCTTGAGCCACTCCTTTGTTGCCTTGGCCGTGTGTTTTGGGTCATTGTCATGCTGGAATACCCATCCACGACCCATTTTCAATGCCCTGGCTGAGGGAAGGAGGTTCTCATCCAAGATTTGACGGTACATGGCCCCGTCCATCGTCCCTTTGATGCGGTGAAGTTGTCCTGTCCCCTTAGCAGAAAAACACCCCCAATGCATAATGTTTCCACCTCCATGTTTGACGGTGGGGATGGTGTTCTTGAAATCATAGGCAGCATTCCTCCTCCTCCAAACACGGAGAGTTGAGTTGATGCCAAAGAGCTCCATTTTGGTCTCATCTGACCACAACACTTTCACCCAGTTGTCCTCTGAATCATTCAGATGTTCATTGGCAAACTTCAGACAGGCATGTATATGTGCTTTCTTGAGTAGGGGGACCTTGCGGGCGCTGCAGGATTTCAGTCCTTCACGGCATAGTGTTACCAATTGTTTTCTTGGTGACTATGGTCCCAACTGCCTTGAGATCATTGACAAGATCCTCCCGTGTAGTTCTGGGCTGATTCCTCACCGTTCTCATGATCATTGCAACTCCACGAGGTGAGATCTTGCATGGAGCCCTAGGCCGAGGGAGATTGACAGTTTTTTTTGTGTTTCTTCCATTTGCGAATAATCGCACCAACTGTTGTCACCTTCTCACCAAGCTGCTTGCCAATGGTCTTGTAGCCCATTCCAGCCTTGTGTAGGTCTACAATCTTGTCCCTGACATCCTTGGAGAGCTCTTTGGTCTTGGCCATGGTACAGAGTTTGGAATCTGATTGATTGCTTCTGTGGACAGGTGTCTTTTATAAAGGTAACAAGCTGAGATTAGGAGCACTCCCTTTAAGAGTGTGCTCCTAATCTCAGCTCGTTATCTGTATAAAAGATACCTGGGAGCCAGAAATATTTCTGATTGAGAGGGGGTCAAATACTTATTTCCCTCATTAAAATGCAAATCAATTTATAACATTTTTGACATGCGTTTTTCTGGATTGTTTTGTTGCTATTCCGTCTCTCACTGTTCAAATAAACCTACCATTAAAATTATAGACTGATCATTTCTTTGTCAGTGGGCAAACGTACAAAATCAGCAGGGGATCAAATACTTTTTCCCTCACTGTAAGAGAGTGTATAGAGTTTGTGTGTTCTCCCTTGTTCTACTGCACCTAGTTAGTGAGTGTAAGAGAGTGTAAGGAGTTTGTGTGTTCTCCCCCTGTTCTACTGCACCGTGTTAGTGAGTGTGAGAGAGTGTATGGAGTTTGTGTGTTCTCCCCCTGTTCTACTGCACCGTGTTAGTGAGTGTAAGTGAGTGTAAGGAGTTTGTGTGTTCTCCCCTGTTCTACTGCACCGTGTTAGTGAGTGTAAGAGAGTGTATGGAGTTTGTGTGTTCTCCCCCTGTTCTACTGCACTGTGTTAGTAAGTGTGAGTGAGTGTAAGGAGTTTGTGTGTTCTCCCCTGTTCTACTGCCCTGTGTTAGTGAGTGTAAGAGAGTGTATGGAGTTTGTGTGTTCTCCCCCTGTTCTACTGCACCGTGTTAGTGAGTGTAAGAGAGTGTATGGCGTTTGTGTGATCTCCCCCTGTTCTACTGCACTGTGTTAGTGAGTGTAAGAGAATGTATGGAGTTTGTGTGTTCTCCCCTGTTCTACTGCACCGTGTTAGTGAGTGTAAGAGAGTGTATGGAGTTTGTGTGTTCTCTCCCTGTTCTACTGCACTGTGTTAGTGAGTGTGAGTGAGTGTATGGAGTTTGTATGTTCTCCTGTTCTACTGCACTGTGTTAGTGAGTGTAAGAGAGTGTATGGAGTTTGTGTGTTCTCTTCCTGTTCTACTGCACCGTGTTAGTGAGTGTAAGAGAGTGTATGGAGTTTGTGTGTTCTCTCCCTGTTCTACTGCACCGTGTTAGTGAGTGTAAGAGAGTGTATGGAGTTTGTGTGTTCTCTCCCTGTTCTACTGCACCGTGTTAGTGAGTGTAAGAGAGTGTAAGGAGTTTGTGTGTTCTACTCCCGTTATACTGCACCGTGTTAGTGAGTGTAAGAGAGTGTATGGAGTTTGTGTGTTCTCCCCCTGTTCTACTGCACCGTGTTAGTGAGTGTAAGAGAGTGTAAGGAGTTTGTGTGTTCTACTCCCGTTATACTGCACCGTGTTAGTGATTGTGAGTGAGTGTATGGAGTTTGTGTGTTCTCTCCCTGTTCTACTGCACCGTGTTAGTGAGTGTAAGAGAGTGTATGGAGTTTGTGTGTTCTCTCCCTGTTCTACTGCACCGTGTTAGTGAGTGTAAGAGAGTGTATGGAGTTTGTATCTTCTACCCGTGTTCTGCACGAGTTCTTTTTTTCAGGTTCTCCGGTTTCCTCTCGTACTTAAACACACAAACCGGGTATCGAAAAAAAAATCACAATTATGAAAAAAATGCACTGCAAATCACTCAACTGGGTCCACACAGCAGCGGTCACTTGAAGAACTGGGCTCCAAGTGACTGTGCGTAAGGATAGCACGGGACCTAAGTGGTCGTAAATAATAATTGAGACAGGGACAGACAGGCCCAGATGAGGAGGTGAGAGAGTGTTCGGGAAAAGGGGCGTGGCCGGGTCGAGGGGGTGGATAAAAGCCGGCGTGGAACAGGGCTCTGGGCTGCTGCTGTGGAGGAACCAAGGAGCTGTCACCGCCATGGTCATCTTGGAGCGGGTCGTCTTCATCGTCTTGGATCGGGCACCTTGCAGTCTTGGAAGGCTAGGGTCACATATTGTCTCCGTGACTACTACGCGTCCCGCTCCCTGCGTAGCCAGCCAGCTACATGGGGAGCGACGCGTAGAGTCTCAGAAGTTACCCAGCTGTCTATAGTCAACTCGCGGTTACTCGTTACGTTACCAGCGAGTCGGCGGACTTTACTCACGACAAATATACTGATAACTGAACGAGACGGTGTCTCCGAGAGCTACGTTACACATCCACCACACACTCACACACCCCACACACAGAGCGCACGTGCCACATGCACACCAAAGCGCGCGCACGCACACAGCCACGCTGGTACGCGGCAAACCGCACACGTTGCATGCACAGAAACATGTGCGTACACACCACGCACGCGCACGCACGCGAGCCAAATAATTCGCGCACACGAACAACACTGCACTCTCGCACCAAAAAAAAACCACATACAGCACACGCAGAGACGTACACACTCACACACCGCATAAACTCACCCACCACAAAGACTTTTCCACATACACAGACCTCGTGTACCACAATGGCAAAATCCCCCGTGTAACCTTCAACAGACCACTGGGGGCAAGTGCTGTTGGTAATCGAGAGGAGCAGTGGAAGGGAAAGAAACATGTTGAATTTCTTTTGCACCATACTTAACCACCACACCTGCAGTGCGGTGGTTAAGGTAGTGGTGGGTGGGTGGGTGCGTTGTTGTGACCTGCAGTGCGGTGGTCAAGTGAGTGGTGGGTGGGTGGGCGCGTTGTTGTGACCTGCAGTACTGTGGTTAAAGGAGTGGTGGGTGGGTGCGTTGTTGTGACCTGCAGTGCTGTGGTTAAAGGAGTGGTGGGTGGTTGGCTGCGTTGTTATGATCTGCAGTGCGGTGGTTAAGTGAGTAGTGGGTGGGTGGTAGCGTTGTTGTGACCTGTAGTGTGGTGGTCAAGTGAGTGGTGGGTATGTGCGTTGTTGTGACCTGCAGTGTAGTGGTTAAAGGAGTGGTGGGTGGATGGCTGCGTTGTTGTGACCTGCAGTGTAGTGGTTAAGTGAGTGGTGGGTGGGTGGCTGCGTTGTTGTGACCTGCAGTGCGGTGGTCAAGTGAGTGGTGGGTGCGTTGTTGTGACCTGCAGTGCTGTGGTTAAAGGAGTGGTGGGTGGGTGGCTGCGTTGTTGTGACCTGCAGTGCGGTGGTCAAGTGAGTGGTGGGTGCGTTGTTGTGACCTGCAGTGTGGTGGTCAAGTGAGTGGGTGTGTCCGTTGTTATAGGGAGCGGTAGCGCAGTGGTTAGCACACTACGCTCCAAACCCAACAACCCAAATAAATTTTCCGATCATGACCATGTATGTATGTATGCATGTTGAACTTCTTTCACACCGTACGTAGCTAACCATGCTAATCGGAGGTTACACAAGGACAACAAATTAAACACAAAAAGCAGTTCCAATATTAACGTCGAATATATGAACCTGTCCTGGTCCTCCCCTAGGTAGGCTCAGCCTTAAATGAGCACCTGGTGTGTAAACATCAGCACTGGGGAGACAAAGGCGGCCAGGCTTGGTGTTGGCCACCTACCACCTCGTGTGCCACTGACGGCCTTCATAGGTGCTACTCGCGAAACAGCACTCGCCCCAGCAGTATTTAAAGGCTACAGTGAGGGAAAAAAGTATTTGATCCTCTGCTGATTTTGTACGTTTGCCCACTGACAAAGAAATGATCAGTCTATAATTTTAATGGTAGGTTTATTTGAACAGTGAGAGACAGAATAACAACAACAAAAATCCAGAAAAACGCATGTCAAAAATGTTATAAATTGATTTGCATTTTAATGAGGGAAATAAGTATTTGACCCCTCTGCAAAACATGACTTAGTACTTGGTGGCAAAATCCTTGTTGGCAATCACAGAGGTCAGACGTTTCTTGTAGTTGGCCACCAGGTTTGCACACATCTCAGGAGGGATTTTGTCCCACTCCTCTTTGCAGATCTTCTCCAAGTCATTAAGGTTTCGAGGCTGACGTTTGGCAACTCGAACCTTCAGCTCCCTCCACAGATTTTCTATGGGATTAAGGTCTGGAGACTGGCTTGGCCACTCCAGGACCTTAATGTGCTTCTTCTTGAGCCACTCCTTTGTTGCCTTGGCCGTGTGTTTTGGGTCATTGTCATGCTGAAATACCCATCCACGACCCATTTTCAATGCCCTGGCTGAGGGAAGGAGGTTCTCATCCAAGATTTGAAGGTACATGGCCCCGTCTATCGTTCCTTTGATGCGGTGAAGTTGTCCTGTCCCCTTAGCAGAAAAACACCCCCAAAGCATGTTTCCACCTCCATGTTTGACGGTGGGGATGGTGTTCTTGGGGTCATAGGCGGCATTCCTCCTCCTCCAAATACGGCGAGTTGAGTTGATGCCAAAGAGCTCCATTTTGGTCTCATCTGACCACAACACTTTCACCCAGTTGTCCTCTGAATCATTCATATGTTCATTGGCAAACTTCAGACGGGCATGTATATGTGCTTTCTTGAGCAGGGGGACCTTGCGGGCACTGCAGAATTTCAGTCCTTCACGGCGTAGTGTGTTACCAATTGTTTTCTTGGTGACTATGGTCCCAGCTGCCTTGAGATCATTGACAAGATCCTCCCGTGTAGTTCTGGGCTGATTCCTCACCGTTCTCATGATCATTACAACTCCACAAGGTGAAATCTTGCATGGAGCCCCAGGCCGAGGGAGATTGACAGTTCTTTTGTGTTTCTTCCATTTGCGAATAATCGCACCAACTGTTGTCACCTTCTCACCAAGCTGCTTGGCAATGGTCTTGTAGCCCATTCCAGCCTTGTGTAGGTCTACAATCTTGTCCCGGGCATCCTTGGAGAGCTCTTTGGTCTTGGCCATGGTGGAGAGTTTGGAATCTGATTGATCGATTGCTTCTGTGGACAGGTGTCTTTTATACAGGTAACAAGCTGAGATTAGGAGCACTCCCTTTAAGAGTGTGCTCCTAATCTCAGCTCGTTACCTGTATAAAAGACACCTGGGAGCCAGAAATCTTTCTGATTGAGAGGGGGTCAAATACTTATTTCCCTCGTTAAAATGCCAATCAACTTATAACATTTTTGACATGCGTTATTCTGGATTTTTTAAATTGTTATTCTGTCTCTCACTTTTCAAATAAACCTACCATTAAAATTATAGACTGATCATTTCTTTGTCAGTGGGCAAACGTACAAAATCAGCAGGGGATCAAATACCTTTTTCCCTCACTATACGTGGGAGACCTTTGTGTTGTGAGCCGCCTTAAGGTTGAGACGAACGCTTGCGTGCCACACGGGAGCGGGGCGCGCACAGACTTATGGAGTGAAACAACTTCTTAGCGGAAACGCAGAATGGTCCACATACTAATTCATTAACAGATCAATACATGGACCAAAAGGTACAAAGAACCCGGACTGTGCTTTGTTGATCGGGGCCGGTGCCCTTTGAAGGTTTACGTCGTGTTTGTGCCGTGCGATCGGGGAGCAGAACCACGCCGATATTTTCCACGTGCGGCACGAATCGTTTCCCAGAACACGGTGGTCGGGCCGCTTATCAGGCCCGGCATCTGCTCAGACCTCCGGCCACTACAACCACTCCGACCACACCAGAGCAACCGCACCACCAGACCAGCTCCGCGATACCGGCCGTGCAGGCCTGCCTCAGCGGACGGGTACCGCCGGTTCGATAAGCCGGAGAAACCACCGCACCGGACAGGTCCCGTGGCCACATCTAGCCCACGTAAAGTGTCCGAGTAAAGAAGCCTTCACGGCCAATTCTGTTGATATCACCACATCTCACCACCACCCAAATGCCGGATGTCGAAACCCGATGCCCAGGACGGTGTCGACAGCGTCACAATCACCACCACCGCCCCCCCCCCGGTTGCCGACCTCTGGGTGCCTCTCCGATGCGTGTCCCGACAACGTGCCCTCCTCTTCCTCCACCACGCATGCACACGCGTCCCACCCATCGCAGCCTCCTCTTCCCGATCGCATCGTTTCCCTGCCACGTGCACCTTGCCCGCCGTGCGTTTTGGTGTACAGGGTTGCGTGCGAACGCGCGCCGGGTCCGAGCAAGAACATTTGCTGGACTAGCTAGTGACGGGGAAAGCGTATGCGGGCCAATGTCCTTGACACCGGGACCTACCGTGGAGCTGATGTGTCCACCGATCATCAGCTTACCATCTGTAAGATGCGCCTGCCATTCTTCCACTGGGGTGATGGGCGTCCGCCTGGGACCCCGTTCAAACCCATAGTGACCGTGGTCTCAGCTCGCTGCCGATGTAGATTGCAAGCGAGAATGTCATCGTCAATTGCAGCTGGGGTTGGCCTGGCCCCCCAACCCTCTCCTCCTCCTAATGCCGAGGGGAAATTGAGAGGTTCATGCAGCTGCAACGGCTGCATTTAGGGTAGAACTCCCCAGTGGCTCTGGCTAGCGGAGGCCGTAGGCCCCGCTCCCACCGCCTGACGACGTCCGACGACATCCGAGAAGTTTCATCGTAGCCCTTCGCTCAGCGGTTTGGAGAAGCGTGCGGCGCTGCGAGAATGAGCGGCGGTCGCGGCGTCCGCTGAAGAAATGGAAACTGACTCGGAAGCCTGCGATGACAAATCACTCTTTGACTTCGTCAAAAAAGCGACTTGCAGCGACACACCTCTCACTATCCTTAAGCGAAATAGATCTCCGACCCCGCCCCCCCCCCCACCCCGAGAACAATTTCACAGCCGGTCTGCCGAGGATAAGAGGGCGAGGTGGGGTTGACCCTGCTGGTGCTGGCGAGGCTACAAATGCTGGAGGAAGTAGCCACTCCCTGTGAGTGGTTTGGCTGGTGTGCCATCTCTTTAGGAAGTGCGAAAGGCAATCCGGATCTTGATACCAGATAAAGCGTCGGGTAGAGATGACCTCTCAAGCAAATTGCTGAGGGAGGGGTAGCATCTGTGTGCAAACTTCCCCATGTGATATTATTACAATGGTCTGGTCCGCAGGATAGGTTCCATATAATTGGAAGGATACCCTGTGCGGTCCCCCTCTTTAAGGAGGGGGACCGCACAGATTACAACAACTTCCGATGCATCTCCCTCCTCAGTATGCCGGGGAAGGTCATGGCAAGGGTTATTCAACATCACCTTGCCAGACACGATGAGGAGAGTGTTGTGACACCCTAACGTGGTTTCAAGCCAGAGGGGTCTTGGCGGACACCATTTTCTCTGTGTGCTACAGCAGAAATGTAGAGAATTTCAATAGGACCTACATCTCTGCTCTATTGACCTGGTCAAGGCCGATTATACCATGAATAGGCCAGGGCTTTGGGTTGTTCTTCGTGCTTTCGGAGTCTCAAACGACTCTGCTCACAATCATTAAGGACCTTTGTGATGGTGGGTAGGCCCAGGTAAAGCTGCGTGATCTCACGTCAAAGCCATTCCCCATTCACCCTGCGGTGCGACAGGGATGTCCTCTGGCCCAATACACAACTTAACATCTTTGACCGCATCGTTTGCGACACTTTCCACAGCTGTACCGGTGGAATATCGATCTGGTGCAGATGCAATGGGAGGCTGATCGATGCCGTGGCGCGGTCAAGGGATGGATTCCTACTGTTCGACCATGCTATGCATGGTGATGATCTGGTGATTGATGCCCACTCTGACAAGAAGTGGGAGACACTACTGCTGAACCTGCAGCATGCGACTATGAGACGGGTCCTTACCATCAACCCCGCGGACAGCTCTTGCCCCAACAGTTTGTTAAACGATATATACAAGGGATCTTTGTCTTTGTGCGCAGATGTGTGTGTTTGTGTGTGTGTTTAGAGGAGCACCTTTGTGTAGAGGTGTCCGTCTATCTCCCGCTGGAGTCTGCCCTCCTGGAGCTGTGATCGTTTCCGTCGTACAAAAGCTTCCCGGGCGAGGGCGGCGGTAGCGTCGCGGCACGCGGAGCAGCGCGCTGGAACGTGCAGCCGCAGCGTGCTCGCCTGGACAGCAACACCACACAGTCACGCGCAGTCACTCAACACCACGCAGTCATGCGCAGTCACTCACAGTCACTCAACACCACGCAGTCACGCACCGTCACGCAGTCACGTGCAGTCACGCCCAGTCACGTGCAGTCACGCCCAGTCACGTGCAGTCACTCACCACCATGCAGTCACTCACAGTCACTCAACACCACGCAGTCACGCGCAGTCACTCAACACCACGCAGCCACGTGCAGTCATTCAACACCACGCAGTCACTCACAGTCACTCAACACCATGCAGACACTCAACAGTCACTCAACACCACGCAGTCACTCACAGTCACTCAACACCACGCAGTCACTCACAGTCACTCACCACCACACAGTCACTCAACACCCATGGGCCTGCACACCTGCTCTGCACACCCCGTCCTCACCTGCCGCACATCGTCCACAATCGCGGCGAGACGCAATCTCTGCAGCAGCGCCTCGGGGACAGGGGTCTCATCGGGATCACCCCTGGGGGTCCACGTGACCCCTCTGGGGGTCTCTTTGCCCCTGGGACCCTGGCTCTCGCGCCGCACCCTCTCCACGCTCCTCCGGCAGAACGCGGAGAGGGCAGCGTCAGACCCCGTGTTCGCTGTGGGGACAAGGGGACACGGCGGGAGACACGGGGGCATAGCTGGGGACACAGCCGAAGACGCGGGGACACAGCCGGAGACAAGGGGATACAACCGGAGACGCGGGGACACAGCCGAAGACGCGGGGACACAGCCGGAGACGCGGGGACACAGCCGGAGACGCGGTGACACAGCCGGAGACGCGGGGACACAGCCGGAGACAAGGGGACACAGCCGGAGACGCGGGGACACAGCCGGAGACGCGGTGAAACAGCCGGAGACGCGGGGACACAGCCGGAGACAAGGGGACACAGCTGGAGACGCGGGGACACAGCCGGAGACGCGGGGACACAGCCGGAGACGCGGGGACACAGCCGGAGACGCGGGGACACAGCCGGAGACGCGGGGACACAGCCGGAGACGCGGGGACACAGCCGGAGACGCGGGGACACAGCCGGAGACGCGGGGACACAGCCGGAGACGCGGGGACACAGCCGGAGACGCGGGGACACAGCCGGAGACACGGGGACACAGCGGGAGATACCGGGAAGCAACTAGAGGACACGGGGACATGGGGATACAACTGGAGACACGGGGTCGGGGACACGAGTGCATGATGGCAGGGATACGGGGGACATGGGGCCAGTCGGGATGGGTGGCCATAGGGTTGGGGGGGTCTGCGTGGTGGAGAGTGCAGCAAAATAAATTGTAAAGTACAGTACTTCTATGCTCCCACGGCCTTTGCTCTCCTCCTTCACGAACCCACCGTGTGGGAGGATGGATGCCGGTCTCTTCCTGTCCCGGGTCTGAGCTCCGGAAAATACTTCGCCAAGATTCGACGAGAGGCGACCAACAATAACAACAATAACAACACAACAGTGCCGGATTATCGCAGTAGCACAATTAGCTACATGTGTAGTAGCTACTTGATGTGTAGTAGCTACTTGATGTGTAGTAGCTACTACACACGTGTAGTAGCTACTACACACATGTGTAGCTACGGACCCCGCACTTTCAAGGGCCCCGCGCTAAATGCTTTCAAGCTATCAATTCCGGTTCAGTGATTCTGCACTTGCTCTATTACTATAGTACTGTACCGCCTTCAACTTTTTTACGAACGACTGGGTGTCTAAGCTTAGCGATTTGTCGTATTATTCGGCTGTATAGCAAATGAAAGTACAATGACTTTACTGTGCAAGTTAAACATTTATGTATTTTAATATTTACGTGTTTTTAGGGCCCCTTCATAACATTTGCTACAGGCCCCGCACGAGCTTCATCCAACAGCCGACATTCAGCCGCTCAGCGGCGTTAACACGGCGCCTGTGCCAGGCTAGGTGCCAGGCCTGTGCCAGGCTAGGTGCCAGGCTAGGTACTAGGCTAGGTGCCAGGCTAGGTGCCAGGCCTGTGACAGGCCTGTGCCAGGCTAGGTGCCAGGCTAGGTGCCAGGCCTGTGCCAGGCTAGGTGCCAGGCCTGTGCCAGGCTAGGTGCCAAGCTAGGTGCCAGGCCTGTGCCAGGCTAGGTGCCAGGCTAGGTGCCAGGCCTGTGCCAGGCTAGGTGCGAGGCCTGTGCCAGGCTAGGTGCGAGGCCTGTGCCAGGCCTGTGCCAGGCTAGGTGCCAGGCCTGTGCCAGGCTAGGTGCGAGGCCTGTGCCAGGCCTGTGCCAGGCCTGTGCCAGGCTAGGTGCCAGGCTAGGTGCCAGGCCTGTGCCAGGCAAGGTGCCAGGCTAGGTACTAGGCTAGGTGCCAGGCCTGTGACAGGCTAGGTGCCAGGCTAGGTACTAGGCTAGGTGCCAGGCCTGTGCCAGGCTAGGTGCCAGGCTAGGTGCCAGGCCTGTGCCAGGCTAGGTGCCAGGCTAGGTGCCAGGCCTGTGCCAGGCTAGGTACCATGCTAGGTGCCAGGCCTGTGCCAGGCTAGGTGCCAGGCCTGTGCCAGGCTAGGTGCCAGGCTAGGTGCCAGGCCTGTGCCAGGCTAGGTGCGAGGCCTGTGCCAGGCTAGGTGCCAGGCCTGTGCCAGGCAAGGTGCCAGGCTAGGTGCCAGGCCTGTGCCAGGCTAGGTGCCAGGCCTGTGCCAGGCTAGGTGCCAGGCTAGGTGCTAGGCAAGGTGCCAGGCCTGTGCCAGGCTAGATGCCAGGCTAGGTGCCAGGCCTGTGCCAAGCTAGGTGCCAGGCTAGGTGCCAGGCTAGGTGCCAGGCCTGTGCCAGGCTAGATGCCAGGCTAGGTGCCAGGCCTGTGCCAGGCTAGGTACCAGGCTAGGTGCCAGGCTAGGTGCCAGGCTAGGTACCAGGCCTGTGCCAGGCTAGGTGCCAGGCTAGGTGTCAGGCTAGGTACCAGGCCTGTAACAGGCTTGTGCCAGACTAGGTACCAGGCCTGTGCCAGGCTAGGTACCAGGCCTGTGTCAGGCTAGGTGCCAGGCTAGGTGCCAGGCTAGGTACCAGGCTAGATACCAGGCCTGTGCCAGGCTAGGTGCCAGGCGTGTGACAGGCTTGTGCCAGGCTAGGTACCAGGCCTGTGCCAGGCTAGGTGTCAGGCTAGGTACCAGGCCTGTGCCAGGCTAGGTGCCAGGCCTGTGCCAGGCTAGGTGCCAGGCCTGTGCCAGGCTAGGTGCCAGGCCTGTGCCAGGCTAGGTGCCAGGCTAGGTACCAGGCCTGTGCCAGGCTAGGTGCCAGGCTAGGTGCCAGGCCTGTGCCAGGCTAGGTACCAGGCCTGTGACAGGCTTGTGCCAGGCTAGGTGCCAGGCTAGGTGCCAGGCCTGTGCCAGGCTAGGTGCCAAGCTAGGTGCCAGGCCTGTGCCAGGCTAGGTGCCAGGCCTGTGCCAGGCTAGGTGCCAGGCTAGGTGCCAGGCCTGTGCCACGCTAGGTACCAGGCTAGGTGCCAGGCTAGGTACCAGGCCTGTGCCAGGCTAGGTGCCAGGCTAGGTGCTCTTTGCGGCCACGTTTAAAGGCGTTCTCGGGCTGGCTTTGGCGGACTGTCGGGGCAAGTTTCCGTGAGCGAGCGTCTCTGTGAAGGCCGGCACGGCGCACGAGGTGGGGGGGGGGGGGGTCAGCACCACGCCCGGCCGCCTTTGTCTCCCTGGTGGCGATGTTTACACACAGCACCAGCTACTCGCTAGAAGCCGAATGTACCTCGGGAGGCTCAGAAACGGTTCAGATGCTCACTCATCACTTGCTCACTCACCAGTTATCCACCACTCACTCATCACTCACTGATCACTAGCTCACTCACCACTTACTCACCACTCACTCACTCACCACTCACCCACCACTCACTCATCACTTACTCACCCACCACTCACTCACCACTCACTCACCCACCACTCACCCACCACTCACTCATCACTTACTCACCCACCACTCACTCACCACTCACTCATCACTTGCTCACTCACCACTTACTCAACACTTACCCACCACTCACTCAACCACCACTCACTCACTCACCACTCACGCTACCACCACTTACTCACCCACCACTTACTCACTCACTGACCACCTCACTCACTCACTCACCACTTACACACCACTCATTAACCCACTACGCACTCACCACTTACTCACCACTCAACCACCGCTCACTCATCACTCACGCACCACTCACCCACCACTCACCGCTCACTCACCACTCACCGCTCACCCACCGCTCATCCACCACTCACCGCTCACTCACTCATTGACTCAGCACTCACTCACCACTTACGCACCACTCTGACTCACCACTCACTCACCACTCACCCATCACTCACCACTCACTCACCACTCACCCATCACCCACCACTCACCCATCACTCACCACTCACCCACTACTCACCACTCACCTACCACTCACCCATCACCCACCACTCACCCACTACTCACCACTCACCCACACCTCACCCACACCTCACCCACTACTCACCACTCACCCACTACTCACCACTCACCCACCACTCACTCACCCACCACTCACTCACCCACCACTCACTCACCCACCACTCACTCACCCACCACTCACTCACCACTCACTCACCACTCACTCACCACTCACCCACCACTCACTCACCACTCACTCACCACTCACCCATCTCCACGCTGTTCCGGGTCGCGCTCCCTGCGCGTGACGTCATCACGAGCCGTGCCACGCCAGCTGATTGGGCACCCGGAGGCCTCGGAGAATCAACCAATCACCTCGCTCCCCCCCGTGTGCCCCTCCCCCCCGTGTGCCCCTCCCCCCCGTGTGCCCCTCCCCCCCCCGTGTGCCCCTCCCCCCCCCGTGTGCCCCTCCCCCCCCCCGTGTGCCCCTCCCCCCCCCCGTGTGCCCCTCCCCCCCCCCGTGTGCCCCTCCCCCCCCGTGTGCCCTCCACACTGCACACAACACCGCAGTGGTTCGTGACATTCACTGCAGCCTCGCAACCCCATTGGGTCTCAATCTTAAAAAAATATGTTTTAATAAATACGTCGAGTTTGATGAAACAAAGAAAGTTGTACTTAGGGCTTCTTATTTTTCCATGCGTTTGTCCCACTCATATGGGGTTGTTCCACCGCTGTCCTACCAGACAGTCTCGCCCCTTCACCTGATGAAGGCCGCTTGTGTTGTGGCCGAAACGTTGTGAGAATATTATTGTGTTATTTTATTTTATCAATTTATTATTTTATTCTCATTCTACGTGACTTTACCGAAAGAACCAAAGAAGATGAATCATTGCAGTCACGAAAGCTTTAAATCGAAATTTAACCGCCTCTACGGGGAGGGATTCCACACATCCTTAAGATCATTCAACAGACTTCGGGATAAGAAGGCTCAACTAATCGAGTCTCTCACCTTTCTGAAGAGATGCCGCGACTCTAAGGCGCTTTGTTCCTCTCACACAGCTTAAAGGCCGTGATCTGAACGTGGCTCTTTCACTCCAGCGCTGTCCTACCAGACAGTCTCGCCCCTTCACCTGATGAAGGCCGCTTGTGTTGTGGCCGAAACGTCGTGAGAATATTATTGTGTTATTTTATTTTATCAATTTATTATTTTATTCTCATTCTACGTGACTTTACCGAAAGAACCAAAGAAGATGAATCATTGCAGTCACGAAAGCTTTAAATCGAAATTTAAATCTTGCCAAACTATTAACAAATACATAAAGTTTGATTAAACGAAGGAAGTTGTGCTTAGGTCTACTTATTCTTCTACCACGCGTTTGTCCCACTCGTGTCGTCGGGGTGCTCCACTGCTCTCGCCAAACTTCTCAACGCTGCGCCGCCCTGGGCCATCTCTCTTTCCTCTCCTCGTGCCACCGCCTCCTACCGCACCACATCGCCTCTCCCCCCCCACCCACCTCTTCTTCTGCCTTCCTCTTCATCTCTTTCCTTACCACTTACATCATTAGCACCGTCTGACCCGCATCATTTTTACCGCTGTCTCTCCCGCATGACCGAACCACACCCACAGCCATTTCTCTCTCGTCTTCTCTGTGCTTTCTACCACCTCAAGTCTTCCTCTCAATGACGTGCCCATGTGTAACTTGTGTTTTCCATTATTTACCTTAAAAAAAAAATCTGGCCATGTCTCGCACCCCCCCCCCCCCCAGAAAGGGCATCTCGCACCCCCAGGGGGTGGCGTGCACCCCAGGTTAAGAAGAACCACTGCAGTACCGTCTACTGGAGAGGCGACTCATTAATTGATTACCCCCACCAAACATGGGGAGGGGGGCCACCCATAGCCACTGCTGAGTGTGAGACGCGTGCGTGGCCACAGTAGAGAGATGCCAAGCGGCTTGGGGAGGGTCTTGCTGGTAACCAGGAGAGCATTCATTGATCGTGGCTGATTATACAAAACAAAAAAATTGTTCCTGCGGCTCAAATAAGCAACCGAGGCAGTCCTCGTCTTCATGTACAGCCCGTGGTGGAAATAGTCGATTGAATAAATACATTAATTACGCTTAGAAGCGTATTCCATGCGCATTGATCGTCTCGTGGCCTCGGTAATAATTGAACTGTTGGGGGCAACATTGGCCCAACGCTTACAGCAGTGGGGGGCGCGGTGTTCATTAAATGCACGTTTAAAGCTGTCGCATGCAACAATAAAAAAAGCCTCGCCATGTCCCTGGGGTTATCCCGGCTCCTGCAACAAACAACAGGACCACCACCACCACGAGCACCACAACTTCCCCGACAGAGCAGTGCTCTATTCTATCCACCCCGGAGGGATGATGGGTTGAATCAACCCCTAACCCAGATTTGAGTTAGGGCTGCCACCGGACCGGATTGGATCCTGGAATCGGGGTCTGTGGTTGGGTGGCGGTAGGAATTGATTTGTACCCAGGTCTGATGCCGCTATTGCCGTGTTGCGCTCCATAACAATAACCTACACAGCAAGGCCGTAGCCATGGGTTCAACATTGGGGGGGACCAAATCTTCCAGGGGGTCTGGGGGTCCCAACCCAGAAAATTATCTAAATTTGAAAACTCATTTCCTGCCTAAAATATGTTTTTAAAATGTCTAATAGTGCATTGTATTACATTGATCTGTTTTTACTTTTTTACCATTTCTTGTTTCCTTGTATGTAATGTTTGAGATTAGGGATTAATAAAATACAACCCTAACCACAATCATATAAACATAAATCTATGCATTGATTTATGTGAAGACAAGTCCAAATATTGTGGCCAAGGTTTCGCAAATTGTTGTTTTTATTTACATAGCATAGCAATTATGATTATTTTTTTAAATATTTTATAGCAATATGTTGAATATTGGGGGGGACACATCCCCCCCAATATTCAAATATGCTCAAAATGTCCCCCCCAATATATTATAAATTACAGCCGTGCTACACAGGTTCCATGGACCTCACGCTGACCGGGGAATGTGTCCGGGTTCTGTGGAAACGGCGATTCTACTGTGGGCCTAAATAAATTCCATCTGCACCCCCTACCCCCACCACCTTTTCAATAAATACAATCTCAGTAAGACGACGCAAGAGAGATAGACAATAGCTAGATAAGTAGTGAGATGATACAAGAGATCTTGAGGTGTAATCAGATAAGACAGCGACGAGACAGATTAATTGTACGTTTCTGCTCATTATTCCCGTGTAGCCCCCAGGCTATGGAATATTCTTCCACGAGATATCAGGATCTATGAGTCTGTGGACAATTTAAAAACGCGCCTTAAAAACTATGTATACGCTTCCGCTTAGTAAAGTTTAGTTCATTTAGAAAATGTATTCTTAAAATGTATGCATAATATAATTATTTATATGCTGAGTGTCTGTTGCTGCTTTCCCGCACAGCGCTTTGAGATCCTTGATGAAAAGCGCTGTATACATGGAATTAATATTATATATTATTACTAGCTTTCACCACGCCCGGCCGCCTTTGTCTCCCCAGTGGCGATGTTCACACCACGCAGCGCGCAAATTGCTACGCAGTGATAGAAGCTTCTGGAGAGGGGGGCTTGGGAGGTATAAAAGGAGAAAAGCACAAGGAGAGGGGACTGTTCGAGAGGAGATGGAGCTCAAGCCTCAAGACCCATCCCTGGGCATCGTTCGTGCTGTGTCTGAATAAAGGCTCTTAAAAGTCATAACGTGTGTCGGCATCACTACACCTGTGTAATGACCACTGAACACACTTCTCTTGAGATGGCACTTTATTGAAGACACGTTCACTTGACATCAGGCAGAGACCCCCACCGCAACAGCCCTGAGTCTCCCCCGCATCTCCCCCTTATATACCAACCGAGGCCACGCCCCCTTTCCCGAACCTTCTCGCCCCCCTTCCCGAACCTTCTCGCTCTACCAGCAGACTCCGCCGTCCTCTTCCGCCACCTGACCATGCTCCCTTCTCGATCATTCCCTTGGCCACCAGTCCCTTCGCACTCACAACTGACTCCCCTGTAATTACCTCCCGTGGCCACTAGTGCATTCGCACTGAAGGCTGACTCCCCTGTAATTACCTCCCGTGGCCACTAGTACACTCACACTGCATGCAGACTCTATTGTCATTACACCTATATAAACAGCGGTTCAGATAGGCAGAACGCGTGATTCTATTTTGCTGTACATTTATACTGTAATAAGATAATACAGATGCTTAGACACATACAGTGAGGGAAAAAAGTATTTGATCCCCTGCTGATTTTGTACGTTTGCCCACTGACAAAGAAATGATCAATCTATAATTTTAATGGTAGGGTTATTTGAACAGTGAGAGACAGAATAACAACAAGAAAATCCAGAAAAACGCATGTCAAAAATGTTATAAATTGATTTGCATTTTATTGAGGGAAATAAGTATTTGACCCCCTCTCAATCAGAAAGATTTCTGGCTCCCAGGTGTCTTTTATACAGGTAACGAGCTGAGATTAGGAATACACTCTTAAAGGGAGTGCTCCTAATCTCAGCTTGTTACCTGTATAAAAGACACCTGTCCACAGAAGCAATCAGATTCCAAACTCTCCACCATGGCCAAGACCAAAGAGCTCTCCAAGGATGTCAAGGACAAGATTGTAGACCTACACAAGGCTGGAATGGGCTACAAGACCATTGCCAAGCAGCTTGGTGAGAAGGTGACAACAGTTGGTGCGATTATTCACAAATGTAAGAAACACAAAAGAACTGCCAATCTCCCTCGGCCTGGGCTCCATGCAAGATCTCACCTCGTGGAGTTGCAATGATCATGAGAACGGTGAGGAATCAGCCCAGAACTACACGGGAGGATCTTGTCAATGATCTCAAGGCAGCTGGGACCATAGTCACCAAGAAAACAATTGGTAGCACACTACGCCGTGAAGGACTGAAATCCTGCAGCGTCAGCAAGGTCCCCCTGCTCAAGATAGCACATTTACATGCCCGTCTGAAGTTTGCCAATGAACATCTGAATGGTTCAGAGGACAACTGGGTGAAAGTGTTGTGGTCAGATGAGACCAAAATGGAGCTCTTTGGTATCAACTCAATTCGCCGTGTTTGGAGGAGGAGGAATGCTGCCTATGACCCCAAGAACACCATCCCCACCGTCAAATATGGAGGTGGAAACATGCTTTGGGGGTGTTTTTCTGCTAAGGGGACAGGACAATTTCACCGCATCAAACGGACGATAGAAGGGGCCATGTACCGTCAAATCTTGGGTTAGAACCTCCTTCCCTCAGCCAGGGCATTGAAATGGGTCGTGGATGGGTATTCCAGCATGACAATGACCCAAAACACACGGCCAAGGCAACAAAGGAGTGGCTCAAGAAGAAGCACATTAAGGTCATGGAGTAGCCTAGTCAGTCTCCAGACCTTAATCACATAGAAAATCTGTGGAGGGAGCTGAAGGTTCGAGTTGCCAAACGTCAGCCTCGAAACTTTAATGACTTGGAGAAGATCTGCAAAGAGGAGTGGGACAAAATCCCTCCAGAGATGTGTGGAAACCTGGTGGCCAACTACAAGAAACGTCTGACCTCTGTGATTGCCAACAAGAGTTTTGCCACCAAGTACTAAGTCATGTTTTGCAGAGGGGTCAAATACTTATTTCCTTCATTAAAATGCAAATCAATTTATAACATTTTTGACATGCGTTTTTTCTGGATGTTTTTGTTGCTATTCTGTGTCTCACTGTTCAAATGAACCTACCATTAAAATTATAGACTGATCATTTATTTGTCAGTGGGCAAAGGTACAAAATCAGCAGGGGATAAAATACTTTTTTCCCTCACTGTACGTGCCTGTGCTTGATTTGTGTTTCCGATGTCTAAAAAAATCTGGCATGTCTTGCCATTTCAGAAGGGGCATCTTACACTCCCAGGGGGTGCGTGCACCCCCTGGGTGCGTGCATCCCCAGGTTAAGAACCACCGTTGTGGAGAGATGTCCTTTGCTGTATTTCGCTTTGTTGATAAAGTAAATTCTGTACTGACAACTTACCATCTTTTTTGGTCTCCAATCTGTCACCAATATAAAAATAAGCTACTCTGTTTCACGAGATTCTCACAGCGAAAATGACTTCCTCGTACGCGACAGGGCCCATGCATACCACCGTTTATTTTCATCTGCGTATAACATCCAGCAAAAACGGCTCGACCCGGCTTCGTCACCCGCACCTCGGTTCACCCTGGGAGTTCCGTCTTTATGCTGAACAAGCCGCCGCACAACGCGACGGGGGCCCACGGAAGGGTGGGTGGGGGGGGGGGGCTCAGTGTCACGAGAAGGCGGGGGGGGGGGTGAGGACAGGATTGTCCAGGAAGGGACTCCAGATGGCCTGCAACTCTTTTTATGGTCTTCCCGGTCAGCTTATACCCTAGGGCCTAGGTGCTCCACAGGGGCCGGCCGTTAGAGGGTGCTGTACCAGTATGATGTAGATGGGGATCCCATGCTCCTTCCACGTGCTCAGAATGGCGTCCCTTGCCGCAATACAAAAGATTTTGAAAAGGGTGCTCTGGGTTCCCTGTTATTCCGTCCGGGGTCACGCCCATCAGAGACATCTGAAACCGTGGCGAAGAGCGTCGTGCCATTCTGTTGAATTTGAGACACGATGGTGGAAAGGGGTCTTTGTTCATCCGGGCAGGACTGGAACGCGGTGCTCGCAGGTTTCACAAGCACCCGGGGGGGGGGGGGGGGCATCGAGGGCCATCTGGTGAAGTGCCATTGACATACTTTGCCCACCTCTGGTTCACGAGGTGTGCTCCAGTGAGCCTCCAAACGAGACGGGCGATCCTTCACCCCTTTCCCAGAGAATTGATGCACCGGCAAGGTTCGAGCGAACGGCGTTTCCGTCCCATGTGTGCCGTCTCCTATGCACGACTTCTCGTTTTACGTCTGGCTTGTGCAATTGGTTTTCGCTCCGTTGCTCTAAAATACGACATCGATGCATTTGCGGACGCATCGGCGAAGGAGCTCGAGCAAATCCGAGCAGGTTTCGAGATGTCAAGAGATAGCTGGGAGACAATGTGTGAATGGGTCGACGGGGGTCGCGTGACATCGGAGCAGTCAAAACCGAAACAGGGGGACAGCAAGCCAGGAGGAGTGGGGATGTGCAATCGGGAGATGTTCAACCAGCGGCAGAAATGGAATTTGCAACGGAGGCCTCGTGGGTGCCGACGGAGGGGCACCGGGACGGGAGGAACACGAGGGACCGCGGCGAAGGGTCGATCACGACGAGAAGCAGAGATGAGTGCGATGTGGAAGCAGAGTTTACTGCAGCAGCTCTTAAACGAAGATACCTCGAGAGGTCTACCTGAGGAGGTTAGAAAAAGCCTCCCATAGCCACAATATCACGCAATGCAGCGGGTTGTTGGCCAACGATCCCAATGCTATCAGATGGCCCGCAAATCACTCAATTGGGATCACACAGCCACATCAAACCTGTAAGAAACAAGAATAGGGTGTTACCCTCTCTGGCATTAAACAGGTGTGTAATCCTGACTGCAAATAAGCAACGCACATGGCAGGACCCTCCTGAAAAAAATAGTTTTTCCTGGGTAAACTGGGTAAACAAGCCCGGGGTCTTTGGTTCCGTTTGAGTGAAAAAAAACAGGAACTTCTGAGGGATGGAACCAGAGCCACAGTTAAAAGCCGCAGTGGGCACCACAGTACCACAAGAGCACATGGTCAGCAAAAGTGGAGTTACGCCCCACAGAATGGCTCTGCGCCAAGGGCGAGTGTTAAAGGGTGATGACCGGTGGTTCCTCATCCCCGTCACTCGCAGGAGGATCGCTCCGAGTGCCTAAGGGACGCCGGAGTGGCGACAACGAGTGGTAATCTCTCCGCGTCATTCTGTCCAAATTTTGCCGAAGATGACTCCACTGCACCATCACTACCCCACCTGAATCCTACAACCACCACCTCCAAAACATTCACACCACCACTTCTGCCTACGCGAAATCGCCTCCACCGCCACCTCCTCCTCTTCCTGCTCCGCTCTGCCCTTTTTCCTCACCTCTCCGGTAGTGGCCCCGGGTCGTTGCGGCGGGAGGAGCTCAGCTATAAAAGTGCCACCGTGCATCCCCGTAGGCAGCCAAACGCCATGGAGCCCAGGGATCGGAGCCTCCACCTCTTCCATCTCCTCATCCTCTGCAACTGCGGCACGGCGGAGGTGCTTGCAGGCGAGTCCCTTTGTGCAGTTCCACCCGGATTCACCTCATCGCTACAAGACGAACAGCGACGACGCTCGTCTTCCGTGAGGATGTTGTGGGGAATGCCCATGAGGAGGTCTGGAGCCTTCCCTCGTACGTGTGGGGGTTTCTCCAGTGCACACATCCAACCCAGCACCGTGCTAAAACGAGTGTTGTATCTCAGCGAGGCCCTTCTGGGTTCATCGCTGTCAGCATTGTCACAGATGACAGGAAGGGTAGTGAAACGATCGTGTTTTACTTTTACTCTGTGTACAGAAGACAAGTGGTTTTTTTTCCATTCGGATTTTTTTTTTATTTCGACATTTGAATGTTAGCCATTGCGAAATTTTGGTGACGATTATGATGGTGTGTAGATGCGCTAACGGTCCTGGACCTCAAGGCCAGTTCCATGACGTTCTCTCAGCTCTAGTCCTTCACCTCGCAGGTTCTGGCCTCCGATGTCCTCGATCCTATAATTTTCAAGGACTCACGGTAAATTCCCTCATCGTTCTTCCCGAGTCACTCACTGGATCCCACATGTCCACGATGATCGCTGGAAGAGCGACCACTTGTTCACGTAGACACTGTCAAACGGTCCCATATCCCCCTGTCGGTGCCGTGGCACTCACCCTCGCGTGAAGTCTAAGGTCAAGCTTGCCATCATCAACGTTTTGCATGCCCTCTCATTTCTACCGACACCGCTTCCCGAGTCATTCGCTCGTCTGGTCTAGAGCTACTCGTTACACCCCATACAACATGGATTATAGCTGCACCGACAATCGATCAACTTACAAGACTGGGCCTTGACCGAGAGATGTCAAATATTTAGTGATGCCAGTTGTCCGTATACGGCGCATGAAAAGTGGATTACTTGATAACCTTACTAATCAGATAATATCATTTTGAGAATTCACTGTTATTGTCGTCTCAGAGGTACAATGGCGCAACCACCATCGCAGGAGGTTTCACCATCTGGGCCGATGGCCGTGACACCGGCCTAGATATAAAGTCTCCCGGCCTTGGCTGAGATTATGGCTCCTGGCGAGGGTTGCCACCTGTCTGTGTTTGACCCAGGACAGCCGGGGAATTGGCGTCCGTGCTCGGGTGCCAGCAGTTGATTTGTACGCAGATCTTGGTGGAGGAGAACTTCACAGTTTTTGTGACAGACCTGGTCAGAATCATAAATATGTAACTTTTCGGTATACAGTGTTAAAGGTGGCAACCATCCTCCTGGCCTTGAATCCAAGACAGGGTGCTTATGATGGTGATAATTCAATGACGATCGTGATTTATAGATTATTGGCAATGATGACATACCGATATTGTGATGATCAGTAATCTGTAATAATTACGAGTGATGACATACTGTATTCATAATTAGATCACTACTCATTAATACGGCCGATGATTATATTATATTGATCACTGACAATCAATAAGGATGACGATGATGGTGGTGGTGGTGTTGGTGATGATGTTGAGTGATCATGTTTAAGTGATGGTGGCCACGGTTGTAGGAGCCGTGGCCCCGCGAGTCAAAGTGGAGCCGCCTTTCGCGGTGGTCCGCATGGGCGACCCACTCCATTTCCGCTGCTCCGTGCAGTTCGAGGTCAAAAACATTGAGCTCCGATGGACCCATCTCGCCCCTACAGAGTCGTCGTGGGTGAGTGCAGTGCCGGATTAAGCTCGTGCGGGACCTTGAAGCATATGTTATAAACCGGGCCCTAAATAAAAAAAAAATATTAAAACACTAATTTTTTTACTTGCACAGGAAAGTAATTGTATTTTTTCATTTGCTATACAGCCAGAAAATGAGACAAATCGCTAAGCTTAAACACCAAGTCGTTCATAAAAGATGAAGGCGGTATAGTACTATAGTAATAGAGCAAGTGCATAATCACTGAACCAGAATCGATAGCTTGAAAGCATTTAGTGCGGGGCCCTTGAAAGTGCGGGGCCCGTAGCTACTACATATGTATCTGCTACATGTGTATCTGCTACATGTGTATCTGCTACATGTGTATCTGCTACATGTGTATCTGCTACATGTGTATCTGCTACATGTGTATCTGCTACATGTGTATCTGCTACATGTGTATCTGCTACATGTGTATCTGCTACATGTGTATCTGCCACATATGCAGCTGCTACACATATGTAGCTACTACATGTGTATCTGCTACATATGTAGCTGCTTCACATATGTAGCTACTACATGTGTAGCAGCTACTTGTGCTACGAGGATAATCGGGTACTGGGTGCCTCTTCACCTCCACCCGGCATTTCGATCTCCGAACGAGAGGCCCCAGGGAGCTCGGATCGACTCGGTGACACTCGGTGACCCTCGGCCGTGTCTGACCGCCCCCTACCCCCCGCAGCAGGTGAAACGCCCAAATGAGTACCACATCATATCGCCATCTCTTCACGAGCTCAAAGGTGCCGTGAGCCTTGATCGAGCAGCGCGTGAGAACGCGGGGATGGTGCGATGCCAGGGGAAAGACCTCAGGGAAGGAGGCCTCTCCGTCAACGTCACGGCCAATGTCACCGTGCTGGGTGCGCGCCCCCTGCACACACACCCTGCACATGCACACACACACACACACCCTGCACATGCACACACACACACACCCTGCACATGCACACACACACACACACTGCACATGCACACACACACACCCTGCACACGCACACACACCCTGCACATGCACACACACACACACACACCCTGCACATGCACACACACACACACCCTGCACACACACACACACCCTGCACATGCACACACACACACACCCTGCACATGCACACACACACACACACCCTGCACACACACACACACACCCTGCACATGCACACACACACACCCTGCACACACATACACACACACCCTGCACACACACACACACCCTGCACACGGGCCCTGCAAACACACACCCTGTACACACACACTCTGCACGCGCACACACACACCCTGCACACACACCCTGCACATGCACACACACACCCTGCACATGCACACACACACACCCTGCACATGCACACACACACACCCTGCACATGCACACACACACCCTGCACATGCACACACACACACACACCCTGCACACACACACACACCCTGCACACGCACACACACACACACCCTGCACACACACACACACACACCCTGCACATGCACACACACCCTGCACACGCACACACACACACCCTGCACACGCACATACACACACACCCTGCACATGCACACACACACACCCTGCACACACACACACACCCTGCACACATACACACACACCCTGCACATGCACACACACTCTGCACATGCACACGCACACACACACCCTGCACACGGGCCCTGCAAACACACACACACCCTGCACATGCACACACACACCCTGCACATGCACCACAC
This sequence comes from Petromyzon marinus, assembly GCF_048934315.1. Taxonomy (NCBI): domain Eukaryota; kingdom Metazoa; phylum Chordata; class Hyperoartia; order Petromyzontiformes; family Petromyzontidae; genus Petromyzon; species Petromyzon marinus. The sequence goes on from NC_133684.1 coordinate 9,413,531, forward strand.
ACACCCTGCACATGCACACACACACCCTGCACATGCACACACACACACCCTGCACACGCACACACACACACCCTGCACACGCACATACACACACACCCTGCACATGCACACACACACACCCTGCACACACACACACCCTGCACACGGGCCCTGCAAACACACACCCTGTACACACACACCCTGCACATGCACACACACACACCCTGCACACACACACACACACACCCTGCACACGGGCCCTGCAAACACACACACACCCTGCACATGCACACACACACACACCCTGCACATGCACACACACACACACCCTGCACACGCACACACACACACCCTGCACACGCACATACACACACACCCTGCAAATGCACACACACACACCCTGCACACGCACACACACACACCCTGCACACGGGCCCTGCAAACACACACCCTGTACACACATACCCTGCACACGCACACACACATGCACACACGCACACACACACACACCCTGCAAACACACACCCTGTACACACACACCCTGCACACGCACACACACACGCACACACACACGCACACACACACACACCCTGCAAACACACACCCTGTACACATACACCTTGAACACGCACACCGTGCACTCACGCACACCCTACCCGCACCCCCGATTAGCAAGGTTGGCTACGTACGGTGCGAAGGAAGTTTAACGTACATACGCGCACACACGCCCTGCACACAAAATGCCCAGCACCGATAAGAGCCATGCACACTGATAACCTGCCTCAAGAAGTCATGTACACAAACACTTATCACACATGTCACTCACTCCCACACAACCTACACGCTTTCAACACACACACTATATATACACACACAGACTATATATACAGTACACACAAACCCTATATCAGACAAATATAAAGATGCCCCGTATAGCTTTCCCAGACTCTAGGGGCAAGTGGTGTTTAGCGAGCACCTATGAAGACCGGCATGGCATACAGGGGGGGTTGGGTGACCAGTACCATGCTCGGCCGCATTTGTTTCCCTCGTGGCGATGTTTACACACACCCACCAGGTACTCATTTGAGGCCGAGTCGATCTACGGGTAGCCCAGGACCGGTTCAGGTAATCGTCACTGGGTGTTGGCCGTGAGCGGGAAGTCGCAAGCGCGGCGAGACGCGGGTGCAGTTGAAATGTGGGCTTCGATAATCCTCTCAATACCGGCCTGACTGCCTGTACAGACCGCGGAGTGCTGGAGCTGTCCCTGCTGAATCCGCCTGGACCCAGCACCTTGGTGGCGCGCGGCGACTCCCTGGAGCTGAACGTGGGAGTGCTCTCGGTTCCTCCACTCAGCAACTGCACCTGGCTGCACCACGGCGTCCCGGTCATCAACGCGTCGCCCTCACAGGACTGCGAGGACACTGCCCGCGGACACTGGTGAGATGCAGGCTCCGCATGTCTGCGTGTCTCTGTGTCGTCTGTCCACGCGGTTTTTTTTTGTGTTTGTCCTCGGCCACGGGGTATGTGCTCCCTTCTTCTCTACGCTTGCCGCAACGCGGGGCGCTTTAGGGGAACACCCTGCACCGGTTTGAAACATTCAGGGACGGCCTACCTACGATCCATCGTGGGGCTTACCAGACTGGATTACAGTGCGAAGAGCTCACAGATCCCTAAACGATATGGGGACACAGTCCCATCGGTGAGATCCTTCGGCAGGCGAGGTTGCGTTGGCTGGGTCACGTAGCCCGCATGCCCAGCCAACGCATGCCCAGGCAGCTTCTGTTTGGCCAAATAGAGGGGGCTAAACGGGCGCGGTTTATGGGCTAGAGAAGAGATGGAGCTGATGCGGTGCAATAGGACGTGGAGCTGAGTGGACTTACCGACGACTTATACCAACGGTGTCGAGATCCGCCTCTGTGGAGGAGGCTCGTGGACGACGCCGCTACTGGGCACTTTCAAGGTAATTGCCCTCCAACAACAGCGGAGGGCAGAGGAACGACGCTCACAACAATGAGCGGAGTGCCGGGCGGATAAAATTCAGCAAGTTGGCAACGCAGGGAGCACACTCAACCCATGGCACCTGGGTCTGTTCCGTGACCTCCTGCAAACGAGCCTTCAACACTTCACGCTGCCTCACAGTGCATTGCTCCTGGCACAAGCGTCGTGGTGATGCCACCGCCGCTTAGTGTCTCTGTACGTGCACGCGTGCTAGGTGTAAGTGCACGCTGTCGCTGCGTCGCATTGTCCCCGTGGAGAGTGGCACCTACTCCTTGGCGGCGCACAACGGGGACGCGCACGCGGTCATCAGCGTCAACGTGAGCATGGCGAGCGGTGAGATGCGCCTGCCCTGCTCACCGCGTGTAACAACGCCATCCTCCCACACATAACGCATTGCGCGCAATCAACAAACGCATCGTCGATATCGTCATCAAACACACCTAATCGCTATGCCCGGCTTCACAGCACTGGTTTAGGAAAAGTGGGCTCAAGCGGACCTATTCGTGCAGATTAACTCCACTTGACTTGTTCCCATCACAATACCCCGACTCCTGATATAATTCAGCGTAAAGCAGCAGTCAGGGTGACTGATGATCCAGCACTCACTGATTCACCCCAGTCACTCGATCTCTTTCCACTTCTTGCCATGCACTGCGCCACTCGAGAATCCCCTCCCATCGTCTCTTAGAGGTAGGCGGTGGTGGCTACGCACGTGGCCTATAGTCCAGAACTGTGGAGGTAGCGAGGGTTTGTGAATCAAACAAATGTCGGGAATTTCCCTTCCCGTGGGCGTCAAAGGGGAGCCATATCCTTGTTCTCGCCAGGAGTAGGTGGTACAGCAAATGTGGACTCCACCTGTTCCGTCTCTACGGGATAGAGTGTTTCCCCCTCGCACGCGTGGGTTATCTCAGGGTGCTCCGGTTTCCTCCTACATGTACATATACGCTCTCATTAATTGGATGATAACACCTTAATATATGGAGATGAGTGCCGGATTAAGCTAGTGCGGGGCCTGTAGCAAGTGTTAAGGGGCCCTACGTAAAAAAAACACGTAAATATTAAAACACATTCATTTTTAACTTGCACAGTAAGGTAATTGTATTTCTCCATTTGCTTTACAGCCAGATAATACGACAAATAGCTAACCTTAAACACCCAGTCGTTCATAAAAGTTGAAGGCGGTATAGTACTATAGTAATAGAGCAAGTGCATAATCACTGAAAGCATTTAGTGCGGGGCCCTTGAAAGTGCAGGGCCCGTAGCATATTTGGCTACTTTTGCTCCGAGGATAATGCGACCCTGATGGAGATACCGCAGCGCTTGTAAATGATGCTGCTGCCTTCTCGCTCGTCCGCGGTTCCTCCTCACACCTCTGAGTCGCCCCCCCTCTCTCTCTCTCTCTGTAGGACAGCGAGGAGCGAATACCGCGTGGTGGCGGTACAGCGCTACCAATTGATATTCGTGTCTTTCTTCTCAAGCTCTTACAAACCACGCTCAAGACACGTGTTCACCCTTGTCTAGTTTTAACAGTGCTGTTTGTTGCTGCCCGCTTAACTTTTTGGGGCCTTTTGGCCTGTGCTCAGCAACTTTGTAAAAAAAAAAACAGCTTCCACCCGCCTCCCCTTCAAGAAATCCCGAACGCGAAAGACGACCGCGTGTTCCTTCTGCCCCTAGAGTCACCCAGAGTCGCTCACCAGGCCCAGAGGAGCGGTGCCCGACAAATGAACCACGTGGTGCCGGCGCTGGGCGCTGCCACTCTGGCCATGACGTTCATCGCGGGCTACCTGTTCTACAGGTACAAGCAGGTGAGGTCACGGCCACCGCGGGCTCTCGCGCACAGGACTCGGCCGCTTCTCTTCTCCTGCTTGCCACAATCGGCCAATCCGGCGGGACCCTTGGGGCGCGCGCTTCTGCTCGTTTGTCCGTCAAAGGGCTCGAGATGTCACCGTGGCCCAAAGCTCCGTCCTGTGCCTTTCCTTCGCCCCCGATGTCTCCACGCCACCGCGCTCCGCCCTGTGATGTCGCTCGTCTCGGCACGCTGTAGCGCGGTTCTCGTCTCGTCCTCTTCGGCTCTCCGCCTCCGTCCGTCCAGCAAGTCAAGGGGCCGTCGTGCCCGCGCGCCATCGCCAACGCGTCGGTGATATCGGAGATGTTGTCCCCGTGGGTGCTGCTGCGAGTCGGCATTCGGCATCGATATTCGTGCCGGCCAGAACCACCGTTGTTTGTGACATGGTCTTTGTACGATATCCCCCAAAATTCAGGTAGACTGGCTTAGGTAGACTCTCCCATATAGGTAAATACAACACTGTTATCGGGTACTGGGCAAACATCCCAATGCGAAAAACTAAAAAAAATGAAAATCACTCAATGGGATCACACAACAGCAGCAACATCGTCCCCTACTGCGAAACACTTGGCAGGATCCTCCTGAAGAAAAGTATTGAGGCTCGGTGAGGCTTTCCTGGGGATTCATAATAACGGTAATAAAATTATGACAATGTAAACTGCCCAAGGTTAGGGCAGTGTTGAGTGCTGGCTTAAAGTGTTATGGTTAGTGCAAGTGCTTAGTGTCCTGTGAGTGCTGAGTGACGTGTGAGTGAGTGACCTGTGAGTGAGTGCTGTGTGAGTGAGTGCTGAGTGACGTGTGAGTGAGTGACCTGTGAGTGAGTGCTGTGTGAGTGAGTGCTGTGTGAGTGCTGTGTGAGTGAGTGACCTGTGAGTGAGTGATGTGAGAGTGAGTGACCTGTGAGAGTGAGTGCTGAGTGAGTGAGTGTTGTGAGAGTGAGTGTTGTGAGAGTGAGTGCTGTGTGAGTGAGTGTTGTGAGAGTGAGTGTTGTGTGAGTGAGTGTTGTGAGTGTGAGTGTTGTGAGAGTGAGTGAGTGTTGTGAGTGTTGTGAGAGTGAGTGTTGTGAGAGTGAGTGTTGTGAGAGTGAGTGCTGAGTGAGTGAGTGTTGTGAGAGTGAGTGTTGTGAGAGTGAGTGTTGTGAGAGTGAGTGTTGTGAGAGTGCTGTGTGAGTGAGTGACCTGTGAGAGTGAGTGCTGAGTGAGTGAGTGACCTGTGTGAGTGAGTGTTGTGAGAGTGAGTGCTGTGTGAGTGAGTGTTGTGAGAGTGAGTGTTGTGAGAGTGAGTGCTGTGTGAGTGAGTGTTGTGAGAGTGAGTGCTGAGTGAGTGAGTGTTGTGAGAGTGAGTGTTGTGAGAGTGAGTGTTGTGAGAGTGAGTGTTGTGAGAGTGAGTGTTGTGAGAGTGAGTGTTGTGAGAGTGAGTGCTGAGTGAGTGTTGTGAGAGTGAGTGTTGTGAGAGTGAGTGCTGAGTGAGTGAGTGTTGTGTGAGTGAGTGTTGTGAGAGTGAGTGTTGTGAGAGTGAGTGTTGTGAGAGTGAGTGCTGTGTGAGTGAGTGTTGTGAGAGTGAGTGCTGTGTGAGTGAGTGTTGTGAGGGTGAGTGCTGAGTGAGTGAGTGTTGTGAGAGTGAGTGTTGTGAGAGTGAGTGTTGTGAGAGTGAGTGTTGTGAGAGTGAGTGTTGTGAGAGTGAGTGCTGTGTGAGTGAGTGTTGTGAGAGTGAGTGTTGTGAGAGTGAGTGCTGAGTGAGTGTTGTGAGAGTGAGTGTTGTGAGAGTGAGTGCTGAGTGAGTGAGTGTTGTGTGAGTGAGTGTTGTGAGAGTGAGTGTTGTGAGAGTGAGTGTTGTGAGAGTGAGTGCTGTGTGAGTGAGTGTTGTGAGAGTGAGTGCTGTGTGAGTGAGTGTTGTGAGAGTGAGTGCTGTGTGAGTGAGTGTTGTGAGAGTGAGTGCCGTGTGAGTGAGTGCTGTGTGAGTGAGTGCTGTGTGAGTGAGTGCTGTGTGAGTGAGTGACCTGTGAGTGAGTGTTGTGAGAGTGAGTGTTGTGAGAGTGAGTGTTGTGAGAGTGAGTGCTGTGTGAGTGAGTGTTGTGAGAGTGAGTGTTGTGAGAGTGAATGTTGTGAGAGTGAGTGTTGTGAGAGTGAGTGCTGAGTGAGTGAGTGTTGTGTGAGTGAGTGTTGTGAGAGTGAGTGTTGTGAGAGTGAGTGCTGTGTGAGTGAGTGTTGTGTGAGTGAGTGTTGTGAGAGTGAGTGTTGTGAGAGTGAGTGCTGTGTGAGTGAGTGTTGTGTGAGTGAGTGTTGTGAGAGTGAGTGTTGTGAGAGTGAGTGTTGTGAGAGTGAGTGTTGTGAGAGTGAGTGCTGTGTGAGTGAGTGTTGTGTGAGTGAGTGTTGTGAGAGTGAGTGTTGTGAGAGTGAGTGTTGTGAGAGTGAGTGCTGAGTGAGTGTTGTGAGAGTGAGTGACCTTGTGTGAGTGAGTGTTGTGAGAGTGAGTGCTGAGTGAGTGAGTGTTGTGAGAGTGAGTGTTGTGAGAGTGAGTGCTGAGTAAGTGAGTGTTGTGAGAGTGAGTGTTGTGAGAGTGAGTGTTGTGAGAGTGAGTGTTGTGAGAGTGAGTGCTGTGTGAGTGAGTGTTGTGAGAGTGAGTGTTGTGAGAGTGAGTGCTGAGTGAGTGTTGTGAGAGTGAGTGACCTGTGTGAGTGAGTGTTGTGAGAGTGAGTGCTGAGTGAGTGAGTGTTGTGAGAGTGAGTGTTGTGAGAGTGAGTGCTGAGTGAGTGAGTGTTGTGAGAGTGAGTGTTGTGTGAGTGAGTGTTGTGTGAGTGAGTGTTGTGAGAGTGAGTGCTGAGTGAGTGTTGTGAGAGTGAGTGCTGTGTGAGTGTTGTGAGAGTGAGTGTTGTGAGAGTGAGTGCTGAGTGAGTGAGTGTTGTGAGAGTGAGTGTTGTGAGAGTGAGTGCTGAGTGAGTGAGTGTTGTGTGAGTGAGTGTTGTGAGAGTGAGTGCTGAGTGAGTGAGTGTTGTGAGAGTGAGTGTTGTGTGAGTGAGTGTTGTGAGAGTGAGTGTTGTGAGAGTGAGTGCTGTGTGAGTGAGTGTTGTGAGAGTGAGTGCTGAGTGAGTGAGTGTTGTGTGAGTGAGTGTTGTGAGAGTGAGTGCTGAGTGAGTGAGTGTTGTGAGAGTGAGTGTTGTGTGAGTGAGTGTTGTGTGAGTGAGTGTTGTGAGAGTGAGTGCTGAGTGAGTGTTGTGAGAGTGAGTGCTGTGTGAGTGTTGTGAGAGTGAGTGTTGTGAGAGTGAGTGCTGTGTGAGTGTTGTGTGAGTGAGTGTTATGTGAGTGAGTGTTGTGAGAGTGAGTGTTGTGAGAGTGAGTGTTGTGAGAGTGAGTGCTGAGTGAGTGAGTGCTGTGTGAGTGAGTGTTGTGTGAGTGAGTGTTGTGAGAGTGAGTGCTGTGAGAGTGAGTGCTGAGTGACCTGTGAGTGAGTGACCTGTGAGTGAGTGCTGTGTGAGTGAGTGTTGTGAGAGTGAGTGCTGTGTGAGTGAGTGACCTGTGAGTGAGTGACCTGTGAGTGAGTGCTGAGTGCTGTGTGAGTGAGTGCTGTGAGTGAGTGACCTGTGAGAGTGAGTGCTGAGTGACCTGTGAGTGAGTGACCTGTGAGTGAGTGAGTGCTGAGTGAGTGCTGTGAGAGTGAGTGACCTGTAAGTGAGTGACCTGTGAGTGAGTGCTGAGTGCCGGTACCGCTCTACAGAAGCCGCACTACGAGGTTCAGTGGAAAATCATCGACTCCTTGGACCACGACACGAACGAGTACATCTACATCGACCCTGGCAAGCTGGCCTACGACCCCCGCCGCTGGGAGGTGGACAGAGCCACACTCGACCTGGGTAAGCCTAAGGTTGACTATATGGGTGACTATATGGTGAGTATAGGAGCGAATACATTTTGGCTAGAAGGGTGACTAAGAGTGATGATTTGCAGGAGTTAATATTGTACAGGGTGAGTATAGGGGTGACGATAGGATTACAGGGAGCATATAGGGGTGAATAAATGGTGACTAGAGGGGTGACTTTGTTTGTGAATATAGGGTGAGTATTGTGGTGACTCGGAGTAAAAATAATGAAAATAAGAGTGAATACAGGGTGACTAGGGGAGTGACTACAGGAGTGAATGCAGTGTCACTATAGGAGTGAATACAGGGTGACTATAGGAGTGACTATAGGAGTGAATGCAGGGTGACTATAGGAGTGACTATGGAGTGAATGCAGGGTGACTATAGGAGTGACTATAGGAGTGAATACAGGGTGACTAGGAGTGAATACAGGAGTGACTATAGGAGTGACTATAGGAGTGAATGCAGGGTGACTATAGGAGTGACTATAGGAGTGAATGCAGGGTGACTATAGCAGTGAATGCAGGGTGACTATAGGAGTGACTATAGGAGTGAATACAGGAGTGAATGTAGAGTGACTATATGAGTGAATACAGGGTGGCTATAGGAGTGACTATAGGAGTGAATACAGAGTGACTAGAGGAGTGACTACAGGAGTGAATACAGGGTGACTATAGGAGTGACTATAACGGTGACTGTAGGAGTGACTATAAGGGTAGCTATAAGAGTGACTATAGGGGTGGCTATAGGAGTGACTATAAGGGTGGCTATAGGAGTTACGGTGACTATAGGAGTGACTACAAGGGTGGCTATAGGAGTGACTGTAAGGGTGGCTATAGGAGTGACTATAAGGGTGACTATAAGAGTGACTAGAGGGTGGCTATAAGAGTGACTAGAGGGTGGCTATAGGAGTGACTATAAGGGTGACTATTGGAGTGACTATAAGGGTGGCTATAGGAGTGACTATAAAGGTGACTATAGGAGTGACTATAAGGGTGGCTATAGGAGTGACTAGAGGGTGGCTATAGGAGTGACTATAAGGGTGACTATAGGAGTGACTATAAGGGTGGCTATAGGAGTGACTATAAGGGTGGCTATAGGAGTGACTAGAGGGTGACTATAGGAGTGACTATAACGGTGACTGTCGGAGTGACTATAGGAATGAATGCAGGGTGACTAGAAGAGTGACTACAGGAGTGACTATAAGGGTGACTATAGGAGTGACTATAAGGGTGACTATAGGAGTGACTAGGGGTGGCTATAGGAGTGACTATAAGGGTGGCTATAGGAGTGACTATAAGGGTGACTATAGGAGTGACTAGGGGTGGCTATAGGAGTGATTATAAGGGTGGCTATAGGAGTGACTAGAGGGTGGCTATAGGAGTGACTAGAGGGTGACTATAGGAGTGACTATAAGGGTGACTATAGGAGTGACTATAAGGGTGACTATAGGAGTGACTAGAGGGTGACTATAGGAGTGACTATAAGGGTGACTATAGGAGTGACTATAAGGGTGGCTATAGGAGTGACTATAAGGGTGACTATAGGAGTGACTATAAGGGTGGCTATAGGAGTGACTATAAGGGTGGCTATAGGAGTGACTATAAGGGTGGGTATGGGAGTGACTATAAGGGTGACTATAGGAGTGACTATAAGGGTGACTATAGGAGTGACTATAAGGGTGGCTATAGGAGTGACTGGAGGGTGACTATAGGATTGACTAGAGGGTGACTATAGGAGTGACTATAAGGGTGACTATAGGAGAGACTATAAGGGTGACTATAGGAGTGACTATAAGGGTGGCTATAGGAGTGACTAGAGGGTGGCTATAGGAGTGACTAGAGGGTGACTATAGGAGTGACTATAAGGGTGACTATAGGAGAGACTATAAGGGTGGCTATAGGAGTGACTATAAGCAGGGGCGGAGCCAGGGGGGGGGGGGTGACAGGGGGGGTGACATTCTGCTTGTAAGTGTACGACACTCGGTCTGGCGGACTCCGTGCAACTGCATTGTCAAAGTGTGTCGCCAACCGATGGCGTCTGGTTCAACGGCCTGACTCTCTAATCATTCTTGATATTAACATTTGTTGAATGTCACCCCGGCCTGAAATCCTGGCTCCGCCCCTGACTATAAGGGTGACTATAGGAGTGACTATAAGGGTGGCTATAGGAGTGACTATAAGGGTGACTATAGGAGTGACTAGGGGTGGCTATAGGAGTGATTATAAGGGTGGCTATAGGAGTGACTAGAGGGTGGCTATAGGAGTGACTAGAGGGTGACTATAGGAGTGACTAGAGGGTGACTATAGGAGTGACTATAAGGGTGACTATAGGAGTGACTAGAGGGTGACTATAGGAGCGACTATAAGGGTGACTATAGGAGTGACTATAAGGGTGGCTATAGGAGTGACTATAAGGGTGACTATAGGAGTGACTATAAGGGTGGCTATAGGAGTGACTATAAGGGTGGCTATAGGAGTGACTATAAGGGTGGGTATGGGAGTGACTATAAGGGTGACTATAGGAGTGACTATAAGGGTGACTATAGGAGTGACTATAAGGGTGACTATAGGAGTGACTATAAGGGTGGCTATAGGAGTGACTGGAGGGTGACTATAGGATTGACTAGAGGGTGACTATAGGAGTGACTATAAGGGTGACTATAGGAGAGACTATAAGGGTGACTATTGGAGTGACTATAAGGGTGGCTATAGGAGTGACTATAAGGGTGACTATAGGAGTGACTATAAGGGTGGCTATAGGAGTGACTAGAGGGTGGCTATAGGAGTGACTATAAGGGTGACTATAGGAGTGACTATAAGGGTGGCTATAGGAGTGACTATAAGGGTGGCTATAGGAGTGACTAGAGGGTGACTATAGGAGTGACTATAACGGTGACTGTCGGAGTGACTATAGGAATGAATGCAGGGTGACTAGAGGAGTGACTACAGGAGTGACTATAAGGGTGACTATAGGAGTGACTATAAGGGTGACTATAGGAGTGACTAGGGGTGGCTATAGGAGTGACTATAAGGGTGGCTATAGGAGTGACTATAAGGGTGACTATAGGAGTGACTAGGGGTGGCTATAGGAGTGATTATAAGGGTGGCTATAGGAGTGACTAGAGGGTGGCTATAGGAGTGACTAGAGGGTGACTATAGGAGTGACTAGAGGGTGACTATAGGAGTGACTATAAGGGTGACTATAGGAGTGACTAGAGGGTGACTATAGGAGTGACTATAAGGGTGACTATAGGAGTGACTATAAGGGTGGCTATAGGAGTGACTATAAGGGTGACTATAGGAGTGACTATAAGGGTGGCTATAGGAGTGACTATAAGGGTGGCTATAGGAGTGACTATAAGGGTGGGTATGGGAGTGACTATAAGGGTGACTATAGGAGTGACTATAAGGGTGACTATAGGAGTGACTATAAGGGTGGCTATAGGAGTGACTGGAGGGTGACTATAGGATTGACTAAAGGGTGACTATAGGAGTGACTATAAGGGTGACTATAGGAGAGACTATAAGGGTGACTATAGGAGTGACTATAAGGGTGGCTATAGGAGTGACTAGAGGGTGGCTATAGGAGTGACTAGAGGGTGACTATAGGAGTTACTATAAGGGTGACTATAGGAGAGACTATAAGGGTGGCTATAGGAGTGACTATAAGCAGGGGCGGAGCCAGGGGGGGGGGGGGGGGGGTGACAGGGGGGGTGACATTCTGCGTGTAAGTGTACGACACTCGGTCTGGCGGACTCCGTGCAACTGCATTGTCAAAGTGTGTCGCCAACCGATGGCGTCTGGTTCAACGGCCTGACTCTCTAATCATTCTTGATATTAACATTTGTTGAATGTCACCCCGGCCTGAAATCCTGGCTCCGCCCCTGACTATAAGGGTGACTATAGGAGTGACTATAAGGGTGGCTATAGGAGTGACTATAAGGGTGACTATAGGAGTGACTAGGGGTGGCTATAGGAGTGATTATAAGGGTGGCTATAGGAGTGACTAGAGGGTGGCTATAGGAGTGACTAGAGGGTGACTATAGGAGTGACTAGAGGGTGACTATAGGAGTGACTATAAGGGTGACTATAGGAGTGACTAGAGGGTGACTATAGGAGTGACTATAAGGGTGACTATAGGAGTGACTATAAGGGTGGCTATAGGAGTGACTATAAGGGTGACTATAGGAGTGACTATAAGGGTGGCTATAGGAGTGACTATAAGGGTGGCTATAGGAGTGACTATAAGGGTGACTATAGGAGTGACTACAAGGGTGGCTATATGAGTGACTAGAGGGTGGCTATAGGAGTGACTATAAGGGTGGCTATAGGAGTCACTACAAGGGTGGCTATAGGAGTGACTATAAGGGTGACTATATGAGTGACTATAAGGGTGACTATTTGAGTGACTAGAGGGTGACTATAGGAGTGACTATAAGGATGGCTATATGAGTGACTATAAGGGTGACTATATGAGTGACTATAAGGGTGACTGTAGGAGTGACTATAAGGGTGGCTATATGAGTGACTAGAGGGTGACTATAGGAGTGACTACAAGGGTGGCTATAGGAGTGACTACAAGGGTGGCTATAGGAGTGACTATAAGGGTGACTATAGGAGTGACTACAAGGGTGGCTATAGGAGTGACTAGAGGGCGAGTGGAGGGCTAAGGAGGCCTGGAACCCCCCAGCACGTTTCCCTCCTCTCCGCACGTCACGTCCCCGTCATCCCTCCCTCCCCCGCCGCCCTGTCTCGCCGCCTCTCCCCCGGGTGCCCGCAGGGGAGACGCTGGGCACGGGAGCCTTCGGGGAGGTGGTGGTGGCCGCGGCGCACGGCCTGCACGGGCAGGAGGGCTGCTCCACGCGCGTCGCCGTCAAGCGGCTCAAGAGTGAGGGAAGGGGTGGGGGTTGTGGGGTGCAAGCAATGGGGGTGGTGGTGGGGGGGTCAATCCAACTGAGGAGGAGCAGGGATAAGGGGGCATGGGGGACAGCCGAGATTAATATTTTTGTAAATGAATAAGCAGACAATTTCGATTTAAAGCTTTCGTGACTGCAATGATTCATCTTCTTTGGTTCTTTCGGTAAAGTCACGTAGAATGAGAATAAAATAATAAATTGATAAAATAAAATAACACAATAATATTCTCACGACGTTTCGGCCACAACACAAGCGGCCTTCATCAGGTGAAGGGAGCGAGACTGTCTGGTAGGACAGCGCTGGAGTGAGAGAGCCACGTTCAGATCACGGCTTTTAAGCTGTGTGAGAGGAACAAAGAGCCTTGACGAAGGAATTAGCATAAAATTTAGCATTGAAAAGGCTGAATGATTAGCTTGTGACTGGTCACAGAAATAGCTATGTTAAAAGTTAAAGCATACACCTCCGCAGAGGCACCCATTGTTAAAAGGAATTAGCATAGAATTTAGCATTGAAATAGCTAAATTAAGGCATTCGCTTGTAACTGCTACAGAAATAGTTACGTTGAAGTCAGAGCATACACATTCACCGAGGCACTTAGTACAAATCAAAACAGGAGAATTTAGCATTGAAATAACTAGGCGAATTTAGCATTGAGCTATTCACAGTACTATATAGTGAACCAATAAAAACTAAAATATAAATTACCTTCATGTTATCAATAAACTCTATATTCTCCAATCAGCTAAGCTACCAACCATAAGTCGTTATATATCACAATGCTATATGGCGAAAAAATGGGTGGATTCTTACCCTCAAATTTCCGTACCACGGATAGCTACGGGCCCCGTTCAGACGGACGAGTTCGTCCATGGTCGGAACAGAGGAGGGGGAGAGAGACAGCTGCGAAGCCCTAGTATACTCCATGTTGTAAACCATACCATTAACCGTGGTGTGAGAGGTATTAAGAGGCAATGCTGGCGAAAGAGCTGCGGTCTGAAGGTCATCGTAAAATTACAATTAATTAAGAACAGAAATGATTTAACACATCTTTCCAGTGGTTACTAAGCCTGAATCCATCTTCTCGGTTGAAATTGTCTCTGTGCTTGTATATGTGAATGGCCTCATGAACGAATTTCTCATGGTAGCCAGTTGGTTTGCAAAGAACCTCCGTCTTGGAGAAGTCAATGTCATGTGAGCCCACTGAATTGTAACAGTGATCTGCCACGGCAGAGGAGTTCGTCTTACCGTGTTTCAAGTCTGCTTTATGTTCGCGGATGCGGTCCGAGATATGTCTTTTGGTTTCTCCAATGTAGCTACTACCACAGAGGCACTTTAGTTTGTAAACGCCCGGGTACTGTATGTCTGGAAGAGCATCTTTTACAGATGGAACTAAATCACGGATTTTGTGTACTGTGTTGAATCGGACCTGGATCTTGTGTTTATTCAGGATTTTGGAGATCTTTTTAGTGACCCCTGCAATGTAGGGTAAGGTGATGGTTTTGAGTGGCTCCACAAGAGGATCCTTCTTCATGACTGGAGTGATGGCTTTGCGGATTGTGTAGTCGGAGTAGCCATTAGCCCTGAGAGCCTGGTGTACGTGCTTGAGTTCACTGGTAATGTGTTCCTGGTCGGAAATGCATTGGGCTCTATGGTATAGAGTCTTGATGAGGCAGTTCTTCTGGGATGGATGGTGGTGGGAATCCGGTTTCAAGTAAGCATCTGTATGGGTAGCTTTCCTGTAGACAGAGTGGCTCATTGAACCATCATGTCTCCTTTTAATGAAGACATCCAGAAAGGGTAGTTTGCCATCTTTTTCGACCTCCATGGTAAATCTGATGGCTGGGTGTATGGAATTGATGTGGTCGCGGAATTGGTCTAGAGCAGGCTGGCCATGTGGCCAGATGACAAAGGTGTCATCAACGTACCTCTTCCATAAGGTCGGGCGTAGAGTGGCAGTCTGGATGGCGTCAGTTTCAAATTTTTCCATGAATACGTTGGCTACAACCGGAGATAGGGGGGAGCCCATTGGGGTGCCCTCAGTTTGTTTGTAGAAAGTTCCATTCCAGGTGAAGTATGTGTTGGTTAAGCAATGTCTCACCAGGGGGGGTACATCAGTATGCAGTCCTTGATGAACCAGGTCTTCAATGATAGACCTGGTTCATCAAGGACTGCATACTGATGTACCCCCCCTGGTGAGACATTGCTTAACCAACACATACTTCACCTGGAATGGAACTTTCTACAAACAAACTGAGGGCACCCCAATGGGCTCCCCCCTATCTCCGGTTGTAGCCAACGTATTCATGGAAAAATTTGAAACTGACGCCATCCAGACTGCCACTCTACGCCCGACCTTATGGAAGAGGTACGTTGATGACACCTTTGTCATCTGGCCACATGGCCAGCCTGCTCTAGACCAATTCCGCGACCACATCAATTCCATACACCCAGCCATCAGATTTACCATGGAGGTCGAAAAAGATGGCAAACTACCCTTTCTGGATGTCTTCATTAAAAGGAGACATGATGGTTCAATGAGCCACTCTGTCTACAGGAAAGCTACCCATACAGATGCTTACTTGAAACCGGATTCCCACCACCATCCATCCCAGAAGAACTGCCTCATCAAGACTCTATACCATAGAGCCCAATGCATTTCCGACCAGGAACACATTACCAGTGAACTCAAGCACGTACACCAGGCTCTCAGGGCTAATGGCTACTCCGACTACACAATCCGCAAAGCCATCACTCCAGTCATGAAGAAGGATCCTCTTGTGGAGCCACTCAAAACCATCACCTTACCCTACATTGCAGGGGTCACTAAAAAGATCTCCAAAATCCTGAATAAACACAAGATCCAGGTCCGATTCAACACAGTACACAAAATCCGTGATTTAGTTCCATCTGTAAAAGATGCTCTTCCAGACATACAGTACCCGGGCGTTTACAAACTAAAGTGCCTCTGTGGTAGTAGCTACATTGGAGAAACCAAAAGACATATCTCGGACCGCATCCGCGAACATAAAGCAGACTTGAAACACGGTAAGACGAACTCCTCTGCCGTGGCAGATCACTGTTACAATTCAGTGGGCTCACATGACATTGACTTCTCCAAGACGGAGGTTCTTTGCAAACCAACTGGCTACCATGAGAGATTCGTTCATGAGGCCATTCACATATACAAGCACAGAGACAATTTCAACCGAGAAGATGGATTCAGGCTTAGTAACCACTGGAAAGATGTGTTAAATCATTTCTGTTCTTAATTAATTGTAATTTTACGATGACCTTCAGACCGCAGCTCTTTCGCCAGCATTGCCTCTTAATACCTCTCACACCACGGTTAATGGTATGGTTTACAACATGGAGTATACTAGGGCTTCGCAGCTGTCTCTCTCCCCCTCCTCTGTTCCGACCATGGACGAACTCGTCCGTCTGAACGGGGCCCGTAGCTATCCGTGGTACGGAAATTTGAGGGTAAGAATCCACCCATTTTTTCGCCATATAGCATTGTGATATATAACGACTTATGGTTGGTAGCTTAGCTGATTGGAGAATATAGAGTTTATTGATAACATGAAGGTAATTTATATTTTAGTTTTTATTGGTTCACTATATAGTACTGTGAATAGCTCAATGCTAAATTCGCCTAGTTATTTCAATGCTAAATTCTCCTGTTTTGATTTGTACTAAGTGCCTCGGTGAATGTGTATGCTCTGACTTCAACGTAACTATTTCTGTAGCAGTTACAAGCGAATGCCTTAATTTAGCTATTTCAATGCTAAATTCTATGCTAATTCCTTTTAACAATGGGTGCCTCTGCGGAGGTGTATGCTTTAACTTTTAACATAGCTATTTCTGTGACCAGTCACAAGCTAATCATTCAGCCTTTTCAATGCTAAATTTTATGCTAATTCCTTCGTCAAGGCTCTTTGTTCCTCTCACACAGCTTAAAAGCCGTGATCTGAACGTGGCTCTCTCACTCCAGCGCTGTCCTACCAGACAGTCTCGCTCCCTTCACCTGATGAAGGCCGCTTGTGTTGTGGCCGAAACGTCGTGAGAATATTATTGTGTTATTTTATTTTATCAATTTATTATTTTATTCTCATTCTACGTGACTTTACCGAAAGAACCAAAGAAGAAGCAGACAATTCTTAAATTTGTATTTGAAGCTTTCGTGACTGCAGTGATTAATATTCTTGGTTCTTTCGGTAAAGTCACGTTGAAGGGAAACAATAAAATAATAAAACAATACAATTCTCACGACGTTTCGACTGCAACACAAGCAGTCATCATCAGCCTTATGATATATACACAGAATTCTTCATGGCGTGCAGCCATCTCTTCGTGTAAAAAAAAAGTATTTTTTTCCCCTACACATCCCATCGGCCCCACAGCCTTCTGGGAGTGCACAACCGCAGCATCCGTTTTGACATTCAGTGTCTCATCAGCAGAATCAGTCGTGCATGACCAATGATGACGAACTGCCCGACGCTGACAGGCAACGGCCCTATTAGATATGGGTCCTCCGTGCACTGTGGGCCCTGAGTTTGATGCAAAAACGAAATCACAAGTATGTATCATCAAAAAGTATACACAGTACGTATTATGTATGTACAAGGTGGCATGTGACGAGATGCCAGAGCCGTAGCAGGAGGTGCAATACTGGATGTGGTGTACTGGGTGCGGAAATAATTCCGCGCTCGTTGGCCCAGACTCGTGCTGGGGACGGCTCCAGGGTGAGGAGAGGCTGGGAGGGGTGACGAGGTCCACACCTAAGCAATCAGGCGCAACTGCTCGATTTCACGCAAATGATTTGCTTAAATGTGGACATCTCTGCAACCAGTTGCGAGCTACTGCTCAACCGAATGCTTCAAGCGGAGGCGTAATCCACTTCCCACCGCTGTGCTGGGCGTAGTGTTAGCGAGGTATTGTCAAGCAGCACATTGCGTCGTGCAAAAAAAAATCACGAAGTAAAACAGCGACAAGAGACCCCCAATCGGCAGTTCCCCGAAGAACTGCATCGTTATCCGCTATTGCTTCAGGTCACCGTCACAATAAACTTCAGCAAAAAATGTGCGATCTTGTGACCGGCTGTCATGTTGGCTGTTGGAGGGGTGTGAGGCTAACCAGAATCGAGGCGAGGCTGTGGTGTAAAGGACGTGCCCCCAGACACTGAAGCCACCCACATTTTTAATGCCTAGTAGGCTTCGGCGACCAATATTATCCATCGTATTACGAGCCACGTTTTTGTTGCTCGCTCGCACGTGGTACAAAGCAGTCGGAGAGAGGTTTGGTTGTGCAACTGATTGCTCAGGTGTGGACCCAGCTTGACCTTCCGCCTTACCCCCCACCACCCACCCACACAGAGAGTGCCCGTGTCGTAGAGCGCGAGGCTCTGCGCATGGAGCTCAAGGTTCTGTGTCACGTGGGGCAGCACCCGAACATCGTGAACCTGCTGGGAGCCTGCACCGAGCGCGGTGAGGGCCCTGATCCCCACTGGTCCCCCTTGATCCCCTCCTACACGACCCCCCTACTCACCCTCCCCCGCCCGCCGCCTCGATTCTACCGCAACCCCCCCCCCTCCTTTCTGATTCCTTCCGTGGTTCCTCCTTGATCGATCCCCCCCCCCCTTGGTGGGTCCCTATGATCCCCCCCCTCTCCCTCCTTCTCCCCCTGCTCTCCCCGCGCGAGACCCGGTGGGAGTCGCTGAGTCTGTGCCTCTAGAACCCGTGCTGCTCATCACCGAGTACTGCTGCCACGGCGACCTCCTGACCTTCCTCAGGGCCCACAGCCCCAAGGGGGCCCCCAAGCCGGGCCTCGCACCCCAACACTCCGTCTACGGGAACCTGGTGGAACCAGGTGGGAGCACGGGGCGGGTGGGGGGAGGGGAGGAGAAACACCGCAGGGAGGTGTAGGGAGTCGCGCTTCAAAAGCGAACGCGTGTGCCCCATCCGCACGCCGTGCGTCTTGCAATGCACGCGCTCTGTACAGTGCGTGTGTATTGCACAATGCACGCTAATTGGTGATGCTGATGCTGCTCGTGATGGTGATGATGATGGTTGTGTTGATTATGACTGTTGTGTCGATGAGGACGACGAGGCCGCTCATGGTGATAGTGCTACCGTTGTGGATGACGATGGTGGTGTTGATGTCGATAATGATGGTGAAGCCCCGTTGTCCTGCAGGAGGCTCGGAGGAGATCCTGAAGCACAGGGAGCTGCTTTCCCTGTGCCTCCAGGTTGCGGGCGGCATGGCCTTCCTTGAGTCCAAAAAGGTGACCTCAGCGTGACCTGGCACGACCTCAGACCTCATTGTCTTGTGCCCTGATTCTACCGTGACCTCATCGATACCCCGCCGTGAGCTCATGTCATACTCCGACCTCACCGGGACCCCATTGTTACCTGTCCTTGACCTCTCCTTCACCTCGTTGTGACCTGTGACCCCATTACTCAATGTAGCGCCTATATGATAACTCCATAATTTACCGGTGACCTGCGACCTTGCTGTACACCACGGTCCGAATTACCTATCAGTAGTGAGCCAGAGATAGGAAAATTACATTCAAATTACTATCTACTGGGGGAAATGTTATTTATATAGAAATTACTAATTAATTTGAGGTGTGTAATTTAGATACCAAATATACATTCCGAGAGGAATTAATTTACGCATTACATGTAATTTAGCCGTGGCCTCTCATTGACCTGTCTGTGACCTGTTGGTGACCTCACCATGACCTGTCCGTGACCTCACCATGACCAAGTGCCTGCACCGCGACGTGGCGGCTCGCAACGTGCTGCTGGCTCAGGGCTTCCTCGCCAAGATCTGCGACTTTGGGCTGGCACGAGACGTGACGCGAGACCCCAACTACATCCAGCGTGGCAACGTGAGTCTGGGGCGCCGGGAAGGGGGAGGGGCGTCACGCGGCGGTCAACCCCACCTGGATGTGGGGGGGGGGGGATGGGGTGAGGGTCAGGGGTCGAGGCTGGATCGCACATGGTCGCACGTGGGGGTGGGACACGAGCGGGGTTCAAGGACTCTGTGACCCTTGCGGCTGGGGTCACCTTGAACCCCGATAGAGGTATACAAAATGGTCGGTTCCACAAAGGGCTTAATGTCAGCGGGTCAGTGACCTGGTTGATATTTCTGCAAACGGCACACCACGTCCAGTATACCTCGCGCTATGGCGGCTGCTAGTTACGGGCCACCGTCCCCAGCCGGCGAGCCGTGAACTAGATTGGAAGCTTTCGTGACTGCGAGGATTCATACTCGTTGGATGTATTCGGTAAAGTCACGTAGATGAAATAAAACAAAATATATTAAAATAATAAAATCACGACGTTTCGGAGGCAACACAAGCTTCCATCTTCAGGTGGAAAAGTCAACGCAGATATGTGTTGCCCCCGAAACGTCGTGATTGAATTATTTTATTTTATTTTGTTTTATTTTATCTACGTGACTTTACCGAATAAAACTAAAGAGTATGAGCCGTGAACTATTCAGTGAGAAGCGAATCCCTTGCTCCAGACCACGACAGTCCCCATGAGCCTGCTGAAGTGGTACAGTGACCTGGGGGAACATGACCCCCAGTGAGGGGATATAATGATGGGATTCTGGACCCCCGAGGGTGCCTGTGATTTCATTCAGGGGATACCGTGGTGGTCTTCTTGCTACCATGACCACAGTTGAGTGGTGATAATAAAAACAATAGAAAGCACAACTTAATGC
The DNA here is from genome assembly GCF_048934315.1 of Petromyzon marinus. Classification (NCBI taxonomy): domain Eukaryota; kingdom Metazoa; phylum Chordata; class Hyperoartia; order Petromyzontiformes; family Petromyzontidae; genus Petromyzon; species Petromyzon marinus. Next base: position 9,433,862 of record NC_133684.1, read on the forward strand.
ACGCATATTTCACGAATCAGACGCAACGTTCCAACTCGGAGGCATGGAGCCACATTCTCTCATGCGCCACCCTGAACAGGTGACACCCTGGATGGGTGAGAGCCTGAACAGGTGAGACCCTGGATGGGTGAGAGCCTGAACAGGTGACACCCTGGGTGGGTGAGAGCTTGAACAGGTGAGACCCTGGATAGGTAAGAGCTTGAACAGGTGAGACCCTGGATGGGTGAGAGCCTGAACAGGTGAGACCCTGGATGGGTGAGAGCCTGAACAGGTGAGACCCTGGATGGGTGAGAGCTTGAACAGGTGACACCCTGGTTGGGTGAGAGTTTGAACAGGTGAGACCCTGGATGGGTGATAGCTTGAACAGGTGAGACCCTGGATGGGTGAGAGCTTGAACAGGTGACACCCTGGTTGGGTGAGAGTTTGAACAGGTGAGACCCTGGATGGGTGATAGCTTGAACAGGTGAGACCCTGGATGGGTGAGAGCTTGAACAGGTGAGACCCTGGATGGGTGAGAGCTTGAACAGGTGAGACCCTTGATGGGTGAGAGCCTTCAGCTGCTGCTTTAAAGTGCATGGCTGCTGCTGCTGTGTCTGTGCAGTGGATGTCTCCATGGCCCCGAGTGGTAATGCTGTCAAAATAATAGAACAGAAGTCAAACGTCAAAGTGATTCGTGCACAAATGAGCACTGAGGCCATCATATCCCGATTACAGCCCGAAGCCAGTGGTGTAAACTCCACATTCGTATGTCAGGGGCGAGTCTATCCATAGGACAACCAGCGTTGACTTCCGACAAAGCGGTGATCCTTGACCCACGAGGGATGATGGATCTACCCCTGACCGGGGGCCTGTCGCTCAACCACTTAACCAACCTGACGGGTTGAATACGACACTAATCATACCCTTGTGATTATACTGCGCCCACGACATTATCAAAATTGTCTGAAATTGCAGTGTTTTAGCCTCGGGGACCCCCTAGTGGCAGCCAGTCCCCTATGGGGAACAATGTTTGTGTTTTATCCTTGAGTGTATCCGCGACCCCTATGAAAGAGTTCCAGAGATGGGGTTTAATCCCCCTGACTCCAGTGCCGGATGAAGCTAGTGCAGGGCCTGTAAGCAAATGTTATAAAGGGGACCTAAATAAATAAAAACACGCACAAATATTAAAACATAAATGTGTAACTTGCATAATAAAGTCATTAAATTTATTCATCTGCTATACAGCCAGATAATACGACAAATCGCTAACCTTAAACACCCAGTCGTTGATAAAAGTTGAAGGCGGTACAGTACTATAGTAATAGAGCAAGTGTAGAATCACTGAACCGGAATTGATATGTTGAAAGCGTTTAGCGCGGGGCCCTTGAAAGTGCGGGGCCCGTAGCTACTACATATGGTGTAGCTACTACATGTGTAGTAGTAGCTACTACACATGTGGTAGCTACTACATATGTAGTAGCTACTACACTACTACACGTGTGTAGTAGTAGTTACATATGTAGTAGCTGCTACACATATGTAGCAGCTACTACACATGTAGTAGCTGCTACACGTGTAGTAGCTACTACACGTGTAGCAGCTACACGTGTAGTAGCTGCTACACGTGTTCTAGCTACTTTTGCTACGGGGATAATCCGACACTGCCTGACCCCCTTCTCCCTCAACTGCCGATGCGCCCCCAGGCCCGGCTTCCCGTGAAGTGGATGGCTCCAGAGAGCGTGTTCGACTGCGTGTTCTCCCTGAAGAGCGACGTGTGGTCCTATGGGGTCCTCGTCTGGGAGATCTACTCCTACGGTACGGCGCCGCCCCCCCACATCATCATCAGTCGCTTGCCCCAAGCTGGAGCGTAGCAGTCCCCACGAGACACCGCCAGGATCCCCCCACCCCGCTCCACACACAGGGGCATCCCCCACAAACGGGTCCCCCACGCACAGAACCCCCATAACTTCCAGCACCTCCGATTAGCACGGTTGGCCACGTACGGTGCGAAAGACGTTCAACATACGTGCAGTGTTGTCCTGCACACTGGTGTTCCCGCACGGGGGTCCTCCACACAACCCTCCAACATCCCCCCCACACACAAACAAAGGGGTCCCCCGCACACACAGAACCTGCACACAAAGGTGTTCTGAATGCTGGTGTCCCACACACAGGGAGCCCCCACATAGCCCTCCACCCCCCCCCCCCACCACTCAGCTGCCGCACACAGGAGTTGTGTGCGGAATGCTCAGGTGAACGGCTCACGTGTGTGTGCAGGTGAGAGCCCCTACCCTCACCTGGAAGTGGACGACACGTTCTTCCGTCTCCTCCAGGATGGGTATCGCATGGAGGTGCCCAAGGGCTGCCCCCCAGCCATGTGGGTCAACCACTCAACAACTCCACCACTCACTCAGTCAACCACTTACTCAGTTAACCACTCACTCAATTGAACATTCACCAACTCAAGCGGTCAACCACTCACTCAGTCAACCACTCACTCACTCACTCAAACGTTAACCCTCTCAAGCAGTCAACCACTCACTCAGTAAACCACTCACTCACTCAAACGTTCACCCTCTCAAGCAGTCAACCACTCACTCAGTCAACCACTCACTCACTCAAACATTTACCCTCTCAAGCAGTCAACCACTCACTCACTCACTCAAACATTCACCCACTCAAGCAGTCAACCACTCACTCAGTCAACCACTCACTCAAACATTCACCCACGCAAGCAGTCAACCACTCACTCAGTCAACCACTCACTCAAACATTCACCCTCTCAAGCAGTCAACCACTCACTCAGTCAACCACTCACTCACTTAAACATTCACCCACGCAAGCAGTCAACCACTCACTCAAACATTCACCCATGCAAGCAGTCAACCACTCACTCAGTCAACCACTCACTCAAACATTCACCCTCTCAAGCAGTCAACCACTCACTCAGTCAACCACTCACTCAGTCAACCACTCACTCACTCAAACATTCACCCACTCAAGCAGTCAAACACTCACTCAGTCAACCACTAACTCAGTCAACCACTAACTCAGTCAACCACTCACTCAAACATTCACCAACTCAAGCAGTCATCCACTCAGTCACTCGCTCAAACATTCAGTCAACTCACAAACTAATTCACTATACCACTTCCCCAACTCCCTGTCCTCTGCCCGTGCCCCAGGTATGAGCTCATGCTCCTGTGTTGGGACACGACCCCCGCCGTCCGCCCGGCGTTCCGTGACATCGAGGCTCTGCTTGCTCACATGATGCCGCGTAGCGAGGAAAAGGGTTCCATGGGTCTCGAGACGGTAGAGAATCTGTTTAACACGTAGGAGGCTTTCGCGACCAATATTATTCATGATAGAGGTTTTTGGGTTAGATCGCGTTATTTATAAATGTGTCGTAACCCTCCACCACTTTGCTATTCTCAATTATTTTTGCAACCTCGTGTCTAGTCATCTCTGCCTCATTATGTGGAAGGAGTCTTACTGCTGATTCTGTCTCAGCAATGATCTCATCCACTGGAATTGTGCGTGGGGTAACGGCAAAGTTAAGACCTTTAGAAAGGACAGAGATCATGTCACTGGTTAAAACAGTGTTAGTCAAGTTCATTAATTGATTTTGATAACGTTGAAGTGTTGTGTAAAACTAATTATTACTGGCAAAGATTAATTAGAGAATCCATTGAAATTGAGAGAAATAGAAACATCTTTAATCGCTCTGACAGCTACAGGCTTAGTGTCGCCTGGAAGCATATTATTAAATAATACATATTACAATTCCTTATAGGGGAAGCACATACTAATTAACTGATTACTAACGTAGCATATAATTACAATAACACACATTATAACGAATTACTAATCTACAACTCATTACTAATCATAACCATTAACTGATTACCAATCTATTATCTAATTACAATACCCCCCTCCGCCTCAAATCACTGCACCTGAATGAGTTAAATGATGACGTCACCTTGCTTCTCTATTTAAGACCGGGAGCAAGTGAGGGCTTCACCATTCTGGCGGATTGCCCGATTACCCTGTATGTAATTACCAGCGAAACGTCGTACTCAAAAACTGTAAATGTTGTGGATTCACTCTTCAACACACCGGTGGGCTAAAGTAGTGAACTATTTTGTCTTTTGTCAACGTGACAATTTTTTTTCTGATTGGCCGTGTCGGGTGGTGGAGGGTTACGACACATTTATAAATAACGCGATCTAACCCCAAAAACGTTTATTATGAACGGTAGAGGATCTGATTGACTACGGGCTACCAGGCAGAGTAGAAAGTTCATATGCCCAGTTGGTGCGTAGGGAGTCCCTTTGTCGGCGTTGAACGGGTTTAATGCAGAGGAGCATTCGCCCGTCATTAAACCCATCATTAATGCTTTAATGCTCGCCACTGATGATGTGTTACTATTCATGACGAATCCGTAATTACAAGGGATTAATTTAATCGACTCGGAAAAATGCAGTGATTCGGAAAATGTTTTCGCATCCGGCACACCGCATCGAGTATATCTCCGGCTACGGCTGTGGCCAATGGCCATGGCCGAACCAAGCCTCGTGGAATATAATTGAGTTACTACTGATTAGTCACGAATAGTCTTATTACGCATTTAATAAAAAAATAATCATGCTTAGAATGTACAGGCTTTGTCAGTCCACTGTTGAACGAAACCTCCCCATGCAGTTTCAGTAATGGGGGGCGGGGGGGGTGGTTTAACCATACTTCACCACACTGGTCAATGTGGGTTGGTAAAGAGAGCACCCAGGACCGGTTCAGATGTCGCTCACCACTGTTAGTCGTGATTGGGAACTTAACTGAGGTCACTGGGTTCGTAGTGCGGTGCACTAATTGCCAGACCACCACCCCACTCCATGACACCACCACCGAATTTACAAAGATGGCCACTAGCATCGCGCGCTTTCAGATGTTCTTTTGCGGCCGTCTGGAACGCTCTCCCTTCTGATATTAGGAAGCAAACTTGAGCTATGCACTTTTAAATAATCTAGATTGAAAACTCATTTGTTTAAAACGGATGTTTTTTTTTAAATTTAGTTTGATGTCCTTCCCCCACACTGCCGATGAGCATGTTTGGCTACGTACGGTGCGAAAGAAGTTCAACATACATACACGATTCGCGCAACGAGACAGAAACGATGAGCGGACTCCGGCAAGGAGATACGCTCCCACTAAACGGGCATTTGCAGACATCTGCTGAAAATGTAATGGGAGATATAAAGGCATAAACGTAACTGTAGAGCGCATTAACCATCTCGGATTTGTTGATGATATAGTCACCACGACAACAAACAATTACCCATAACTACAGCAAATAAATGAAGACTTTTAAGGAAGAAGAAAATAAAGACGTAGCCTGGCGTGCTTTTGGAGAAGCGCATTTGATGATGAAAAGCAGCACCGCAAACGCACCTAAGGCAGGACGTTTTCAATCATCGCAGACAGCCCGCTATGAGGTGCGTGCGACGAAACATAGACCCTGGCAAAGAAAAATAGAACGAGGAGTCGAAAAATTTGCCCAAGAGACACGGAGAGACGCACGCCTAGAATCACACTGAGAGCCAGGAGGAGGAACACATGGATGAGCGAACGACCACAAATTCGACTGTTTGGGAAAGTGAGATTGTGGTCAGTCCACATCCCGAGAAGAGATGATGGCTGGTGAATGAGAACGGTGATGTAACGGTAGCCATAGGTGGGCACGCGTAAGAGAGGTTTGCCCATTATGGAGATGGAGCAATAAGATCAGCATGTGTGCAGGACTGGGATGGATTGTGGGATGGAGACGGCATGAGGAGGCGTATGGCTGCTGCAGATTAATGAATACGAAGGAATAATCATTACTAAGCATGCCGATTATCGTAACGAGCTCGTTACCTGCTCTGTTGGACGTCTTCATGTTCGTGACAACCTCCTGCAGCGACGCGAGTCGGGATGATCCTTAGTTGACTTTCTGTCTCTCGTTAATTTCCTTCAACCGAGGGCAGCCGTGTCTTGTTCACGGTAGACCTGGGCCTGGCCAAATACAGAAAAGGTTCTGTGGCACACAAGAAACAAAGTGACACTTGACACACACTCAGCAACGCAAAACTTCATTCCGGAAAACTCGGGTTTCTAGGGCATAAATTGAATATTGGAGTGCACATAAATTCCAGCAAACATAATATCTGGAAAACAAATGGCAGCGAGAACTAAGCCTTGAGGAATGCCCTGGGTCGATCGGAGTAAAGTCCCAAGAATTGTTTTTGCCAGTTCCTGCAAACTGGGCTCTCTGCCCTCTCCACCAAAACCCGCGGTCCACAGACCACCGGCGCTCCAGAAGACCGTGGGGAGTCGCCCTTGGAACTGTTGTCGATGCCACGACTTAGATGTCGTGATATTGGGGGTTGACAGTGGCCTGCGGGTCCTGAAAGCCGGGATCACCACTCGCCGATGATGCGACGACGTGCCGATGATGAGCGCAAGGTGTGGTGGGGCATAGTGCAGTGTCAGCGGTGCAGCTGCCAATACAGTACTTATACTCTTGGGTTCTTTCGGTACACCCACGTAGGTATACAATAAAATAAAATATTTTAGATCTACGTGACTTTATCGAAAGAACCAAAGAGTATGGATTCCTGCAGTCACGAAAGCTTCAAATCAATACAGTACTTACAGAAGCCTCGTGTTAATCGTTGCGTCGCATGCTTTTTAATGTAACAAAAATGGCTTTGTTAAGATTTGATAATCGATTTATGAAGCAATTCTAATCATAATCGTGTTTTAAGCTGCTAAGTTGAATCATAGGTTTTATATATATACAACCAGACTGATCTCTGCCCCTACGTAATAATAATAATAATAATCAGTGTTAATCCATCAGGCTCTTGGATTTCCAGACCAATGCGATACAGCAGCATTTGATTAAATAAGCTCTCGACCGGTTGCAACCTTTTTAGCCTCATCAGCCATTCTTGTTATGAAAATGCTGCTGGATTGCCAGATGTTCTTGGCAAAAGCACTCCATCTAAACGATGGTTGCTTGCTGATTGAAGTAAGTAATATTAAAAAAAAACTTTTTTTGAAAAACACGCTTTAATGAAATGTACCGTACTAGTTAATGGAAGAACTCCACGACCACAGCAAGTTGAACCGAAAAGTTTGCCAAAACGTAAGGGGCCCGTGGTCAATTACAGCCAACGTGAGTTGAGCGTGGACAAATTAGACCCAAGCCGAAATATAACATATAAAAAATAATGTTTAAAAATATGTTTTTTTATGCTAGAATATAGTATTGTCATCAGTATGACATAAGTATAACAAGTTTGCAGTCGATACCACATTGGGAAGTGGGTACAAATTGAGTTACAAGATTTGAGGATACAACAACAACAACAGTGAGTTAAATAAAAGCGTGTAATAAACAAAAACAGCGATATTCGAACCCGTTAAGCATTCTTGTGGAGCAATATAGTATACCTGTCAAACCCTTATCAGTGCCTACCTAATTACAGACTAATTCAGACCTTATTGCCCTAATAAATCTCAATGTTCATCCTACAAAGTCCCATCACAAAGGGAGAAACACAAACACATAGACAAAAAAAGTGTTTTTTGCCCGCATTGAAACGGCTGTACGCCGTATGGTTTACATGCTAATTTCTCACATTAACATCACTAGAACCAGCCACATCTTAATGACCCTTGGGCTACACCCATTTCAAACCTTTTAAAACAGTCTGCATCAGCATGCTTTCCCACCTGATGACGGACGCTTGTGTTGCGCCCGAAACGTCGTGATTTAATTTAGTTATTTTCATTTTATTCTTTTCATTATTATTTTGTATTTTTCATCCACGTGACTAATCGAAATAACCAAAGAGTATGGATCCTTGCAGTCACGAAAACTTCAAATCTAGAAGAAATACGGGGTAAACCATATGGGGTTGACAGCTGTGATATCGGTAAATACAGGCAGACGATGACCATATCAAGCCCCCTTCTTGATCCACACATCCTGCCTGCAGGAGTAAGCTGATGGACAAACTCGTTAATAATTTTAGCTTCACATTTCTTTTTACGATTTCGATTTGTCCACGTGTATGTAGAGCTTCGTCAGGCGCGGTCGCATATATTCTAAACGCCAAATAAAACAGCATTGCTTTACTGAGTTGACGAGTGTTATAGTTAACGAGTATTATAACGAACGAGTGTTATAACTAAAACGAGTGTTATAGTTAACGAGTGTTACAGCTAACGAGTATTATAGCTAACGAGTGTTATAACTGACGAGTGTTATAGCTAACGAGTGTTATAGCTAACGAGTGTTATAGTTAACGAGTGTTATAGCTAACGAGTGTTATAGTTAACGAGTTTTATAGTTAACGAGTGTTATAACTAACGAGTGTTATAACTAACGAGTGTTATAGTTAACGAGTGTTATAGTTAACGAGTGTTATAGCTAACAAGTGTTATAGTTAACGAGTATTACAGTTGACGAGTGTTATAGTTAACGAGTGTTATAGCTAACGAGTGTTATAGTTAACGAGTGTTATAGCTAACGAGTGTTATAGCTAACGAGTGTTATAGCTAGCGAGTGTTATAGTTAACGATTGTTATAACTAACGAGTGTTATAACTAACGAGTGTTATAGTTAACGAGTGTTATAGCTAACGAGTGTTATAGTTAACGAGTGTTATAACTGACGAGTGTTATAGCTAACGAGTGTTATAGTTAACGAGTGTTATAACTAACGAGTGTTATAACTAACGAGTATTATAGTTAACGAGTGTTATAACTAACGAGTATTATAGCTAACGAGTGTTATAACTGACGAGTGTTATAGCTAACGAGTGTTATAGCTAACGAGTGTTATAGTTAACGAGTGTTATAGCTAACGAGTGTTATAGTTAACGAGTGTTATAGTTAACGAGTGTTATAACTAACGAGTGTTATAACTAACGAGTGTTATAGTTAACGAGTGTTATAACTGACAAGTGTTATAGCTAACGAGTGTTATAACTAACAAGTGTTATAGTTAACAAGTGTTATAACTAACGAGTGTTATAGCTAACAAGTGGTATAGTTAACGAGTGTTATAACTAACGAGTGTTATAACTAACGAGTGTTATAACTAACGAGTGTTATAGTTAACGAGTTTTTTTATCTAAGCCCGTGTCTGCAACGCTGTTCTCCACCACGTTGTGGCGCTCTAGAGAGCTCACTGGGCCGTGCCTTCTAAAACGAAGGGAAATTTTTAATATTTATTTTATATATATTTTAATAGACTGTACGTGCCTCGTTGTAGCGGAATTAAAGACTCGGGAGATTCCCACAAAGGAGATTTCCACGTGTTGTGGTCCTCACTCACAGTGAGGACCACAACACCCCCTGGAATCTGACCGTACAATTGACGCGAGTTGAGTTGGAATCCACCTGATTGAAAGATAATATTTGTCTCATGAAAGGTCACATTTACCTCACTGAAGGTAAGATTCACCTCGGACAAGGTAAAATTCACCTATGACTTCGCGATTTTGCACTGGATGCCCCGTAGCCTCTACAGATCCAAACAGGTCAACCGGTCAGGTGTGAGGGTAAGGAGGATGTCAGCTGGTGAGGTCAAGAGAATGGTGGTTTCGGGGGGCCCCCCTTCATCATTACCTCCCCCCCCCCCCCCCCCCACATGTCGGCGTGCAGGCGGCACGCGGCGTGGTAATGAAAGCGATTATGTTGGAGTGGGGGGGGGGGGTGTTGAGAGTTAAACAGAGAAGCATTCTTGAGCTACGGGGGGATTAGTGGCTCACGGGATCCCGAGGGCCCCAGGATTAGCGGGGACCCCAGCCCCCTGGCACAATCCACCTCTCACGGCGTTCCGTGTGCCAGGCTAGGTTCGTTTTGAAGCCGTCACGTCAAGTGCCCGAGGCTCTCTGCTGGCAGGAGGCCACGGGATAGACCCAGGTGCTATGGGTGTCCACACGGACACAAATACACCCTCCACCCCCGTTAACACTACGCAGACGTTTGGGGGGCAAGTGCCGTTAGTTCAGTTTCATTTATTAGGCATAGCCCTGTGAGACATTTGGCTCGGGTGCAACCGCAACAAACAAAAACACGAACAAGGAACATCTTAAAGTGACTACGCGCGACAGAAAAATCCAGGAAAAAGCGGCAAAGTCTTCCAGAATAAGCACCGCATTTCAACGCTGTGTGCAAGACTACCTGTGGGATGAAAGTCAAACAATAGCAATCATGAGACAATTTAGATTAAAGTTATCAGTCTAACTCTGTACAACAACAAACAAACATGGCCAAACCAAAAACGTTTTCGAAATCACCAAAATAAAGCTATAAAAACAACGTAACAGTGGTCATAGGAACTGCGATTCAAATTTAACAAAACACGATACACGTAACATAGTACGACCAGACTTTGCGGCCATAGCCTGAAGCATGAGCGGTCACACGTCGGTCAACACGCTCGTTTATCACTCTCGCCACTGATGTTAGCCGTGGCCGGGAATCTAACTCAGCTGTCTCACACGCGGAGATCCCTCGGTTTATCGCACAGGTGAGATGGGAGCTCCTCCACTGCCGTGGCAACGGCGTCGCCCAGGTGAATGAGTGGGGGGTGGTGGTGGTGGTGGTGCTGCTAGGATAGGGCTCGTGCATGGCGGCATGGCAGCAAAAATAACAAGAGACAAACAAAAATGTTTCTTAGAATTCGTTGAAAGACAAAACTCGATGTTGCTCAGAGCCGCAATGCAATGCGACTACGATACGGTGGCTCCTTAATGAAATTAAAAAAAAACGACACGAAAGCATCGCTTTAAATGTCTGCATTGTGCTAACGTCTCCCGGTGCTGCAGGTTGCCGACCCCTGGGCTCATGGTAGAATGGGGAGGGGGGGTCGGGTTAGGGCGAGCTGATGGGGCAGCGTATGGCTAGGCTCGGGTTAGGGCTGAGAACAACGTTAGGACGTGATTAAGGTTCAGGCTAATGGCAGTGTTAGGGCGAGGGGTTTAGGGCACGTGCAAGTGTGTGGTGATAGCGGTTAGCGATGGGCGTCAGGGTTAGGGGACTGGGGCGAGTGCTGCGGATAGAGAGATAGGGGTACATTTGGGTGGCGAGGGGTTGTTATTGTGT